>NC_090937.1:1140503347-1141113065 GCF_040938575.1 Ambystoma mexicanum
AAGCCTTTTTCCCTTAGGCCCAGGATCAGATGCAGCAGACACGATGAGCGTTCTGCTGCAGAGGATGCAGAATAACGCAAAGCAAGATTCATCCATCAGGTGTGGTTTAAATAGCCTCCTGTAGTGCTTAGGTGTCTCCTTCCACAGCCTCGCCTAGGTAAGAAAAGAGTTCCTGCTTTCCAGAAGAGTTCCAGTGTTCTGAACCTAGGGAGTGGCTCCTGCCCCACCCAACAGGAAAAGTAGTCCCAAACAGAAGAGGATTAGAGGCTCAACTGGCAGGTAAGTAAGCAGCATGGTCTGCTGCAGGTAAGTCCACCCAAGCATTATGAGCCCGGCGCTTCCAGCGCTGGGACTGGGCATATTTATGAGCCTGGTGCCACTGGCGCCAGGACAGGCTCCAAAAGGTCCCAATTGGGACTGGTTGGCACTCAGAACCTGGGTTATGGGTCTGCTTCCAAGGGAGTTGGGTAAGTCCTGACCTTTTGGAAGCAGAGATCATGACAGCACCCCCCCTCAAGGCCCCTCCCAATCCGGGCTTCTCCGGGGGTTTGGGCTTGTCAGGAAATGTTTGATGGAATCTTTTGATTAGACGAGGAGCGTGGACATATTCTGCAGGTTCCCAGGATCTTTCTTGGGGGCCGTAGCCTTTCCAGTCAATTAGGTAAAATAGTTTAGATTTGGAGATCTTGGAGTCCAGGATGCTTTTGACTTCAAACTCGAGTTCTCCATCAACTAGGATAGGTTTTGGAGATTTAGTTAGTCGGGTTTGAGGTTGCACGGGTTTTAATAGAGAGACGTGGAAGACCGGATGTATCTTCATGTGGGAGGGCAAGTCCAACTTGACCGCTACTGGGTTTACTATGGTAGTGATGGAATAGGGACCAAGGTATCTTGGGTTGAATGTGCGTGGTCCTTTTAGAGGTAGATATTTGGTGGATAACCAGACTTGATCTCCTACTTGATATTGGGGGGCTTCCTTCCGATGTTGATCTGCTCCTTTCTTGTATTGTTCCTTAGCCCTTTGAAGGTGAGAAACGGCTTCCTTAAAGGCTTGGGTGATTATAGAATGCAGGTAGTCTACTGCTGGTGTTCCAAGATCTTGGAGTGGATCCAACTCCTAGGTTCGAGGGTGACTGCCGTATAGAAGAAAAAACAGGGTTTTCCCAGTTCCCGAGTGGACAGAGTTATTGTAGGCATATTCGGCTATCCAAAGGATATCTTTCCAAGTTTTTTCAGTTTGTTTCAGCATGCAGCGTAAATACTGTTCCAGAGTTTGATTGGTCCTCTCGGTTTCTCCGTCGGTTTGAGGGTGGTGACTGGTCGATAGCCTCACATCAATTTGAGCCGACTGACAGCAACTTCGCCAAAAATGAGAAGTAAATTGACTACCTCGATCTGAAATTAGAACTGAAGGAAAACCGTGCAGTCGGACGATGTTTTCGAGAAATTCTCGGGCCAGAGTTGTTGCTGTTGGCAAGCCTTTAAGTGGAATGAAATGCGCCATCTTGGAGAATAAGTCCACGATTACTAGGATCGTATTGTATCTGGAGCATGGAGGTAGATCGCTGATGAAGTCCACAGAAAGCGTATGCCAAGGGCGAGGTGGGATGTCAATAGGGCGTAAGAGGCCGGCTGGTTTTTCCTTTTGACTCTTGTTTTGGGCGCATACTCCACAGGACATTATAAAGTCTCTGATATCTTTTTTCCAAGACGGCCACCAGAAGTAGCGCTTGATCTTTTCTGAGGTTTTGGCCATACCGGGATGTCCTTCCATTAAGGAATCGTGATAACAAGAGATTACCTTTTTCTCTAAATCTGTGCTGGGCAGGTATAATCGTTCTTGGAAATACAATAAGTCGTCCTTCACTGCAAAGTCCTTTCCCTGCAGATGCCAATTCTGTATGTCTGCTGGAGTTACAAGTTGCCTGGCTTTATCCTTAACTTCCTCTATGGATTGTGTGGCAATTACACCCAGAATTCTTTGTTCGGGAATGATAGGTACAGGTTTAGGGTTGATCAAGTGTTCTTCCACTCCCATCCGAGAAAGGGCATCAGCTTTACCGTTTTTTGTACCAGGTCGATAGGTAATTATGAAGTCAAACTTGGCAAAGAATAGTGCCCAGCGGAGTTGTCTAGAGGATTGTGCTTTTGCGGTTTTCAAATATTGCAGGTTTCAGTGATCCGTAATCACAGTAACGGTGTGTCGGGCCCCCAGAAGATAATGCCGCCAAGCCTTAAAGGCAGACTTGATAGCCAGAAGTTCCTTATCAGTAATAGTGTAATTGATTTCAGGAGGCGAGAATTTGCAGAACCAAAATGCCACGGGATGCAACTGATTGGTTACTGGGTCCTTTTGTGATAGAACTGCCCCCATGGCAAGGCTCGAAGCATCAGTTTCAACGATGTAGGGGAGTTCTGGGCGAGGATGTTTTAAAATTGGTGCAGAGATAAATTTAGTCTTCGAATTCTGGAAAGCTTGCTCCGCCTCGGTAGACCATTCAAAACGTTTGTTTTTCTTTAACAAGGCGGTGATGGGCTGGACTATTCGAGCGAATTCGGGGATAAACCTGCGGTAAAAGTTAGCGAAGCCTAACATGCTTTGAACACCTTTTACGGAGGATGGTGATGGCCATTTGAGAATTGCATCGACCTTCTTTGAATCCATACGCACTCCGCTAGGTGATAATATGAATCCCAAGAACTCAACTTCAGTCACGTTGAAAACACATTTTTCCAACTTGGCGAAAAGTTTGTGTTGACGCAATCTATCGAGGACCATTTTCACGTGTTTCCGATGTTCAGATTCTGATGAAGAATAAACAAGGATGTCGTCAATGTAAACAACAACACACACATCTATGAGCTCTCTGAGGACATCGTTCATAAACTATTGAAAGGCGGCCGGGGCATTGCAAAGTCCGAAGGGCATGACCTGATATTCAAATAGCCCATACTTGGTGCGGAAGGCCGTCTTCCATTCATCGCCCTCTTTTACTCGTACCAAGTGGTAGGCTCCTCTAAGATCCAGCTTTGTATATATGCATGCTTTTCTGACTTGGTCCAGGAGTTCAGGGATCAAAGGTAACGGATATCTATTCTTAACGGTGATCTGGTTCAGGGCACGATAATCTATACAAGTTCTAAGGTCCCCTTCTTTTTTTGGAATGAAGAACAAAGCTGAAGAAGCAGGGGACTTGGAAGGACGAATAAACCCATTCGCTAGGTATTGATCCAGGTATTGTCGGAGGTGAAGGTTCTCAGGCTCGGTGAGGGCATAAATTCTACTACAACGAGGAGTAGATCCAGGTATCAGGTCTATCTGGCAGTCATAAGACCTATGAGGAGGTAGCGAGTTAGCCTGATCCTTCCGGAAAACATCTTGGAATTCTAGGTATTCGGGAGGTAACTGGGGAGTCTCCGAAGAAATTGCTGCCAGTGCAATACCAGGTGGAGGGTGACAAGTAGAGACACATTCTGGAAACTGAACCGTTCTTGCTCGCCAATCGATCTGAGGATTGTGTTTCTCTAACCAAGGTATTCCTAGAATAATCTGGAACTGAGGGGCCTTGATCACGTCGAACACGATCTTCTCATGGTGTCCATCTTGACTTACTAGCGTCACTTCTTGAGTGGTATGCGTTACTGGTCCGGAGGCTATCTCCGTACCATCCACCGTAGTAATGACGTCCTTTACAGCCTTGGGACAAAGAGTTAGATTCATCCTCAAAACCATTTCATGATCCACATAATTGCCGATGGCACCGCTGTCGACGTAAGCTTCAATCGCATGTAATCGATCCGGATGATCAGGGCTAATGAGGACGTTAGGTATCACGAAATGCAAGGTCACGGAACTGGTTTTAACGCTCGGCAAGAGGACCTCTATTCTTGTCGGGCGAGGTCGTTTCCCTGCTCAGAGTTTGTTACCTTGGTAACTGCAGCTCCTACTGCCTTCTTGGCTGGTTTCACCGGACAGTCTCGAAGAAAGTGCCCTGAGTTTCCGCAATAGAGGCATAATTGCAACTGTTTTCTCCTTTCCCGCTCCTTTTGTGTTAGTGGTCCTTTCAGGCCCCCTATTTGCATGTGTTCCCCGGAGTCTACTCCTTTGGAAGGAGTTGGTGGTTTGGAAAATACTTGAGCATCAAACTTGGAACGATCGGCCTTCCTGTTCTGCAGTCTGTGATCTATTTGGACGACTAAGTCTATATAGTCCGAACAGTCTTGCGGGGGATTCACTACTTGGGCTAACACATCTTTGAGCTCTCCACGTAGACCTCTATAAAACAGCGTAATCCTTTTGTCCTCAGGCCATTGAGTTTCCACTATCAGTCTGTTGAATGACGCAATATAAGCCAAAAGGTCTTGATTACCCTGTCGCAACGAAAGAAGCTCATTGTCCAAGGCCTGCCCCTGTGAATGTCTTGCGAACAGTTTTTCCATACTGAGCTGAAAAGCTTGAAAATCATGGAGAACCGGATCATCTTGATTAACTAGAGGGATCGACCACTCTGCCGCATTGCCACTAAGGAACGAAAGCACGAAAGCTACTTTAGCTTGATCAGTTGGAAAGGCTGCTGGCCGGCATAAGAAATGCAACCGGCACTGATTAAAAAATACTGCAAACCTCTTTGGGTCACCAGAAAATCGTTTGGGCGGAGCCAGAGGTACATTCCCAGGTAGGTTGATTTGCACTGGATTCATAGAGGATGTTGAAGGAAGATTTGCCCCTGATGCGGGTAATGGGGTCTGTCCGGCTTGTGACTGTAGCAATTGTCTAGCGAGATCGTCTGTTCGCTCCTTGGAAATAATCAGTTCCCTTCTTAGAGCGTTCGTTTCCTGACGGGCTGCATGCACTTCTGCTCTTAGTTCCCCAAGTAACTGGGCTAGCTGGTCGGTATCCGAGGTTTCCATAGCGCCTGGGCGGGAGTTTTGCGGTAGGCTTTGCGTTCTGTAACGCTCCCCTGATTCCCGCAGAGGCGCCGGTCTTGACTGGGCGAATACCGTATCGTCAAAGGTGATGTGTAACACACGGTTGGCTCTTTGGGCTGGACCTCTGTGCACTGTATGTCTGACTCGAAGAGTAAGATGTCTGCAGATAGAAAATATGGGATTAATGAACTGGGGTTATTGGGTGCCTCTCTCCTCTTCCCTTTCTCTTCTCCTGTAGAACCCCAAAGGTTAACGCCCTCACCTTAGGTAAGTGAACGCCGAGCTCTCCATCTGCCTCGGGGCAGAGTGCCGTAACCAGTTTCTTCACTGGATAAGGGTGCAGGCCTCTTGACCTCAGAGGACTGCTGTCCGTCGTTAACTGCACGAACGGTAAGTTCTGGGCAGTTCAAATGTCTTAAAAGTCTTTTGTAATGATATCTCTTGTTTTGCAGGGTTCCGGCGATGGCGGATGGCGGGCTGATGAGAGTTGAGGATCGAACCCGCGTGAGGAATAGAAGCGCCTGGAAGCACGTAAGTAAGCGCTTGTAGCCTGCTTCACGATGTGCACTAACTGTCGCTTTTGTCTTGCAGGTACAAGTTCGGAGCTTTAGAGAAGCTGAATGGTGCTGGAATACCCACTGGATTCGGGGTGGGAAGGAGTAATGGCACGTGAGTAATAAAGTTGCCCAATGTCTTTAAAAGCACCTTCTTTTGTCTTTCAGATGCGGGATGCAGCGCCGAAGGCCTCCGGAGCGTGCGAAGAGCTGGTAAGCTTTTGTCTTTCAGATGCCGGAATGCAGTGCGAAGACCTCCGGAGCATGCGAAGAGTAGGTAAGCCTTTGTCTTTCAGATGCCAGAATGCAGCGCGAGGCGTTGGTGACAGCCGATGGACCAGGTAAGAGAAGCGCTGTCACTGAAGACCGTAATGCTAACCTGTTCTTTCTTTGTCTTTACAGGTGCTGCTGAAGACTGGATTCCAGGATGGTAAGCCTTTGTTCCCTTAGGCCCAGGATCAGAAGCAGAAGACACGATGAGCGTTCTGCTGCAGGGAATGCAGAATAACGCAAAGCAAGATTCATCCATCGGGTGTGGTTTAAATAGCCTCCTGTAGTGCTTAGGTGTCTCCTTCCACAGCCACGCCTAGGTAATTGGAAAACCAGAGGCATGCTATGTGCTAACAATAAACCACTAAAACATGGACAATTAATACAGAATATTGATGATCTGGTCACCTCGAGTGGGATGATCATCTGCTGGAAAAAGATCAAGGGTCATTCTAAAGTAGACGGACCAGACAAAACTGAAAATGACTTAGCTGATCAGCTGGCCAAAACCGGAGCCATCCAATGGGATCTACTTGGGATCGAGTCCCTTTTGGGGGGAAATCCAGGTCACTGCTTTCACTAGGTCCCAGACAAATGCTCACAATGATCTTTCAACTGCATAATGGAGTAAGGAGACCCCTGATGCTGATTTAATTACAGCTCAGAAGGGGGATCCAATAATTGGTAAGTTTTATCAACACATTGAGGACCTTGAGAATTTTCCCCTGACTGATACCGATTGCATTGGGAAAGAGGACCTCAGAGTGTTGATGTAATGTCCAAAAATGTTCTGAATCCAAGACGGTGTGTTGGTGAGGAGATCTATATCTGGCTGTGACCAGTGGGTGGTCCCTACCTCATTCCAAAGCCTGATGCTAAGTCACGCCCATGATGCGGCCACAGCCGGTCATCGTGGGTTTCATACGACATTAGAAATCTTGCGACAGGTTACATACTGGCCACACATGAGACAGGACCTCGTCCAATACTTGAAGGGTGTCTTGTGTGTGCACAAATTCAGCCAACATCACTCACACACCATGATGCCCTACAAAAGAGGGGGATGGCACTGCCTTGGCCATATTTGCAAGTCAATTTCATTGGGCCTGTGATTCACTCCTCAAGGAGGAACAAGTACATGTTAACCGTAACATGCTTGTTTACTAAATGGTGGAAAGTCTCCTCGCCCCAAATTGCAAGGCAGAAACAGCAGCTGCCCTTATGATCAATCACATCTTCTCGCTTTTTGGACTACCCCAAAGAATTAAGTCAGACCTAGGTAGTCACTTCACCAGCGAATTGATAACAAACATGTGGGTGATACTTGGGATAAAAAGGAAATTACACATTGCATACCGCTGGTCCTCTAGAGGTGGAGTTGAGAGGTACTATAAAACTATTGTGAGCATATTAAAAAAGTTCATGGTAGACTCTGGGCCAAGTTGGGATATTCAATTACCCCTTGTCCTGATGGCCATCAGATCTACCCCTTGTTCTGCAACAAAAATGTCTCTATTTGAGCTGATGACTCTACAGAACCCAAGAGCAGACTTTGATAAATGCATCCACAACTCATGACTATGTTGTGAATCTGAGAAAACACCTTCAACATGCTTTTGGTTATGCTCAGTAGAATCTAGAAAGATCTGCAGACAGTATGAAGACCCACTATGACCTTAAGACAACTAAAAAGGAATATCAAGTAGGAGACAGGGTCTACTTGTACAATTTCCAAAGGAACCAAGCAAAGGAGTGCAAATTTCTCTCAAGTTGGAAGAGTCCTTTTGAAATTGTGGACAGAATCTCACCAGTCGCCTACAGAATCCCCATCCTCAAGGGAAATTTGACAGAAGGGGAAGACAAGTGGGTCCACATAAACCAGCTAAAGAGTTGCCATCCCAGGCATACTTTGGGGCAAATAGAAGAGCCCATCGGAAACCCAGAGGGGGAAAATCCAGACATCTGAAAAATTATTAAAGTATCATTGAATAAATGTGGGGAATATTGTCAATTGTTATTAAATGCATGCATCTGTCCCACTGCTGTAGTCTCCCGTGGAACAGTAGTGGGGAAAATGTCCATAACCGTGCTATGTTCTGTTTTTTACTGGAACCAAATCCACCTAATCACCAAGGAGGACCTCCTCGGGGACAGGGAGGAAAAAAAACAAATGTTCTGGAGTGTCGCTCCACACTTCCAACCAGAACCAGCAAAAAGAGCGTGTTGCATCCATCGCTGACGGGAGAATCAACTGGATTTCGTCACATAGACCGAAGAAAAAAAAAACATGTGCCTGACTCCCCCATGACTGGACGTCACTCTGAAGTCGGGGGGGATATGTGGGATATTTTTACCCATGCCAGTGTGTGCCCCATTACACCCCTTTGCCAATGGGGGAAAGGAAACTGCCAAAAATGGAGGTGCTAAACCCTGTGTGCGCCAAATCTGCAAAACTGTGCATTGTTCACAAATCACAAAAAGACTGCACACCCTGCCACACACAGTCAAAGTTGGTGTAAGAACAGGACTCACTGCATGTCAGTGGGTACTGTCACCTGTCACATGAAGCAAGGCCACAGAAGTGGGCTAAAATCCGAATATTCCTTTAAAATACAGTTTTCCTAATCAATTGCAACCTTCAAAGTGCTGTTTTGGTGCTCATTTCAGTCATTTTCCCAGTGAGCTATTGAAATGAAAAGTGTGCTGAAATCACAGAGCCTCTAGGTGGCTCAGAGAAAGCCGGGCATCACTGACTGACAGCTGCATACGAAAATTAGATGTCAAACCCAGTTTAAAAGTGTTTCTTTTTCCTTAAGAAATTGCAGAATTCGCCTATTTAAAGCATGTTTGTGAAAGGCTTAATTCTTTTAACTGGTCAATTCCCTTGTAAACGGTGCTTATTTTTATATGTGTAAAATGAAAAGACTTTAATTTAAAGCAACCCAGTATTGGAGTTAAGAAAATACTTAATTCTGACCTGACAGTGCTAGCCTGGGAAAGATTGACACTTCAAAATGGACACTCCCTTGTTACAGGAAGCTTTAATTGTTCCCGCATATTGACAACAAGGAGCACAATGGACTCATCAGACTTTCGTCTGTGGCTGAGCCAAGAACAATGGCAAGCTGCCTACTGAGCTTTACAGGGGAGCTTCCCTCTCCAGGAAGTGGACACACCTGCCTGATCAAAGGACTGTGACAGCTGTTGCCTGTGAAGGGGAGTTACAAAGGAAGAAAAAAAACTGCTGGAACTTTTTGATGTTTAAATCTTTATCTGTGATTAAATTTGAAACTCTTTAACTGCAACCTGAAAGAGGATAAATCAAAAAATTGGCAGATGTTAACCAATTTTAGGCTTTTGCTTTGAAGACATTAATGAACCCTGTACTACCTAAGGAACCCAAGTTACAGGAAAAACCTAATTGTAGGAAAACTCTTGATGCTAATAGTCTAAGATTGTATATTTATGCTCCAGTGATAGTCGCCCAGATATCTACTGAATTAGAAATTATTAGTCCAAACTGTTATGGTTCAAATTGATAAAATTCTATAGAATGACAAAGACAGCTCTCACAGAGATGGGGATTGAATTTTACCATGACCCATCAAATACACGATATATGTGTCTGATTTTATTAGGGGACATAATTTTAGAAATGTACATTTGTGCAAAGTTAAGTTTTGGTCAAAATCAGTGTGGGAGTTCCTAAATCCCATCATAAAGATGACAGCTCTGTTCTGACTGCCAACCAGAACAAGGCAAGTGCCTGTGGCCACTCACAGCCTTGGGGGTGTGTTTTGAAATTCTGCCCACACCATAAACTTTGTGATGTCACTTGGTAGATAAATATAGGAACTTCACCACACATAGTGGACTGCTTCCTGAAGACACTGCTTCCTGAACACATCCAGATTTCCGCACCATGCTTTGTTCCTGACTTCTTCATCCTATCCAGAATTCTTCATCTTGCAGCTGATTCCAGATTTCTTTGCAGAATCCAGACTTTAGCATTTTTGAACTCTTTCCAGCTAGACCCAAATTAAACCATCCCAAACTTGAGGGGATTTAATTCTGATTCAGTCTTGCTTGCTACCATTAAGCCTTGCCCGCTGAAACTTGCATCCCGCTATCTGCCATGTCCAGTGACCAAAAGGGCCCATCCAAATCCAGTCTGAAGTGCCGTCAAAATTGACCAGAACCGCACTGCTGATCCAATCCCGCCAGAGGTGCCCTGCTGCCGGTAGACCTGATTCGATCCAATGACCAGAACCCTGACAGTCCAATTTTAATCACATGGGACTGTAAGTATCAATAGGAAGAACAGTGACCCATAGTCTACTTGCATTGTCTTATCCCTATCTCAACCCTTCCCATCTTTAACTTCAGAACCCTAGTATTGTCAGAACCATTCTTGCGCTGATTTTTCTCATCTGTTTTACAAAACCACATGTCATTAGTGTATTTGCGTAACTAAAGTAAATATGTGTAGGATTGCTCATTTGTACCTTAAAGTACTTTGCAGCGGGAACTATTAACCTAAACGCTATCTGTTCACAAACCAAAAATGTTCTTTTTCCTGTGTTTTGTATTCTGCATTATCATAAGTGAATTCAATTGCTTTACTTATTTTGAATTGTATTGTCACTGCTTAGTGATTGCTGCCCCATATATTTATATATTAAATGTATGTGTCATTTCAATATTAACTAAATAAATAAATATTTGCCTTTACAAACTAGACTGATATCATTCAGAATATTGTACTTATAGAGACAAATAAATAATTATTTCATGCGCACTAAATGCAAGGCGAGACCTGGGTGTGTGCCTGATTGAAATCCTTAACACAGTCTGATGCGACAAGGTCAGTGCACAGAGGAAAGCCTCAATGAATATGGATACAAACAGTATTGCCACTTTATGACGCTATTTCTGCCACAATAAAAGGGATTCCTTGAGGCTAAAAGTGTCGGTTTCAGGGATTATACCAAGGCTTCCTGTATAATGTTTTCAGGTTTTGTATAAAAGTTATACAACATTTGCAGAAAGGGACCCACTCTATGGGCCATGTCTCATCAACCTATGTAATCTCTGGGTGCCACAGGGTTTACCTGTTCACCCCACCTTGCCTTCCTTCCCTTAGCCAGCTGAGATCTATGAGTGACCTTCTCATAGTGGTACCCCCGTACAGTGTCTTGCACTGTCCTTGTACCACATGGTACAGGGAGAACAGCCCTGGTGAATGCCTCAAAGTGTTTTTGACCAATCGGGCGGCAGGCAAAGGGTGGCATTCCTGTGAAACTAATACATCTAATCCATCCTGGTTCTCATTGACGGGAACCACCAGATCAGGTAAGCGTCAGCGTACCTTAATCCTTGACAAGGCACTATACACTGCACTGATATTTCTTATCAGATCCTGCAGTGACCTGACCGAAACAATTTGAAAAAATAAAACTTATGGGGATCTGAAATCACTGACATGACTCAGGATTGTTTGACCTCCTTCCTTTCTGACCACCTTCTCAGATTGAACTGGGCACTTTTCTCTCCTCCATCTCATTCTCCATCTGTGGTGTCCCTCAGGGTTCTATCCTCTCAACTTGGCTTTTCAAAATGTACCTTGACCCTCTACCCCATTTGATCTCGGCCTTCTCTTGTAACTTCTAGTGTTATGCAGACTACAGGCAGCTGTTCTTCAAGCTTCCCTCCTCTGCCTTCTCCTCTTCCTCTTTCATTCCTGACTGTATGTCTGCTATTCAGGCATGGTCCACTACTAATGATCTCTGCCTTAATGCCAGTAAGACTGAGATCCTTTTCATTGGGACCCCACCTCCCTCCTTGCCTTCTACACTCCAGCCGCTCTCCATGGGCCTCCTCCCCTTACCCTCCTGTGAGGCAAAAAATCTTAAACTCCTCTCTTCCTTCTCTCCTTACATCATGATCCTTGCCAAGAAGTCCCACTTTCAGATGCACCTCCTCAGAGGCATACTCCCTTTCCTCACCTTCCCCCAGAAACTCAAAGTTTCCCGAGCTCTGGTCCTCTCCAGGCTGGACTACTGTAACAGCCTCTTCCTTAATCTGCCTAACTCCTCCCTTTGCCCCCTTCAACTAATCCAGAATAGGACTTATCCTCAGCCTCAAGCCCTGGGACCACTTCTCTCCAGCCCTAAAATCTCTCCACTGGCTCCCGGTTGCTGTGAGGATCAAGTTCAAGATCCTCTGCATCATCCACAAGGCTTTTTTGCAGCCTGGGACCCCGCTAAATACAACTCTCTTTCCCTAAATACCTCCTCGCTAGAGCTCTGCGGCCTTCTAGCTCCAACTCCCTGCAGAGCAGACACTTTTCCAAGCAGAGAGTGGGGGGTAGAGCTCTTTCCTCCATTGGTGCCTCCCTCTGGAAAGGCCTCCCTGTCCCTCTCAGGCTTGACCTGGATCTCCTTAAGTTTGGGAATCTTCTCAATACCCTTCCTTTTCTCTTCCTCCTTCCCTCTCCCCCTCCCCTGCTAATTTCCTCCTCTGCCTCTTTTGACTGGCTGCCTGGTTCCCTCAGATTCTTACAGGGCAGCAAGACCTCCTCGACCAGTCTACCCCTGTACTTGCCCTTCTGGACTCTCTCCTCTTGCACTAGTCTGGTTGGGCCTACTCCCCTTGAGCCCTTCCAGCCCCGTCCCTCGCACTTAGCACATGGACCTTTTTCCCCATAAACTCTCTGTATTCCCCTTGCCCTGTCCACCTGACCTCCACTGGCACTCACTTAACACACTTGTCCTTCCACCCTGACTGGCACTTCCCCCCTATCTTCTCCCCTACACTTCTTTTTACTACACTTGCACAATCCGAATGTCACAAGGCCTAGTAGGACAGTTTTTAGTTTTTCTTCATTCCCGCCCCTCCTCTTGTCTTGTTGAGCCTTGAAACACACCTTGGGCATATGCACATTATAAAACATCCAATAAAATAAATAAAACTAAAATTAAGAAATTAAATAACTGTGATCCGGTAAGAGGTGGGACACATCATTGCATACCTGCTGTTCCCAATTCTGATTCCCAAAACCACGCATTATTTAATTCCAATGAAGACTTGGAGGATTGTGAAGGGATGGATGTAAGCTTCAAGAGGATTTTACGGGGGTTCCTACCTGTGGCGTTTTACATTCTACAGAAGAGTTTTCCAACTATTTAGACACATCCTGTAAATTCCATTTTCTTTCCTTTCAGCCTAATGTGTGTCATTTTAAATTGGGTTACCCCTTTAAACTCTGAATATACCACATTCAATCCTTGTTTTCATTTGTTTAAGTGTGGTTTCTATTGAGAAGGGGGTAGCCTTCCCCCCATAAGCGCTTTAGAGTGAGGTGAGATGAATTCGAAACACTGTGATGGGCCAGTAGGGAGGGGTGATGGTGAAAGGCCCACCCCCAAATGTAATCGACCCCTGCTCAATATAATAAAATATAATCAACCCACATAGATTAGCGTAGGGCGCAAACAACATTGTTATTTTTGCATAGATGTTAGTAATCCTAGTTAAAAGACAAGGCCTGCAAAGTAAATGCGGCATTGCATGCATTAGGACCAAATTGCGAGATGAGGGATATCTGCAGCCATGCCCGGGCTCCCATGAGGACAGCCCCTACCCCCAACTGCCACAGCACCTCTTCATTGTTCTAACAGTGTTGCACAGATGTGTTTTTAACTCAAGAGAAATGTGCCCTAGAAGGCCGCGATCAGAGACCGGTGCCTGGTGTGCATGTTATCTCACACTGGCCAAAACATGACCCAGCTCATCCCCAAGCGACCACGAGTTATAGCCCATATAACCGACTGAGCCTTGACACCCCAGAATTCCATGGCAGCAGGTGTGCTCTGACCACCAACCCTAAAAGTAACAAGTCCTGGATGTTCAGAGAGTACGGACATTGTATGTCTTTGAAATGCAATCATGTGATTTGTATTGCGAGGTGCCGCGAGGGATAAATTATAATTCAAAACGAGGTTAGAGACATTGGAGCCGATTGGCGCGAAAGGGAGTGAGTGAGATGTGTGTGTGTGGCGGTCAGGGGGGCCCACAACCTCCTTTGAGCCAGCCCTAAAATCTGTCAGGTGTAGAGTATAATGACAAAGTAGCATTGTGATAGGAGTGTAGTTAATTCGTTTTTCGACCTTCGACGTGAGAAGAAGAGGATCACTGCAGCACCCACGTTATAGAACACGGACGAACTGGGCTGGAACCAATGACCTGGCATCTCTTATGGAGCAGGCGGATCATGTATAGGTGCACACCAACCAGCCACCCAGGTTTCTACTGTGAATGTTGCATCATAAGTGATGATGTTTTTCTTTATACGATTCTGCTTGTATTACTTTTCAGCAGAACGTTCTTGGCAGCAGAGTCCTTTGCTGTTGTGCTCATCTGTGTATGAGATTAAAACTGGTTATCCTTACAAGATCAACTTGGGCCTTTCTTCCGTACCGGGTTGTATTCTTCATCGTTGTGAGCATTCAGGGACTTTTCCTTCATTTCCATAGTTGTATCCACACTGAAGAAGATAACTGATATCTGCAAATGAAAAAAGCCACTGGTGGGTCTGCTTTTTCACAGAAGATTAATTGCTGTATTTGTGTGACCGCATCAAGCCTTCTGTTAACCTGAGTTCCAGTTTGAGGAGAACATACAACTCTACGAATCCTTCATGGCAGGGAGGACATTCATTACAATTTCAAAATGATGAGGAATTGCTTTCAAAAGTCATTGGCCCTCATTACGACCCAGGCGGTAAGTTACCGCCTGGGTCGTACCCTTACCACCATGGCGTAAACTATGTTTACGCCATGGTGGTTGGCGGATTTACCGCCCCATTCCAAGGTGAGTGGGAAAAGGCGATAATTACGGCACCGTAAATTACGGTGCCGTAATTATCGCCAAGGTCCCTTTGCGGCATGGATTTTAACGGCTGCAAAAAAGCAGCCGTTAAAAGCCATCCCGCAAAGGGAACCTTGTAATCAGGCGTTAAGATTCGGCGCCGTAAACCCCTTAACGCCTGAGTCAGAATGAGGGCCATTATCTACAGTTCTGACTTTACAGGAGCAGGATAACCTCTGAATTCTTTCCCTCTCCCTGCGTACAAAATGATCAGACAATGGAACTTAATTTATTCCTGTCACACAATCCGCAAATCCCAGGCACATAAAGTCTCCATTTCAGATGTTTTGTAAAGTTCTGTTAAAAATAAAAAAGTAAATGCTCATAAAGCAGATATGTGCTGCTCTTCAAGGACAGCAGATCCTACAAGAAGCAAAGTTTAATATTTTCAATGAACTCGCCTGTGAAGGGAACTTGGTAAAATGCCTGTGTTGTTCACGAAGAAATATGATTCATGGAATTATTTGCGCCGAAAAACGAGGATTTGTGCGCCATTCTGCGCGCAAATCCCTGTTTAACAAATGGGGATTTACAGTCAGAATGGCGCACAAATCCCCGTTTTTCGACACAAATAATTTAATGAATCAGCAGCCGCGCAATGAACCCAGAAAATGCGTTATCAAAAGCAGAAAGCTTTTTCATTAAAGTAGACACGTTTTGAGTAAAATTGTGCTCTGGGAAAGATCTATCAACAATGTCTTCCAAAGTATTCTCTTGGTGCCCTAACACGGCAAATTGCAAAGGTGCAGTGCAATTTTCCACCCGTAAAAGGAATTCCGCCAGTGCAAATACATTTTGTGGGAATAACTGTTTGCACTGGCACAATTCTGCAATGATTCATAAATTGCAGGGCCCACTTTCACAGCTTCAGTTATATAGGCCCTGGGCTTCTACTTCTACAATTGTACTTCATTATAACTTTGACCTGGGTTACACTTCTCCAGAAGGTCTTGCTTCTGAAGTACTCCCAATTCATCTTAATCCTCTGCCTCATCATAGTCCTCACCCACCTGCAGCCGCTCTGCATTAGCGCAGGCACTGTCCTTCTGGCATGTACAAGAGAGGTCGGAAGGTATGGAAGGTCCTTTAGCCTTTGAGAAGGGCCAGTTTTTAAGCTTTTTAGGTTTCACCTCTGACCCAGTTCTTGCAGCTACATAATAGTGGGACCCGGGGGCCAATCTGCTGCTCTGCGGCGCATGCCTAAGTGGATTGTGATTGTAGCTCTGCTTTAGGATCAGTTCTTTTATTGAATCCGGGGTTACCGAATACATTGTGGGAAAATTGTAGAAGGCTGTCTTTAAGGGCTCCTCTAGTCTACCCTGCTTGGTAAATGAATTGTGTCTGTGCCTCATAAATGAATAGTTCCTATGCCTCATGGCCATGTGCATCATGGTGATGACTTTGTCACAGAATAGTCCACTAAGTAGCCAGAGCTACTATGGAAGTTGGGGGAAAAGTTTTCATTAAATGAGCTGAACGCTCTTTTAGTTGCCTTGATACAACCGTGTTTGAGAAATAGTTGAGTATTGCTTATTTTTTAATAGAAGGATTTTTGTGGAGTCTTTCTTCTATTGGCAGCCCTTTAAAGGATTTTAGAGCTGCTATTATGTGGTTATGTATCTGCAAGCCAAATATGAGTTTAGTTACTCCAACCAGTTTTGGACTGGTTGGATGAGTTTTATCAAGTGATTTGGCAGATAGATCCATCTGTATTTCTATAAATATATTATTCTGTTGCAATTGTCGACTTAGCTCAGGACTGATCCCTGCATATTTTCCATATTGCTGTTTATTGCAAGGTATTATATGATTTATTTTAGTAGATGTTATTCACAAAGTGCCATTATAATTCCAGATACTCCTAGCATATACCAGTTATTGCCATACATTATGGCAGCATGTGGAATGTCATGGGCTTAGCTGGCCGTATGAGGGCAATACTTTGCTTAGGGTGCATTTGGCTGCAGGAAGCCTTTGCCCAGTTCTCCAAAACTATAAACACACAGTAACACAACCACACATATATAAACCACACAACCAAACACCCAAATATTCAAAAGAAGAAACACATCCCAAAACCACACCCATCCACTCTCCACTACTACACACACTTTGCAAAACACATGCACACACAGCATGGTATGATATGATAGGATATGGCATTTATAACGCACTTATACATAAGTGTTTCAAGGTGCGACGAGGAAAGGGAGGGGAAACAGAGGGAAGACAGAGACAACACAACAATCTTGCTAGGCCCGGTGTCAATCAGATCACGCAAGTGCAAGGGAAGGGGGAAGGAGGAAAAGTGCAGGGGGAAAAGGGGAGGGGACAGTGCAGTACATGGGATACATAGAATAAATAGACCAATAATAATAAAAAAAGATATGGACAGCTGGTGGCAAGTGCAAGGGTAAGTGCAGACATCAGCTGTCAAGTGCTGGGAGGGGGACTGTAGGGATACAGACAACAGTCCCCAGGTGCGGGGGTTGCCATGGAGGCAGTGCAGATATGCAACTGGTGGGGGAGGAGACCTGGGCCCTAGATCAGAGGGTGGCCAGGTAACCAGTGCAGTTTCAGTCAGGAATTCAGCAGGGGAGAGGAGGAGAGAAAGCAGAAGCAAAGAGGAAGGTTTTGTGGTGCTTCCGGAACCAGAGATGGTTCTCAAGTTTCAGGGAGGCAGAGAGGCTGTTCCAGAGGGAGGCACCAGCCAAAGAAAGAGATCTACCACCAACACGTTGCTTGCAGAAACGACTGACCCTGAGGGAGTTGGAGGCGGATGAACAGAGAGCTCGAGAAGGAAGATATGTAGGGAGAGGGAGTTGAAGATATTGAGGCCCCAGAAGGCCTTGTGGACGGTGCAGAGGGCTTTGAACTTAATCCTCACAGCCACTGGGAGCCAGTGCAGAGATTTCAGTCCAGGGGAGATACGATCCCTGGGCTTGAGGCCAAGGACAAGTCTTGCAGTCCTGTTCTGGATAAGTTGCAGAGGGCGGAGAGTAGAAGCAGGCAGATTTAGAAAGAGGCTGTTGCAGTAGACCAGCCTGGAGAGAACCAGAGCTCTAGAGACAGTGAGCTTCTGGGGGAAGGAAAGGAAGAATACCTTTGAGGAGGTGCAGTTGGTAGTGTGACTTCTTAGTGATGTCAGAGGTTTGAGGGGAGAAGGAGGACGGTGTGGAGTCGAAGATGACACCAAGGTTTTTTGCCTTGCAGGTGGGAGCAGGAAGAGGGCCAAGAGAGGCCGGCCAGAGAGCTGCAGAAAAGGAGGGAGCCATTGTGCCAATGAGAAGAATCTCGGTCTTACTGGCATTAAGGCAGGGGTCATTGGCGGCACACCATTCCTGGATAGCAGACAGACAGTCGAAGATAAGGAAAGGAGAGGAAGAGGACGAGGGTAGCCTGAAAATGAACTGGGTGTCCTCCGCATAGCACTGAAAGTTGGGGCACAGAGCGGCGATGCGATAGGCAAGGAGTGCCAGGTATTGGTTGAACAGCCAGAGAGAGAGGTTAGACCCCTGGGGGACACCACAGGTAGAGAAAAAGATAGCAGAAAGGAAGGACCCAAGTTGTACCTGAGAGGGTCAGTCAGAGAGGAAAGAAGTCAGCCACGCCAGAGCCTGACCAGTGATCCCCAGGTTATCACGGAGACGGTTGAGCAGGATGGCATGGTTAACCGTGTCAAAGGCAGAAAAGAGATCAAGCAGGAGGGGGACGCAGGGGATGTTAGCATCAAGGTTGGAGAGATGGTCTTCACGGATGTTCAGGAGAGCAGTTTCCATGCTTCTGGCAGCTATGAAGCCAGACTGATGATCATGAAGTCAACCAACAGCTTCAGTGTGGAGATTGAGCTGGGAGATGGCCAGTTTACATAGGAGCTTGCTCAGGAAGGGAGTGATGGAGATTGGATGATAGATGGGCAGGAAGGGTCGGCAGAATGTTTCTTAAGAAGAGGGTGCACAAGGCAGTGCTTCAGGGCAGATGGGAAGACTCCAGTGGCCAAGGAGTGATTGCAGAAATTAGCCAGGGCGGGAGCCAGGGAATCAATCTAGTCCTTGATAGTTTTGGAGGAACAGGGGTTTACATGTTTAGACAAGACTTTTATAGATCGGACTTGTCTAGAAACCTCATCTGCAGATAACAGGGGAAGGCAGAGAAGGAGGTAGGAGAGGTGGCTGCAGAGGGGCTAGAGGAAGAGCAAGGAGTAGGGGGAGGGAGGGGATAGGAGGAGAGTGAGGACATAATGTCCTGAGTTTTAGAGATGAAGTGAGAGGCCAGTGCCGTGCAGAGGGCCTGGGAAGGGACAGGAGAGGTAGAGACTGCAGCAGGATTGGCCAGTTCCTTGCAGATTATAAAGAGTTCAGCCGAGTTGTTAGTTGTCGCAGAGATGCAGGCTTGGATATGAGCTCTCTTCTTGGTTTGGATAGAGAGCCGGTATTGTCTTTGGAACAGGCGGCAGGCCAGTTTGTCAGATGATGTACATGAAGCACGTCATTTCTTCTCAGCCACCCTGCACATGTGTTTTAGGGTGACGAGGTCCGAGTCATACCATGAGTTGCACTTGGCCTTGGGCTTCAGGCGGATTCTCATGACAGGATATCAAGAGGATCAGATATAGAAGAGTGGAGCGTGGAGAGGGCTGTGTCAGGGTGAGAGTCAGCCAAAGGGGGTGCAGGGGGTGAGAAGGTGGCGGCGAAAGCCTCAAATAACATGCGCTTCATGGGTCGGATGACTGAGATGGTGGGTGGCAGTGCTGGAAGTGGCTTGACCTGAGGGGTAGGGAGGGTGAGGTGGGAGAAGTGCAGAAAGTGATCCCTCCAGGAGAGAGGAGTGGAGAGAGGGACAGAGAGAGGAAGGTCTGAGGAGATCAGGACATCCAGAGTGTGCCCTGCAGAGTGAGTTGGGCCAGAGGGGAGAATAGTGAGCGATAGAGAGTCGCAAAGTTTGCGAAAGAGTCCAGAATGAGGACAGGAGGCATCCAGGTGGATGTTGAAGTCTCCAAGAAAGAGGAGTTGAGTGGTTGAGGCCAGGAGTGAGGAGGAGAGGTCCGCCCACTCAAAAAGAAAGGAGGAGATCTGACCAGGTGGCCAATAGATAGTAGCCACAGTAAGGCAATGGCTAGGGGAGAGAGAGAGCCTGCAGACGAGGCATTCAAAGGAGGAGTAGGCCTGCGTGGGAGTGACAGAGACTGGAATCCACTCGGGAAGATCAGGGCTACACCCCCTCCAGTCGGTTGGGCCTGGGCACGAAGAGGATCTTTTAGCCGTCAGGTAGGAGCGTGTCAAAGCTGGTGACAGAGCTTGCCGTGAACCATGTCTTGGTGAGAGTGAGAAAATTAACAAGGGGGGCCCTGGGAGTCCCTCTGCCAGACATTAGTCCTGGTTACGAGAGACTTACCCAGAGTATTTAGCTCACTATATTTCACAGAGAAGAAATATCCCAAACATATCAGTCTTTGTCCTGGCCTGGGGCAGTCCAGCACCGAAATGCTAGGCAATTCTCCTCTGAACAAGAGTACCAACAGAAACCCCAGACACGTGTTTCGGTCTGGTTGGACCTCATCAGAAGGGTGGATCTGTGCATCTCTAAGAATAGTGAGCAAGGGGTCCACGTCTGGATTCCCCTAGTAACTTAGGGTGAGACCCAAAGTTACTTAAATAAGCAAATTAACAAGGGGGGGTCCTGGGAGTCCCTCTGCCAGACATTAGTCCTGGTTACAAGAGACTTACCCAGAGTCTTTAGCTCACTATCTTTCACAGAGAAGAAATATCCCAAACATATCAGTCTTTGTCCTGCCCTGGGGCAGTCCAGCACCGAAATGCTAGGCAATTCTCCTCTGAACAAGAGTACCAACAGAAACGCCAGACACGTGTTTCGGTCGGTTGGACCTCATCAGTAGGGTGAATCTGTGCATCTCTAAGAATAGTGAGCAAGGGGTCCACGTCTGGATTACCCTACTAACTTAGGGTGAGACCCAAAGTTACTTAAATATGCAAATTAACAAGGGGGGTCCTGGGAGTCCCTCTGACAAACATTAGTCCTGGTTACGAGAGACTTCCCCAGAGTCTTTAGCTCACTATCTTTCACAGAGAAGAAATATCCCAAACATATCAGTCTTTGTCCTGCCCTGGGGCAGTCCAGCACCGAAATGCTAGGCAATTCTCCTCTGAACAAGAGTACCAACAGAAACGCCAGACACGTGTTTCGGTCAGTTGGACCTCATCAGTAGGGTGAATCTGTGCATCTCTAAGAATAGTGAGCAAGGGGTCCACGTCTGGATTACCCTACTAACTTAGGGTGAGACCCAAAGTTACTTAAATATGCAAATTAACAAGGGGGGTCCTGGGAGTCCCTCTGACAGACATTAGTCCTGGTTACGAGAGACTTCCCCAGAGTCTTTAGCTCACTATCTTTCACAGAGAAGAAATATCCCAAACATATCAGTTTTTGTCCTGCCCTGGGGCAGTCCAGCACCAAAATGCTAGGCAATTCTCCTCTGAACAAGAGTACCAACAGAAACCCCAGACACGTGTTTCGGTCTGGTTGGACCTCATCAGTAGGGTGGATCTGTGCATCTCTAAGAATAGTGAGCAAGGGGTCCACGTGTGGATTCCCCTGGTAACTTAGGGTGAGAACCAAAGTTACTTAAATATGCAAATTATCAAGGGGGTCCTGGGAGTCCCTCTGCCAGACATTAGTCCTGGTTATGAGAGACTTACTCAGAGTCTTTAGCTCACTATCTTTCACAGAGAAGAAATATCCCAAACATATCAGTCTTTGTCCTGCCCTGGGGCAGTCCAGCACTGAAATGCTAGGCAATTCTCCTCTGAACAAGAGTACCAACAGAAACCCCAGAAACGTGTTTCGGTCTGGTTGGGCCTCATCAGTAGGGTGGATCTGTGCATCTCTAAGAATAGTGAACAAGGGGTCCACGTCTGGATTCCCCTAGTAACTTAGGGTGAGACCCAAAGTTACTTAAATATGCAAATTAAAAAGGGGTTCCTGGGAGTCCCTCTGCCAGACATTAGTCCTGGTTACGAGAGACTTACCCAGAGTCTTTAGACTGAGGACATCAAGGTCAAGTTCTTCTAGGAGGCGGCAGATATCAGAGGAGTGTTTGACAGCAGAGCGAGAGTTTAGAGTGGCAATATGGAGAAGGTTGCCAACCTTGAAGGACTTCCGGGGAGGGGTACAGATCAGAGTTACGCTGCTCGGAGGTGTAGAGGGTGCCCGAGAGGGGGCAGAGAGGGGGGGAGGGGACAGCAGGAGAAGAAAGGAAATTGATGTGGCACGGGAAGCATCTATCAAAGAGGTGAAGGTTGGCCTGAGGACCTTGGACCAAGACGGTCCCATTTAAGTAAACATTAATGATGACCTTAGAGGAATGGAAGGAGGCCAGAAGGGCATCTCAACGGGTGCCACCATTAATGGGAGAAGAGGGGAAAGGAGAGAGCACAGAGACCATATGAAGGGTCCATTGTTCTGGCTAAGGAACGACAAAGAGGATGTCAGTGAGAGTTTCCTTGGAGGAGGCACTGGTATAGGTGTCAGCGATAGGGAGGTCTGGGTTGGAAACCAGGATGTCCTTTTTAAACTTCTTCCTACCAGACTTAGTGAGGAGAGCAGGATAGTCAATAGAGAAGCAGTTAGAAAAGATAGGAGAGACGGAGAGCAGCATAGAGTAGGTGGGAGAGGAGAGAGAAGAAGGACACTTGAGTAGGCAGTAGACAGCCAGAGGCAAGCAGGTTGTACAATAGGACACAATGACAACACTCAAGATTAAGAGCGTACAAATGCACACTCTAAGACTGGAGAAAAATAATAGAATGAATAGATGGAGAAAGGATTAGGTTTCACAAAGCAGTTCTAAATACCGAGGCAGTGCACATTTTAAATATTGAAGTGATGCAGTTTTAAATAGACAGGAGTAAAAGAATAAACATTGACCAGGGTGATGACTGGCAACTGGCGTCCCCTGCGGTCACCTGCAGACACAACCATGAGCGCCTAAAGGGAGCCGCCCTTTGCCTAGGGGCCCTTAGCAGTTGGGCTGCTGGGCAGGGGCTGCCCAGGAGCGTCAGTTAAGACCAGATGGGCACCCAAGGGGGAGGGGAAGAGGGAGGGAGTGGGGACCAGGAAGGGGCTGCAGGGGGAGGAAGGAGGGGGAACAACGCGCTCGAGGCGCCAACAGTTGGGGAAAAAAATAACACAAATACACTAAATGGAGGCCCCGAGGACGGGGCTGAAATCCTGCGAGCTAGATGTTGCTGCAGGCCCAGGCACTGAACTGCTCACACCCGCTTCGTCAAACAAGTAAGCGAGCGGGGAGAGCAGCAGGCAGGTAGTCCTGAGGGACTAACGGCTTCCACCAATCAGAGGGGGGGCGGGATAGATGGGGGGGGCGGGATGGGAGGCGGGAGGGAGTGGGGACCTGGAAGTGGCTGCAGGGGGAGTTGGAGGGGAACAACGCGCTCGAAGCACCAACAGTTGGGGTAGCTCATCCTTACTGCTGCAGGTCTATGATGGGTTACAGCAGGCGCTCGGGTGAGCAGGGTAACCAGTGAGTGATTTTAGCATTCTTGTATGGTGGGTTTATAACATACTCTGCCTTCAGAGACAGCACATTCATGTTGTTTGATCTGCCAGAAAGGTCATTTTCAAATGATATTCAAATGATATTCTTTTATGTAATGAAACATTGTGATACCCTGAACAATTGTCTTTAAATGACTTCCTTTAGTTTGCACTTAAAGACGCCCCTTCTAACATGTTGCCTTTTTATGTGTGCCATATCTATTCTGCTTACCCGAGTGCGGTACTACATGGCTCTCCGGTTTCTCAGTTGTACAGATCCCCCATTCCCAGTAACTGTTCTTTCTGCTTCGTGCCTGTCACTGCTGACCCCTGTCTCTGCTGACCCCTGTCTGCTGACCGGTATCGTGGCCAATAGGCAGCGCCGGAACTGTCAGTTCCTTGCAACTCGCGCTGTACATCTGTTCAGGGGACACATTTAGATGTATATAAATAGCAGACAGCACTTTCTGTGTTGCCTGTAGTCCGAGAGTACTCCACTCTGTTGTTTTTGTGTACCGAGGATCTTTATCACACCGGATATCGTGCAGGTATGTGCCAGCGACTCCTTCATCAAGCTTCAGTTCTTATCAGTTCTTGCTGTTGTCTGAGCTTTCAACACACGGCGTGTCTGTTGCCTGTTTTGGTCACTTGCCGCACGCCTTGCAACGAGTGTTTGCTTACAGCTCGGAACTCGTCTGCTGGTTGCTCTTCTCTCCAGAGTCTGGAGTCCAGACCCACGCTGATGCAGAGCTAGACATTTTTTTAATTACGTCATAATTTGGTGTACATTTGAGTTTATAAGATGTATTTTGTGCCAGTACTATTTACATCAGGCAAAGTAACTCGGAGGCATTCGAATTAGTCTGGTGGCCAAATTGCTGATCTTGATACGGTCATTTATTTCTGACACCTGCTTCTGACTCACAATACTAGAGTAACCGCCGCCCGCTACGCTACACGACAATACCAATGCGTACGATTAAATGCAAACATGTAACAGAAAGCCTGCATAGTGTACTACTACATTTGTTCTATTCCCCATCCTATCGTCACACATATCTAATTGTTTTAAGTTCGGCAACCTATGCAAGAGGTCGCCTATCAAAATAAAATGTTCTTTCTAACGTCCCCCACTGGCACAAGGACACATAAAACACAAAAAAAACTATCATTTTGTACAAACAAAACATCTACATATGTGTTTCTGTAAACGCAAAAAAAGACACAATGATGAAATAAACATGCAAGTCATTCATGACGAGAAAACCAGAATTCCATATTTTGGTTAATGCGGGACTCCTCCTGGTTCTAAGCACCCCCCCTGTTGGGTGTTGATATTACCCAATGAAACAGCATTTATTTCGGTCTTTGTAACTTGATACCCTAATAACATAAATGCAGCGCTGTCAGGGTCTGTGCTTGTCACAGTCTGATTTACATGGGTGTTGTGATGGCATGACTTCTGCCCCGCAGGAGTACAAGGATGAGTGGAGGCTAAACCACCTACTCAGCCCCCAAACGTCTACAAACCAACCGTTATGTATAATGATTCTGCAGAAAACTGTTGTTATCCCAAAATAAACTTGAGTTAACTCGACTTGACTTGAGTGCATGGCTTCTTCCATTTTTAAATCCACCTGGTGATTGTAAAGATGATCTTATAAGCTTTCAGGTGTCCCGATCACATAGAAATGACCAGCAAGGGTGTAAGAAGCTAAGTCCAGTACGAAACTCTTGAGGCTTCAGAGAACAACCAACTCCTGGCTGTGCTCTTCCTCAGAATTCGTGGGCTCCTTGTCTTTGAATGGGTCAAAGATTTTGCCTTGCACCAGTTCACTGTTTTGAAATAGGCTAGGTCTGTTTACCTTTCTGGAGTGGTTTAGGACATCTGCCTTGAATAGGCTAGGTCTGTTTACCTTTCTGGAGTGGTTTAGGACATCTGCCTTGCACCTGCCCCTCTGTCTGCCTCGATAGATCTGCAAGAGTGGCACAGTCCCTCTGTACCTGGCAAAAGTCAACCTGACCTCCTGAGCTACACTACAGGTTCCTTTACTATGCCACTCGGCGACCCTGAGATCACTGAATCTGGTGCCAACTCCACAATCACCTCAGTGGCCACAGAAGCCTCTCTGGCAAGAGAAGGAGCCTCAGTGGACTTCAGACCTGGATTGGGAGTTACCAGTGAGACCGGTCTCTTGCACTCTCCAGTTGATAAAGACTATGAGCCAAGGCCCTCAAGTGCTTCCTCCAGTGCTGCACATAGAGCTCACTCTCTAGCTCACTCTCTAGATACTAGGAGGTCATTTCCCAGAAGGCACCCCACTGGAATTAAGTCTTTCACTTAGCCCTCAAAATAAGCACTACTATTGGCAAGGGAGAGTATGTAACATCATCAAACCTCCTTACCGTCCATCTGGATCAATCCTGGTATGTCTTGACCTTCCTTGACCTATTGCTGCCCGAGAGTTGTGATACTTGCAGCAGTATCACGCAAGCCTGGATATTTGTTCCCATTTATGGACACACAATCCAGAAATATCTCAGTCATGCCAGGAAATGGAGCCCCCTCAAAGGATCTGGTACAATTCTCACTCAGAGTTAGGGACCTTTCTGCCACTCCCTGGTCTAGTGGGGCTACATCTGCTAAGATGTCCATACTGGCAATCACAGTGGCCTCCTTGGGTCTCCTATTGCACGCTGGATTTCCCTTGCTATGTGTTATCTCCCTACACAAAAAAACAACCGATGGGTGCTTCAGTGCTAGAGGTTCCCTCACTCTTCTTTTATGTGGGGGATGACCAACCATAGGACGGGGTTTCCCTCATATTTCTGTGAACTTTTCTTGGGAGAAAGATGTTTGTTATTATCAGATGCCTTGGTATATGGTTTGGATGGATTTGCCTGAACCCTTATCTGGACTCCAGTACTCGCATACGTATCCGCAGCCTTCCCCAGCTCCCTAGACTTTGTGAGTCTCATGGCACTTAAATGCTGATGTATCTCCATCTCATAATTTTCAAGGATATTCTTGCATGGAACCAACTAAAACATTACATCAAACATTTCAACTTTGATACCTGTGACCCATCCATTCAGATATTTCAAGGACTGATGTGCAAATACCTCAAAGGTAAGACGCTCCTTCATTTTGAGCTCTTCAAAAGACCAGGAGGATATATTGTGGGCCTTTCCTCGGGAGTCAACTGACTGAGTGTATCAGCGCCCACCCTCAGTAGGTGGCTCATCAGGGCTGATCCCCACAACTCCTTTTCTACCTTCTGGAAGCAGAAAGCTAACTCGTTTCAAACCAGTTGATCATATCCTTCCCCATCTCATATGGTTGCCCTAAGTCCTTGGGGATGAAAAACCTTCCTTGTGAGCCACCACTGGAGTTACTTTGTCAGGCCTCTTTTTGGTTTGCCTGCTAAATTTTATGTAGAATCACAAAGTCCCTTTGTTTCATTTCCTCGAATGCCACCCTCTGCTCTTCTAGGTGGATTTGCCTTTAAGTCAGTTCTCACTGAGAGGGATCACCATGGAGCCGGGCAGAGGCACTGTACCTAAGAAAATCCTGGGACCTATCCGAACCATGGGACCCAACAGAACTCTGGGACCTGTGAGAGGCTTCACTCCCTGCCCTTCTGGGGCTGTGGTGAGAACTGCTTTCCTCATCACTGTCCTGTGTCACTTCTATACCTCCCAGAGTAAGGGATACCTGAGCTGAGAGCACCAGATCGCTGCTGCCTCCCTGACACTCCTCCATTCCCATAGCTTCAGCAAAAGTCTGAAGTCTCTTTATCAGTTCAGCTTTCTTCACCACACTGCCATGATGGAGTCC
This sequence comes from Ambystoma mexicanum, assembly GCF_040938575.1. Classification (NCBI taxonomy): domain Eukaryota; kingdom Metazoa; phylum Chordata; class Amphibia; order Caudata; family Ambystomatidae; genus Ambystoma; species Ambystoma mexicanum. The sequence goes on from NC_090937.1 coordinate 1,140,530,438, forward strand.
CATCTACTGACAGAGCTTGCACTGTTTGCCTGCTTTCAAGCTTTCTGTGGCACTCATGCCCAATTCCATGGTAGCAAAATTGCCTGTCAGTGTTTACAACGTTAAGTGCAAAACGTTTATTTTGGAAGACTTATCTGTAGGTGCAGTCTGTCTAAAATCCCACCATTGTCACCAGTGTGATGAAATGGCTTCTGCTCTCCAGAAGTACATGGATGAGTATCGGCTAAACTGCCCACTCAGCCCCACAGTTCTACAAACCAACAGGGATCCATATGATAAAGGTAAAACAGGCACGCAAAAGGTTATACCTCATTTGCGTTTTGTGGTAACGTGGAACCATGGAAGGCTATACTCTCAGAAGGGGTGCAAATGTGAGCCAATAGCAACCCAAACAGCAATGGACAACAGTCCACAAATAAAGGACAGTCCATGCAAGGTTCTATACCAATATATATATTTTAAATAAACACGCCAAAATATACAATTAACTGTCAAAAACACTATATAGAAACCCACCCCTGTAAAGGAGAGACAGAGACATGCACTCTGGGTATTCAGCAGGGAGGAAAACAGGCAGGAAATGTTAACCAGGGGGACAGGGTCAGTTCTAGGTCTTCCCCTGTTCATCAGTCCAATAGCTTAGAACCAGCTTCGGTCTGTGCTTCATTATGGGTCAAACCAGGTTTGGTTGCAGCGAGCCATGCTGGCACAAGCAGTGAGCTGGCCTCTAATCACTTCGAAGCGGGCGCTTGGTGTAATCGAGTGCCGCATTTGGGTCTTGCAGTTCGGAAGGCTCACTATTGTCGCTTCGAGGGTCTAGTCAATTCGAAATGTTGTTAACCCCTGGTTTGAGATGATGAGTATTATGTTGCTACAACAGTTTGAGTCCAGTTCTATTGGATCGATGCTGTGACGTTGGCGATACTATGCATTTTCCAAGGAGGTGGCGGATCGAGTTTTCCCACAGTGGTCAATGGGTTGTTCAAACAGGTGATGCACGTTGCTTGGCATGATACAGCAGCAAGCCTTTTTCATGAATGCAAATCAGTGGTGGTTTGAAGTTCCCTCTGGTTCGAGTGCAGCGAACACAGTTTGAATGCAGTTCGACTGGTTTGATGCGGTACAACAGGAATCCTGGCTGTTCTGGCTCTCCAGATGCTGTGAGACTCAACGCATGGGCTCTAGGACAGGGGGAGTCCTTTCAGGTTCTACTCTACCAGCCTAGGGAGGGTTGGTGCAGAGTGGCAGGGCCTGCTCCTCAGCAAGAGTTACCCCCAATTTGCCATAGGAGTGGGAAGTGAGAAGTGTTTGCCTCTGCCTTGGAAGACTCCTTCACCTCAATAAAAGAGGTCCACATTAATTCTTTCATATGTCCTGGGTGGTCCAAAGGTGAATCCCCCTCTTTTACAGACAAGGTCAGCAGGTGATTGTACAAAAGTATGACTGCTTTAAGGGATCCAATCCCTGGCCTTGTGACAAGTAGTCTTTGCATTCTTGCATTATACCCAAGGTGCTTTTTGCTTAAGGAAGTATAGGAGACAGGAAGGAAAGAGGGGTACAGAGAGAAACACGATGCTGGAATACTTCTCCAAGTGTGCCTAGCTCCCTCTGACTATGCTAACTTTGCTCCCTGCTCAAACCATAAGCATCAGAGACCATTTGGCATGTAACATCTTGGTATGAGGCTAGTCATTTTGTTTAGGGTGTGCCCTTTGTTTCCCATTACAAAGCATAGCTCCTGATGAGGGGCTGTCTTGCTGGAAGGAGGCATTTCCTGTGTAAGGTAGGCCCAAGAAATGATTGATAAAAAACAATGCAATGGTTCAATAAAGAGCACACGTTTCGCAAGGAAAACATGCTTATTACATGCAAATACATCCAGGAGGCTCAGTCCTCTCCATAGAACTAAAAACTGAGAACTCACTCGACATGCCCATGTTAGTTACATCTCTTAAAGACAAAAACCACAAGAACTACATTGGCAACATGTATCCAATACATATTAACCCCACATTTCCTACTGGCTATCCCCTATATAAAAATCTAAAGATCACCTACATTTTACTACCCCATTGGTCAATTAAGTATCCGTGGCGACATGAACAGCCCCCTGCGAATTACCTAATTGTGCAGTCAGCAAAAAATACTTTGCTCTGATTGGTCCATTATATTCAGGTAACTTTTTGCAACTATGGACTTTCCTTATTGGTCAAAACAACTTCAGATAATTCTTGATGTGCATGCCCCTCGAAGAGACCGAATCATGAGCGGGTGTGAACAAGGAAGTCTGGTAATGTAGTGGACACAATACTATTTTCTCATGAGAGCAGACAACTTGGCAAACCCAAACGGCTCTTTGACCTTGCAGCTGTACTCTTTTTCAACACCTCTTGCGACATTCATCTTGGAAGATGTTACTTTCCTAGTGCACATCCTTCCCCATCTCTCTCGAGAACCAGGTGGCTTTATAAAAAACATAGCGAGACACTGCTCTTGAGGATCCATTTCTCGGATTTATTTGCTCTATTTACCTTGACACGTGTAGTTCTAATGGACCTGGCACTTCTAAACGGGTCAAGTATAACCACAGACTAGGTCAACACTTTGACCACCTCTCCTTGCTAATAGAATCTCTGCAGTCTGAACCTTCTTTCATGTTTGGGACGTTGCACTTGCATCCCAGCCCCTGACCTCACAGATGATCAAAAGAGAGGCATAGTGTTTCAGTCTCCTGTCCTGCTGGCTGGAACCGTCAGGCTGACTAGAATACACATAACCCTTCCACAGCTGGCATGGGCTCACAGCGTTGACACATGTACAATATAGACCAGATATGGCTTTAATAATTATGTGAATTACAGTCATTATATTACAAATGTTATCATGGCTTATGTTTAAAGTTTAATCTGCCACCAGGATGGTACCTCTCATAATTATATGGTGTAGGGTCAGAGATGCAGACTTTAAATTAATCCTCTGTGCTGAAGTTACTTGGCTGTCAAACAGCTGTTAATAGGGCACCTCTGAACTTTGACCGTGCTTTTTGCCACTGGAGAGCAGATACTGCAGATCAAGAGACTGATACAGCAGGGCACATGTGTCACTATGTTTTGGCATGGAGCTTAATGAAAGGGGGTCTGGTTAGCAGACTATCCTTGCAGATAGAGAATTACCTACATAATTGTATTATTTAATATGAAATAAAAAGCAGAGCTACTACACCCTTGCCAGATGGCAATTCCTCACAGTGGTCCAACATACATTCGAATGGTCACCACGCAGCCCACCAAGTTGTTTTCTGTGTCTAGCAACGCTGCCTCTGAGACCACATACTGCATTAGCAATGTTGTCAAACAGAAAGTAAAGATGACTTTCAAAGCCTTCTTCACTTTCTGTAGTTTACACCCATTGTCCCCTGGTTCCCGTGCCGAGTAGCAATCTAATGGCTGCTGAAGAGCCGGGGATGGAACAAGGGATGTCACATTGCAGAGTGAGAGCAAGCAGAAGAGGGTGAACTGCAGAAATAGAATAAGCTTATGTCTCCTCTTAGAGCCCAGTGTTGCTTATCTTATAAACTCTGAGTTGGGAATGAGTGACCACATCAAAACAGCTCAGTGGACTAGGCAGTGTATAGGTAAACAGGGAGCTGAAGGGGTGATGGGACACTTAAAATCCCGAGGAACTAGGGCCTGGGCTTTGAGGGTGCACAATGCACTTGAGTAAGTACCTTAGATATGGGGAGTCTTCCAGGCATATAGCATCCTGAAAGGACCGTTAGACGAATCGGGGGTGAGAGAACACAACCTTTATTCAATGGTACAAGACGGAGGTATCTCACCTGCACTGGTCTGAGCACTCACTCCCCTGCATCTCCCATTCCCATCTGCCTGCCAGTGGCACATTTCCCCCATTTACCTCGCTCCTGCACCACTGGTCCTTGTCCACCATTTTTCACCACCACCCTCCTTCCAGTGAAGACTACAATAGAAAGTGAAATGGGAATCTGTACCATGCCAACTTTCAAAAAATATGTTATACAGTACCACATTAGCCCCTGGGTTTTCACATGGCGGGTGCTACTGAGAATATTAATCTGGCCCGGGGGCTGATCCTACAGGTAACGTCGGGACCACCCTCAATGAGCACCCTCTACTTTGCTCAGGCCCTTAACATGAGTGATGGGCCTTTATCAGTAGGGCCTACTCCCTGACCAAGCTATGTCATCTCATTAAAAAGCATTACCTGGCATTTACTGAGGCACTTCAGGCAGAACATTGCATATGATGGCAGCAGCTGGACATATGAGCTTGCATTTTACAGACAGTGAATTGATCTGACTCATGAGCTATTAAATTGCATTATATGACATTTACAGAGGCAATTTGAGGCCTCATTTGCAAATGATGGCAGCTGAACATGTGCAGATATACCTAATATATGATTGCCGTGACATCTGTATGAGGCATTGGGTGGCATTAACTGAGATATTTGAAAGCACACTTGGCACACTTTGATACCAGGACTTGCTGAAATGTACCTTTCATTTGGTAAAGGTATCAGACATATGAGGAATTGAATGGCATTAGATGGTATTTACGGGTGCACTTGAGTGTGCACTTGGTATATGATGGCAACAGCTGCACATGTTGGGAAGTGCCTTACCTATGGTATGTTTGACATGCAAAAGGGGATTAAATAGCATTACTGAGATATTTGAAATTGCACTTTAATATCATGTAAACAATAAATATATGTAAGGGTGTTACTTAAATGCTCCAAATAGGGGGTCCACAGCAATACCACAGGCTTAGCGCATAATAATACAATTGTGATTTTGAACTTGTTTTGTTATGGCCAAATTTAATCTGGGCTTTATTAGCTACCAGGCCGAACTAAACATGGTTAATGAATGTTGTGTATTTAAAGTTAATAGGCCCACATATGTTTTTGCTATTAAACAAACGTCCTGGGTTGACAGGTAGCTGTCTGCAAGGAGTGCAGTCTAAACAGCATTATTTACAAAACATGCAAAGACATGTGAAGATCTGTTGGGCCGCATAAGAGCTTTCTAAAACAGAGCACGGTTGGCAACAGAGCTTTTTCACACTTGCAAGGCAGACTGCTGAGGCAGCAGCCAAGATCAGTTTCTTGAAAGCCGATGGAGAATTTGTGACAGATTGCTTGGGCATAATATATCTGTAGTATCCTCTGACAAAAAAATCAATGGTGGAGAAAACAGATCGTTGCAAGAAGAATAGATGAAAGAGCATCAGACATTGAAGATTCACTGATGAAAAGACTCAGTGCCTGTCAGGTTCACAGGCAGGGGTCTGATGAAAGTACAGATGTGAGTCATACATCTGTTTAGAGACTAAGCAAACAATGAAATATTTTTTTTTAATTTGTTTTTTTAGTATTTAGAATAAACTGTCATACAATGTTACAACCACTTATTGTCGTTATACATGAAAAATGCAATCAAACCCAGAACCCCCCACAATAACCCACCCAATTCCCTACCCACTTTCCCTAATACACCTCTTATTTCAGCATATGGTCTGTGCCGTTCTTTCAGTGTTGGGTCATCTATTAATCCGCCATATTGAGACGTCTAAGTTCACATATCACATCACCAATATTCTGTAAAACCAACCAATGAATTTCTCAAGGGGGCCCAATATGTGAGGGGTACCGCAAACCCTCCAGCAATATTGCCCAGTCTGTTCGATTTGACATGCCCACATTAGCATACATCGCTTCCATTCTGGCCAATTCCACGAGTTCAGCACTGGTCCATTTTAGTAGGTCTCTACCCCAGTCTGTAACCTTGGGGCCATCTGTTTTAGACTAGAACATAGCAATGCCTCTCTTTGACAATGCGAGGGCTACATCAATCATTTCATTCAATTGCGTCCTATCTTTACCCCGGGGGTATTGTCCTAACAAGCACGACAATGGCACTAACGCTATCCATGTAACTCCCATGGTATGAATGTTGTCCACCACCGCCTGAATTGGGTAAGACACCTTAATTGAGGCAGGCGCGCAAAGGACCATATCAAGTGAATAAACAAAGCTTCCACCTCATCGCACCTTGGACAATGCACATCTCTGGATGGCTTAATTCTATGCCACCTTACTGGCATCAGATATGTCTCATGTACTGCACTGTATTGTACCAATTTCAGCCGTGCATTACACGACACTGACTTCGGGTACAAGCATATTTTCACCATTTTGAAGGCATTCCCAAATCGTTTCCCAATTACCATTAATTTTAAGAACAGGCTTCTTTTTCCTCCCCATTATCAATTTGCATATCGTGGAGACAGGCCTTTTCCTCTCATCCATGCCTTGAAGGCATGCCAACAAAGGACTACAATCTGATTCCTCTGTCAAACTAGTCCAAACCTTGAACCTTCCCGGGAACCCAACATGGTATAGAAAATGTCCCTTATCTATCTCTTATCTATTGCAAAGTTCAGAGTGTGCTAATAGCTGTCCATTCGCAAATACATCCCCTAGACCGACAATCCTGTCCGCTCCTATTTCTGCAGCAGCTTCCTAGTCGGTGCACTCCATTGTTACGCACTCATACCCAGTGCATTATTAGGGGAGTACGGGTGTGTGACCAGTTATTTTACATGCCCTTACCCAGATTTTTTCGCCCAGATCTATCATAGGCAGCCGCTTCTTATCACTCACTGCAAGCCACAGTAGTTCTTTCAGCATAGTGCGACTAACCGATCCCACTAATACTGGCAGTTCAGGAGTTTCTTCATCAGACAACTATTGCATTACAAACTGTAGCTGGGCAGCTGTATAATAGGCTTCAATGTCTGGCACCTGCAGGCCGCCATTCTGAAATGTATATTGCAGTGTTGTTAATGAAACTCTCCTATGACCCTTCACCCATAGTATCTCTTGTATCAGGATAACTAACTTACAGAATGTACTTTTAGGATTTTTCCTTCTTTTTTCATTTAATTTATTTATTTGAATCACAGTTAAAGCAATCCATTTGTGGCACATAAACGCGTGCAGAATGTACCATTGATAACAGAGTGGAGAGGACATGTGCCCTTTGCAATGGAGGGAGAGAAAGTGACTTGAAGACCAGATGTTTAGATGTTACAGGGGAAGTTGGAAACATCAATCAAGGACGAGGACAGGACTAAATGACAAAGGAACTTGATGCTGGAGGAAGTGCTAAATTAAGGATGGAGGGCGGACGGAAACGTGCTGGGGACGATCATAATGAGTGAGGAGGAGAGTGGGGAGGAAGATGAGCAGGGTTCTATGTTCATTGAAACCCATTCTATCTTTTTGCTGCTTTTTTTGCTGAAAATGTTTTGCCGAAAAAACCCATCAAATGTAGTTTTTATTTGGTGGGGGTAGTCCCTCCAGTTGCCCCCTCCCCTATTATTTATTACTTAAACACCACCCCACACTGCCCCTTATATGCCCTCCCTGCCCATATTTTTTGATGGGTTTTTTCAGGAAAAAGTGCAGCGGAAAGAAAACAGGTGATGAATGAACGTCGTACCGTGAGCAGATAGGTAGGGAATACAAATTCATGGATAGTTTTGAAGATGATATGAAGTTTATACTTTGCCCTTTGTTTAATTGATAGCCAGCCAATCTGGTGAGGGGCAGAGGAGGTAGAGAAAAAGCGAGAAAGATCGAAAAGTGTGGATCACAAAATTGAGGACTTTGTCCAAAGGTGAAAAAGCACAGCTGGGAAGGCCATAGAGCAGACTGGTACAGTAGTCAGATCTATAAAGGATTAAGGAGGAGATTAGCTGTTTAGCAGTATTGAACGGAAGAAAATTACAGCTTTTTTTAATATTGAGGTGGTTGAGTCTGGCTGTAGTGGCAGATTTGGAGAGGAAGAGCAAGAAGTTGAGTGATGAGTCGAAGATGACACCAATGTTACACGCGGAAGCAGAGTAAGGAAGTGTTAGGCAGAATTATATGCAGTACCCTTTGGGAACACAACACACAATTAAGACTACAAGTGACAGTGCAAATTCACCTTTGGTACAATCCTGTACTACACAGTTAAAGTGGTAGCGATGGCTGAGCAGCCAGACTTATCTCAAGAGTAAGTGAGCAGTATCAAATAGTTGCACAAAGGACAAAAATTACTATGATTCAGGCAAACACTGACTCAAGGTTTTCAAGTAAAATAATATACATTTATTTCACTCTTCAGTTGTATAACATTACACTATTATAAGCAGTTTAAAAATCACACTCTTAATACACCACACCACTCCCAATAAGTTCCAGACAAGTCAAGCTCACAAAATGAAGTGGGAGCAAAATGGCACTCTAACAATTTAAAAGGGAGGGAAAAACAAAGTTAATAGAAATTGAACCACACAAACAGGTAAGTACTCAGGGCAATTGAGCAATAGGAACTACAGTGATAGAATCAGGCAGAAAAGGCTTAGGGCCATAGTCACTGGGTCAAAAGTATTTTGCTCAAGATCACACAGTTCAGGGTAGTTCGCGGTAAAATTCGTGCCACGAATTCCGGACGAGGTTGGTTGGCAGAAAAGTTAGTTCAAAGAGAAGGGAAGGACAAGCCCTTGGTTTGGAGAAAGATTTCAAACACTTTCACCCCGGCTGAACGAAACGAACAATCGTATTTGCACAGTACCTTAAAACGGAGAGGAAGCTGTAACTGAGGCGGACTGTAAGCGATATTCAATCAACACTACAGCCAAGTCAATGCCTAGTCTGGGATGCTGAGGAAAACCCTTATTAATGTATTTTTATGTCTAGTTCAGTACTCTGGATGACCACCCTTGTATAACACCCCCCTCTTAGAATCCCCCTGACCCCACTGAGCCAAGAAGTAGGTTTGTTTTGCAAATTAAAAGGTTTGTTTGAGAATTTAAACAATATATATATATCACACTTTATAATAAATTGATATCTGATAGTACACATAGACGTATGATGTTGATCAACAATGGGTAATCTGGCACTAGCACACTTCTTTACAATCAATGAGGAGTTAGTATAGGATGGATAAAAGTAGCAAAAATACTTTTATGATTTCAAGGGAAAAGCAATGAGGAATAAAATGCAGTACAGAAATACTTGATATGATTTTAGCAAAAGATAAGATAATCACTTTCTCTCTGGCAATTCACCCACCTCCCCTATGCAATGTAAGAAATGGAAGGAGATGGAAAGAGGAGCACACAGTTCTCAGGAATGCAATCAAATACAATACGAAATTCAGTTCCCCCCCCAGCAAGCTTAGAGGAAACAGGTAGGAGTTTGAAACACAGGCCCAAAATGCTTTTTAAATGTGATGGCAATGGATGGGAAAATGTGCCAACTGATTTTAATTCCCTCTAGAGATTCAGGGTGAGTGGGAGATGCGTGTTGGTATTAGTTCAGGCTCACTTTAGCAATGATTCAGGGATGGTTATTAAGAGGCAAACACATTTTTAGCAAAGGAAAGCAAAAAGCTGCTATCTTTTTACAGGTAAAGAAATCAGGCCAAATCGCAAATCGCGGCAAAATTGTGGAAAAAGTATAAGGAGTAGGAAGTCGGTTCTAGGCTTGTTGGAAAGCTTAGATTCTAAGCTTTCAGAGGAAAGTTAAACGGTTCCAGAGATACGGACGATTTAATAAAGGTAGATTTTCAGATTTAAAGTAAAACTCAAAATGACAGGTGACAGCTTGCAGCTGCAGAATTGACAGGTGACAGTTGTGCGGCTTTACAAATGACAGATGACACGATGTCTAGGAGGCTGTTCTACTTAGGTTAAAATAGTTTGGATTAGATTATTTTAACTAAGAGATTGGTTCTGCACAGTTCTGCTAGGTACTCACAATATAAATTTGAACTAGGCCTCGTCACGGATCTGGTCAGGTTTTGGACTGGACTCCGGTCTGGTCTCGGCACTTCACAGTGATCTGGGTCAGCTCTCTGGTTCTGCTCACAGCAGTCTGGGTCACTCTGGATCACTGGTCTGGTCTCTGGCAATTGTTCTTGGCAAAAGAATTCAAACAGCTCAACTGTGGAATAGTTTGCTTCTCAGTTTGTGGGTTTAGGCCCTTGCTTTAAGTTCTGAAGTAAAGTTCTGGTCTTTGGAGATTGATGGATTTGAAGTCTGGATCTCTGGATTTGAAGTCATCGGTCAGCATGCTCCACAGCAAATGGAATTGAATGTCTCTACCTGTCCCAGCAGTCTCTTTTTATGTGTTTTGAAAATGGGTGTGTGCCTGGGCTTAGCTAAGCCTGCCCCTCTGTACTTGTTATTGGCCCAATTCTCCTCTCTCCCATGATTGGGGGAAGGAAATGGATTGTCATTATGATGAAGTCTGTTTATGGGTCAGAGGATCCTCCCCTGGTCAGTTTGCCCACAAATCTATATTTGATTCAAATACATCCTTCCCAGATATACAATTTGTTGAAATTACATGTACACATTATATATTCCTTATGGTCCATGCTTGTCCGCCTCTGATCTTCCTGGGGGCTTGCATTAAAAAATGACAACATTTTGCGCTTTTTAACTGGTTTTGCAATATCGGACATTTACCCAAAATTACACACATGTGCGCAAGGAGTATGGACATTAATTGATGAAGTGTCAGATTTTTAACATGCAGACATTTGGAGTGAGAACCTATTTTCCGCTAGCAACCCCCCAGAATACACCACAGGGTCCTAACGCCTCTCAAAATGTTCACAGAAAAATCACAAAAATAATGATATTACTTATATAATTCTGACAAGTCCGCACTATGAGTTATCTATCTTTTTAAAATTATGCCCTGGTCAAAAAGGGGTGTGGCTTCCCACATCACAGGGTGGAATAACTGGTTTATCCACTTCCCCCAAGCTCAGCTGCTAGCAGAGGCACTGCCCCTCCCAGTTTCCCCTAAGAGGAAGCCACTTTACAACGCCCCCAATATAACATTTGTCTGAGTCAAGGGAGTTGCATTGTTCTGTTCCTTCCAGTTCCCAGGTGCTCCACCCCTATTCTAATCAGAGAGGTGACAACTCCTTTTGGCAAGGGGCAGCAGGATGCAGCTAAGAGTGGCTGAACAGGTTTCTCCTGTCGGGGGTAGTTGTCAGGCAGAATCCAGTTTCACTAAGCCAGGTTTCAGCTCAATGTCACTTTTTGTTCCCAGTTTTCTACATTCAAATCAAACTGACAATTTGTACCTATACATTAAATAATTACTTCCTTCAAGTCATTTCAGAATATGGTTTTACATTCTTCCACCTCTTAGCAAGTCTTTCCTTGGTCTGGTTTTGTTTCATTTGTGCAGTTTTACACAAAAGTCTGGTGGTTTTAAAACACCGGCTTTCTGATAGTGGTGAGTACTGGTAATGCAACCATTTTTGGGATTAAGAAAATGAATTCCCCACAGTTCTGAGTTGCTTTTTTTGGCAATCAGCATTGCCATTCCCAATGGTTTCAGGCTACTGTGTGTGTAGCCCAATGGTGGTTTTAGGCAGTGCCCTCCTGTGCTCACAACATAGGCAAAAATGGGTGGCAGCCTATTCTTCACGTTTTCCCTGTGCACTCTCTGGGGAGTTCTGGCCATCATGATGTTTTCCATGCCAGTACTGCACAGTTTTATGGTAGGGCTTGTATGCATGGGTAAAAACATCCCACAAGCCCCCCCCTCTTGCGGTGGCCATTCTGTCCTTTTGCTGATGGAACTCGCAAGATCTGGGATGTTCGCCTCCTCTTCTTCCAATTCCATGGATGGCACAGTTCAGCATCTTTTCCTCCCTCCAGTCGATCAATCAGTTCTCCTTGCTGGTCCTGATGGGAGGATTGGGCGGTACCCTGGGCCCCTCGGGTCTCTGCTACCGGTCCCCGGTCGTCCTCCTTGGTCAGTCTCCATGGTTTCATCTCTCCTAGGATGATAAAGCAAAGCACCAATACACATTCCTAGACATTTTTCCACCACTATTAATGGTGTGGCGAACATGTACATTTTATACATCCAAATGCATTTTGCAGTCTGATTTTAAAAACAATATATAACAGGGCACATTTGCATTACGTTACTATATTTTTGATATGTGGAATATTTTAGAGTTTGAACTGACTTACTCTGGAGCGGCCCCCTCTGGTATTGCAGAGGACTCCTCCAGTTGTGGCAGAGTGTGCCTGGGATGGCAACACTTTAGCTGATTTATATGGACCCACGTGTCTTCCCCCTCTGCCAGACTGCCTTTGGGGATGCAGATCTTATAGGCAACAGGGGAGACCTTGTCTATAATTTCAAACGGTCCCTTCCATGTAGGCAAGAATTTTCGCTGTTTGGCCTGGTTCCTTTGGAAATTGTACAGATAGACCCGATCACCCACCTTATATTCCTTTCGGGTAGTTTTTAAATCATAGTGGGTCATCATGCTCTCGCCTGATCTTTCTAGATTCCGCTGAGCATAGACAAAAGCATGCTGAAGGTGTTTCCTTAAATTCTCCACATACTCATGAGTTGTGGAGGCATTTATCAACGTTTGCTCTTGGGTTCTGTAGAGCAAATGCTGGGGAAGCACCATCTTGCGTCCAGTCATCAACACAAATGGTGACATTTTGGTTGCAGATGAAGGGGTAGATCTGATGGCCATTAGGACCAGAGGTAATCGGATATCCCAACTTGGCCCAGAATCTGCCACAAACTTTTTTAAGATGCTCACAATGGTTCAGTTATATCTCTCAACTGCTCCAGAAGAAGCTGGCCTGTAAGCAACATGTAACTTCCTTTTGCCCCCCAGTATCTCCCACATCTTTGTCATTACTTCACTGGTGAAGTGGCTACCCCTGTCTGACTCAATCCTTTGAGGTAGACCAAAACGGGAAAAGATGTGGTTAATCATCAGGGCAGCTGCTGTTTCTGCCTTGCAATTTGGGGCCGGGAGACATTCCACCCACTTGGTAAACAAGCACGTAACGGTCAACATGTACTTGTTTCGTCTAGACGAGCGAATCACAGGGCCTACAAAGTCGATTTGCAAATCTGACCATGGCAGTGTCATCCCCCTCTTTTGGAGAGGCGCACGGTGTGTGAGGGATGATGGCTGAAATTGTGCACACACAAGACACCCCTTCAAGTATTGGTCGAGGTCCTGCCCCATGTGTGGCCAGTATGCAACCTCTCTTAAGATTTCCAGTGTTGTGTGAAACCCCCTATGACCGGCGGTGGTCGCATCATGGGCGTGACTTAACATCAGGCTTCGGAATGAGATAGGAACCACCCACTGATCGTGGCCAGCTTTGGATTTCCTTACCAGCAAACCGTCTTGGATTCGGAACATTTTTGGACATTTCATCAACACTCTTAGGTCCTCTTTCCCAATGTAATCGGTATCCATCAGGGGAAAGTTCTCAGGGTCCTCAAGGTGTTGGTAAAACTTACCAATGATTGGATCCCCCTTCTGAGCTGTAATCAAATCAGCATCAGGGGTCTCCTTGCTCCATTGGGCAGTTGAAAGATCATTGTGAGCATTTGTCTGGGACCTAGTGATCGCAATGACCTGGATTTCCCCCAACAGGGACTCTATTTCTATTAGATCCCCTTGGACGGCCCCGGTTTTGGCCAGCTGATCAGCTAAGTCATTTCCAGTTTTGTCTGGTCCCTCTACTTTGGAATGACCCTTGATCTTTTTCCAGTAGATGGTCATCCCATTCAATGTGAGCAGATCATCAATGTTTTGGATTAACTTCCCATGTTTCAGGGGTTTGTTATTAGCACATAACATGCCTCTGGTTTTCCAATTAACCAGGTGCTCCACAAACCCGTTCTGTAAATAATCTGAATCGGTGATTATGACCAGTTCGTGGAGTTGATGTTGGACAGCAGTGAGGATGGCCTGATGCACAACCATCAATTCTGCCACCTGACTACTTCGGGGACCAATTTTGTATCCAGCGGAGGGTTCTGGAAACTCCTTTACCCATGCATTCCCTACGCCGGCCACCAGTTCTTTCACCCCGTTGTTGTCGACATGGTAAGAGCATCCATCCACATAGACAGTGGGCATTCCCTCACACTTGTCTTCTTCAAAGACTTTGTGTGGGGTATTAAGGTATGCCTCCATGTTGTCCTTGATTTTTAGACTTTCGTCCTCGAGACAGTTTTCTCTGGCACAATCATGCAAGTCAGCCAGACCTTGCGCGAGGGGACTCTTCTTGTTTTGGCCATATCTGACCTCCACAGGAAAGCCTTGCATTGACAGAATCCAGGAAGTAATTCGGGAATTACTCACATTTCCTGCCCGGATTCTGTCACTTTGGAGATATTGCAGAGGCTGGTGTGGAGTCTCCACTATGATGTGTTCCCCCTGGATAAATGGGTGGTAATTCTTCAATGCCCACACCGTTGCCAGGAGTGCCTTTTCACAATCGTTGAATTTTTCCTCCACAGAGGATAAAGTTTTGCTCGCATAGGAGATTACTTTATTGACCTTGTCATGCTTTTGGTATAATACTGCCGACAAGCACGTATTAGAGAACACCGTCTCCAGGAAGAACTCCTTGTTTCTGACAGGGTAAGCTAGGCAAGGCGCCTGTGAGAGGCTTCTTTTGAGTTGTCTTACCGCCTCGGATTGTTCTGGACCCCATTCCCACTTGAGCCCCCCCTTCAAGAGATGAATCAGGGGTCTAGTGATCTCTGCGTAGCCTTCAATTAACTTTCTGCTGTAATTAGTCAGTCCAAGGAGGCTCCTTAGTTCCCGCAGAGTTGTGGGGTCTTTCAGTTTCTGGAGTGCTTCCACTTTCTTTTCTTGGGGACAGAGACCCTGAGGAGTAATCTCATGCCCCAAGAAATTAACACAAGTTCTACACCACGGTGCTTTCTAAAAGGAAAGTTTTGCTCCGGCGGCCCTCAACTGCGTCAGAACATAACGGATCTCCGCTATGTGTTCTTCCACAGGTGAACTTTTGATGAGGACATCATATACATAAGCCAGGTTACCCCTCGCACCCAGGTCGGGCATGGCCTTATGTTGGAAAATGTTGAATTCATTGCCGGAGTAGAGGTATTCGAAGGGAGTCCGGGTCCATGTGTACTGCTGGCCCCCAAAGGTAAAAGCCAGTTTGTATTGGTCCTCCCTACTGACAGGCACGTTCCAGTATCCATTGGTCAGGTCTATTGCTGTGAATACCTGTGACCCCTGAATCTGGGCCAGCCCTTGGTCAATGTAGGGCAGAGGCCATCAGGAAGTATGGACCCGTTTGTTGAGCTCCCTAAGGTCGGCGCAGAGTCTCCACTGGCCGTTTGGCTTCAATATTCCCAGTACCGGATTATTGAAAGTGCTGTGGACTGGACGGATTATTCCCCGGGACTCAAGGTTCTTAATTATTTCAGTAAGGGACTCCATGGAGGCGAGAGGCAAGCGATATTGCTTCACAAACACTGGAGTCATTCCAGGGTCCGTGGGAATTGTTGTGGTGTGGATGTTGGTGCGACCACAGTCATATGAGTCTACCGCAAAGAGATCTTGGAAATCCAAGAAAACTTGTTTCAACCTTTGCTTCTGTTCCAGAGTCACACAGGCATCAGCTAGGTTGACTCTCTCTTAAACCATCTGCCTGAAGCCTGGAAAGTCTTCTGGTTTGGCTATCTCAGCGGCCTCCTCCAGCTGGGTGGAGAAGTCCCTGGTCAGAGTGATGATTTGGACTGGAGGCTTCAGGTGGGAAAGGCAGCCCTCATGGACCTGGAAAATCACCTCATCCCTCCTGAAGTCACAAGTCACATCTTCCTTACCATAAGGGCAAGAAGTGTACACCAGGAAGTTCCCCCCATGCCGGGTGAAAATCCTGTCTGGTGTTGTATTGTCCTCACTGTCACTGTCAAAACAGTCCTTGGGGATTTGTCCTAACAGTTCATTTCCTAAATCAATGGAGAAATGTTGGTCATCAATCGCCATTCCAATAATGGTGCCTGCGGCTAGAGTAATACTCTTTAAGTCGCTGTTATCCACCTCTATTGGAATGGTGTCATGTTCTATGTTGACTAATGGTGTTGGGTTACCCCTAACCCTTGCTGTTGTAGAGAAGCATTTAGATGAATATAAGCATCAGGGTTTTTCAATTTTTGTCCTCTTTTAGCTTTCACTCCCAGGGAGAATTGTCGGGTCCTTTCTGGGATGGTGACTTCCTTTTTAATCTGAATTTCAACTGCATAAGGTAGCAATTGAGCTGACCTAAATGCTTTTTCCGGATCATCAAAGCCCATGGGATTATCCGCTAATCGGGACCAAGCTTTGAAGTTTATTAGGTCCAAACTAATGGCAAAGCGATTGAGAATGTCACTGCCTAAGTAAAAGGCGGCAGTGACGTCTCGCACGACCCAACAATTATGGACTATGCTCTTGTTGCCAATGGAGATTTTGAGCATACACCTGCTTGGCAGGAGATGTTTTGAATTAGGTGCTTCCAGGTCCATTTCCCATTTGTCTATCAGTTTGAATGTGGGAATGGCTGGATCTTTTGGGAGTTTGTGGAACATGGCTTCGCTGATGAAGCTCTTACCGTTGTTCACACACACTCGAGCGAGAACAGAGTCCTTCCCATCATTTAACTGAACAGGGATGAACAACTGTTCTCCAATTTGCTGAATACCAACCAGGCTCTGAGCTGATTTCACATCTTTGTGGACTATAGGAGTGGGAGTTTCTGATTGTGGATTAGTAAAGAATTTCAGGGTGTTTCCTTCCAGTGTGGAATACCACCTTAAACTGGAAGGAAGGTTGATTTTCAGAAATAGAGAGGACCCCCCCATCACCAGTGTGTTGTCCTACTGCTATTACTGTCACGTCTGGAGTTTGGTTGTTCTGGAAGTGAAATTCAACTTGGTCAGATTTTTGTTCAACCATGTGGCAGGTGCCGTTTAAAATAACATGGTTGACACTCTGTTTTAATTTTATTGGTCGGCTAGTCTGGGTCCAGAGGACCTTGTTTACACAATCTATTAGGGGTGACAACCTTCTCAGGAGGTCATTCCCTAGTAAACAAGGGGTGCCCTCTGGAGTCACTACTATGACCGGGTGTTTCACCTTGTGTCGCCCAATTTTAATGTCCAAGTCTGCAGTCCCCTCAACAGGAATTTCCTTCCCGTCAAAGTGCTGCAGTTGTCCAGGAAGAGAGGTGAGAGGAATTCTGTAATTCTCCCCCCTTCCTGCCTTTAGTTCCTCAAAGGCCCTTTTGGACAGAAGGGTAGCTTGGGATCCAGTGTCCACCAGTGCCAAAATTGTACCCTGCCCCTGTACTTGTACCGGGGCATAGTATCTTCTCTCCTTCTCCTCAAGGGGGCACAGATAATGCACATTTTTGGACAACTGGTGGGCTAACTTTCTGGTTTTGGACATTGCTAGCGAAGAGATTTGGGCAGAATTCTGTGGAGAGCCTTGGGAATCTGAAAGAAAAAGTTGGCAACTGGAGATCAGAGCCATTGTGGGTTCCCCTGGTTCCGGTTCTGGGCCGCCCCCCCCTTTTTGGAGGCAGTCACCAGGATGGGTTTAAACCAGGGGATTTTGGTATTGTCGGTTCTGGGATGAGATGATGGGCGGCGGTAGCTCAGTCTCCACATCTCCCCAGTCTGGATTGGAATCCCTTGGGACCCATTTTTCCTTGGGAGGAGTTCCCCCATCTCTCAAGGAGAAGATCCTTTTCCCAGGATATTCTGAGGATCCCCCTCCCTCAAATTGGAAGACCTGTACCTCCTCCACAAAGTGGATCTGTTTGGGTCCTTTGTTTCTCCTACCTCCTCTCTTCTCCTTGGGTGGCAGACTTTCAGGGGCAGGAGATTTTGTTTCCGGTTCCTGGTTTTCCAGGTGCTGTTTACAAGTTGGGAAGGAAGCTTCCTCCAAGGCTTTACACCCCCCTTCCACTTTGCCTCCTCCCTGGGAACCGGTGGGTTATCGGGGTGCTGCCCCTGTCATTGTTCTGGAGCACCAGGCCCAGAGTTTGGGGCATTCTGCGGTGGCATGCTCATCTGAGGGTTCTGTTGAGCCCTCAGTATGTGACCCAGATCCCGTGACATATTTTGGACCTGGCGCTGTAACTGTGAAACCCGCTCAGGCTGAAACGGGGTTCTATTTTCTCCCCTGGGCTGATCCTGGGAAGGGTAGCTATCCCTTCTCTGGTAGTACCCGGGGTTGGGAAGATTTGGGTACCCCTCCAACCTTGGCCTCCCCTCCCTCAGATTCGGTAGCCTGGGCTCAGGGAATTGGGGAAAGAAGGATGGATGATTTTGGGGCTGGAAGTTGGGTGGAAACCTGGGGAACAAGTTCTGCCCAGGATTTGGTGAATTTCTGCCCTCCTGGGGGAAGTGCAGAGGAAAGTTCCCTGGGTTGGGCGCTTGGTTGGATCCCCCCCCTTGGGCCGGAGGAGCCCACATATAACCCAGGATTGGACTGTTTCCCTTATAGCAGGGACTTACATAGTCAGGGGAGCGAGGGACCCCATTTGTGGGACTACCTCCTTGACTCCCTGTCTGTGACTGGCCCGAGGGCCTTCTGGGCTTAGAATTATTCGGTGCAGGCAGGTTTTTAGGCCCCCCCCATCTCCAAATCTAAAACAGGGGCAACCTTTACCTCTGCCACCTTGGCAGCAGCAGGGGTGCTTTTGGTTTTGGGGTTTTTGGGCTGATTCTTATTTTCCACTGGTTTCTGCACCTCGTAGATGCGGGTGGCTTGTTCAATGACCCAGTCTAAAGATCTTTTCTCGTGAAAATCTCTCACGAGCTGGGTCATTATGTATTTGGGTAAGGCATGGAAAAACGTATTAACAAATTCTTTACTGTCCGTGCGTACCCTTTTTGTAGTCTGCGCAAAAGCACGCTTTAACTCCTGCACAAATTCTTGTGGGGCCTGATCCTCCCCACATTGCAAATTGTAGGCTGCCTTGCGAGCCTCTTGGGGATTTCTGTGAACAGAAAAATGTTTCAAGATGGCCGCCCTGTAGGTGGACCATCTTGAATGATTTTGGTCCTCCAGCCCCGCAAAGAAACTGGAGTATTCTGGGGAGAATGTCCATTTGACGTACTGGATGCAGCTACTGCTGTCCTTTAAATGGAAAGTCTCCATCATTTGCTCATAGAGCTCCAGGTGTTCCCAAACGGAATACTTGGCGTTCTTATGATAAGGAGTGATGACATTCCTGATTGCCTTTATTTGTTTCAATGGGTACTTAAGCAAGGCCCTTTTTGCCTTATTGGCCTTTTTGGTTCGGGTAACCCTGGTCCATTCATCCTCTGACTCAGAGGCACTGCTCCCAGAGGTGCCCGTCTGATCTTCCAGGTTTTCCCGGATTCTGCGAGCCTGGGAATGGCTGGCAGAATGTGGGGACCTGGTCTCCTGTGTCCTGTAATGCTCAGAGGAGTCTTCAGACCCCTCCTTGCTACCAGGGTTTGCTGGGTATCCCCCCCACTGACCTAACTGGGCAGAGGTTTTCAGGATGCCCTTAGTGGGCCTACTCTCCTGGGGTTCCCCACTAAATTGCACTGTGCTTGGGTGCCCATACCGGATGCCCGCCCATCCATTCCTGGGAGGTACTGGCCTATGAGCCCCATACTTCTAGCTGGATAGTAATATGCCATTTGCGTGGCCCTGGGCTCATGTGCGCGAGGGGACATGGGGGTGGCAGAGTCCAGGGACTGGGAGAGATGAAGGCCTCTGGTACTAGGGCTCCTGAGATTATGCTCAGGAGTTTCTCTTTCCCACGAACCTCATCTCTATCCGCCCCTGCTTCCTGTTGCAATGCAAGAGCCTGCGCTTTCAGTTCCTCAGTTAAGGCCTTACTAGACTCTATTAGTCTCTCCTGCATGGCTACCTGTTGCTGGAGCCTATCATTGTGCTGACAGAGAGCCTCATTCTCTCTCTGTGCCTCCTGATTGGTCCTGGAGTACTGGGCCAGTCTCTGCTGCAGGAGGGTTACCTCCTCAGTCCCATCCCTACTGGCCTGCTCCTTTCTTGCCAGAGCATCCTCCACCCTCCTGGTGTGCTGTAACAAGTTCTGGTGTTCTTTTTGGAGGTCACCCAGTCCCTGGAGGGCCAGGTGATTTTCTTCCATTTTCCTTTTTAAGTGGCAGACTTCCTGGCCTAAGGTATCCCTTTCCTGACTAAGAGCCTGCATCTGTGCCGCCAGGTCGTCCCTTTGCCTTTGGAAGGCACCAGCTTTCTGGCGCTCCTGGTCAAACTCTGCCTGGGTATCCAGGTCTTTCAAAATCAGTTTATTGCTCTCTGCCTTCTCCCTATCTAGGTGGCTTTGCAGGGTGACTACCTGCTCGGCACATGCCCTATTGAAATCTAATTGTTGCTCCAGCTTTTTCTGGCTCTGCAGTAGGGAGTCCAAACCTTCTTGGTACTCCTTCTGCAAGGCCAGAAATCTGGTATCCTGGTCCGCCTTTTCCTGTTGCAGCACATCCATATCCTCCTTTATTTTAGTGATGTACTGTCTGCTGTCCTTTTCTGACTCCTGGCTCCTTAGCAGCCTCTGCTCAGAAGAGTCCAGATCAGATTGGGCCTTCTCTAACGCCATCTGTTGCCTATTTGCCAGATCTTGGCCTTCAGCACATTTGTCCTGCATGGCTCCCATATATAGATACAAATATGCCGCTATCCTGGAAATCTTATTATGTTCATCTTTGGCTTTAGGGGCCATATATAGTTCACTCAGGGCCACATGTAGGGGACCCTGATCTCCCCATGTATCTGACCCTGTTTCAGTGACCTGTTGCGCGATTGCCTGCAACCAGACCGTTTGGTCCTGATGAGTCCACTCACCTCTCACAAATAGCTTATGTAAGAAGTGCTCTCTGGCTATTTTCATATCTACCAAGGTCGTCATTCTGGAATTTGAGTTCCTTCCTGACTTACAGACGTTTGTATTTTATTTTGCAAAATAGACCGTTTCCTTAGAGCGTTCCTTTGAGGGATGCTTTCACAGTGTAAAACAGCGTGGTGATCTAACCGGATATGTGTATCTGGTCAGTTGGCACACTGTATTAATCTGCACAAATGGTAAATCTAACCCAGAATATCACGGCTCCGAGCCCCCACTTTTGTAAGCGATATTCAATCAACACTACAGCCAAGTCAATGCCTTTTCTGGGATGCTGAGGAAAACCCTTATTAATGTATTTTTATGTCTAGTTCAGTACTCTGGATGACCACCCTTGTATAACACCCCCCTCTTAGAATCCCCCTGACCCCACTGAGCCAAGAAGTAGGTTTGTTTTGCAAATTAAAAGGTTTATTTGAGAATGTAAACAATATGTATATCACACTTTATAATAAATGAATATCTGATAGTACACATAGACATATGATGTTGATCAACAATGGGTAATCTGGCACTAGCACGCTTCTTTACAATCAATGAGGAGTTAGTATAGGATGGATAAAAGTAGCACAAATACTTTTATGATTTCAAGGGAAAAGCAATGAGGAATAAAATGCAGTACAGAAATACTTGATATGATTTTAGCAAAAGATAAGATAATCACTTTTTCTCTGGCAATTCACGCCCCTCCCCTATGCAATGTAAGAAATTGAAGGAGATGGAAAGAGGAGCACACAGTTCTCAGGAATGCAATCAAATACAATACGAAATTCAGTTCCCCCCCAGCAAGCTTAGAGGAAACAGGTAGGAGTTTGAAACACAGGCCCAAAATGCTTTTTAAATGTGATGGCAATGGATGGGAAAATGTGCCAACTGATTTTAATTCCCTCTAGAGATTCAGGGTGAGTGGGAGATGCGTGTTGGTATTAGTTCAGACTCACTTTAGCAATTATTTAGGGATGGTTATTAAGAGGCAAACGAATTTCTAGCAAAGGAAAGCAAAAAGCTGCTATCTTTTTACAGGCAAAGAAATCAGGCCAAATCGCAAATCGTGGCAAAATTCACGAGTGCGTGAATCGTGATTGTGGAAAAAGTATAAAGTTAAACCACGTTCCTAGCACAAACGGTTCCAGGGATACGACGATTTAATAAAGGTAGATTTTTGGATTTAAAGTAAAACTCAAAATGACAGGTGACAGCTTGCAGCTGCAGAATTGACAGGTGACAGTTGTGCGGCTTTACAAATGACAGATGACACGATGTCTAGGAGGCTGTTCTACTTTGGTTAAAATAGTTTGGATTAGATTTAACTAAGAGATTGGTTCTGCACAGTTCTGCTAGGTACTCACAATATAAATTGTTTTGGGTTTGTGGGTTTAGGCCCTTGCTTTAAGTTCTGAAGTAAAGTTCTGGTCTTTGGAGATTGATGGATTTGAAGTCTGGATCTCTGGATGTGAAGTCGTTGGTCAGCATGCTCCACAGCAAATGGAATTGAATGTCTCTACTGTCCCAGCAGTCTCTTTTTATGTGTTTTGAAAATGGGTGTGTGCCTGGGCCTAGCTAAGCCTGCCCCTCTCTACTTGTTATTGGCCCAGTTCTCCCCTCTCCCATGATTGGGGGAAGGAAATGGATTGTCATCATGATGAAGTCTGTTTATGGGTCAGAGGATCCTCCCCTGGTCAGTTTGCCCACAAATCTATATTTGATTCAAATACATCCTTCCCAGATATACAATTTGTTGAAATTACATGTACACATTATATATTCCTTATGGTCCATGCTTGTCCGCCTCTGATCTTCCTGGGGGCTTGCATTAAAAAATGACAACATTTTGCGCTTTTTAACCCTTTAAGTGCCATGGGTATTTCTCCCCAGTGCCAGAGCCTTTTTTGGTGATTTTGGTATGTGGCCATTCAATGGCTTGTAACTTTTTTGTTACATGAGATATCTCGGCCAAATTTGGCTCCTTTTCTTCCCACATGTAGGCGGTCGTAACGCCACCCAGGAATCCCAGGTTGCTGTAGGGGGGTGAGAGAAAATAAGGAAAATGTGCGAAAATTTTGGGTTTTTTCAAAAAATGCCAATAAAATGATGCACAAAGAAGCCTGTGGTTTTTTCCTTGTAAGAGCTAGGAACAAATGGTTTGCTGTGCTGAGTTCCCCAATGTGTTGGCTTTCAGGAACAGGTTGAGTGGAAATGGAAAAAAATTATTTTGATGGGGATATCAACCGTTTTGTGAGAGGTAGGCGATTTTTGCCATTTTTGCCAATTGGACATGCATGGACGGAATGGAAGAAAAGGGCAGGAAAGCCAAATTGGAGGACAGAAAGGCATATATTTCTGAAAAGTAGACAAAATTCCAAGTTTAGGAAGGGGTGATTTGTATAGGTCAGGCAACAACTAGGTAGGGGAAACTGCCATCGAATGGGGGAAAAGCGGGAAAATGACTGAAAAAAAAGGTATGTGTTGGACATGGTTGGCTTGGTACGGCAATGGCTTCTATGAATTTTGAGAAAAGCAATGCTCCGCTACATTCCCCCGACTCTTGCAGTTAGGAGAGCATACCATTTTTGTAGTGTTTGTACAAAACAAGCAATACCACAAGCCAAACACTGAGCCATGGTACACAGGAGTTTTACGCTCACGGCCTGACCAGACGCACTTAGCATGTGTAAATTGGGAAAACCAATGTGGTGAGGAACGGCAGCCATACATTTTTTGAAAGAGCACAGGCAGACCTTTTCAAGGGTAGGTGACTTGTGCAGGTTACAAAAGTGTATGGTGGCTAAAGCAGCGACTAAATGTAGGTCACATTTGGGAAAAGAAAGGGTTGTGAGACAAAGGGCTCCAGCAAATGGGTCAAAACGTTATGAAAACCACACAAACACAACACATGGCCTACCGTCCCGCGTTCCCACAGGTGTCCCGATGAAAACGGTACCTCACATGTGTGGGTGCACCTACCTGGCCGCCAAGGGGAAAGCCCAAAACACAAGTAACCCCAAGTCTGTTTTCACACCGGAAATGTCACACTCTCCCATCATACAGATATGGGCCTCGGGTGTCCAAGCCACCGAGGAAAACAGGGAACCCCATGCATTTCCGAAAAGAGGACACCCGTGGGAATCCGCAGAGGTATGATATGCCCAAATTGCCCCAGAATTTATTACCCAGACACCCCTGCAAAGTCGGAAATGTGGGGAAAAAAACGCTTTTTCCGCACATTTCGCTCGACGCACCCATCGAAACACGCCCCCAACAACACATGGCCTACCGTCACGCGTTCCCACAGGTGTCCCGATGAAAACGGTACCTCACATGTGTGGGTGCACCTACCTGGCCGCCAAGGGGAAAGCCTAAAACACAAGTAACCCCAAGTCTGTTTTCACACCGGAAATGTCACACTCTCACATCATACAGATATGGGCCTCGGGTGTCCAAGCCATCAAGGAAAACAGGGAACCCCATGCATTTCCGGAAAGAGGACACCCGTGGGAATCCGCAGAGGTATGATATGCCCAAATCGCCCCAGAATTTATTACCCAGACACCCCCGCAAAGTCCGAAATGTGGGAAAAAATACGCATTTTCCTCACATTTCGCTCGACTCACCCATCGAAACACGCCCCCAACAACACATGGCCTACCGTCCCGCATTCCCACAGGTGTCCCGATGAAAACGGTACCTCACATGTGTGGGTGCACCTACCTGGCCGCCAAGGGGAAAGCCTAAAACACAAGTAACCCCAAGTCTGTTTTCAGAGGGAAAACTCAGACATTCTGCCGACCGGCACAAGGTACAGATATGGGCCTCGGGTGTCCAAGCCACCGAGGAAAACAGGGAACCCCATGCATTTCCGAAAAGAGGACACCCGTGGGAATCCGCAGAGGTATGATATGCCCAAATTGCCCCAGAATTTATTACCCAGACACCCCTGCAAAGTCCGAAATGTGCGGAAAAAAACGCTTTTTCCGCACATTTCGCTCGACGCACCCATCGAAACACGCCCCCCACAACACATGGCCTACCGTCACGCGTTCCCACAGGTGTCCCGATGAAAACGGTACCTCACATGTGTGGGTGCACCTACGTGGCCGCCAAGGGGAAAGCCTAAAACACAAGTAACCCCAAGTCTGTTTTCACACCGGAAATGTCACACTCTCAGATCATACAGATATGGGCCTCGGGTGTCCAAGCCACCAAGGAAAACAGGGAACCCCATGCATTTCCGGAAAGAGGACACCCGTGGGAATCCGCAGAGGTATGATATGCCCAAATCGCCCCAGAATTTATTACCCAGACACCCCCGCAAAGTCCGAAATGTGGGAAAAAATACGCATTTTCCTCACATTTCGCTCGACTCACCCATCGAAACACGCCCCCAACAACACATGGCCTACCGTCCCGCGTTCCCACAGGTGTCCCGATGAAAACGGTACCTCACATGTGTGGGTGCACCTACCTGGCCGCCAAGGGGAAAGCCTAAAACACAAGTAACCCCAAGTCTGTTTTCAGAGGGAAAACTCAGACATTCTGCCGACCGGCACAATGTACAGATATGGGCCTCGGGTGTCCAAGCCACCGAGGAAAACAGGGAACCCCATGCATTTCCGAAAAGAGGACACCCGTGGGAATCCGCAGAGGTATGATATGCCCAAATTGCCCCAGAATTTATTACCCAGACACCCCTGCAAAGTCCGAAATGTGGGGAAAAAAACGCTTTTTCCGCACATTTCGCTCGACGCACCCATCGAAACACGCCACCAACAACACATGGCCTACCGTCACGCGTTCCCACAGGTGTCCCGATGAAAACGGTACCTCACATGTGTGGGTGCACCTACCTGGCCGCCAAGGGGAAAGCCTAAAACACAAGTAACCCCAAGTCTGTTTTCACACCGGAAATGTCACACTCTCACATCATACAGATATGGGCCTCGGGTGTCCAAGCCACCAAGGAAAACAGGGAACCCCATGCATTTCCGGAAAGAGGACACCCGTGGGAATCCGCAGAGGTATGATATGCCCAAATCGCCCCAGAATTTATTACCCAGACACCCCCGCAAAGTCCGAAATGTGGGAAAAAATACGCATTTTCCTCACATTTCGCTCGACTCACCCATCGAAACACGCCCCCAACAACACATGGCCTACCGTCCTGCGTTCCCACAGGTGTCCCGATGAAAACGGTACCTCACATGTGTGGGTGCACCTACCTGGCCGCCAAGGGGAAAGCCTAAAACACAAGTAACCCCAAGTCTGTTTTCAGAGGGAAAACTCAGACATTCTGCCGACCGGCACAATGTACAGATATGGGCCTCGGGTGTCCAAGACACCGAGGAAAACAGGGAACCCCATGCATTTCCGAAAAGAGGACACCCGTGGGAATCCGCAGAGGTATGATATGCCCAAATTGCCCCAGAATTTATTACCCAGACACCCCTGCAAAGTCCGAAATGTGGGGAAAAAAACGCTTTTTCCGCACATTTCGCTCGACGCACCCATCGAAACACGCCCCCAACAACACATGGCCTACCGTCACGCGTTCCCACAGGTGTCCCGATGAAAACGGTACCTCACATGTGTGGGTGCACCTACCTGGCCGCCAAGGGGAAAGCCTAAAACACAAGTAACCCCAAGTCTGTTTTCACACCGGAAATGTCACACTCTCACATCATACAGATATGGGCCTCGGGTGTCCAAGCCACCAAGGAAAACAGGGAACCCCATGCATTTCCGGAAAGAGGACACCCGTGGGAATCCGCAGAGGTATGATATGCCCAAATCGCCCCAGAATTTATTACCCAGACACCCCCGCAAAGTCCGAAATGTGGGAAAAAATACGCATTTTCCTCACATTTCGCTCGACTCACCCATCGAAACACGCCCCCAACAACACATGGCCTACCGTCCCGCGTTCCCACAGGTGTCCCGATGAAAACGGTACCTCACATGTGTGGGTGCACCTACCTGGCCGCCAAGGGGAAAGCCTAAAACACAAGTAACCCCAAGTCTGTTTTCAGAGGGAAAACTCAGACATTCTGCCGACCGGCACAATGTACAGATATGGGCCTCGGGTGTCCAAGCCACCGAGGAAAACAGGGAACCCCATGCATTTCCGAAAAGAGGACACCCGTGGGAATCCGCAGAGGTATGATATGCCCAAATTGCCCCAGAATTTATTACCCAGACACCCCTGCAAAGTCCGAAATGTGGGGAAAAAAACACTTTTTCCGCACATTTCGCTCGACGCACCCATCGAAACACGCCCCCAACAACACATGGCCTACCGTCACGCGTTCCCACAGGTGTCCCGATGAAAACGGTACCTCACATGTGTGGGTGCACCTACCTGGCCGCCAAGGGGAAAGCCTAAAACACAAGTAATCCCAAGTCTGTTTTCACACCGGAAATGTCACACTCTCACATCATACAGATATGGGCCTCGGGTGTCCAAGCCACCAAGGAAAACAGGGAACCCCATGCATTTCCGGAAAGAGGACACCCGTGGGAATCCGCAGAGGTATGATATGCCCAAATCGCCCCAGAATTTATTACCCAGACACCCCCGCAAAGTCCGAAATGTGGGAAAAAATACGCATTTTCCTCACATTTCGCTCGACTCACCCATCGAAACACGCCTCCAACAACACATGGCCTACCGTCCCGCGTTCCCACAGGTGTCCCGATGAAAACGGTACCTCACATGTCTGGGTGCACCTACCTGGCCGCCAAGGGGAAAGCCTAAAACACAAGTAACCCCAAGTCTGTTTTCAGAGGGAAAACTCAGACATTCTGCCGACCGGCACAATGTACAGATATGGGCCTCGGGTGTCCAAGCCACCGAGGAAAACAGGGAACCCCATGCATTTCCGAAAAGAGGACACCCGTGGGAATCCGCAGAGGTATGATATGCCCAAATTGCCCCAGAATTTATTACCCAGACACCCCTGCAAAGTCCGAAATGTGGGGAAAAAAACGCTTTTTCCGCACATTTCGCTCGACGCACCCATCGAAACACGCCCCCAACAACACATGGCCTACCGTCACGCGTTCCCACAGGTGTCCCGATGAAAACGGTACCTCACATGTGTGGGTGCACCTACCTGGCCGCCAAGGGGAAAGCCTAAAACACAAGTAACCCCAAGTCTGTTGTCAGAGGGAAATCTCCGACATTCTGCCGACCGGCGCAACTTACAGATATGGGCCTCGGGTGTCCAAGCCACCGAGGAAAACAGGGAACCCCATGCATTTTCGAAAAGAGGACACCCGTGGGAATCCGCAGAGGTGTGATTTGCGCCCATCGCCCCAGATTATTTTACCCAGACAGCCCTGCAAAGTCGGAAATGTGGGGAAAAAAACGCTTTTTCCGCACATTTCGCTCGCCGCACCCATCGAAACACGCCCCCCACAACACATGGCCTACCGTCCCGCGTTCCCACAGGTGTCCCGATGAAAACGGTACCTCACATGTGTGGGTGCACCTACCTGGCCGCCAAGGGGAAAGCCTAAAACACAAGTAACCCCAAGTCTGTTGTCAGAGGGAAATCTCAGACATTCTGCCGACCGGCGCAACTTACAGATATGGGCCTCGGGTGTCCAAGCCAGCGTGGAAAACAGGGAACCCCATGCATTTTCGAAAAGAGGACACCCGTGGGAATCCGCAGAGGTGTGATTTGCGCCCATCGCCCCAGATTTTTTTACCCAGACAGCCCTGCAAAGTCGGAAATGTGGGGAAAATAACGCTTTTTCCGCACATTTCGCTCGCCGCACCCATCGAAACGCGCCCCCCACAACACATGGCCTACCGTCCCGCGTTCCCACAGGTGTCCCGATGAAAACGGTACCTCACATGTGTGGGTGCACCTACCTGGCCGCCAAGGGGAAAGCCTAAAACACAAGTAACCCCAAGTCTGTTGTCAGAGGGAAATCTCAGACATTCTGCCGACCGGCGCAACTTACAGATATGGGCCTCGGGTGTCCAAGCCACCGAGGAAAACAGGGAACCCCATGCATTTTCGAAAAGAGGACACCCGTGGGAATCCGCAGAGGTGTGATTTGCGCCCATCGCCCCAGATTTTTTTACCCAGACAGCCCTGCAAAGTCGGAAATGTGGGGAAAAAAACGCTTTTCCCGCACATTTCGCTCGCCGCACCCATCGAAACACGCCCCCCACAACACATGGCCTACCGTCCCGCGTTCCCACAGGTGTCCCGATGAAAACGGTACCTCACATGTGTGGGTGCACCTACCTGGCCGCCAAGGGGAAAGCCTAAAACACAAGTAACCCCAAGTCTGTTGTCCATTCTGCCGACCGGCGCAACTTACAGATATGGGCCTCGGGTGTCCAAGCCACCGAGGAAAACAGGGAACCCCATGCATTTTCGAAAAGAGGACACCCGTGGGAATCCGCAGAGGTGTGATTTGCGCCCATCGCCCCAGAGTTTTTTACCCAGACAGCCCTGCAAAGTCGGAAATGTGGGGGAAAAAACGCTTTTTCCGCACATTTCGCTCGCCGCACCCATCGAAACGCGCCCCCCACAACACATGGCCTACCGTCCCGCGTTCCCACAGGTGTCCCGATGAAAACGGTACCTCACATGTGTGGGTGCACCTACCTGGCCGCCAAGGGGAAAGCCTAAAACACAAGTAACCCCAAGTCTGTTGTCAGAGGGAAATCTCCGACATTCTGCCGACCGGCGCAACTTACAGATATGGGCCTCGGGTGTCCAAGCCACCGAGGAAAACAGGGAACCCCATGCATTTTCGAAAAGAGGACACCCGTGGGAATCCGCAGAGGTGTGATTTGCGCCCATCGCCCCAGATTTTTTTACCCAGACAGCCCTGCAAAGTCGGAAATGTGGGGAAAAAAACGCTTTTTCCGCACATTTCGCTCGCCGCACCCATCGAAACACGCCCCCCACAACACATGGCCTACCGTCCCGCGTTCCCACAGGTGTCCCGATGAAAACGGTACCTCACATGTGTGGGTGCACCTACCTGGCCGCCAAGGGGAAAGCCTAAAACACAAGTAACCCCAAGTCTGTTGTCAGAGGGAAATCTCCGACATTCTGCCGACCGGCGCAACTTACAGATATGGGCCTCGGGTGTCCAAGCCACCGAGGAAAACAGGGAACCCCATGCATTTTCGAAAAGAGGACCCCCGTGGGAATCCGCAGAGGTGTGATTTGCACCCATCGCCCCAGATTTTTTTACCCAGACAGCCCTGCAAAGTCGGAAATGTGGGGAAAATAACGCTTTTTCCGCACATTTCGCTCGCCGCACCCATCGAAACACGCCCCCCACAACACATGGCCTACCGTCCCGCGTTCCCACAGGTGTCCCGATGAAAACGGTACCTCACATGTGTGGGTGCACCTACCTGGCCGCCAAGGGGAAAGCCTAAAACACAAGTAACCCCAAGTCTGTTGTCCATTCTGCCGACCGGCGCAACTTACAGATATGGGCCTCGGGTGTCCAAGCCACCGAGGAAAACAGGGAACCCCATGCATTTTCGAAAAGAGGACACCCGTGGGAATCCGCAGAGGTGTGATTTGCGCCCATCGCCCCAGATTTTTTTACCCAGACAGCCCTGCAAAGTCGGAAATGTGGGGAAAAAAACGCTTTTTCCGCACATTTCGCTCGCCGCACCCATCGAAACGCGCCCCCCACAACACATGGCCTACCGTCCCGCGTTCCCACAGGTGTTCCGATGAAAACGGTACCTCACATGTGTGGGTGCACCTACCTGGCCGCCAAGGGGAAAGCCTAAAACACAAGTAACCCCAAGTCTGTTGTCAGAGGGAAATCTCCGACATTCTGCCGACCGGCGCAACTTACAGATATGGGCCTCGGGTGTCCAAGCCACCGAGGAAAACAGGGAACCCCATGCATTTTCGAAAAGAGGACACCCGTGGGAATCCGCAGAGGTGTGATTTGCGCCCATCGCCCCAGATTTTTTTACCCAGACAGCCCTGCAAAGTCGGAAATGTGGGGAAAAAAACGCTTTTTCCGCACATTTCGCTCGCCGCACCCATCGAAACACGCCCCCCACAACACATGGCCTACCGTCCCGAGTTCCCACAGGTGTCCCGATGAAAACGGTACCTCACATGTGTGGGTGCACCTACCTGGCCGCCAAGGGGAAAGCCTAAAACACAAGTAACCCCAAGTCTGTTTTCAGAGGGAAAACTCAGACATTCTGCCGACCGGCACAATGTACAGATATGGGCCTCGGGTGTCCAAGCCACCGAGGAAAACAGGGAACCCCATGCATTTCCGAAAAGAGGACACCCGTGGGAATCCGCAGAGGTATGATATGCCCAAATTGCCCCAGAATTTATTACCCAGACACCCCTGCAAAGTCTGAAATGTGGGGAAAAAAACGCTTTTTCCGCACATTTCGCTCGACGCACCCATCGAAACACGCCCCCAACAACACATGGCCTACCGTCACGCATTCCCACAGGTGTCCCGATGAAAATGGTACCTCACATGTGTGGGTGCACCTACCTGGCCGCCAAGGGGAAAGCCTAAAACACAAGTAACCCCAAGTCTGTTTTCACACCGGAAATGTCACACTCTCACATCATACAGATATGGGCCTCGGGTGTCCAAGCCACCAAGGAAAACAGGGAACCCCATGCATTTCCGGAAAGAGGACACCCGTGGGAATCCGCAGAGGTATAATATGCCCAAATCGCCCCAGAATTTATTACCCAGACACCCCCGCAAAGTCCGAAATGTGGGAAAAAATACGCATTTTCCTCACATTTCGCTCGACTCACCCATCGAAACACGCCCCCAACAACACATGGCCTACCGTCCCGCGTTCCCACAGGTGTCCCGATGAAAATGGTACCTCACATGTGTGGGTGCACCTACCTGGCCGCCAAGGGGAAAGCCTAAAACACAAGTAACCCCAAGTCTGTTTTCAGAGGGAAAACTCAGACATTCTGCCGACCGGCGCAACTTACAGATATGGGCCTCGGGTGTCCAAACCACCGAGGAAAACAGGGAACCCCATGCATTTTCGAAAAGAGGACACCCGTGGGAATCCGCAGAGGTGTGATTTGCGCCCATCGCCCCAGATTTTTTTACCCAGACAGCCCTGCAAAGTCGGAAATGTGGGGAAAAAAACGCTTTTTCCGCACATTTCGCTCGCCGCACCCATCGAAACGCGCCCCCCACAACACATGGCCTACCGTCCCGCGTTCCCACAGGTGTCCCGATGAAAACGGTACCTCACATGTGTGGGTGCACCTACCTGGCCGCCAAGGGGAAAGCCTAAAACACAAGTAACCCCAAGTCTGTTGTCAGAGGGAAATCTCCGACATTCTGCCGACCGGCGCAACTTACAGATATGGGCCTCGGGTGTCCAAGCCACCGAGGAAAACAGGGAACCCCATGCATTTTCGAAAAGAGGACACCCGTGGGAATCCGCAGAGGTGTGATTTGCGCCCATCGCCCCAGATTATTTTACCCAGACAGCCCTGCAAAGTCGGAAATGTGGGGAAAAAAACGCTTTTTCCGCACATTTCGCTCGCCGCACCCATCGAAACACGCCCCCCACAACACATGGCCTACCGTCCCGCGTTCCCACAGGTGTCCCGATGAAAACGGTACCTCACATGTGTGGGTGCACCTACCTGGCCGCCAAGGGGAAAGCCTAAAACACAAGTAACCCCAAGTCTGTTGTCAGAGGGAAATCTCAGACATTCTGCCGACCGGCGCAACTTACAGATATGGGCCTCGGGTGTCCAAGCCAGCGTGGAAAACAGGGAACCCCATGCATTTTCGAAAAGAGGACACCCGTGGGAATCCGCAGAGGTGTGATTTGCGCCCATCGCCCCAGATTTTTTTACCCAGACAGCCCTGCAAAGTCGGAAATGTGGGGAAAATAACGCTTTTTCCGCACATTTCGCTCGCCGCACCCATCGAAACGCGCCCCCCACAACACATGGCCTACCGTCCCGCGTTCCCACAGGTGTCCCGATGAAAACGGTACCTCACATGTGTGGGTGCACCTACCTGGCCGCCAAGGGGAAAGCCTAAAACACAAGTAACCCCAAGTCTGTTGTCAGAGGGAAATCTCAGACATTCTGCCGACCGGCGCAACTTACAGATATGGGCCTCGGGTGTCCAAGCCACCGAGGAAAACAGGGAACCCCATGCATTTTCGAAAAGAGGACACCCGTGGGAATCCGCAGAGGTGTGATTTGCGCCCATCGCCCCAGATTTTTTTACCCAGACAGCCCTGCAAAGTCGGAAATGTGGGGAAAAAAACGCTTTTCCCGCACATTTCGCTCGCCGCACCCATCGAAACACGCCCCCCACAACACATGGCCTACCGTCCCGCGTTCCCACAGGTGTCCCGATGAAAACGGTACCTCACATGTGTGGGTGCACCTACCTGGCCGCCAAGGGGAAAGCCTAAAACACAAGTAACCCCAAGTCTGTTGTCCATTCTGCCGACCGGCGCAACTTACAGATATGGGCCTCGGGTGTCCAAGCCACCGAGGAAAACAGGGAACCCCATGCATTTTCGAAAAGAGGACACCCGTGGGAATCCGCAGAGGTGTGATTTGCGCCCATCGCCCCAGAGTTTTTTACCCAGACAGCCCTGCAAAGTCGGAAATGTGGGGGAAAAAACGCTTTTTCCGCACATTTCGCTCGCCGCACCCATCGAAACGCGCCCCCCACAACACATGGCCTACCGTCCCGCGTTCCCACAGGTGTCCCGATGAAAACGGTACCTCACATGTGTGGGTGCACCTACCTGGCCGCCAAGGGGAAAGCCTAAAACACAAGTAACCCCAAGTCTGTTGTCAGAGGGAAATCTCCGACATTCTGCCGACCGGCGCAACTTACAGATATGGGCCTCGGGTGTCCAAGCCACCGAGGAAAACAGGGAACCCCATGCATTTTCGAAAAGAGGACACCCGTGGGAATCCGCAGAGGTGTGATTTGCGCCCATCGCCCCAGATTTTTTTACCCAGACAGCCCTGCAAAGTCGGAAATGTGGGGAAAAAAACGCTTTTTCCGCACATTTCGCTCGCCGCACCCATCGAAACACGCCCCCCACAACACATGGCCTACCGTCCCGCGTTCCCACAGGTGTCCCGATGAAAACGGTACCTCACATGTGTGGGTGCACCTACCTGGCCGCCAAGGGGAAAGCCTAAAACACAAGTAACCCCAAGTCTGTTGTCAGAGGGAAATCTCCGACATTCTGCCGACCGGCGCAACTTACAGATATGGGCCTCGGGTGTCCAAGCCACCGAGGAAAACAGGGAACCCCATGCATTTTCGAAAAGAGGACCCCCGTGGGAATCCGCAGAGGTGTGATTTGCACCCATCGCCCCAGATTTTTTTACCCAGACAGCCCTGCAAAGTCGGAAATGTGGGGAAAATAACGCTTTTTCCGCACATTTCGCTCGCCGCACCCATCGAAACACGCCCCCCACAACACATGGCCTACCGTCCCGCGTTCCCACAGGTGTCCCGATGAAAACGGTACCTCACATGTGTGGGTGCACCTACCTGGCCGCCAAGGGGAAAGCCTAAAACACAAGTAACCCCAAGTCTGTTGTCCATTCTGCCGACCGGCGCAACTTACAGATATGGGCCTCGGGTGTCCAAGCCACCGAGGAAAACAGGGAACCCCATGCATTTTCGAAAAGAGGACACCCGTGGGAATCCGCAGAGGTGTGATTTGCGCCCATCGCCCCAGATTTTTTTACCCAGACAGCCCTGCAAAGTCGGAAATGTGGGGAAAAAAACGCTTTTTCCGCACATTTCGCTCGCCGCACCCATCGAAACGCGCCCCCCACAACACATGGCCTACCGTCCCGCGTTCCCACAGGTGTTCCGATGAAAACGGTACCTCACATGTGTGGGTGCACCTACCTGGCCGCCAAGGGGAAAGCCTAAAACACAAGTAACCCCAAGTCTGTTGTCAGAGGGAAATCTCCGACATTCTGCCGACCGGCGCAACTTACAGATATGGGCCTCGGGTGTCCAAGCCACCGAGGAAAACAGGGAACCCCATGCATTTTCGAAAAGAGGACACCCGTGGGAATCCGCAGAGGTGTGATTTGCGCCCATCGCCCCAGATTTTTTTACCCAGACAGCCCTGCAAAGTCGGAAATGTGGGGAAAAAAACGCTTTTTCCGCACATTTCGCTCGCCGCACCCATCGAAACACGCCCCCCACAACACATGGCCTACCGTCCCGAGTTCCCACAGGTGTCCCGATGAAAACGGTACCTCACATGTGTGGGTGCACCTACCTGGCCGCCAAGGGGAAAGCCTAAAACACAAGTAACCCCAAGTCTGTTGTCCATTCTGCCGACCGGCGCAACTTACAGATATGGGCCTCGGGTGTCCAAGCCACCGAGGAAAACAGGGAACCCCATGCATTTTCGAAAAGAGGACACCCGTGGGAATCCGCAGAGGTGTGATTTGCGCCCATCGCCCCAGATTTTTTTACCCAGACAGCCCTGCAAAGTCGGAAATGTGGGGGAAAAAATGCTTTTTCCGCACATTTCGCTCGCCGCACCCATCGAAACGCGCCCCCCACAACACATGGCCTACCGTCCCGCGTTCCCACAGGTGTCCCGATGAAAACGGTACCTCACATGTGTGGGTGCACCTACCTGGCCGCCAAGGGGAAAGCCTAAAACACAAGTAACCCCAAGTCTGTTGTCAGAGGGAAATCTCCGACATTCTGCCGACCGGCGCAACTTACAGATATGGGCCTCGGGTGTCCAAGCCACCGAGGAAAACAGGGAACCCCATGCATTTTTGAAAAGAGGACACCCGTGGGAATCCGCAGAGGTGTGATTTGCGCCCATCGCCCCAGATTTTTTTACCCAGACAGCCCTGCAAAGTCGGAAATGTGGAGAAAAAAACGCTTTTTCCGCACATTTCGCTCGCCGCACCCATCGAAACACGCCCCCCACAACACATGGCCTACCGTCCCGCGTTCCCACAGGTGTCCCGATGAAAACGGTACCTCACATGTGTGGGTGCACCTACCTGGCCGCCAAGGGGAAAGCCTAAAACACAAGTAACCCCAAGTCTGTTGTCCATTCTGCCGACCGGCGCAACTTACAGATATGGGCCTCGGGTGTCCAAGCCACCGAGGAAAACAGGGAACCCCATGCATTTTCGAAAAGAGGACACCCGTGGGAATCCGCAGAGGTGTGATTTGCGCCCATCGCCCCAGATTTTTTTACCCAGACAGCCCTGCAAAGTCGGAAATGTGGGGAAAAAAACGCTTTTTCCGCACATTTCGCTCGCCGCACCCATCGAAACGCGCCCCCCACAACACATGGCCTACCGTCCCGCGTTCCCACAGGTGTCCCGATGAAAACGGTACCTCACATGTGTGGGTGCACCTACCTGGCCGCCAAGGGGAAAGCCTAAAACACAAGTAACCCCAAGTCTGTTGTCAGAGGGAAAACTCCGACATTCTGCCGACCGGCGCAACTTACAGATATGGGCCTCGGGTGTCCAAGCCACCGAGGAAAACAGGGAACCCCATGCATTTTCAAAAAGAGGACACCCGTGGGAATCCGCAGAGGTGTGATTTGCGCCCATCGCCCCAGATTTTTTTACCCAGACAGCCCTGCAAAGTCGGAAATGTGGGGAAAAAAATGCTTTTTCCGCACATTTCGCTCGCCGCACCCATCGAAACGCGCCCCCCACAACACATGGCCTACCGTCCCGCGTTCCCACAGGTGTCCCGATGAAAACGGTACCTCACATGTGTGGGTGCACCTACCTGGCCGCCAAGGGGAAAGCCTAAAACACAAGTAACCCCAAGTCTGTTGTCAGAGGGAAATCTCCGACATTCTGCCGACCGGCGCAACTTACAGATATGGGCCTCGGGTGTCCAAGCCACCGAGGAAAACAGGGAACCCCATGCATTTTCGAAAAGAGGACACCCGTGGGAATCCGCAGAGGTGTGATTTGCGCCCATCGCCCCAGATTTTTTTACCCAGACAGCCCTGCAAAGTCGGAAATGTGGGGAAAAAAACGCTTTTTCCGCACATTTCGCTCGCCGCACCCATCGAAACACGCCCCCCACAACACATGGCCTACCGTCCCGCGTTCCCACAGGTGTCCCGATGAAAACGGTACCTCACATGTGTGGGTGCACCTACCTGGCCGCCAAGGGGAAAGCCTAAAACACAAGTAACCCCAAGTCTGTTGTCCATTCTGCCGACCGGCGCAACTTACAGATATGGGCCTCGGGTGTCCAAGCCACCGAGGAAAACAGGGAACCCCATGCATTTTCGAAAAGAGGACACCCGTGGGAATCCGCAGAGGTGTGATTTGCGCCCATCGCCCCAGATTTTTTTACCCAGACAGCCCTGCAAAGTCGGAAATGTGGGGAAAAAAACACTTTTTCCGCACATTTCGCTCGCCGCACCCATCGAAACGCGCCCCCCACAACACATGGCCTACCGTCCCGCGTTCCCACAGGTGTCCCGATGAAAACGGTACCTCACATGTGTGGGTGCACCTACCTGGCCGCCAAGGGGAAAGCCTAAAACACAAGTAACCCCAAGTCTGTTGTCAGAGGGAAATCTCCGACATTCTGCCGACCGGCGCAACTTACAGATATGGGCCTCGGGTGTCCAAGCCACCGAGGAAAACAGGGAACCCCATGCATTTTTGAAAAGAGGACACCCGTGGGAATCCGCAGAGGTGTGATTTGCGCCCATCGCCCCAGATTTTTTTACCCAGACAGCCCTGCAAAGTCGGAAATGTGGGGAAAAAAACGCTTTTTCCGCACATTTCGCTCGCCGCACCCATCGAAACACGCCCCCCACAACACATGGCCTACCGTCCCGCGTTCCCACAGGTGTCCCGATGAAAACGGTACCTCATATGTGTGGGTGCACCTACCTGGCCGCCAAGGGGAAAGCCTAAAACACAAGTAACCCCAAGTCTGTTGTCAGAGGGAAATCTCAGACATTCTGCCGACCGGCGCAACTTACAGATATGGGCCTCGGGTGTCCAAGCCACCGAGGAAAACAGGGAACCCCATGCATTTTCGAAAAGAGGACACCCGTGGGAATCCGCAGAGGTGTGATTTGCGCCCATCGCCCCAGATTTTTTTACCCAGACAGCCCTGCAAAGTCGGAAATGTGGGGAAAAAAACGCTTTTTCCGCACATTTCGCTCGCCGCACCCATCGAAACACGCCCTCCACAACACATGGCCTACCGTCCCGCGTTCCCACAGGTGTCCCGATGAAAACGGTACCTCACATGTGTGGGTGCACCTACCTGGCCGCCAAGGGGAAAGCCTAAAACACAAGTAACCCCAAGTCTGTTGTCCATTCTGCCGACCGGCGCAACTTACAGATATGGGCCTCGGGTGTCCAAGCCACCGAGGAAAACAGGGAACCCCATGCATTTTCGAAAAGAGGACACCCGTGGGAATCCGCAGAGGTGTGATTTGCGCCCATCGCCCCAGATTTTTTTACCCAGACAGCCCTGCAAAGTCGGAAATGTGGGGAAAAAAACACTTTTTCCGCACATTTCGCTCGCAGCACCCATTGAAACGCGCCCCCCACAACACATGGCCTACCGTCCCGCGTTCCCACAGGTGTCCCGATGAAAACGGTACCTCACATGTGTGGGTGCACCTACCTGGCCGCCAAGGGGAAAGCCTAAAACACAAGTAACCCCAAGTCTGTTGTCAGAGGGAAAACTCCGACATTCTGCCGACCGGCGCAACTTACAGATATGGGCCTCGGGTGTCCAAGCCACCGAGGAAAACAGGGAACCCCATGCATTTTCGAAAAGCGGACACCCGTGGGAATCCGCAGAGGTGTGATTTGCGCCCATCGCCCCAGATTTTTTTACCCAGACAGCCCTGCAAAGTCGGAAATGTGGGGAAAAAAACGCTTTTTCCGCACATTTCGCTCGCCGCACCCATCGAAACGCGCCCCCCACAACACATGGCCTACCGTCCCGCGTTCCCACAGGTGTCCCGATGAAAACGGTACCTCACATGTGTGGGTGCACCTACCTGGCCGCCAAGGGGAAAGCCTAAAACACAAGTAACCCCAAGTCTGTTGTCAGAGGGAAATCTCCGACATTCTGCCGACCGGCGCAACTTACAGATATGGGCCTCGGGTGTCCAAGCCACCGAGGAAAACAGGGAACCCCATGCATTTTCGAAAAGAGGACACCCGTGGGAATCCGCAGAGGTGTGATTTGCGCCCATCGCCCCAGATTTTTTTACCCAGACAGCCCTGCAAAGTCGGAAATGTGGGGAAAAAAACGCTTTTTCCGCACATTTCGCTCGCCGCACCCATCGAAACACGCCCCCCACAACACATGGCCTACCGTCCCGCGTTCCCACAGGTGTCCCGATGAAAACGGTACCTCACATGTGTGGGTGCACCTACCTGGCCGCCAAGGGGAAAGCCTAAAACACAAGTAACCCCAAGTCTGTTGTCCATTCTGCCGACCGGCGCAACTTACAGATATGGGCCTCGGGTGTCCAAGCCACCGAGGAAAACAGGGAACCCCATGCATTTTCGAAAAAGAGGACACCCGTGGGAATCCGCAGAGGTGTGATTTGCGCCCATCGCCCCAGATTTTTTTACCCAGACAGCCCTGCAAAGTCGGAAATGTGGGGAAAAAAATGCTTTTTCCGCACATTTCGCTCGCCGCACCCATCGAAACGCGCCCCCCACAACACATGGCCTACCGTCCCGCGTTCCCACAGGTGTCCCGATGAAAACGGTACCTCACATGTGTGGGTGCACCTACCTGGCCGCCAAGGGGAAAGCCTAAAACACAAGTAACCCCAAGTCTGTTGTCAGAGGGAAATCTCCGACATTCTGCCGAACGGCGCTACTTACAGATATGGGCCTCGGGTGTCCAAGCCACCGAGTAAAACAGGGAACCCCATGCATTTTTGAAAAGAGGACACCCGTGGGAATCCGCAGAGGTGTGATTTGCGCCCATCGCCCCAGATTTTTTTACCCAGACAGCCCTGCAAAGTCGGAAATGTGGGGAAAAAAATGCTTTTTCCGCACATTTCGCTCGCCGCACCCATCGAAACACGCCCCCCACAACACATGGCCTACCGTCCCGCGTTCCCACAGGTGTCCCGATGAAAACGGTACCTCACATGTGTGGGTGCACCTACCTGGCCGCCAAGGGGAAAGCCTAAAACACAAGTAACCCCAA
The DNA here is from genome assembly GCF_040938575.1 of Ambystoma mexicanum. Lineage (NCBI taxonomy): Eukaryota > Metazoa > Chordata > Amphibia > Caudata > Ambystomatidae > Ambystoma > Ambystoma mexicanum. The sequence goes on from NC_090937.1 coordinate 1,140,570,493, forward strand.
GTCTGTTGTCCATTCTGCCGACCGGCGCAACTTACAGATATGGGCCTCGGGTGTCCAAGCCACCGAGGAAAACAGGGAACCCCATGCATTTTCGAAAAGAGGACACCCGTGGGAATCCGCAGAGGTGTGATTTGCGCCCATCGCCCCAGATTTTTTTACCCAGACAGCCCTGCAAAGTCGGAAATGTGGGGAAAAAAACGCTTTTTCCGCACATTTCGCTCGCCGCACCCATCGAAACACGCCCCCCACAACACATGGCCTACCGTCCCGCGTTCCCACAGGTGTCCCGATGAAAACGGTACCTCACATGTGTGGGTGCACCTACCTGGCCGCCAAGGGGAAAGCCTAAAACACAAGTAACCCCAAGTCTGTTGTCAGAGGGAAATCTCCGACATTCTGCCGACCGGCGCAACTTACAGATATGGGCCTCGGGTGTCCAAGCCAGCGAGGAAAACAGGGAACCCCATGCATTTTCGAAAAGAGGACACCCGTGGGAATCCGCAGAGGTGTGATTTGCGCCCATCGCCCCAGATTTTTTTACCCAGACAGCCCTGCAAAGTCGGAAATGTGGGGAAAAAACCGCTTTTTCCGCACATTTCGCTCGCCGCACCCATCGAAACACGCCCCCCACAACACATGGCCTACCGTCCCGCGTTCCCACAGGTGTCGCGATGAAAACGGTACCTCACATGTGTGGGTGCACCTACCTGGCCGCCAAGGGGAAAGCCTAAAACACAAGTAACCCCAAGTCTGTTGTCCATTCTGCCGACCGGCGCAACTTACAGATATGGGCCTCGGGTGTCCAAGCCACCGAGGAAAACAGGGAACCCCATGCATTTTCGAAAAGAGGACACCCGTGGGAATCCGCAGAGGTGTGATTTGCGCCCATCGCCCCAGATTTTTTTACTCAGACAGCCCTGCAAAGTCGGAAATGTGGGGAAAAAAACACTTTTTCCGCACATTTCGCTCGCCGCACCCATCGAAACGCGCCCCCCACAACACATGGCCTACCGTCCCGCGTTCCCACAGGTGTCCCGATGAAAACGGTACCTCACATGTGTGGGTGCACCTACCTGGCCGCCAAGGGGAAAGCCTAAAACACAAGTAACCCCAAGTCTGTTGTCAGAGGGAAATCTCCGACATTCTGCCGACCGGCGCAACTTACAGATATGGGCCTCGGGTGTCCAAGCCACCGAGGAAAACAGGGAACCCCATGCATTTTCGAAAAGAGGACACCCGTGGGAATCCGCAGAGGTGTGATTTGCGCCCATCGCCCCAGATTTTTTTACCCAGACAGCCCTGCAAAGTCGGAAATGTGGGGGAAAAAACGCTTTTTCCGCACATTTCACTCGCCGCACCCATCGAAACACGCCCCCCACAACACATGGCCTACCGTCCCGCGTTCCCACAGGTGTCCCGATGAAAACGGTACCTCACATGTGTGGGTGCACCTACCTGGCCGCCAAGGGGAAAGCCTAAAACACAAGTAACCCCAAGTCTGTTGTCCATTCTGCCGACCGGCGCAACTTACAGATATGGGCCTCGGGTGTCCAAGCCACCGAGGAAAACAGGGAACCCCATGCATTTTCGAAAAGAGGACACCCGTGGGAATCCGCAGAGGTGTGATTTGCGCCCATCGCCCCAGATTTTTTTACCCAGACAGCCCTGCAAAGTCGGAAATGTGGGGAAAAAAACGCTTTTTCCGCACATTTCGCTCGCCGCACCCATCGAAACGCGCCCCCCACAACACATGGCCTACCGTCCCGCGTTCCCACAGGTGTCCCGATGAAAATGGTACCTCACATGTGTGGGTGCACCTACCTGGCCGCCAAGGGGAAAGCCTAAAACACAAGTAACCCCAAGTCTGTTGTCAGAGGGAAAACTCCGACATTCTGCCGACCGGCGCAACTTACAGATATGGGCCTCGGGTGTCCAAGCCACCGAGGAAAACAGGGAACCCCATGCATTTTCGAAAAGCGGACACCCGTGGGAATCCGCAGAGGTGTGATTTGCGCCCATCGCCTGTTAGGGAGAATTCTCTGTTTAGGCTGAATTTCCCTACCTAGTGAGTCCCCCAGCAGCTTTGCTGGATTTCTGGGGTTTAATTTTTTTCTCCTGACAAGAGTGAGACTCTTTTACCCTCACTCTTGGACATGTTGAAGTGTGTTTTCTTGGTTAAACCTTGTGTTGAATGGGCTATGGGGTCTTTTACTCCATAGGGCCTCATGTATTTTTGTGATGTGGGTCACACAGCACCCTCTGTGCCGTGACCCAGGGGTGTCCTAGGGACTCCCCAACATAGACTCCATACCCTGGGACTGACTACTGTCTCCCAGGGCATGTAAAGTCACCAAAGACTTTGCTAGTCTTGAATCCTGAACAGAACCAGTACAAACCATCATATTGTGGACGTACTGGCTGGGGCAATTCGATTGCCCCAGGGTCTGTTAGTCGAGGGGGCACGTCTCCGTCCCCCCTGATCGAGTTTTGGCTGGTGGCAGTGGAAACTACTTTTTATATTCGACCGCGAATATTTTCCTATGGGATTTCCCATTGTTTTAGGCTAACACATTTAATTATTTATTTACGGTAGCCTTAAACATACCGCCGGGTTATATATTTATTTTTATAACTCCGGTTGGGACTTTTTGCCAAAACTTGATTCTAAAATGGCGTTGGTGTTCGCCTCTGTAACTCTGACCCAAAGTGGAGCCCTTTGTTCCACTTTTGGCGGGCTTCTCCACAGAAGCCCTCCAAAGTGGTGCCACTCTGTCTGGGGTACTTAGGAGGGGTGGAGGGGGATTTAGGCACCCTGGACTGAGTTACCTTGGTAACTCAAGCCGCACTCCGTCCTGATTGGCCCAAGTGGTGAGCCGCCCGGCTCACCACTTAGCATGTTTGAGTGACAGCTAGGCTGGGTGAATGGGGGCTTGTTGCATAAAAGCAGGGCTTTGGGGACTGGGACTTCAGAAGTCGCCACAGGACCAAGAATCCGACGAGGGAAGAGCTGAGCCGACCTGCTTCGACGACACCACCCGGTGGAGCCCTGCTGAACCGTCTCACCACTTTTTCCCGACGACCGAGGAGAACTCTTAACGGAGTGGCTCCTTCCCTTGACTGGTGGGGACAACCAGTTTTCGCCTTCTTTCCGTTCTTTTGAGGTATCTCGTGGCCGCCTTGCCTGTGCCAAGCACCCCGGCATCCGGAATACCACACTTTACCCCCATACCGCGAAAGTCGGTACCAACCCTTTAACCGGAGGACTCCGCGGCGGGTTTCTTCCCGGGCAGTGCTACGACCTTTCTCTTCTGCTCTTCAGCGAGATATTCTTCTCCCCTGACCGACGTCGAGCCTTGCTGTCACTGCCTGGAACAACTGCCCCCGCTGGAGGATCCTTTCCGCTTAAGGTACTGTGTTCCGCCTGGCTTCCCTTGCTACCGACTGTACGGGGTAGATTTAGTCCCCGGCTTTCGAACCTGGGAGTGCCTGGGACACTTTGGCTAAACTTTCTGAGCCACTCTAAACTCTTTTTGACTCTTTGCAAGACTTTGAATCTCTAACTAACAGTGTGATCTTGGGCACATTTTCGCTCCGGCTACTCTAAGAGTGGGCCCTGCCTAGTGACTTTTGCTCACCTGTGACTTTATTCTTCTTTAAGCCTATTGCAAGTGTTCTGGACCTTAGAGTGGTGTGTCTAACCTATTTCTGCTTTTTCTCTCCCTTTCTTGGAAACTACTAGAGTGTCATCTAACGTTAAGCACTCACCTCTGTTTTAATTAAGTGGTGTTAACCTAGAGTTGTCTAGATAGGAGAAAGGATTGAATTTACTTTCATTATAACTGTGTTAGAGTGTTTTTACTTATGTGTGTTTTTAAATAAATAACTATATTCTTTTGAAACCAAGCTCTGGTCAGTGTTTGCTTGTGCTATTGTGTTTTGGTACATATTGTGTATACTTTGCATACTGCCTAACTCTTCTTGAGAGAAGTCTGACTGCTCAGCCACAGCTACCAGGTAAATCTGGGTGGTACAGACTGCTACCAAAGGGGTTTACTGCTCTACCTGTAGTCTTAAATCTTTTGCAGTGTTCCCCAAGGGAACTGCACAGGTTTCTGCCTAACACTGGTGTACAGCGGTGGGATTTGTATTGAGTATACATTTTATTGTGCTTTAGATACCTTAGTGCAACTAACCACAAAGCTTAGCACTGAAAAAGTAAAACCTCTAACATGTCAGTTATAGAAAGCTATAGTCAAGAGTCCCTTGCAGCCAAAACTGCTGATTGTTTAAGAGTGCTCTGTAAACATAAGGATCTCCTGACTAAGGGCAAGAAAAGGGAGCTGATTGAAAGATTGTTAGCTAACCAAAGTCTGGGTGATGGTTCAGAGGAGCCTACCACTCCAGCAACTGTAGATGACAGTATTGAAGTTAACATGGAGCAAAATGTTGATGATTCTGAGGAAGAGTCAGAAGAGGAGGGTGAGGCTGTTGTAACTGTCCCCCCTAGGCCTCTGCCTGCTCTACCTGCTGTACCTACTGGACCTTTACCAGGTCCCACATTTAGTCCTCAGTACTTTGAACTGGAGAAAATGAAGCTAGAATTGGAGTATAAGAAACTTAATGCTCAAACTGACAAAGAACTAAGGCTAAGGGAAATGGAGCTCAAGTATGACTTAGAAATGAAGAAATTATCTGTTGAGAATGTTTCTCTCTCTGGCTCCTCTAGAAGTTCCAGTCCTAAAAGACCCCGGATGCCTAAAGAATTGGTTGGTATGTATGAGCCTAAGTTGGATGTGTTGGATTGGTTGTCTCTGTTTGAATATAATCATGGGCTCCAGAACATCACAGGAAATGACTTACTCACCTGGTTGTTCTCTAGGCTTCCCCCTGTTGCAACTGATGTGGTAATGGAGATGGGGGAGGAGGATAGGAAGGACTATGAATGTGTGAAACTAGCTTTGATAGCTAGGTTTGGGAAGACCCCTTCCCAGTATCTTAAGAGGTTTAGGAACCTCAAAAAGCATGATGGTACCCCTTGGGCTACCTGGGTGAGTGAATGTTTGAAAAACTTAGAGGGATGGATTAAGGGTTACAAGGTGAACACTTATGAAGGTATGAAGAATTTGTTTATGTTGGAGACTATTTATGATGCCTGCTCTCCTGAGCTCAGACAACACTTGGCTGATTCCAAGGAATTGGATTCCCGGAAACTAGCTAAGGCTGCTGACTTGTGGGTTGCCAACAGGGCCACTCACAAGGATTCTGGGGTAACTCAGAAGAAGGATGGGGAGAAACAGCCAAAAAAAGACTCCAAAGAGAATTCTAATAATTCCTATCCCAAAGAGGGCCCCAAAACACAAAATAACCAGGGTAAGCCACATGGGAAACCTAGTCAGGCTACTGTACCTTCTGGCCACAAGCCAGAAGGAGGTCAGAACAAGCCACCCTTCCAGAGAGCATTTGGACAATGCTATGTCTGTCAGGGTACTGACCATATCAAAGGAGATCCCAAGTGCAAGGGTAAACCTGCAGGGATCAGCACAGTCTCCTTAGCCTTCACTCCTGAGGATGAAGTACAGATGGCTAGTGCCCACTTTGAACTCTTTGCTGAAGAACCCTTGGGTCTTCAAGCAACTGTAAACTTAGAGCCTATGGGTCTGGTTAGTCCCCAGAATAGGGTTGTGTATAACTCCCTACCTGTTAACTCTAAGGTGTATTATGTGGACAGTGTTCTTGTCAATGGCCAGGATACTCCTGCCAGGAGAGACACTGGGGCCAGCAGAACAGTAGTGGATGAAAGCTTCTTTCAACCTGAGGATGTGGCCAAAGCACCCAAAGGTCCCACTAAAATGTCTGGAGGCCCTGCCCAAATGGTTCCTATTCTACCAGCCCTCATTCAGTGTAACAACATGACAGTGAGGATCCCTGTCAGTGTTCAGACTGAGGTACCTGGGAAGGTCCTGTTGGGGAATGACCTAAGAACTCTAGGAGTAGTGTCACATACCCCCAGGCCTCCCAGTATGGAGAAGCAGAACTTAACCAAATTGGCTAGACAGGCTACCTTGAAGGACCCTTCTAAGCCTGTGGGACCCTCTACTGAGAACCCCACTACAAGCCCTGGTGTTAGTAAGTTGACCTCTAACCCAGGCACATTTCAGGATAGTATGCTAGGAACATGGGAGCCCCAACCAAGCTCCACCCTTGTTCCCCTAGTTTCCGAGTCTCTGACCCCCCCTGCTTCTGAGGAAGAGGTGGATAGACCAACTAGGCCCCTATCTGGACCTGAGAGAACTGGTAATTCTCAGTGCTGGTGGAAAACCAGAAAAGAAAAGTCTAAGGCCAAAAACCTTCGGACTGTTGGACCTTCTACTGAAGACCCCAACTCCAATCCTAATATTAGGGGGGAAACTCCTAAAATAGGTAAAGGTAGATCTAAGAGGAAGGGGAAGCAGGTACATTGCCTAACCCCAACCCCTCCAACCAAGAGGCCTAAGACCCAACCTGCTCCCACAAGAGAGGTGGTGAGGAACCTTGGAGGCCCCTCTAGATCTAAGGGAATCCTTTATAAGGACCCCTTCAAAAAGCCTAACATAGGTTCAGAAGTTGTACCAACTTCTGAGGGACTGGTCAACCAGATCCCCTATAACAAAAAGACTGATGTTCCTCAAAGGGTCTGTAGGTCCGTTAGCTTGCAAAAGAAAACCTTTGAGTTCTCCATTGAACATAGGTCAAGGTGTCACCATCAAAATGCTGATGGACTCTCTAGGATGTATATCATCGACTAGAGGTATGAGGTTCATCCAGGAGTGGATTAAATCCTCCTGTCCCTTAGTCTGGGGGGGGCGAGTGTTAGGGAGAATTCTCTGTTTAGGCTGAATTTCCCTACCTAGTGAGTCCCCCAGCAGCTTTGCTGGATTTCTGGGGTTTAATTTTTTTCTCCTGACAAGAGTGAGACTCTTTTACCCTCACTCTTGGACATGTTGAAGTGTGTTTTCTTGGTTAAACCTTGTGTTGAATGGGCTATGGGGTCTTTTACTCCATAGGGCCTCATGTATTTTTGTGATGTGGGTCACACAGCACCCTCTGTGCCGTGACCCAGGGGTGTCCTAGGGACTCCCCAACATAGACTCCATACCCTGGGACTGACTACTGTCTCCCAGGGCATGTAAAGTCACCAAAGACTTTGCTAGTCTTGAATCCTGAACAGAACCAGTACAAACCATCATATTGTGGACGTACTGGCTGGGGCAATTCGATTGCCCCAGGGTCTGTTAGTCGAGGGGGCACGTCTCCGTCCCCCCTGATCGAGTTTTGGCTGGTGGCAGTGGAAACTACTTTTTATATTCGACCGCGAATATTTTCCTATGGGATTTCCCATTGTTTTAGGCTAACACATTTAATTATTTATTTACGGTAGCCTTAAACATACCGCCGGGTTATATATTTATTTTTATAACTCCGGTTGGGACTTTTTGCCAAAACTTGATTCTAAAATGGCGTTGGTGTTCGCCTCTGTAACTCTGACCCAAAGTGGAGCCCTTTGTTCCACTTTTGGCGGGCTTCTCCACAGAAGCCCTCCAAAGTGGTGCCACTCTGTCTGGGGTACTTAGGAGGGGTGGAGGGGGATTTAGGCACCCTGGACTGAGTTACCTTGGTAACTCAAGCCGCACTCCGTCCTGATTGGCCCAAGTGGTGAGCCGCCCGGCTCACCACTTAGCATGTTTGAGTGACAGCTAGGCTGGGTGAATGGGGGCTTGTTGCATAAAAGCAGGGCTTTGGGGACTGGGACTTCAGAAGTCGCCACAGGACCAAGAATCCGACGAGGGAAGAGCTGAGCCGACCTGCTTCGACGACACCACCCGGTGGAGCCCTGCTGAACCGTCTCACCACTTTTTCCCGACGACCGAGGAGAACTCTTAACGGAGTGGCTCCTTCCCTTGACTGGTGGGGACAACCAGTTTTCGCCTTCTTTCCGTTCTTTTGAGGTATCTCGTGGCCGCCTTGCCTGTGCCAAGCACCCCGGCATCCGGAATACCACACTTTACCCCCATACCGCGAAAGTCGGTACCAACCCTTTAACCGGAGGACTCCGCGGCGGGTTTCTTCCCGGGCAGTGCTACGACCTTTCTCTTCTGCTCTTCAGCGAGATATTCTTCTCCCCTGACCGACGTCGAGCCTTGCTGTCACTGCCTGGAACAACTGCCCCCGCTGGAGGATCCTTTCCGCTTAAGGTACTGTGTTCCGCCTGGCTTCCCTTGCTACCGACTGTACGGGGTAGATTTAGTCCCCGGCTTTCGAACCTGGGAGTGCCTGGGACACTTTGGCTAAACTTTCTGAGCCACTCTAAACTCTTTTTGACTCTTTGCAAGACTTTGAATCTCTAACTAACAGTGTGATCTTGGGCACATTTTCGCTCCGGCTACTCTAAGAGTGGGCCCTGCCTAGTGACTTTTGCTCACCTGTGACTTTATTCTTCTTTAAGCCTATTGCAAGTGTTCTGGACCTTAGAGTGGTGTGTCTAACCTATTTCTGCTTTTTCTCTCCCTTTCTTGGAAACTACTAGAGTGTCATCTAACGTTAAGCACTCACCTCTGTTTTAATTAAGTGGTGTTAACCTAGAGTTGTCTAGATAGGAGAAAGGATTGAATTTACTTTCATTATAACTGTGTTAGAGTGTTTTTACTTATGTGTGTTTTTAAATAAATAACTATATTCTTTTGAAACCAAGCTCTGGTCAGTGTTTGCTTGTGCTATTGTGTTTTGGTACATATTGTGTATACTTTGCATACTGCCTAACTCTTCTTGAGAGAAGTCTGACTGCTCAGCCACAGCTACCAGGTAAATCTGGGTGGTACAGACTGCTACCAAAGGGGTTTACTGCTCTACCTGTAGTCTTAAATCTTTTGCAGTGTTCCCCAAGGGAACTGCACAGGTTTCTGCCTAACACGCCCCAGATTTTTTTACCCAGACAGCCCTGCAAAGTCGGAAATGTGGGGAAAAAAACGCTTTTTCCGCACATTTCGCTCGCCGCACCCATCGAAACGCGCCCCCCACAACACATGGCCTACCGTCCCGCGTTCCCACAGGTGTCCCGATGAAAACGGTACCTCACATGTGTGGGTGCACCTACCTGGCCGCCAAGGGGAAAGCCTAAAACACAAGTAACCCCAAGTCTGTTGTCAGAGGGAAATCTCCGACATTCTGCCGACCGGCGCAACTTACAGATATGGGCCTCGGGTGTCCAAGCCACCGAGGAAAACAGGGAACCCCATGCATTTTCGAAAAGAGGACACCCGTGGGAATCCGCAGAGGTGTGATTTGCGCCCATCGCCCCAGATTTTTTTACCCAGACAGCCCTGCAAAGTCGGAAATGTGGGGAAAAAAACGCCTTTTCCGCACATTTCGCTCGCCGCACCCATCGAAACACGCCCCCCACAACACATGGCCTACCGTCCCGCGTTCCCACAGGTGTCCCGATGAAAACGGTACCTCACATGTGTGGGTGCACCTACCTGGCCGCCAAGGGGAAAGCCTAAAACACAAGTAACCCCAAGTCTGTTGTCCATTCTGCCGACCGGCGCAACTTACAGATATGGGCCTCGGGTGTCCAAGCCACCGAGGAAAACAGGGAACCCCATGCATTTTCGAAAAGAGGACACCCGTGGGAATCCGCAGAGGTGTGATTTGCGCCCATCGCCCCAGATTTTTTTACCCAGACAGCCCTGCAAAGTCGGAAATGTGGGGAAAAAAACGCTTTTTCCGCACATTTCGCTCGCCGCACCCATCTAAACGCGCCCCCCACAACACATGGCCTACCGTCCCGCGTTCCCACAGGTGTCCCGATGAAAACGGTACCTCACATGTGTGGGTGCACCTACCTGGCCGCCAAGGGGAAAGCCTAAAACACAAGTAACCCCAAGTCTGTTGTCAGAGGGAAATCTCCGACATTCTGCCGACCGGCGCAACTTACAGATATGGGCCTCGGGTGTCCAAGCCACCGAGGAAAACAGGGAACCCCATGCATTTTCGAAAAGAGGACACCCGTGGGAATCCGCAGAGGTGTGATTTGCGCCCATCGCCCCAGATTTTTTTACCCAGACAGCCCTGCAAAGTCGGAAATGTGGGGGAAAAAACACTTTTTCCGCACATTTCACTCGCCGCACCCATCGAAACACGCCCCCCACAACACATGGCCTACCGTCCCGCGTTCCCACAGGTGTCCCGATGAAAACGGTACCTCACATGTGTGGGTGCACCTACCTGGCCGCCAAGGGGAAAGCCTAAAACACAAGTAACCCCAAGTCTGTTGTCCATTCTGCCGACCGGCGCAACTTACAGATATGGGCCTCGGGTGTCCAAGCCACCGAGGAAAACAGGGAACCCCATGCATTTTCGAAAAGAGGACACCCGTGGGAATCCGCAGAGGTGTGATTTGCGCCCATCGCCCCAGATTTTTTTACCCAGACAGCCCTGCAAAGTCGGAAATGTGGGGAAAAAGACGCTTTTTCCGCACATTTCGCTCGCCGCACCCATCGAAACACGCCCCCCACAACACATGGCCTACCGTCCCGCGTTCCCACAGGTGTCCCGATGAAAACGGTACCTCACATGTGTGGGTGCACCTACCTGGCCGCCAAGGGGAAAGCCTAAAACACAAGTAACCCCAAGTCTGTTGTCAGAGGGAAATCTCCGACATTCTGCCGACCGGCGCAACTTACAGATATGGGCCTCGGGTGTCCAAGCCAGCGAGGAAAACAGGGAACCCCATGCATTTTCGAAAAGAGGACACCCGTGGGAATCCGCAGAGGTGTGATTTGCGCCCATCGCCCCAGATTTTTTTACCCAGACAGCCCTGCAAAGTCGGAAATGTGGGGAAAAAACCGCTTTTTCCGCACATTTCGCTCGCCGCACCCATCGAAACACGCCCCCCACAACACATGGCATACCGTCCCGCGTTCCCACAGGTGTCGCGATGAAAACGGTACCTCACATGTGTGGGTGCACCTACCTGGCCGCCAAGGGGAAAGCCTAAAACACAAGTAACCCCAAGTCTGTTGTCCATTCTGCCGACCGGCGCAACTTACAGATATGGGCCTCGGGTGTCCAAGCCACCGAGGAAAACAGGGAACCCCATGCATTTTCGAAAAGAGGACACCCGTGGGAATCCGCAGAGGTGTGATTTGCGCCCATCGCCCCAGATTTTTTTACCCAGACAGCCCTGCAAAGTCGGAAATGTGGGGAAAAAAACGCTTTTTCCGCACATTTCGCTCGCCGCACCCATCGAAACACGCCCCCCACAACACATGGCCTACCGTCCCGCGTTCCCACAGGTGTCCCGATGAAAACTGTACCTCACATGTGTGGGTGCACCTACCTGGCCGCCAAGGGGAAAGCCTAAAACACAAGTAACCCCAAGTCTGTTGTCAGAGGGAAATCTCCGACATTCTGCCGACCGGTGCAACTTACAGATATGGGCCTCGGGTGTCCAAGCCACCGAGGAAAACAGGGAACCCCATGCATTTTCGAAAAGAGGACACCCGTGGGAATCCGCAGAGGTGTGATTTGCGCCCATCGCCCCAGATTTTTTTACCCAGACAGCCCTGCAAAGTCGGAAATGTGGGGAAAAAAACGCTTTTTCCGCACATTTCGCTCGCCGCACCCATCGAAACACGCCCCCCACAACACATGGCCTACCGTCCCGCGTTCCCACAGGTGTCCCGATGAAAACGGTACCTCACATGTGTGGGTGCACCTACCTGGCCGCCAAGGGGAAAGCCTAAAACACAAGTAACCCCAAGTCTGTTGTCCATTCTGCCGACCGGCGCAACTTACAGATATGGGCCTCGGGTGTCCAAGCCACCGAGGAAAACAGGGAACCCCATGCATTTTCGAAAAGAGGACACCCGTGGGAATCCGCAGAGGTGTGATTTGCGCCCATCGCCCCAGATTATTTTACCCAGACAGCCCTGCAAAGTCGGAAATGTGGGGAAAAAAACGCTTTTTCCGCACATTTCGCTCGCCGCACCCATCGAAACACGCCCCCCACAACACATGGCCTACCGTCCCGCGTTCCCACAGGTGTCCCGATGAAAACGGTACCTCACATGTGTGGGTGCACCTACCTGGCCGCCAAGGGGAAAGCCTAAAACACAAGTAACCCCAAGTCTGTTGTCAGAGGGAAATCTCAGACATTCTGCCGACCGGCGCAACTTACAGATATGGGCCTCGGGTGTCCAAGCCAGCGAGGAAAACAGGGAACCCCATGCATTTTCGAAAAGAGGACACCCGTGGGAATCCGCAGAGGTGTGATTTGCGCCCATCGCCCCAGATTTTTTTACCCAGACAGCCCTGCAAAGTCGGAAATGTGGGGAAAAAAACGCTTTTTCCGCACATTTCGCTCGCCGCACCCATCGAAACGCGCCCCCCACAACACATGGCCTACCGTCCCGCGTTCCCACAGGTGTCCCGATGAAAACGGTACCTCACATGTGTGGGTGCACCTACCTGGCCGCCAAGGGGAAAGCCTAAAACACAAGTAACCCCAAGTCTGTTGTCAGAGGGAAATCTCAGACATTCTGCCGACCGGCGCAACTTACAGATATGGGCCTCGGGTGTCCAAGCCACCGAGGAAAACAGGGAACCCCATGCATTTTCGAAAAGAGGACACCCGTGGGAATCCGCAGAGGTGTGATTTGCGCCCATCGCCCCAGATTTTTTTACCCAGACAGCCATGCAAAGTCGGAAATGTGGGGAAAAAAACGCTTTTTCCGCACATTTCGCTCGCCGCACCCATCGAAAAACGCCCCCCACAACACATGGCCTACCGTCCCGCGTTCCCACAGGTGTCCCGATGAAAACGGTACCTCACATGTGTGGGTGCACCTACCTGGCCGCCAAGGGGAAAGCCTAAAACACAAGTAACCCCAAGTCTGTTGTCCATTCTGCCGACCGGCGCAATTACAGATATGGGCCTCGGGTGTCCAAGCCACCGAGGAAAACAGGGAACCCCATGCATTTTCGAAAAGAGGACACCCGTGGGAATCCGCAGAGGTGTGATTTGCGCCCATCGCCCCAGATTTTTTTACCCAGACAGCCCTGCAAAGTCGGAAAAAAAACGCTTTTTCCGCACATTTCGCTCGCCGCACCCATCGAAACGGGCCCCCCACAACACATGGCCTACCGTCCCGCGTTCCCACAGGTGTCCCGATGAAAACGGTACCTCACATGTGTGGGTGCACCTACCTGGCCGCCAAGGGGAAAGCCTAAAACACAAGTAACCCCAAGTCTGTTGTCAGAGGGAAATCTCCGACATTCTGCCGACCGGCGCAACTTACAGATATGGGCCTCGGGTGTCCAAGCCACCGAGGGAAACAGGGAACCCCATGCATTTTCGAAAAGAGGACACCCGTGGGAATCCGCAGAGGTGTGATTTGCGCCCATCGCCCCAGATTTTTTTACCCAGACAGCCCTGCAAAGTCGGAAATGTGGGGGAAAAAACGCTTTTCCCGCACATTTCGCTCGCCGCACCCATCGAAACGCGCCCCCCACAACACATGGCCTACCGTCCCGCGTTCCCACAGGTGTCCCGATGAAAACGGTACCTCACATGTGTGGGTGCACCTACCTGGCCGCCAAGGGGAAAGCCTAAAACACAAGTAACCCCAAGTCTGTTGTCAGAGGGAAATCTCCGACATTCTGCCGACCGGCGCAACTTACAGATATGGGCCTCGGGTGTCCAAGCCACCGAGGAAAACAGGGAACCCCATGCATTTTCGAAAAGAGGACACCCGTGGGAATCCGCAGAGGTGTGATTTGCGCCCATCGCCCCAGATTTTTTTACCCAGACAGCCCTGCAAAGTCGGAAATGTGGGGGAAAAAACGCTTTTTCCGCACATTTCACTCGCCGCACCCATCGAAACACGCCCCCCACAACACATGGCCTACCGTCCCGCGTTCCCACAGGTGTACCGATGAAAACGGTACCTCACATGTGTGGGTGCACCTACCTGGCCGCCAAGGGGAAAGCCTAAAACACAAGTAACCCCAAGTCTGTTGTCCATTCTGCCGACCGGCGCAACTTACAGATATGGGCCTCGGGTGTCCAAGCCACCGAGGAAAACAGGGAACCCCATGCATTTTCGAAAAAAGAGGACACCCGTGGGAATCCGCAGAGGTGTGATTTGCGCCCATCGCCCCAGATTTTTTTACCCAGACAGCCCTGCAAAGTCGGAAATGTGGGGAAAAAAACGCTTTTTCCGCACATTTCGCTCGCCGCACCCATCGAAACACGCCCCCCACAACACATGGCCTACCGTCCCGCGTTCCCACAGGTGTCCCGATGAAAACGGTACCTCACATGTGTGGGTGCACCTACCTGGCCGCCAAGGGGAAAGCCTAAAACACAAGTAACCCCAAGTCTGTTGTCAGAGGGAAATCTCCGACATTTTGCCGACCGGCGCAACTTACAGATATGGGCCTCGGGTGTCCAAGCCAGCGAGGAAAACAGGGAACCCCATGCATTTTCGAAAAGAGGACACCCGTGGGAATCCGCAGAGGTGTGATTTGCGCCCATCGCCCCAGATTTTTTTACCCAGACAGCCCTGCAAAGTCGGAAATGTGGGGAAAAAACCGCTTTTTCCGCACATTTCGCTCGCCGCACCCATCGAAACACGCCCCCCATAACACATGGCCTACCGTCCCGCGTTCCCACAGGTGTCCCGATGAAAACGGTACCTCACATGTGTGGGTGCACCTACCTGGCCGCCAAGGGGAAAGCCTAAAACACAAGTAACCCCAAGTCTGTTGTCAGAAGGAAATCTCCGACATTCTGCCGACCGGCGCAACTTACAGATATGGGCCTCGGGTGTCCAAGCCACCGAGGAAAACAGGGAACCCCATGCATTTTCGAAAAGAGGACACCCGTGGGAATCCGCAGAGGTGTGATTTGCGCCCATCGCCCCAGATTTTTTTACCCAGACAGCCCTGCAAAGTCGGAAATGTGGGGAAAAAAACGCTTTTTCCGCACATTTTGCTCGCCGCACCCATCGAAACACGCCCCCCACAACACATGGCCTACCGTCCCGCGTTCCCACAGGTGTCCCGATGAAAACGGTACCTCACATGTGTGGGTGCACCTACCTGGCCGCCAAGGGGAAAGCCTAAAACACAAGTAACCCCAAGTCTGTTGTCCATTCTGCCGACCGGCGCAACTTACAGATATGGGCCTCGGGTGTCCAAGCCACCGAGGAAAACAGGGAACCCCATGCATTTTCGAAAAGAGGACACCCGTGGGAATCCGCAGAGGTGTGATTTGCGCCCATCGCCCCAGATTTTTTTACCCAGACAGCCCTGCAAAGTCGGAAATGTGGGGAAAAAAACGCTTTTTCCGCACATTTCGCTCGCCGCACCCATCTAAACGCGCCCCCCACAACACATGGCCTACCGTCCCGCGTTCCCACAGGTGTCCCGATGAAAACGGTACCTCACATGTGTGGGTGCACCTACCTGGCCGCCAAGGGGAAAGCCTAAAACACAAGTAACCCCAAGTCTGTTGTCAGAGGGAAATCTCCGACATTCTGCTGACCGGCGCAACTTACAGATATGGGCCTCGGGTGTCCAAGCCACCGAGGAAAACAGGGAACCCCATGCATTTTCGAAAAGAGGACACCCGTGGGAATCCGCAGAGGTGTGATTTGCGCCCATCGCCCCAGATTTTTTTACCCAGACAGCCCTGCAAAGTCGGAAATGTGGGGAAAAAGACGCTTTTTCCGCACATTTCGCTCGCCGCACCCATCGAAACACGCCCCCCACAACACATGGCCTACCGTCCCGCGTTCCCACAGGTGTCCCGATGAAAACGGTACCTCACATGTGTGGGTGCACCTACCTGGCCGCCAAGGGGAAAGCCTAAAACACAAGTAACCCCAAGTCTGTTGTCAGAGGGAAATCTCCGACATTCTGCCGACCGGCGCAACTTACAGATATGGGCCTCGGGTGTCCAAGCCAGCGAGGAAAACAGGGAACCCCATGCATTTTCGAAAAGAGGACACCCGTGGGAATCCGCAGAGGTGTGATTTGCGCCCATCGCCCCAGATTTTTTTACCCAGACAGCCCTGCAAAGTCGGAAATGTGGGGAAAAAACCGCTTTTCCCGCACATTTCGCTCGCCGCACCCATCGAAACACGCCCCCCACAACACATGGCCTACCGTCCCGCGTTCCCACAGGTGTCGCGATGAAAACGGTACCTCACATGTGTGGGTGCACCTACCTGGCCGCCAAGGGGAAAGCCTAAAACACAAGTAACCCCAAGTCTGTTGTCCATTCTGCCGACCGGCGCAACTTACAGATATGGGCCTCGGGTGTCCAAGCCACCGAGGGAAACAGGGAACCCCATGCATTTTCGAAAAGAGGACACCCGTGGGAATCCGCAGAGGTGTGATTTGCGCCCATCGCCCCAGATTTTTTTACCCAGACAGCCCTGCAAAGTCGGAAATGTGGGGGAAAAAACGCTTTTCCCGCACATTTCGCTCGCCGCACCCATCGAAACGCGCCCCCCACAACACATGGCCTACCGTCCCGCGTTCCCACAGGTGTCCCGATGAAAACGGTACCTCACATGTGTGGGTGCACCTACCTGGCCGCCAAGGGGAAAGCCTAAAACACAAGTAACCCCAAGTCTGTTGTCAGAGGGAAATCTCCGACATTCTGCCGACCGGCGCAACTTACAGATATGGGCCTCGGGTGTCCAAGCCACCGAGGAAAACAGGGAACCCCATGCATTTTCGAAAAGAGGACACCCGTGGGAATCCGCAGAGGTGTGATTTGCGCCCATCGCCCCAGATTTTTTTACCCAGACAGCCCTGCAAAGTCGGAAATGTGGGGGAAAAAATGCTTTTTCCGCACATTTCACTCGCCGCACCCATCGAAACACGCCCCCCACAACACATGGCCTACCGTCCCGCGTTCCCACAGGTGTCCCGATGAAAACGGTACCTCACATGTGTGGGTGCACCTACCTGGCCGCCAAGGGGAAAGCCTAAAACACAAGTAACCCCAAGTCTGTTGTCAGAGGGAAATCTCCGACATTCTGCCGACCGGCGCAACTTACAGATATGGGCCTCGGGTGTCCAAGCCACCGAGGAAAACAGGGAACCCCATGCATTTTCGAAAAGAGGACACCCGTGGGAATCCGCAGAGGTGTGATTTGCGCCCATCGCCCCAGATTTTTTTACCCAGACAGCCCTGCAAAGTCGGAAATGTGGGGAAAAAAACGCTTTTTCCGCACATTTCGCTCGCCGCACCCATCGAAACACGCCCCCCACAACACATGGCCTACCGTCCCGCGTTCCCACAGGTGTCCCGATGAAAACGGTACCTCACATGTGTGGGTGCACCTACCTGGCCGCCAAGGGGAAAGCCTAAAACACAAGTAACCCCAAGTCTGTTGTCCATTCTGCCGACCGGCGCAACTTACAGATATGGGCCTCGGGTGTCCAAGCCACCGAGGAAAACAGGGAACCCCATGCATTTTCGAAAAGAGGACACCCGTGGGAATCCGCAGAGGTGTGATTTGCGCCCATCGCCCCAGATTTTTTTACCCAGACAGCCCTGCAAAGTCGGAAATGTGGGGAAAAAAACGCTTTTTCCGCACATTTCGCTCGCCGCACCCATCGAAACGCGCCCCCCACAACACATGGCCTACCGTCCCGCGTTCCCACAGGTGTCCCGATGAAAACGGTACCTCACATGTGTGGGTGCACCTACCTGGCCGCCAAGGGGAAAGCCTAAAACACAAGTAACCCCAAGTCTGTTGTCAGAGGGAAATCTCCGACATTCTGCCGACCGGCGCAACTTACAGATATGGGCCTCGGGTGTCCAAGCCACCGAGGGAAACAGGGAACCCCATGCATTTTCGAAAAGAGGACACCCGTGGGAATCCGCAGAGGTGTGATTTGCGCCCATCGCCCCAGATTTTTTTACCCAGACAGCCCTGCAAAGTCGGAAATGTGGGGGAAAAAACGCTTTTCCCGCACATTTCGCTCGCCGCACCCATCGAAACGCGCCCCCCACAACACATGGCCTACCGTCCCGCGTTCCCACAGGTGTCCCGATGAAAACGGTACCTCACATGTGTGGGTGCACCTACCTGGCCGCCAAGGGGAAAGCCTAAAACACAAGTAACCCCAAGTCTGTTGTCAGAGGGAAATCTCCGACATTCTGCCGACCGGCGCAACTTACAGATATGGGCCTCGGGTGTCCAAGCCACCGAGGAAAACAGGGAACCCCATGCATTTTCGAAAAGAGGACACCCGTGGGAATCCGCAGAGGTGTGATTTGCGCCCATCGCCCCAGATTTTTTTACCCAGACAGCCCTGCAAAGTCGGAAATGTGGGGGAAAAACGCTTTTTCCGCACATTTCACTCGCCGCACCCATCGAAACACGCCCCCCACAACACATGGCCTACCGTCCCGCGTTCCCACAGGTGTACCGATGAAAACGGTACCTCACATGTGTGGGTGCACCTACCTGGCCGCCAAGGGGAAAGCCTAAAACACAAGTAACCCCAAGTCTGTTGTCCATTCTGCCGACCGGCGCAACTTACAGATATGGGCCTCGGGTGTCCAAGCCACCGAGGAAAACAGGGAACCCCATGCATTTTCGAAAAGAGGACACCCGTGGGAATCCGCAGAGGTGTGATTTGCGCCCATCGCCCCAGATTTTTTTACCCAGACAGCCCTGCAAAGTCGGAAATGTGGGGAAAAAAACGCTTTTTCCGCACATTTCGCTCGCCGCACCCATCGAAACACGCCCCCCACAACACATGGCCTACCGTCCCGCGTTCCCACAGGTGTCCCGATGAAAACGGTACCTCACATGTGTGGGTGCACCTACCTGGCCGCCAAGGGGAAAGCCTAAAACACAAGTAACCCCAAGTCTGTTGTCAGAGGGAAATCTCCGACATTTTGCCGACCGGCGCAACTTACAGATATGGGCCTCGGGTGTCCAAGCCAGCGAGGAAAACAGGGAACCCCATGCATTTTCGAAAAGAGGACACCCGTGGGAATCCGCAGAGGTGTGATTTGCGCCCATCGCCCCAGATTTTTTTACCCAGACAGCCCTGCAAAGTCGGAAATGTGGGGAAAAAACCGCTTTTTCCGCACATTTCGCTCGCCGCACCCATCGAAACACGCCCCCCACAACACATGGCCTACCGTCCCGCGTTCCCACAGGTGTCCCGATGAAAACGGTACCTCACATGTGTGGGTGCACCTACCTGGCCGCCAAGGGGAAAGCCTAAAACACAAGTAACCCCAAGTCTGTTGTCAGAAGGAAATCTCCGACATTCTGCCGACCGGCGCAACTTACAGATATGGGCCTCGGGTGTCCAAGCCACCGAGGAAAACAGGGAACCCCATGCATTTTCGAAAAGAGGACACCCGTGGGAATCCGCAGAGGTGTGATTTGCGCCCATCGCCCCAGATTTTTTTACCCAGACAGCCCTGCAAAGTCGGAAATGTGGGGAAAAAAACGCTTTTTCCGCACATTTCGCTCGCCGCACCCATCGAAACACGCCCCCCACAACACATGGCCTACCGTCCCGCGTTCCCACAGGTGTCCCGATGAAAACGGTACCTCACATGTGTGGGTGCACCTACCTGGCCGCCAAGGGGAAAGCCTAAAACACAAGTAACCCCAAGTCTGTTGTCCATTCTGCCGACCGGCGCAACTTACAGATATGGGCCTCGGGTGTCCAAGCCACCGAGGAAAACAGGGAACCCCATGCATTTTCGAAAAGAGGACACCCGTGGGAATCCGCAGAGGTGTGATTTGCGCCCATCGCCCCAGATTTTTTTACCCAGACAGCCCTGCAAAGTCGGAAATGTGGGGAAAAAAACGCTTTTTCCGCACATTTCGCTCGCCGCACCCATCTAAACGCGCCCCCCACAACACATGGCCTACCGTCCCGCGTTCCCACAGGTGTCCCGATGAAAACGGTACCTCACATGTGTGGGTGCACCTACCTGGCCGCCAAGGGGAAAGCCTAAAACACAAGTAACCCCAAGTCTGTTGTCAGAGGGAAATCTCCGACATTCTGCCGACCGGCGCAACTTACAGATATGGGCCTCGGGTGTCCAAGCCACCGAGGAAAACAGGGAACCCCATGCATTTTCGAAAAGAGGACACCCGTGGGAATCCGCAGAGGTGTGATTTGCGCCCATCGCCCCAGATTTTTTTACCCAGACAGCCCTGCAAAGTCGGAAATGTGGGGGAAAAAATGCTTTTTCCGCACATTTCACTCGCCGCACCCATCGAAACACGCCCCCCACAACACATGGCCTACCGTCCCGCGTTCCCACAGGTGTCCCGATGAAAACGGTACCTCACATGTGTGGGTGCACCTACCTGGCCGCCAAGGGGAAAGCCTAAAACACAAGTAACCCCAAGTCTGTTGTCAGAGGGAAATCTCCGACATTCTGCCGACCGGCGCAACTTACAGATATGGGCCTCGGGTGTCCAAGCCACCGAGGAAAACAGGGAACCCCATGCATTTTCGAAAAGAGGACACCCGTGGGAATCCGCAGAGGTGTGATTTGCGCCCATCGCCCCAGATTTTTTTACCCAGACAGCCCTGCAAAGTCGGAAATGTGGGGAAAAAAACGCTTTTTCCGCACATTTCGCTCGCCGCACCCATCGAAACACGCCCCCCACAACACATGGCCTACCGTCCCGCGTTCCCACAGGTGTCCCGATGAAAACGGTACCTCACATGTGTGGGTGCACCTACCTGGCCGCCAAGGGGAAAGCCTAAAACACAAGTAACCCCAAGTCTGTTGTCCATTCTGCCGACCGGCGCAACTTACAGATATGGGCCTCGGGTGTCCAAGCCACCGAGGAAAACAGGGAACCCCATGCATTTTCGAAAAGAGGACACCCGTGGGAATCCGCAGAGGTGTGATTTGCGCCCATCGCCCCAGATTTTTTTACCCAGACAGCCCTGCAAAGTCGGAAATGTGGGGAAAAAAACGCTTTTTCCGCACATTTCGCTCGCCGCACCCATCGAAACGCGCCCCCCACAACACATGGCCTACCGTCCCGCGTTCCCACAGGTGTCCCGATGAAAACGGTACCTCACATGTGTGGGTGCACCTACCTGGCCGCCAAGGGGAAAGCCTAAAACACAAGTAACCCCAAGTCTGTTGTCAGAGGGAAATCTCCGACATTCTGCCGACCGGCGCAACTTACAGATATGGGCCTCGGGTGTCCAAGCCACCGAGGGAAACAGGGAACCCCATGCATTTTCGAAAAGAGGACACCCGTGGGAATCCGCAGAGGTGTGATTTGCGCCCATCGCCCCAGATTTTTTTACCCAGACAGCCCTGCAAAGTCGGAAATGTGGGGGAAAAAACGCTTTTCCCGCACATTTCGCTCGCCGCACCCATCGAAACGCGCCCCCCACAACACATGGCCTACCGTCCCGCGTTCCCACAGGTGTCCCGATGAAAACGGTACCTCACATGTGTGGGTGCACCTACCTGGCCGCCAAGGGGAAAGCCTAAAACACAAGTAACCCCAAGTCTGTTGTCAGAGGGAAATCTCCGACATTCTGCCGACCGGCGCAACTTACAGATATGGGCCTCGGGTGTCCAAGCCACCGAGGAAAACAGGGAACCCCATGCATTTTCGAAAAGAGGACACCCGTGGGAATCCGCAGAGGTGTGATTTGCGCCCATCGCCCCAGATTTTTTTACCCAGACAGCCCTGCAAAGTCGGAAATGTGGGGGAAAAAATGCTTTTTCCGCACATTTCACTCGCCGCACCCATCGAAACACGCCCCCCACAACACATGGCCTACCGTCCCGCGTTCCCACAGGTGTCCCGATGAAAACGGTACCTCACATGTGTGGGTGCACCTACCTGGCCGCCAAGGGGAAAGCCTAAAACACAAGTAACCCCAAGTCTGTTGTCAGAGGGAAATCTCCGACATTCTGCCGACCGGCGCAACTTACAGATATGGGCCTCGGGTGTCCAAGCCACCGAGGAAAACAGGGAACCCCATGCATTTTCGAAAAGAGGACACCCGTGGGAATCCGCAGAGGTGTGATTTGCGCCCATCGCCCCAGATTTTTTTACCCAGACAGCCCTGCAAAGTCGGAAATGTGGGGAAAAAAACGCTTTTTCCGCACATTTCGCTCGCCGCACCCATCGAAACACGCCCCCCACAACACATGGCCTACCGTCCCGCGTTCCCACAGGTGTCCCGATGAAAACGGTACCTCACATGTGTGGGTGCACCTACCTGGCCGCCAAGGGGAAAGCCTAAAACACAAGTAACCCCAAGTCTGTTGTCCATTCTGCCGACCGGCGCAACTTACAGATATGGGCCTCGGGTGTCCAAGCCACCGAGGAAAACAGGGAACCCCATGCATTTTCGAAAAGAGGACACCCGTGGGAATCCGCAGAGGTGTGATTTGCGCCCATCGCCCCAGATTTTTTTACCCAGACAGCCCTGCAAAGTCGGAAATGTGGGGAAAAAAACGCTTTTTCCGCACATTTCGCTCGCCGCACCCATCGAAACGCGCCCCCCACAACACATGGCCTACCGTCCCGCGTTCCCACAGGTGTCCCGATGAAAACGGTACCTCACATGTGTGGGTGCACCTACCTGGCCGCCAAGGGGAAAGCCTAAAACACAAGTAACCCCAAGTCTGTTGTCAGAGGGAAATCTCCGACATTCTGCCGACCGGCGCAACTTACAGATATGGGCCTCGGGTGTCCAAGCCACCGAGGGAAACAGGGAACCCCATGCATTTTCGAAAAGAGGACACCCGTGGGAATCCGCAGAGGTGTGATTTGCGCCCATCGCCCCAGATTTTTTTACCCAGACAGCCCTGCAAAGTCGGAAATGTGGGGGAAAAAACGCTTTTCCCGCACATTTCGCTCGCCGCACCCATCGAAACGCGCCCCCCACAACACATGGCCTACCGTCCCGCGTTCCCACAGGTGTCCCGATGAAAACGGTACCTCACATGTGTGGGTGCACCTACCTGGCCGCCAAGGGGAAAGCCTAAAACACAAGTAACCCCAAGTCTGTTGTCAGAGGGAAATCTCCGACATTCTGCCGACCGGCGCAACTTACAGATATGGGCCTCGGGTGTCCAAGCCACCGAGGAAAACAGGGAACCCCATGCATTTTCGAAAAGAGGACACCCGTGGGAATCCGCAGAGGTGTGATTTGCGCCCATCGCCCCAGATTTTTTTACCCAGACAGCCCTGCAAAGTCGGAAATGTGGGGGAAAAACGCTTTTTCCGCACATTTCACTCGCCGCACCCATCGAAACACGCCCCCCACAACACATGGCCTACCGTCCCGCGTTCCCACAGGTGTACCGATGAAAACGGTACCTCACATGTGTGGGTGCACCTACCTGGCCGCCAAGGGGAAAGCCTAAAACACAAGTAACCCCAAGTCTGTTGTCCATTCTGCCGACCGGCGCAACTTACAGATATGGGCCTCGGGTGTCCAAGCCACCGAGGAAAACAGGGAACCCCATGCATTTTCGAAAAGAGGACACCCGTGGGAATCCGCAGAGGTGTGATTTGCGCCCATCGCCCCAGATTTTTTTACCCAGACAGCCCTGCAAAGTCGGAAATGTGGGGAAAAAAACGCTTTTTCCGCACATTTCGCTCGCCGCACCCATCGAAACACGCCCCCCACAACACATGGCCTACCGTCCCGCGTTCCCACAGGTGTCCCGATGAAAACGGTACCTCACATGTGTGGGTGCACCTACCTGGCCGCCAAGGGGAAAGCCTAAAACACAAGTAACCCCAAGTCTGTTGTCAGAGGGAAATCTCCGACATTTTGCCGACCGGCGCAACTTACAGATATGGGCCTCGGGTGTCCAAGCCAGCGAGGAAAACAGGGAACCCCATGCATTTTCGAAAAGAGGACACCCGTGGGAATCCGCAGAGGTGTGATTTGCGCCCATCGCCCCAGATTTTTTTACCCAGACAGCCCTGCAAAGTCGGAAATGTGGGGAAAAAACCGCTTTTTCCGCACATTTCGCTCGCCGCACCCATCGAAACACGCCCCCCACAACACATGGCCTACCGTCCCGCGTTCCCACAGGTGTCCCGATGAAAACGGTACCTCACATGTGTGGGTGCACCTACCTGGCCGCCAAGGGGAAAGCCTAAAACACAAGTAACCCCAAGTCTGTTGTCAGAAGGAAATCTCCGACATTCTGCCGACCGGCGCAACTTACAGATATGGGCCTCGGGTGTCCAAGCCACCGAGGAAAACAGGGAACCCCATGCATTTTCGAAAAGAGGACACCCGTGGGAATCCGCAGAGGTGTGATTTGCGCCCATCGCCCCAGATTTTTTTACCCAGACAGCCCTGCAAAGTCGGAAATGTGGGGAAAAAAACGCTTTTTCCGCACATTTCGCTCGCCGCACCCATCGAAACACGCCCCCCACAACACATGGCCTACCGTCCCGCGTTCCCACAGGTGTCCCGATGAAAACGGTACCTCACATGTGTGGGTGCACCTACCTGGCCGCCAAGGGGAAAGCCTAAAACACAAGTAACCCCAAGTCTGTTGTCCATTCTGCCGACCGGCGCAACTTACAGATATGGGCCTCGGGTGTCCAAGCCACCGAGGAAAACAGGGAACCCCATGCATTTTCGAAAAGAGGACACCCGTGGGAATCCGCAGAGGTGTGATTTGCGCCCATCGCCCCAGATTTTTTTACCCAGACAGCCCTGCAAAGTCGGAAATGTGGGGAAAAAAACGCTTTTTCCGCACATTTCGCTCGCCGCACCCATCTAAACGCGCCCCCCACAACACATGGCCTACCGTCCCGCGTTCCCACAGGTGTCCCGATGAAAACGGTACCTCACATGTGTGGGTGCACCTACCTGGCCGCCAAGGGGAAAGCCTAAAACAC
This sequence comes from Ambystoma mexicanum, assembly GCF_040938575.1. Lineage (NCBI taxonomy): Eukaryota > Metazoa > Chordata > Amphibia > Caudata > Ambystomatidae > Ambystoma > Ambystoma mexicanum. The sequence goes on from NC_090937.1 coordinate 1,140,595,446, forward strand.
AAGTAACCCCAAGTCTGTTGTCAGAGGGAAATCTCCGACATTCTGCCGACCGGCGCAACTTACAGATATGGGCCTCGGGTGTCCAAGCCACCGAGGAAAACAGGGAACCCCATGCATTTTCGAAAAGAGGACACCCGTGGGAATCCGCAGAGGTGTGATTTGCGCCCATCGCCCCAGATTTTTTTACCCAGACAGCCCTGCAAAGTCGGAAATGTGGGGGAAAAAACGCTTTTTCCGCACATTTCACTCGCCGCACCCATCGAAACACGCCCCCCACAACACATGGCCTACCGTCCCGCGTTCCCACAGGTGTCCCGATGAAAACGGTACCTCACATGTGTGGGTGCACCTACCTGGCCGCCAAGGGGAAAGCCTAAAACACAAGTAACCCCAAGTCTGTTGTCCATTCTGCCGACCGGCGCAACTTACAGATATGGGCCTCGGGTGTCCAAGCCACCGAGGAAAACAGGGAACCCCATGCATTTTCGAAAAGAGGACACCCGTGGGAATCCGCAGAGGTGTGATTTGCGCCCATCGCCCCAGATTTTTTTACCCAGACAGCCCTGCAAAGTCGGAAATGTGGGGAAAAAGACTCTTTTTCCGCACATTTCGCTCGCCGCACCCATCGAAACACACCCCCCACAACACATGGCCTACCGTCCCGCGTTCCCACAGGTGTCCCGATGAAAACGGTACCTCACATGTGTGGGTGCACCTACCTGGCCGCCAAGGGGAAAGCCTAAAACACAAGTAACCCCAAGTCTGTTGTCAGAGGGAAATCTCCGACATTCTGCCGACCGGCGCAACTTACAGATATGGGCCTCGGGTGTCCAAGCCAGCGAGGAAAACAGGGAACCCCATGCATTTTCGAAAAGAGGACACCCGTGGGAATCCGCAGAGGTGTGATTTGCGCCCATCGCCCCAGATTTTTTTACCCAGACAGCCCTGCAAAGTCGGAAATGTGGGGAAAAAACCGCTTTTTCCGCACATTTCGCTCGCCGCACCCATCGAAACACGCCCCCCACAACACATGGCCTACCGTCCCGCGTTCCCACAGGTGTCGCGATGAAAACGGTACCTCACATGTGTGGGTGCACCTACCTGGCCGCCAAGGGGAAAGCCTAAAACACAAGTAACCCCAAGTCTGTTGTCCATTCTGCCGACCGGCGCAACTTACAGATATGGGCCTCGGGTGTCCAAGCCACCGAGGGAAACAGGGAACCCCATGCATTTTCGAAAAGAGGACACCCGTGGGAATCCGCAGAGGTGTGATTTGCGCCCATCGCCCCAGATTTTTTTACCCAGACAGCCCTGCAAAGTCGGAAATGTGGGGGAAAAAACGCTTTTCCCGCACATTTCGCTCGCCGCACCCATCGAAACGCGCCCCCCACAACACATGGCCTACCGTCCCGCGTTCCCACAGGTGTCCCGATGAAAACGGTACCTCACATGTGTGGGTGCACCTACCTGGCCGCCAAGGGGAAAGCCTAAAACACAAGTAACCCCAAGTCTGTTGTCAGAGGGAAATCTCCGACATTCTGCCGACCGGCGCAACTTACAGATATGGGCCTCGGGTGTCCAAGCCACCGAGGAAAACAGGGAACCCCATGCATTTTCGAAAAGAGGACACCCGTGGGAATCCGCAGAGGTGTGATTTGCGCCCATCGCCCCAGATTTTTTTACCCAGACAGCCCTGCAAAGTCGGAAATGTGGGGGAAAAAACGCTTTTTCCGCACATTTCACTCGCCGCACCCATCGAAACACGCCCCCCACAACACATGGCCTACCGTCCCGCGTTCCCACAGGTGTCCCGATGAAAACGGTACCTCACATGTGTGGGTGCACCTACCTGGCCGCCAAGGGGAAAGCCTAAAACACAAGTAACCCCAAGTCTGTTGTCAGAGGGAAATCTCCGACATTCTGCCGACCGGCGCAACTTACAGATATGGGCCTCGGGTGTCCAAGCCACCGAGGAAAACAGGGAACCCCATGCATTTTCGAAAAGAGGACACCCGTGGGAATCCGCAGAGGTGTGATTTGCGCCCATCGCCCCAGATTTTTTTACCCAGACAGCCCTGCAAAGTCGGAAATGTGGGGAAAAAAACGCTTTTTCCGCACATTTCGCTCGCCGCACCCATCGAAACACGCCCACCACAACACATGGCCTACCGTCCCGCGTTCCCACAGGTGTCCCGATGAAAACGGTACCTCACATGTGTGGGTGCACCTACCTGGCCGCCAAGGGGAAAGCCTAAAACACAAGTAACCCCAAGTCTGTTGTCCATTCTGCCGACCGGCGCAACTTACAGATATGGGCCTCGGGTGTCCAAGCCACCGAGGAAAACAGGGAACCCCATGCATTTTCGAAAAGAGGACACCCGTGGGAATCCGCAGAGGTGTGATTTGCGCCCATCGCCCCAGATTTTTTTACCCAGACAGCCCTGCAAAGTCGGAAATGTGGGGAAAAAAACGCTTTTTCCGCACATTTCGCTCGCCGCACCCATCGAAACGCGCCCCCCACAACACATGGCCTACCGTCCCGCGTTCCCACAGGTGTCCCGATGAAAACGGTACCTCACATGTGTGGGTGCACCTACCTGGCCGCCAAGGGGAAAGCCTAAAACACAAGTAACCCCAAGTCTGTTGTCAGAGGGAAATCTCCGACATTCTGCCGACCGGCGCAACTTACAGATATGGGCCTCGGGTGTCCAAGCCACCGAGGGAAACAGGGAACCCCATGCATTTTCGAAAAGAGGACACCCGTGGGAATCCGCAGAGGTGTGATTTGCGCCCATCGCCCCAGATTTTTTTACCCAGACAGCCCTGCAAAGTCGGAAATGTGGGGGAAAAAACGCTTTTCCCGCACATTTCGCTCGCCGCACCCATCGAAACGCGCCCCCCACAACACATGGCCTACCGTCCCGCGTTCCCACAGGTGTCCCGATGAAAACGGTACCTCACATGTGTGGGTGCACCTACCTGGCCGCCAAGGGGAAAGCCTAAAACACAAGTAACCCCAAGTCTGTTGTCAGAGGGAAATCTCCGACATTCTGCCGACCGGCGCAACTTACAGATATGGGCCTCGGGTGTCCAAGCCACCGAGGAAAACAGGGAACCCCATGCATTTTCGAAAAGAGGACACCCGTGGGAATCCGCAGAGGTGTGATTTGCGCCCATCGCCCCAGATTTTTTTACCCAGACAGCCCTGCAAAGTCGGAAATGTGGGGGAAAAACGCTTTTTCCGCACATTTCACTCGCCGCACCCATCGAAACACGCCCCCCACAACACATGGCCTACCGTCCCGCGTTCCCACAGGTGTACCGATGAAAACGGTACCTCACATGTGTGGGTGCACCTACCTGGCCGCCAAGGGGAAAGCCTAAAACACAAGTAACCCCAAGTCTGTTGTCCATTCTGCCGACCGGCGCAACTTACAGATATGGGCCTCGGGTGTCCAAGCCACCGAGGAAAACAGGGAACCCCATGCATTTTCGAAAAGAGGACACCCGTGGGAATCCGCAGAGGTGTGATTTGCGCCCATCGCCCCAGATTTTTTTACCCAGACAGCCCTGCAAAGTCGGAAATGTGGGGAAAAAAACGCTTTTTCCGCACATTTCGCTCGCCGCACCCATCGAAACACGCCCCCCACAACACATGGCCTACCGTCCCGCGTTCCCACAGGTGTCCCGATGAAAACGGTACCTCACATGTGTGGGTGCACCTACCTGGCCGCCAAGGGGAAAGCCTAAAACACAAGTAACCCCAAGTCTGTTGTCAGAGGGAAATCTCCGACATTTTGCCGACCGGCGCAACTTACAGATATGGGCCTCGGGTGTCCAAGCCAGCGAGGAAAACAGGGAACCCCATGCATTTTCGAAAAGAGGACACCCGTGGGAATCCGCAGAGGTGTGATTTGCGCCCATCGCCCCAGATTTTTTTACCCAGACAGCCCTGCAAAGTCGGAAATGTGGGGAAAAAACTGCTTTTTCCGCACATTTCGCTCGCCGCACCCATCGAAATACGCCCCCCACAACACATGGCCTACCGTCCCGCGTTCCCACAGGTGTCCCGATGAAAACGGTACCTCACATGTGTGGGTGCACCTACCTGGCCGCCAAGGGGAAAGCCTAAAACACAAGTAACCCCAAGTCTGTTGTCAGAAGGAAATCTCCGACATTCTGCCGACCGGCGCAACTTACAGATATGGGCCTCGGGTGTCCAAGCCACCGAGGAAAACAGGGAACCCCATGCATTTTCGAAAAGAGGACACCCGTGGGAATCCGCAGAGGTGTGATTTGCGCCCATCGCCCCAGATTTTTTTACCCAGACAGCCCTGCAAAGTCGGAAATGTGGGGAAAAAAACGCTTTTTCCGCACATTTCGCTCGCCGCACCCATCTAAACGCGCCCCCCACAACACATGGCCTACCGTCCCGCGTTCCCACAGGTGTCCCGATGAAAACGGTACCTCACATGTGTGGGTGCACCTACCTGGCCGCCAAGGGGAAAGCCTAAAACACAAGTAACCCCAAGTCTGTTGTCAGAGGGAAATCTCCGACATTCTGCCGACCGGCGCAACTTACAGATATGGGCCTCGGGTGTCCAAGCCACCGAGGAAAACAGGGAACCCCATGCATTTTCGAAAAGAGGACACCCGTGGGAATCCGCAGAGGTGTGATTTGCGCCCATCGCCCCAGATTTGTTTACCCAGACAGCCCTGCAAAGTCGGAAATGTGGGGGAAAAAACGCTTTTTCCGCACATTTCACTCGCCGCACCCATCGAAACACGCCCCCCACAACACATGGCCTACCGTCCCGCGTTCCCACAGGTGTCCCGATGAAAACGGTACCTCACATGTGTGGGTGCACCTACCTGGCCGCCAAGGGGAAAGCCTAAAACACAAGTAACCCCAAGTCTGTTGTCCATTCTGCCGACCGGCGCAACTTACAGATATGGGCCTCGGGTGTCCAAGCCACCGAGGAAAACAGGGAACCCCATGCATTTTCGAAAAGAGGACACCCGTGGGAATCCGCAGAGGTGTGATTTGCGCCCATCGCCCCAGATTTTTTTACCCAGACAGCCCTGCAAAGTCGGAAATGTGGGGGAAAAAACGCTTTTCCCGCACATTTCGCTCGCCGCACCCATCGAAACGCGCCCCCCACAACACATGGCCTACCGTCCCGCGTTCCCACAGGTGTCCCGATGAAAACGGTACCTCACATGTGTGGGTGCACCTACCTGGCCGCCAAGGGGAAAGCCTAAAACACAAGTAACCCCAAGTCTGTTGTCAGAGGGAAATCTCCGACATTCTGCCGACCGGCGCAACTTACAGATATGGGCCTCGGGTGTCCAAGCCACCGAGGAAAACAGGGAACCCCATGCATTTTCGAAAAGAGGACACCCGTGGGAATCCGCAGAGGTGTGATTTGCGCCCATCGCCCCAGATTTTTTTACCCAGACAGCCCTGCAAAGTCGGAAATGTGGGGGAAAAAACGCTTTTTCCGCACATTTCACTCGCCGCACCCATCGAAACACGCCCCCCACAACACATGGCCTACCGTCCCGCGTTCCCACAGGTGTCCCGATGAAAACGGTACCTCACATGTGTGGGTGCACCTACCTGGCCGCCAAGGGGAAAGCCTAAAACACAAGTAACCCCAAGTCTGTTGTCAGAGGGAAATCTCCGACATTCTGCCGACCGGCGCAACTTACAGATATGGGCCTCGGGTGTCCAAGCCACCGAGGAAAACAGGGAACCCCATGCATTTTCGAAAAGAGGACACCCGTGGGAATCCGCAGAGGTGTGATTTGCGCCCATCGCCCCAGATTTTTTTACCCAGACAGCCCTGCAAAGTCGGAAATGTGGGGAAAAAAACGCTTTTTCCGCACATTTCGCTCGCCGCACCCATCGAAACACGCCCCCCACAACACATGGCCTACCGTCCCGCGTTCCCACAGGTGTCCCGATGAAAACGGTACCTCACATGTGTGGGTGCACCTACCTGGCCGCCAAGGGGAAAGCCTAAAACACAAGTAACCCCAAGTCTGTTGTCCATTCTGCCGACCGGCGCAACTTACAGATATGGGCCTCGGGTGTCCAAGCCACCGAGGAAAACAGGGAACCCCATGCATTTTCGAAAAGAGGACACCCGTGGGAATCCGCAGAGGTGTGATTTGCGCCCATCGCCCCAGATTTTTTTACCCAGACAGCCCTGCAAAGTCGGAAATGTGGGGAAAAAAATGCTTTTTCCGCACATTTCGCTCGCCGCACCCATCGAAACGCGCCCCCCACAACACATGGCCTACCGTCCCGCGTTCCCACAGGTGTCCCGATGAAAACGGTACCTCACATGTGTGGGTGCACCTACCTGGCCGCCAAGGGGAAAGCCTAAAACACAAGTAACCCCAAGTCTGTTGTCAGAGGGAAATCTCCGACATTCTGCCGACCGGCGCAACTTACAGATATGGGCCTCGGGTGTCCAAGCCACCGAGGAAAACAGGGAACCCCATGCATTTTCGAAAAGAGGACACCCGTGGGAATCCGCAGAGGTGTGATTTGCGCCCATCGCCCCAGATTTTTTTACCCAGACAGCCCTGCAAAGTCGGAAATGTGGGGGAAAAAACGCTTTTTCCGCACATTTCACTCGCCGCACCCATCGAAACACGCCCCCCACAACACATGGCCTACCGTCCCGCGTTCCCACAGGTGTCCCGATGAAAACGGTACCTCACATGTGTGGGTGCACCTACCTGGCCGCCAAGGGGAAAGCCTAAAACACAAGTAACCCCAAGTCTGTTGTCCATTCTGCCGACCGGCGCAACTTACAGATATGGGCCTCGGGTGTCCAAGCCACCGAGGAAAACAGGGAACCCCATGCATTTTCGAAAAGAGGACACCCGTGGGAATCCGCAGAGGTGTGATTTGCGCCCATCGCCCCAGATTTTTTTACCCAGACAGCCCTGCAAAGTCGGAAATGTGGGGGAAAAAACGCTTTTCCCGCACATTTCGCTCGCCGCACCCATCGAAACGCGCCCCCCACAACACATGGCCTACCGTCCCGCGTTCCCACAGGTGTCCCGATGAAAACGGTACCTCACATGTGTGGGTGCACCTACCTGGCCGCCAAGGGGAAAGCCTAAAACACAAGTAACCCCAAGTCTGTTGTCAGAGGGAAATCTCCGACATTCTGCCGACCGGCGCAACTTACAGATATGGGCCTCGGGTGTCCAAGCCACCGAGGAAAACAGGGAACCCCATGCATTTTCGAAAAGAGGACACCCGTGGGAATCCGCAGAGGTGTGATTTGCGCCCATCGCCCCAGATTTTTTTACCCAGACAGCCCTGCAAAGTCGGAAATGTGGGGGAAAAAACGCTTTTTCCGCACATTTCACTCGCCGCACCCATCGAAACACGCCCCCCACAACACATGGCCTACCGTCCCGCGTTCCCACAGGTGTCCCGATGAAAACGGTACCTCACATGTGTGGGTGCACCTACCTGGCCGCCAAGGGGAAAGCCTAAAACACAAGTAACCCCAAGTCTGTTGTCAGAGGGAAATCTCCGACATTCTGCCGACCGGCGCAACTTACAGATATGGGCCTCGGGTGTCCAAGCCACCGAGGAAAACAGGGAACCCCATGCATTTTCGAAAAGAGGACACCCGTGGGAATCCGCAGAGGTGTGATTTGCGCCCATCGCCCCAGATTTTTTTACCCAGACAGCCCTGCAAAGTCGGAAATGTGGGGAAAAAAACGCTTTTTCCGCACATTTCCCTCGCCGCACCCATCGAAACACGCCCCCCACAACACATGGCCTACCGTCCCGCGTTCCCACAGGTGTCCCGATGAAAACGGTACCTCACATGTGTGGGTGCACCTACCTGGCCGCCAAGGGGAAAGCCTAAAACACAAGTAACCCCAAGTCTGTTGTCCATTCTGCCGACCGGCGCAACTTACAGATATGGGCCTCGGGTGTCCAAGCCACCGAGGAAAACAGGGAACCCCATGCATTTTCGAAAAGAGGACACCCGTGGGAATCCGCAGAGGTGTGATTTGCGCCCATCGCCCCAGATTTTTTTACCCAGACAGCCCTGCAAATTCGGAAATGTGGGGAAAAAAACGCTTTTTCCGCACATTTCGCTCGCCGCACCCATCGAAACGCGCCCCCCACAACACATGGCCTACCGTCCCGCGTTCCCACAGGTGTCCCGATGAAAACGGTACCTCACATGTGTGGGTGCACCTACCTGGCCGCCAAGGGGAAAGCCTAAAACACAAGTAACCCCAAGTCTGTTGTCAGAGGGAAATCTCCGACATTCTGCTGACCGGCGCAACTTACAGATATGGGCCTCGGGTGTCCAAGCCACCGAGGGAAACAGGGAACCCCATGCATTTTCGAAAAGAGGACACCCGTGGGAATCCGCAGAGGTGTGATTTGCGCCCATCGCCCCAGATTTTTTTACCCAGACAGCCCTGCAAAGTCGGAAATGTGGGGGAAAAAACGCTTTTCCCGCACATTTCGCTCGCCGCACCCATCGAAACGCGCCCCCCACAACACATGGCCTACCGTCCCGCGTTCCCACAGGTGTCCCGATGAAAACGGTACCTCACATGTGTGGGTGCACCTACCTGGCCGCCAAGGGGAAAGCCTAAAACACAAGTAACCCCAAGTCTGTTGTCAGAGGGAAATCTCCGACATTCTGCCGACCGGCGCAACTTACAGATATGGGCCTCGGGTGTCCAAGCCACCGAGGAAAACAGGGAACCCCATGCATTTTCGAAAAGAGGACACCCGTGGGAATCCGCAGAGGTGTGATTTGCGCCCATCGCCCCAGATTTTTTTACCCAGACAGCCCTGCAAAGTCGGAAATGTGGGGGAAAAACGCTTTTTCCGCACATTTCACTCGCCGCACCCATCGAAACACGCCCCCCACAACACATGGCCTACCGTCCCGCGTTCCCACAGGTGTACCGATGAAAACGGTACCTCACATGTGTGGGTGCACCTACCTGGCCGCCAAGGGGAAAGCCTAAAACACAAGTAACCCCAAGTCTGTTGTCCATTCTGCCGACCGGCGCAACTTACAGATATGGGCCTCGGGTGTCCAAGCCACCGAGGAAAACAGGGAACCCCATGCATTTTCAAAAAGAGGACACCCGTGGGAATCCGCAGAGGTGTGATTTGCGCCCATCGCCCCAGATTTTTTTACCCAGACAGCCCTGCAAAGTCGGAAATGTGGGGAAAAAACCGCTTTTTCCGCACATTTCGCTCGCCGCACCCATCGAAACACGCCCCCCACAACACATGGCCTACCGTCCCGCGTTCCCACAGGTGTCCCGATGAAAACGGTACCTCACATGTGTGGGTGCACCTACCTGGCCGCCAAGGGGAAAGCCTAAAACACAAGTAACCCCAAGTCTGTTGTCAGAGGGGAATCTCCGACATTTTGCCGACCGGCGCAACTTACAGATATGGGCCTCGGGTGTCCAAGCCAGCGAGGAAAACAGGGAACCCCATGCATTTTCGAAAAGAGGACACCCGTGGGAATCCGCAGAGGTGTGATTTGCGCCCATCGCCCCAGATTTTTTTACCCAGACAGCCCTGCAAAGTCGGAAATGTGGGGAAAAAACCGCTTTTTCCGCACATTTCGCTCGCCGCACCCATCGAAACACGCCCCCCACAACACATGGCCTACCGTCCCGCGTTCCCACAGGTGTCCCGATGAAAACGGTACCTCACATGTGTGGGTGCACCTACCTGGCCGCCAAGGGGAAAGCCTAAAACACAAGTAACCCCAAGTCTGTTGTCAGAAGGAAATCTCCGACATTCTGCCGACCGGCGCAACTTACAGATATGGGCCTCGGGTGTCCAAGCCACCGAGGAAAACAGGGAACCCCATGCATTTTCGAAAAGAGGACACCCGTGGGAATCCGCAGAGGTGTGATTTGCGCCCATCGCCCCAGATTTTTTTACCCAGACAGCCCTGCAAAGTCGGAAATGTGGGGAAAAAAACGCTTTTTCCGCACATTTCGCTCGCCGCACCCATCGAAACACGCCCCCCACAACACATGGCCTACCGTCCCGCGTTCCCACAGGTGTCCCGATGAAAACGGTACCTCACATGTGTGGGTGCACCTACCTGGCCGCCAAGGGGAAAGCCTAAAACACAAGTAACCCCAAGTCTGTTGTCCATTCTGCCGACCGGCGCAACTTACAGATATGGGCCTCGGGTGTCCAAGCCACCGAGGAAAACAGGGAACCCCATGCATTTTCGAAAAGAGGACACCCGTGGGAATCCGCAGAGGTGTGATTTGCGCCCATCGCCCCAGATTTTTTTACCCAGACAGCCCTGCAAAGTCGGAAATGTGGGGAAAAAAACGCTTTTTCCGCACATTTCGCTCGCCGCACCCATCTAAACGCGCCCCCCACAACACATGGCCTACCGTCCCGCGTTCCCACAGGTGTCCCGATGAAAACGGTACCTCACATGTGTGGGTGCACCTACCTGGCCGCCAAGGGGAAAGCCTAAAACACAAGTAACCCCAAGTCTGTTGTCAGAGGGAAATCTCCGACATTCTGCCGACCGGCGCAACTTACAGATATGGGCCTCGGGTGTCCAAGCCACCGAGGAAAACAGGGAACCCCATGCATTTTCGAAAAGAGGACACCCGTGGGAATCCGCAGAGGTGTGATTTGCGCCCATCGCCCCAGATTTTTTTACCCAGACAGCCCTGCAAAGTCGGAAATGTGGGGGAAAAAACGCTTTTTCCGCACATTTCACTCGCCGCACCCATCGAAACACGCCCCCCACAACACATGGCCTACCGTCCCGCGTTCCCACAGGTGTCCCGATGAAAATGGTACCTCACATGTGTGGGTGCACCTACCTGGCCGCCAAGGGGAAAGCCTAAAACACAAGTAACCCCAAGTCTGTTGTCCATTCTGCCGACCGGCGCAACTTACAGATATGGGCCTCGGGTGTCCAAGCCACCGAGGAAAACAGGGAACCCCATGCATTTTCGAAAAGAGGACACCCGTGGGAATCCGCAGAGGTGTGATTTGCGCCCATCGCCCCAGATTTTTTTACCCAGACAGCCCTGCAAAGTCGGAAATGTGGGGAAAAAGACGCTTTTTCCGCACATTTCGCTCGCCGCACCCATCGAAACACGCCCCCCACAACACATGGCCTACCGTCCCGCGTTCCCACAGGTGTCCCGATGAAAACGGTACCTCACATGTGTGGGTGCACCTACCTGGCCGCCAAGGGGAAAGCCTAAAACACAAGTAACCCCAAGTCTGTTGTCAGAGGGAAATCTCCGACATTCTGCCGACCGGCGCAACTTACAGATATGGGCCTCGGGTGTCCAAGCCAGCGAGGAAAACAGGGAACCCCATGCATTTTCGAAAAGAGGACACCCGTGGGAATCCGCAGAGGTGTGATTTGCGCCCATCGCCCCAGATTTTTTTACCCAGACAGCCCTGCAAAGTCGGAAATGTGGGGGAAAAAACGCTTTTCCCGCACATTTCGCTCGCCGCACCCATCGAAACGCGCCCCCCACAACACATGGCCTACCGTCCCGCGTTCCCACAGGTGTCCCGATGAAAACGGTACCTCACATGTGTGGGTGCACCTACCTGGCCGCCAAGGGGAAAGCCTAAAACACAAGTAACCCCAAGTCTGTTGTCAGAGGGAAATCTCCGACATTCTGCCGACCGGCGCAACTTACAGATATGGGCCTCGGGTGTCCAAGCCACCGAGGAAAACAGGGAACCCCATGCATTTTCGAAAAGAGGACACCCGTGGGAATCCGCAGAGGTGTGATTTGCGCCCATCGCCCCAGATTTTTTTACCCAGACAGCCCTGCAAAGTCGGAAATGTGGGGAAAAAACCGCTTTTTCCGCACATTTCGCTCGCCGCACCCATCGAAACACGCCCCCCACAACACATGGCCTACCGTCCCGCGTTCCCACAGGTGTCCCGATGAAAACGGTACCTCACATGTGTGGGTGCACCTACCTGGCCGCCAAGGGGAAAGCCTAAAACACAAGTAACCCCAAGTCTGTTGTCAGAAGGAAATCTCCGACATTCTGCCGACCGGCGCAACTTACAGATATGGGCCTCGGGTGTCCAAGCCACCGAGGAAAACAGGGAACCCCATGCATTTTCAAAAAGAGGACACCCGTGGGAATCCGCAGAGGTGTGATTTGCGCCCATCGCCCCAGATTTTTTTACCCAGACAGCCCTGCAAAGTCGGAAATGTGGGGAAAAAAACGCTTTTTCCGCACATTTCGCTCGCCGCACCCATCGAAACACGCCCCCCACAACACATGGCCTACCGTCCCGCGTTCCCACAGGTGTCCCGATGAAAACGGTACCTCACATGTGTGGGTGCACCTACCTGGCCGCCAAGGGGAAAGCCTAAAACACAAGTAACCCCAAGTCTGTTGTCCATTCTGCCGACCGGCGCAACTTACAGATATGGGCCTCGGGTGTCCAAGCCACCGAGGAAAACAGGGAACCCCATGCATTTTCGAAAAGAGGACACCCGTGGGAATCCGCAGAGGTGTGATTTGCGCCCATCGCCCCAGATTTTTTTACCCAGACAGCCCTGCAAAGTCGGAAATGTGGGGAAAAAAACGCTTTTTCCGCACATTTCGCTCGCCGCACCCATCTAAACGTGCCCCCCACAACACATGGCCTACCGTCCCGCGTTCCCACAGGTGTCCCGATGAAAACGGTACCTCACATGTGTGGGTGCACCTACCTGGCCGCCAAGGGGAAAGCCTAAAACACAAGTAACCCCAAGTCTGTTGTCAGAGGGAAATCTCCGACATTCTGCCGACCGGCGCAACTTACAGATATGGGCCTCGGGTGTCCAAGCCACCGAGGAAAACAGGGAACCCCATGCATTTTCGAAAAGAGGACACCCGTGGGAATCCGCAGAGGTGTGATTTGCGCCCATCGCCCCAGATTTTTTTACCCAGACAGCCCTGCAAAGTCGGAAATGTGGGGGAAAAAACGCTTTTTCCGCACATTTCACTCGCCGCACCCATCGAAACACGCCCCCCACAACACATGGCCTACCGTCCTGCGTTCCCACAGGTGTCCCGATGAAAACGGTACCTCACATGTGTGGGTGCACCTACCTGGCCGCCAAGGGGAAAGCCTAAAACACAAGTAACCCCAAGTCTGTTGTCCATTCTGCCGACCGGCGCAACTTACAGATATGGGCCTCGGGTGTCCAAGCCACCGAGGAAAACAGGGAACCCCATGCATTTTCGAAAAGAGGACACCCGTGGGAATCCGCAGAGGTGTGATTTGCGCCCATCGCCCCAGATTTTTTTACCCAGACAGCCCTGCAAAGTCGGAAATGTGGGGAAAAAGACGCTTTTTCCGCACATTTCGCTCGCCGCACCCATCGAAACACGCCCCCCACAACACATGGCCTACCGTCCCGCGTTCCCACAGGTGTCCCGATGAAAACGGTACCTCACATGTGTGGGTGCACCTACCTGGCCGCCAAGGGGAAAGCCTAAAACACAAGTAACCCCAAGTCTGTTGTCAGAGGGAAATCTCCGACATTCTGCCGACCGGCGCAACTTACAGATATGGGCCTCGGGTGTCCAAGCCAGCGAGGAAAACAGGGAACCCCATGCATTTTCGAAAAGAGGACACCCGTGGGAATCCGCAGAGGTGTGATTTGCGCCCATCGCCCCAGATTTTTTTACCCAGACAGCCCTGCAAAGTCGGAAATGTGGGGAAAAAACCGCTTTTTCCGCACATTTCGCTCGCCGCACCCATCGAAACACGCCCCCCACAACACATGGCCTACCGTCCCGCGTTCCCACAGGTGTCGCGATGAAAACGGTACCTCACATGTGTGGGTGCACCTACCTGGCCGCCAAGGGGAAAGCCTAAAACACAAGTAACCCCAAGTCTGTTGTCCATTCTGCCGACCGGCGCAACTTACAGATATGGGCCTCGGGTGTCCAAGCCACCGAGGGAAACAGGGAACCCCATGCATTTTCGAAAAGAGGACACCCGTGGGAATCCGCAGAGGTGTGATTTGCGCCCATCGCCCCAGATTTTTTTACCCAGACAGCCCTGCAAAGTCGGAAATGTGGGGGAAAAAACGCTTTTCCCGCACATTTCGCTCGCCGCACCCATCGAAACGCGCCCCCCACAACACATGGCCTACCGTCCCGCGTTCCCACAGGTGTCCCGATGAAAACGGTACCTCACATGTGTGGGTGCACCTACCTGGCCGCCAAGGGGAAAGCCTAAAACACAAGTAACCCCAAGTCTGTTGTCAGAGGGAAATCTCCGACATTCTGCCGACCGGCGCAACTTACAGATATGGGCCTCGGGTGTCCAAGCCACCGAGGAAAACAGGGAACCCCATGCATTTTCGAAAAGAGGACACCCGTGGGAATCCGCAGAGGTGTGATTTGCGCCCATCGCCCCAGATTTTTTTACCCAGACAGCCCTGCAAAGTCGGAAATGTGGGGGAAAAAACGCTTTTTCCGCACATTTCACTCGCCGCACCCATCGAAACACGCCCCCCACAACACATGGCCTACCGTCCCGCGTTCCCACAGGTGTCCCGATGAAAATGGTACCTCACATGTGTGGGTGCACCTACCTGGCCGCCAAGGGGAAAGCCTAAAACACAAGTAACCCCAAGTCTGTTGTCAGAGGGAAATCTCCGACATTCTGCCGACCGGCGCAACTTACAGATATGGGCCTCGGGTGTCCAAGCCACCGAGGAAAACAGGGAACCCCATGCATTTTCGAAAAGAGGACACCCGTGGGAATCCGCAGAGGTGTGATTTGCGCCCATCGCCCCAGATTTTTTTACCCAGACAGCCCTGCAAAGTCGGAAATGTGGGGAAAAAAACGCTTTTTCCGCACATTTCGCTCGCCGCACCCATCGAAACACGCCCACCACAACACATGGCCTACCGTCCCGCGTTCCCACAGGTGTCCCGATGAAAACGGTACCTCACATGTGTGGGTGCACCTACCTGGCCGCCAAGGGGAAAGCCTAAAACACAAGTAACCCCAAGTCTGTTGTCCATTCTGCCGACCGGCGCAACTTACAGATATGGGCCTCGGGTGTCCAAGCCACCGAGGAAAACAGGGAACCCCATGCATTTTCGAAAAGAGGACACCCGTGGGAATCCGCAGAGGTGTGATTTGCGCCCATCGCCCCAGATTTTTTTACCCAGACAGCCCTGCAAAGTCGGAAATGTGGGGAAAAAAACACTTTTTCCGCACATTTCGCTCGCCGCACCCATCGAAACGCGCCCCCCACAACACATGGCCTACCGTCCCGCGTTCCCACAGGTGTCCCGATGAAAACGGTACCTCACATGTGTGGGTGCACCTACCTGGCCGCCAAGGGGAAAGCCTAAAACACAAGTAACCCCAAGTCTGTTGTCAGAGGGAAATCTCCGACATTCTGCCGACCGGCGCAACTTACAGATATGGGCCTCGGGTGTCCAAGCCACCGAGGGAAACAGGGAACCCCATGCATTTTCGAAAAGAGGACACCCGTGGGAATCCGCAGAGGTGTGATTTGCGCCCATCGCCCCAGATTTTTTTACCCAGACAGCCCTGCAAAGTCGGAAATGTGGGGGAAAAAACGCTTTTCCCGCACATTTCGCTCGCCGCACCCATCGAAACGCGCCCCCCACAACACATGGCCTACCGTCCCGCGTTCCCACAGGTGTCCCGATGAAAACGGTACCTCACATGTGTGGGTGCACCTACCTGGCCGCCAAGGGGAAAGCCTAAAACACAAGTAACCCCAAGTCTGTTGTCAGAGGGAAATCTCCGACATTCTGCCGACCGGCGCAACTTACAGATATGGGCCTCGGGTGTCCAAGCCACCGAGGAAAACAGGGAACCCCATGCATTTTCGAAAAGAGGACACCCGTGGGAATCTGCAGAGGTGTGATTTGCGCCCATCGCCCCAGATTTTTTTACCCAGACAGCCCTGCAAAGTCGGAAATGTGGGGGAAAAACGCTTTTTCCGCACATTTCACTCGCCGCACCCATCGAAACACGCCCCCCACAACACATGGCCTACCGTCCCGCGTTCCCACAGGTGTACCGATGAAAACGGTACCTCACATGTGTGGGTGCACCTACCTGGCCGCCAAGGGGAAAGCCTAAAACACAAGTAACCCCAAGTCTGTTGTCCATTCTGCCGACCGGCGCAACTTACAGATATGGGCCTCGGGTGTCCAAGCCACCGAGGAAAACAGGGAACCCCATGCATTTTCGAAAAGAGGACACCCGTGGGAATCCGCAGAGGTGTGATTTGCGCCCATCGCCCCAGATTTTTTTACCCAGACAGCCCTGCAAAGTCGGAAATGTGGGGAAAAAAACGCTTTTTCCGCACATTTCGCTCGCCGCACCCATCGAAACACGCCCCCCACAACACATGGCCTACCGTCCCGCGTTCCCACAGGTGTCCCGATGAAAACGGTACCTCACATGTGTGGGTGCACCTACCTGGCCGCCAAGGGGAAAGCCTAAAACACAAGTAACCCCAAGTCTGTTGTCAGAGGGAAATCTCCGACATTTTGCCGACCGGCGCAACTTACAGATATGGGCCTCGGGTGTCCAAGCCAGCGAGGAAAACAGGGAACCCCATGCATTTTCGAAAAGAGGACACCCGTGGGAATCCGCAGAGGTGTGATTTGCGCCCATCGCCCCAGATTTTTTTACCCAGACAGCCCTGCAAAGTCGGAAATGTGGGGAAAAAACTGCTTTTTCCGCACATTTCGCTCGCCGCACCCATCGAAACACGCCCCCCACAACACATGGCCTACCGTCCCGCGTTCCCACAGGTGTCCCGATGAAAACGGTACCTCACATGTGTGGGTGCACCTACCTGGCCGCCAAGGGGAAAGCCTAAAACACAAGTAACCCCAAGTCTGTTGTCAGAAGGAAATCTCCGACATTCTGCCGACCGGCGCAACTTACAGATATGGGCCTCGGGTGTCCAAGCCACCGAGGAAAACAGGGAACCCCATGCATTTTCGAAAAGAGGACACCCGTGGGAATCCGCAGAGGTGTGATTTGCGCCCATCGCCCCAGATTTTTTTACCCAGACAGCCCTGCAAAGTCGGAAATGTGGGGAAAAAAACGCTTTTTCCGCACATTTCGCTCGCCGCACCCATCTAAACGCGCCCCCCACAACACATGGCCTACCGTCCCGCGTTCCCACAGGTGTCCCGATGAAAACGGTACCTCACATGTGTGGGTGCACCTACCTGGCCGCCAAGGGGAAAGCCTAAAACACAAGTAACCCCAAGTCTGTTGTCAGAGGGAAATCTCCGACATTCTGCCGACCGGCGCAACTTACAGATATGGGCCTCGGGTGTCCAAGCCACCGAGGAAAACAGGGAACCCCATGCATTTTCGAAAAGAGGACACCCGTGGTAATCCGCAGAGGTGTGATTTGCGCCCATCGCCCCAGATTTTTTTACCCAGACAGCCCTGCAAAGTCGGAAATGTGGGGGAAAAAACGCTTTTTCCGCACATTTCACTCGCCGCACCCATCGAAACACGCCCCCCACAACACATGGCCTACCGTCCCGCGTTCCCACAGGTGTCCCGATGAAAACGGTACCTCACATGTGTGGGTGCACCTACCTGGCCGCCAAGGGGAAAGCCTAAAACACAAGTAACCCCAAGTCTGTTGTCCATTCTGCCGACCGGCGCAACTTACAGATATGGGCCTCGGGTGTCCAAGCCACCGAGGAAAACAGGGAACCCCATGCATTTTCGAAAAGAGGACACCCGTGGGAATCCGCAGAGGTGTGATTTGCGCCCATCGCCCCAGATTTTTTTACCCAGACAGCCCTGCAAAGTCGGAAATGTGGAGAAAAAGACGCTTTTTCCGCACATTTCGCTCGCCACACCCATCGAAACACGCCCCCCACAACACATGGCCTACCGTCCCGCGTTCCCACAGGTGTCCCGATGAAAACGGTACCTCACATGTGTGGGTGCACCTACCTGGCCGCCAAGGGGAAAGCCTAAAACACAAGTAACCCCAAGTCTGTTGTCAGAGGGAAATCTCCGACATTCTGCCGACCGGCGCAACTTACAGATATGGGCCTCGGGTGTCCAAGCCAGCGAGGAAAACAGGGAACCCCATGCATTTTCGAAAAGAGGACACCCGTGGGAATCCGCAGAGGTGTGATTTGCGCCCATCGCCCCAGATTTTTTTACCCAGACAGCCCTGCAAAGTCGGAAATGTGGGGAAAAAACCGCTTTTTCCGCACATTTTGCTCGCCGCACCCATCGAAACACGCCCCCCACAACACATGGCCTACCGTCCCGCGTTCCCACAGGTGTCGCGATGAAAACGGTACCTCACATGTGTGGGTGCACCTACCTGGCCGCCAAGGGGAAAGCCTAAAACACAAGTAACCCCAAGTCTGTTGTCCATTCTGCCGACCAGCGCAACTTACAGATATGGGCCTCGGGTGTCCAAGCCACCGAGGGAAACAGGGAACCCCATGCATTTTCGAAAAGAGGACACCCGTGGGAATCCGCAGAGGTGTGATTTGCGCCCATCGCCCCAGATTTTTTTACCCAGACAGCCCTGCAAAGTCGGAAATGTGGGGGAATAAAACGCTTTTCCCGCACATTTCGCTCGCCGCACCCATCGAAACGCGCCCCCCACAACACATGGCCTACCGTCCCGCGTTCCCACAGGTGTCCCGATGAAAACGGTACCTCACATGTGTGGGTGCACCTACCTGGCCGCCAAGGGGAAAGCCTAAAACACAAGTAACCCCAAGTCTGTTGTCAGAGGGAAATCTCCGACATTCTGCCGACCGGCGCAACTTACAGATATGGGCCTCGGGTGTCCAAGCCACCGAGGAAAACAGGGAACCCCATGCATTTTCGAAAAGAGGACACCCGTGGGAATCCGCAGAGGTGTGATTTGCGCCCATCGCCCCAGATTTTTTTACCCAGACAGCCCTGCAAAGTCGGAAATGTGGGGGAAAAAACGCTTTTTCCGCACATTTCACTCGCCGCACCCATCGAAACACGCCCCCCACAACACATGGCCTACCGTCCCGCGTTCCCACAGGTGTCCCGATGAAAACGGTACCTCACATGTGTGGGTGCACCTACCTGGCCGCCAAGGGGAAAGCCTAAAACACAAGTAACCCCAAGTCTGTTGTCAGAGGGAAATCTCCGACATTCTGCCGACCGGCGCAACTTACAGATATGGGCCTCGGGTGTCCAAGCCACCGAGGAAAACAGGGAACCCCATGCATTTTCGAAAAGAGGACACCCGTGGGAATCCGCAGAGGTGTGATTTGCGCCCATCGCCCCAGATTTTTTTACCCAGACAGCCCTGCAAAGTCGGAAATGTGGGGAAAAAAACGCTTTTTCCGCACATTTCGCTCGCCGCACCCATCGAAACACGCCCCCCACAACACATGGCCTACCGTCCCGCGTTCCCACAGGTGTCCCGATGAAAACGGTACCTCACATGTGTGGGTGCACCTACCTGGCCGCCAAGGGGAAAGCCTAAAACACAAGTAACCCCAAGTCTGTTGTCCATTCTGCCGACCGGCGCAACTTACAGATATGGGCCTCGGGTGTCCAAGCCACCGAGGAAAACAGGGAACCCCATGCATTTTCGAAAAGAGGACACCCGTGGGAATCCGCAGAGGTGTGATTTGCGCCCATCGCCCCAGATTTTTTTACCCAGACAGCCCTGCAAAGTCGGAAATGTGGGGAAAAAAACGCTTTTTCCACACATTTCGCTCGCCGCACCCATCGAAACGCGCCCCCCACAACACATGGCCTACCGTCCCGCGTTCCCACAGGTGTCCCGATGAAAACGGTACCTCACATGTGTGGGTGCACCTACCTGGCCGCCAAGGGGAAAGCCTAAAACACAAGTAACCCCAAGTCTGTTGTCAGAGGGAAATCTCCGACATTCTGCCGACCGGCGCAACTTACAGATATGGGCCTCGGGTGTCCAAGCCACCGAGGGAAACAGGGAACCCCATGCATTTTCGAAAAGAGGACACCCGTGGGAATCCGCAGAGGTGTGATTTGCGCCCATCGCCCCAGATTTTTTTACCCAGACAGCCCTGCAAAGTCGGAAATGTGGGGGAAAAAACGCTTTTCCCGCACATTTCGCTCGCCGCACCCATCGAAACGCGCCCCCCACAACACATGGCCTACCGTCCCGCGTTCCCACAGGTGTCCCGATGAAAACGGTACCTCACATGTGTGGGTGCACCTACCTGGCCGCCAAGGGGAAAGCCTAAAACACAAGTAACCCCAAGTCTGTTGTCAGAGGGAAATCTCCGACATTCTGCCGACCGGCGCAACTTACAGATATGGGCCTCGGGTGTCCAAGCCACCGAGGAAAACAGGGAACCCCATGCATTTTCGAAAAGAGGACACCCGTGGGAATCCGCAGAGGTGTGATTTGCGCCCATCGCCCCAGATTTTTTTACCCAGACAGCCCTGCAAAGTCGGAAATGTGGGGGAAAAAACGCTTTTTCCGCACATTTCACTCGCCGCACCCATCGAAACACGCCCCCCACAACACATGGCCTACCGTCCCGCGTTCCCACAGGTGTACCGATGAAAACGGTACCTCACATGTGTGGGTGCACCTACCTGGCCGCCAAGGGGAAAGCCTAAAACACAAGTAACCCCAAGTCTGTTGTCCATTCTGCCGACCGGCGCAACTTACAGATATGGGCCTCGGGTGTCCAAGCCACCGAGGAAAACAGGGAACCCCATGCATTTTCGAAAAGAGGACACCCGTGGGAATCCGCAGAGGTGTGATTTGCGCCCATCGCCCCAGATTTTTTTACCCAGACAGCCCTGCAAAGTCGGAAATGTGGGGAAAAAAACGCTTTTTCCGCACATTTCGCTCGCCGCACCCATCGAAACACGCCCCCCACAACACATGGCCTACTGTCCCGCGTTCCCACAGGTGTCCCGATGAAAACGGTACCTCACATGTGTGGGTGCACCTACCTGGCCGCCAAGGGGAAAGCCTAAAACACAAGTAACCCCAAGTCTGTTGTCAGAGGGAAATCTCCGACATTTTGCCGACCGGCGCAACTTACAGATATGGGCCTCGGGTGTCCAAGCCAGCGAGGAAAACAGGGAACCCCATGCATTTTCGAAAAGAGGACACCCGTGGGAATCCGCAGAGGTGTGATTTGCGCCCATCGCCCCAGATTTTTTTACCCAGACAGCCCTGCAAAGTCGGAAATGTGGGGAAAAAAACGCTTTTTCCGCACATTTCGCTCGCCGCACCCATCGAAACACGCCCCCCACAACACATGGCCTACCGTCCCGCGTTCCCACAGGTGTCCCGATGAAAACGGTACCTCACATGTGTGGGTGCACCTACCTGGCCGCCAAGGGGAAAGCCTAAAACACAAGTAACCCCAAGTCTGTTGTCAGAAGGAAATCTCCGACATTCTGCCGACCGGCGCAACTTACAGATATGGGCCTCGGGTGTCCAAGCCACCGAGGAAAACAGGGAACCCCATGCATTTTCGAAAAGAGGACACCCGTGGGAATCCGCAGAGGTGTGATTTGCGCCCATCGCCCCAGATTTTTTTACCCAGACAGCCCTGCAAAGTCGGAAATGTGGGGAAAAAAACGCTTTTTCCGCACATTTCGCTCGCCGCACCCATCGAAACACGCCCCCCACAACACATGGCCTACCGTCCCGCGTTCCCACAGGTGTCCCGATGAAAACGGTACCTCACATGTGTGGGTGCACCTACCTGGCCGCCAAGGGGAAAGCCTAAAACACAAGTAACCCCAAGTCTGTTGTCCATTCTGCCGACCGGCGCAACTTACAGATATGGGCCTCGGGTGTCCAAGCCACCGAGGAAAACAGGGAACCCCATGCATTTTCGAAAAGAGGACACCCGTGGGAATCCGCAGAGGTGTGATTTGCGCCCATCGCCCCAGATTTTTTTACCCAGACAGCCCTGCAAAGTCGGAAATGTGGGGAAAAAAACGCTTTTTCCGCACATTTCGCTCGCCGCACCCATCTAAACGCGCCCCCCACAACACATGGCCTACCGTCCCGCGTTCCCACAGGTGTCCCGATGAAAACGGTACCTCACATGTGTGGGTGCACCTACCTGGCCGCCAAGGGGAAAGCCTAAAACACAAGTAACCCCAAGTCTGTTGTCAGAGGGAAATCTCCGACATTCTGCCGACCGGCGCAACTTACAGATATGGGCCTCGGGTGTCCAAGCCACCGAGGAAAACAGGGAACCCCATGCATTTTCGAAAAGAGGACACCCGTGGGAATCCGCAGAGGTGTGATTTGCGCCCATCGCCCCAGATTTTTTTACCCAGACAGCCCTGCAAAGTCGGAAATGTGGGGGAAAAAACGCTTTTTCCGCACATTTCACTCGCCGCACCCATCGAAACACGCCCCCCACAACACATGGCCTACCGTCCCGCGTTCCCACAGGTGTCCCGATGAAAACGGTACCTCACATGTGTGGGTGCACCTACCTGGCCACCAAGGGGAAAGCCTAAAACACAAGTAACCCCAAGTCTGTTGTCCATTCTGCCGACCGGCGCAACTTACAGATATGGGCCTCGGGTGTCCAAGCCACCGAGGAAAACAGGGAACCCCATGCATTTTCGAAAAGAGGACACCCGTGGGAATCCGCAGAGGTGTGATTTGCGCCCATCGCCCCAGATTTTTTTACCCAGACAGCCCTGCAAAGTCGGAAATGTGGGGAAAAAGACGCTTTTTCCGCACATTTCGCTCGCCGCACCCATCGAAACACGCCCCCCACAACACATGGCCTACCGTCCCGCGTTCCCACAGGTGTCCCGATGAAAACGGTACCTCACATGTGTGGGTGCACCTACCTGGCCGCCAAGGGGAAAGCCTAAAACACAAGTAACCCCAAGTCTGTTGTCAGAGGGAAATCTCCGACATTCTGCCGACCGGCGCAACTTACAGATATGGGCCTCGGGTGTCCAAGCCAGCGAGGAAAACAGGGAACCCCATGCATTTTCGAAAAGAGGACACCCGTGGGAATCCGCAGAGGTGTGATTTGCGCCCATCGCCCCAGATTTTTTTACCCAGACAGCCCTGCAAAGTCGGAAATGTGGGGAAAAAACCGCTTTTTCCGCACATTTCGCTCGCCGCACCCATCGAAACACGCCCCCCACAACACATGGCCTACCGTCCCGCGTTCCCACAGGTGTCGCGATGAAAACGGTACCTCACATGTGTGGGTGCACCTACCTGGCCGCCAAGGGGAAAGCCTAAAACACAAGTAACCCCAAGTCTGTTGTCCATTCTGCCGACCGGCGCAACTTACAGATATGGGCCTCGGGTGTCCAAGCCACCGAGGAAAACAGGGAACCCCATGCATTTTCGAAAAGAGGACACCCGTGGGAATCCGCAGAGGTGTGATTTGCGCCCATCGCCCCAGATTTTTTTACTCAGACAGCCCTGCAAATTCGGAAATGTGGGGAAAAAAACGCTTTTTCCGCACATTTCGCTCGCCGCACCCATCGAAACGCGCCCCCCACAACACATGGCCTACCGTCCCGCGTTCCCACAGGTGTCCCGATGAAAACGGTACCTCACATGTGTGGGTGCACCTACCTGGCCGCCAAGGGGAAAGCCTAAAACACAAGTAACCCCAAGTCTGTTGTCAGAGGGAAATCTCCGACATTCTGCCGACCGGCGCAACTTACAGATATGGGCCTCGGGTGTCCAAGCCACCGAGGAAAACAGGGAACCCCATGCATTTTCGAAAAGAGGACACCCGTGGGAATCCGCAGAGGTGTGATTTGCGCCCATCGCCCCAGATTTTTTTACCCAGACAGCCCTGCAAAGTCGGAAATGTGGGGGAAAAAACGCTTTTTCCGCACATTTCACTCGCCGCACCCATCGAAACACGCCCCCCACAACACATGGCCTACCGTCCCGCGTTCCCACAGGTGTCCCGATGAAAACGGTACCTCACATGTGTGGGTGCACCTACCTGGCCGCCAAGGGGAAAGCCTAAAACACAAGTAACCCCAAGTCTGTTGTCCATTCTGCCGACCGGCGCAACTTACAGATATGGGCCTCGGGTGTCCAAGCCACCGAGGAAAACAGGGAACCCCATGCATTTTCAAAAAGAGGACACCCGTGGGAATCCGCAGAGGTGTGATTTGTGCCCATCGCCCCAGATTTTTTTACCCAGACAGCCCTGCAAAGTCGGAAATGTGGGGAAAAAGACGCTTTTTCCGCACATTTCGCTCGCCGCACCCATCGAAACACGCCCCCCACAACACATGGCCTACCGTCCCGCGTTCCCACAGGTGTCCCGATGAAAACGGTACCTCACATGTGTGGGTGCACCTACCTGGCCGCCAAGGGGAAAGCCTAAAACACAAGTAACCCCAAGTCTGTTGTCCATTCTGCCGACCGGCGCAACTTACAGATATGGGCCTCGGGTGTCCAAGCCAGCGAGGAAAACAGGGAACCCCATGCATTTTCGAAAAGAGGACACCCGTGGGAATCCGCAGAGGTGTGATTTGCGCCCATCGCCCCAGATTTTTTTACCCAGACAGCCCTGCAAAGTCGGAAATGTGGGGAAAAAAACGCTTTTTCCGCACATTTCGCTCGCCGCACCCATCGAAACACGCCCCCCACAACACATGGCCTAACGTCCCGCGTTCCCACAGGTGTCGCGATGAAAACGGTACCTCACATGTGTGGGTGCACCTACCTGGCCGCCAAGGGGAAAGCCTAAAACACAAGTAACCCCAAGTCTGTTGTCCATTCTGCCGACCGGCGCAACTTACAGATATGGGCCTCGGGTGTCCAAGCCACCGAGGAAAACAGGGAACCCCATGCATTTTCGAAAAGAGGACACCCGTGGGAATCCGCAGAGGTGTGATTTGCGCCCATCGCCCCAGATTTTTTTACCCAGACAGCCCTGCAAAGTCGGAAATGTGGGGAAAAAAACGCTTTTTCCGCACATTTCGCTCGCCGCACCCATCGAAACGCGCCCCCCACAACACATGGCCTACCGTCCCGCGTTCCCACAGGTGTCCCGATGAAAACGGTACCTCACATGTGTGGGTGCACCTACCTGGCCGCCAAGGGTAAAGCCTAAAACACAAGTAACCCCAAGTCTGTTGTCAGAGGGAAATCTCCGACATTCTGCCGACCGGCGCAACTTACAGATATGGGCCTCGGGTGTCCAAGCCACCGAGGAAAACAGGGAACCCCATGCATTTTCGAAAAGAGGACACCCGTGGGAATCCGCAGAGGTGTGATTTGCGCCCATCGCCCCAGATTTTTTTACCCAGACAGCCCTGCAAAGTCGGAAATGTGGGGGAAAAAACGCTTTTTCCGCACATTTCACTCGCCGCACCCATCGAAACACGCCCCCCACAACACATGGCCTACCGTCCCGCGTTCCCACAGGTGTCCCGATGAAAACGGTACCTCACATGTGTGGGTGCACCTACCTGGCCGCCAAGGGGAAAGCCTAAAACACAAGTAACCCCAAGTCTGTTGTCCATTCTGCCGACCGGCGCAACTTACAGATATGGGCCTCGGGTGTCCAAGCCACCGAGGAAAACAGGGAACCCCATGCATTTTCGAAAAGAGGACACCCGTGGGAATCCGCAGAGGTGTGATTTGCGCCCATCGCCCCAGATTTTTTTACCCAGACAGCCCTGCAAAGTCGGAAATGTGGGGAAAAAAACGCTTTTTCCGCACATTTCGCTCGCCGCACCCATCGAAACGCGCCCCCCACAACACATGGCCTACCGTCCCGCGTTCCCACAGGTGTCCCGATGAAAACGGTACCTCACATGTGTGGGTGCACCTACCGGGGGCGCAAAAGGAAAAGGGTAACCAACTGGGAACCCCAAGCCATTCGCCACTGCCCATTTTGTTCATGTGGGCAACCTACAGATTTGGGCCTAGGGTGTCGCAGCCAGCAAGGGAAACAGGGAACCCCATGCATTTCCCAAAAGAGGACACCCGTGGGAATCCACAGAGGTCTGACTTACGCAAATCGGCCCAGAATGTAATACCCAGAACCACCAGCAAACACCCACATGGGAGAAGGGTGCCCAAGGCCAGGGATATTACCGCCGACTTTGCTGGAGCCCTGGCTGCCCTGCGTTACAGCTTCTCCCCACCAAGGAGTCTCGGCAGTGTGCCAATACCTCCCCGAAGGGAAAAGCTGTAATGCAGCCAAGCCGCAACTCCAGGACAGTTGGAGGTGATCTGCCCAGACGGGCCATTCCCACCCACACCACCAACAATCCAGCCCCAGTCTCACCCACCCCACTGACAGTGGGCCCTAACCATAGAATAATAAAAAACAGTACTCACATAACGTTGCAGCTGCTCGGGTAGAAAAAGCTGTAAACAAAACAAAGAACATGTGTTACCTATGGTCACACCAGCAAAATGTAGCCCTCCCCGGGGGCAGATAGGGGGGGGGGTTGTCCTGCACTCCTCCCTGGGCTGAGGCGTCCGTTCCTAGGAGCAGATATCTGGTCCCAGGAAGGGCTGCATGACTTGGCACCCACTCCATTGCGGGTGGGGGGGGGGTCAACGCCCCATCCCATTAGAAAATTCCCTGACCCATTGGGGTGCCCCACCGCCCCCCCTAAAAAGCGTACCACCATTTTCATTTTTTTCCTTTGGTAACCCAACTCCCCTTGGTGCAGAGGGTCACATTGGTGTGCCAATCTGGCGCCGGGGTGCCCAAACCTTACTGCCCCACCCACTGGGGGGGCCTGACCCACCATTTTTGGGGGCCCTCTCCCCCCTCACCCCAAATGGCTGGGGGACACACCTCATGCAGGCCTCCCTGGGCCTCCTCCAAACGGCTGCGTGAGGTACACCCCACCTCCATTTGGGGTGAGGGGGGAGAGGGCCACCCCAAAAGGTGGGGCAGGACCCCCAATAGATGGGGCAGTAGGGTTTGGGCACCCTGGGGGCAGATAGCCACACTAATGTGGCCATCTGCACCAAGCAAAGTTGGGTAAACAAAAACAAAATATACAAAACCACAGGCTGCTTTTTAGGGGGGGCTGAGGGCCACCCTAAATTGGCAGCGCATGATGTACCGCAACGGGGGGTGGCCCTCAACCCCCCCACCCCAAATGGAGGGCCCCACCTCATGCAACCCTCCCTGGGGGCAGATATCTGCTCCTAGGAAGGGGCATCTGACCCCAGGGAGGGATGCATGAGGTGAGGCCCCCCCTATCTGCGCCCAGGGAGGGTTGCATGAGGTGGGGCCCTCCATTTGGGGTGGGGGGGGTTGAGGGCCACCCCCCGTTGCGGTACATCATGCGCTGCCAATTCAGGGTGGCCCTCAGCCCCCCCTAAAAAGCAGCCTGTTATTTTGTATATTTTTTTTTGTTTACCCAACTTGGCTTGGTGCAGATGGGCCCATTAGTGTGGCTATCTGCCCCCAGGGTGCCCAAACCCTACTGCCCCATCTATTGGGGGTCCTGCCCCACCTTTTGGGGTGCCCCCCCCACCCTACCCCCAATGGCTGGGGGACACACCTCATGCAGGCCTCCCTGGGCCTCCTCCAAACGGCTGCGTGAGGTACACCCCACCTCCATTTGGGGTGAGGGGGGAGAGGGCCACCCCAAAAGGTGGGGCAGGACCCCCAATAGATGGGGCAGTAGGGTTTGGGCACCCTGGGGGCAGATAGCCACACTAATGTGGCCATCTGCACCAAGCAAAGTTGGGTAAACAAAAAAAAATATACAAAACCACAGGCTGCTTTTTAGGGGGGGCTGAGGGCCACCCTAAATTGGCAGCGCATGATGTACCGCAACGGGGGGTGGCCCTCAACCCCCCCCCCACCCCAAATGGAGGGCCCCACCTCATGCAACCCTCCCTGGGGGCAGATATCTGCTCCTAGGAAGGGGCATCTGACCCCAGGGAGGGATGCATGAGGTGAGGCCCCCCTATCTGCGCCCAGGGAGGGTTGCATGAGGTGGGGCCCTCCATTTGGGGTGGGGGGGGGTTGAGGGCCACCCCCCGTTGCGGTACATCATGCGCTGCCAATTCAGGGTGGCCCTCAGCCCCCCCTAAAAAGCAGCCTGTGATTTTGTATATTTTTTTTTGTTTACCCAACTTGGCTTGGTGCAGATGGGCCCATTAGTGTGGCTATCTGCCCCCAGGGTGCCCAAACCCTACTGCCCCATCTATTGGGGGTCCTGCCCCACCTTTTGGGGTGCCCCCCCCACCCCACCCCCAATGGCTGGGGGACACACCTCATGCAGGCCTCCCTGGGCCTCCTCCAAACGGCTGCGTGAGGTACACCCCACCTCCATTTGGGGTGAGGGGGGAGAGGGCCACCCCAAAAGGTGGGGCAGGACCCCCAATAGATGGGGCAGTAGGGTTTGGGCACCCTGGGGGCAGATAGCCACACTAATGTGGCCATCTGCACCAAGCAAAGTTGGGTAAACAAAAAAAAATATACAAAACCACAGGCTGCTTTTTAGGGGGGGCTGAGGGCCACCCTAAATTGGCAGCGCATGATGTACCGCAACGGGGGGTGGCCCTCAACCCCCCCCACCCCAAATGGAGGGCCCCACCTCATGCAACCCTCCCTGGGGGCAGATATCTGCTCCTAGGAAGGGGCATCTGACCCCAGGGAGGGATGCATGAGGTGAGGCCCCCCCTATCTGCGCCCAGGGAGGGTTGCATGAGGTGGGGCCCTCCATTTGGGGCGGGGGGGGTTGAGGGCCACCCCCCGTTGCGGTACATCATGCGCTGCCAATTCAGGGTGGCCCTCAGCCCCCCCTAAAAAGCAGCCTGTGATTTTGTATATTTTTTTTTGTTTACCCAACTTGGCTTGGTGCAGATGGGCCCATTAGTGTGGCTATCTGCCCCCAGGGTGCCCAAACCCTACTGCCCCATCTATTGGGGGTCCTGCCCCACCTTTTGGGGTGCCCCCCCACCCCACCCCCAATGGCTGGGGGACACACCTCATGCAGGCCTCCCTGGGCCTCCTCCAAACGGCTGCGTGAGGTACACCCCACCTCCATTTGGAGTGAGGGGGGAGAGGGCCACCCCAAAAGGTGGGGCAGGACCCCCAATAGATGGGGCAGTAGGGTTTGGGCACCCTGGGGGCAGATAGCCACACTAATGTGGCCATCTGCACCAAGCAAAGTTGGGTAAACAAAAAAAAATATACAAAACCACAGGCTGCTTTTTAGGGGGGGCTGAGGGCCACCCTAAATTGGCAGCGCATGATGTACCGCAACGGGGGGTGGCCCTCAACCCCCCCCACCCCAAATGGAGGGCCCCACCTCATGCAACCCTCCCTGGGGGCAGATATCTGCTCCTAGGAAGGGGCATCTGACCCCAGGGAGGGATGCATGAGGTGAGGCCCCCCCTATCTGCGCCCAGGGAGGCAGACTGACAAGAAGTGGGAAGACTGGAGGGTCCTGCACTACCCAGGGAAGAATCCAGCAGCAGAGCAAAGCAGCAAATAAAAGGTGTGCTCCTTAAAACCCAACCAGGGACCGACCTTCCTGGCTATCCAGCCCACTGTAGCTCTGTACAGCGAATTTGACCAGAGGGAGGGGTCCTGGCATGCAGTTTGGGTGAACTGTTTGGTCCCACCTGCTCAAGGGAAGAAGTTTCCTGGAGGATCTTCTCTGTCATCGGATTCTGAATATTTGGACCTGTAGCAGGGCTTCCCCGGGCAGTTCAGTCATTGTAGGGGTCCTCTTCCATCAGCTCCTCGTTGGTTCTTTCGCTCCAGTGGCGACTCGGCCTTTCCAGTCCCAGAGACCTGCTTTTTATGCAGTTTTCCCCCATTCATAGAGCCTGGCTGTCAATCACACAGCAGGGTGGCTGTCCTGGCAATTCAGTCGTCGGAAGCCAGATTGAAGAGTGTCCTGGAGGTTGTGAGTATCAAGGAACTCAGTGAGTTGAGTGAATACTACTTGCTCTAGGGTTTTTGAATAGTTTGGTAGAAGAGATACAGGGCGAAAGTTGGCAGGGCAGTAAGGATATGGGCCAGTTTCTTAAGGAGAGGGAAGACAGTAGCTCTCTTATAGGTTGAGGGGAAAGTGGCATTGTCAAGAGAGTAATTGAAGAGAGAAGCAAGATGTGGAGCAACACTGAGGGATATGTGCTTCACAATGTGCACGGACAGTGGGTCAGTGAGGGCATATGAAGGGTTAGCCTTGAGGGGTTGGGCAATAATCTCATCAGGGTTGGTGGGGGCAAAGGAAAGCATAGTAACAGGAGCGAAGGGTACGAGTGGTGGAGAAAAGTGAGCAGGAGGAGGCGATAGAAGGTAATTAGCAAGGGTATTATGAATGGTAGAGAGAGCAAGATCATTTGTAGAAAGAATAGAGGAGATTGAGGTGGGCTTAGGAGGTGAGAGAATTGAGTTTAGAGATTCTCGGAGGCACCTACATTGGGAGGATTGAATTGAAATATAGAAGTCACGTTTGGCCAAGTCAAGTGTAGAGGGGTAGTGAGATAGAGTTGGAGATCGAGGAATCTCTTGATCTTTTCCAAGTGCAAATTTATTTTTCTGCATTGCTATTTTCAGTGTGTGGATGAAAGGTGCAAACCAGGGCCATGGAGGGTAGGATTTATGATTGACTGTAGTAAGAGGGTAGGAGGGAGCATAAAGTGTAGTTTTAAAGTTACTGAAGTCTCCTTCAGTAGATGGAAAGGTGAGTTTGGCATAGCAGGAGAGAGAGTGATGTTGGTCAGAGAGGTAGTCAGGGTATTTTGCGGAGGGAAACTTGTACTTAGTAATAGTTGTAGTAGATTGAGAGAGTGGGGAAGAAATGGGAGTGGAGATTGGGGAAAGGATGATAGAGGGAGAAGCAGTGGTGGCGAGATTAGAGGTGGAGAGTTGAGAGGAGATAGGAATAAAGTCAAGGATGTTTCCATTTGAATGGGTGGGAGTGAGTGGACAGAAGAGTGTGAGTGGTTAAATTGAAGTGAGTTAAAGTCAGTGGATAGAGCAGCAGAGAGACAGGGGAGGTTGAGGTCACCAATGAGGTGTTGATTGGAAGCGACAGATTCAATTAGTTGGGAGATGTGGTAGAAGGATTGACCTACCGGACCAGGTGGCTGATAAAGAGTTATTGATAATATGTATGCCATAGGGGGCAGTGACTGTGGAGATAGTGTATTTAAATGGGGGAGAATTAGCGGGAGATAGAAGAGTAGGATAGAAAGGAAGTTTGGAATCTGAAAGCAGTCCGACACCCCCACCCCTACCAGTGGGGCAGGGCAAGTGAGTGAAGGTGTAGGAAGGGTCATAAAAGGTAGCAAGGTTTGCAGAGACAGAGGGTGAGATCCAAATTTCAGTAAGGTTTATGAGGCCAGGAGAAGGAGAATGAGAATGGAAGAAGTCAGCAGTAAAGGAGGTTCTATTGCAGACATGCTGTTAATTCCAAAGAACAATAGAAAGAGAGTGAGATGTAGAAGCATAGCAACATTGAGTTTGAGAAATATAGAGACACTGGGGGTAGATGTGAGAAGAGGAAGTGTAATTGAACTTAGGACTGAAGTAGATTTTGTGAATAGAGACAGTAGAGGAGGGAGAAGCGAGGTGGCCTTGAGGAGAAGAGATGGTAGGGATGGAAAGAGTGTTGAGATGGTTCTGAGCAAAGGAGAGTGACGCAGGAAATAGAAGTGAAAAGAAGAAATATCATGAGAAATGCATGATGAGGGTGAAGCTGAGAAGAAGCAATAATTGGTACTTACAGACAAGTAGCAGGACATAGCAAAGCAAAGGTTCATAGGTGAAGAGGCAAAGAGGCTGGTCCTTTACTCTGCAACATTTAACTGGGATGCTCCTGGCTGGACGCCCCTTTGGGGTTCACAAGGTATGTCACATGCTGTCATCACTTGATCGTTTAGTCAATCAGCGGTTAGTCTCTCTGATGTTTAAGCTGATTATTCCCCAACTGTGTTCCCAGAGGAGTCTCCTGTGGCCTTCAGCTGCAGAATGGCTGCTGGAAAGGATCGCCTATGGCATGGCATATGGCACATTAACAGTGAAAAAGGTGGTCCAAAGGCCTATGTGATCAACCAGCGCAAATGCTCAATTATAAGAATGTGAAAAAGGCAGCGTTCAACATGAAATTGTGAGGGTGCCCGGACCAAGAACCCTCAGTGTGAAGTAAGTTAAATGCAATCAGTGAACTGCGCCAATCAACACAAATACAGTAACAGTTAAGTTGTGTTTTTATAATTCCATTCCACAGCCTGACACGTGTTTCGAGCAAAGCTCTTTTTCAAAGGCGATGAACCTTGTCCAAGAAGAATCTTAATATTACTTGCTATTGCAATGACCATTAGGGGAATTCAGCCTTCCGGCAACAACAGTATCCAAGGGAGAACGCCTTGGATACTGTTGTTGCCGGAAAGCTGAATTCCCCTAATGGTCATTGCAATAGCAAGTAATATTAAGATTCTTCTTGGACAAGGTTCATCGCCTTTGAAAAAGACATATGGCACATTAGTCAAGTGTTATAACAGACGGGGCAGGATGATCATCTTTGTAAGTGCAATTATAATCTTGTGATTCTCCCTTTCCATCCAATCGCCTGCGTGGCCTCCTCCCGGATGTTCACTAACCATTACCCTGCCTGGGTAATCGTCTCTAACCCTAGCTCCCATACAGCACTTGTAGTGGGTCTGTGCCCTTCATTGAATCCATTCCAGCCTTGGGTGTGGGAGTTGCCCACCCCAAACAACCATTAATTTGCTACTATCAGTTGCGCTCTACAATAGTATTGCCTAAGGTCAGGTTGCCGCCCCCTCCCCCCTCCTATAATGATCTGGTCAGAGTGTGCTTTGCAATGCAGGGGTTTCTATACCCCCATATCACGCCCCTCATCACAAAGACATTGAACGACGTTAAATTGTAGATTTGGAAGCCGCACTGGGGTGTTCTGTAGCACATATAATAGACAGGGGAGTGTTAGCATCTTTAATAGGTTTATTTTCCCCAGTAGGGTCTCTAGAAGGGTGGCTCAGTGCCTGGCATCCTCCCCAATCTATTAAATATAGGATCGAGATCACGTTCCAAAAAAAGTCTTTGAGTCCTGCAGCATATATATTGCTAGGTATTTGAAACTGTCCGCTGCCACCTCTAGAGGAAGCCCGTTGATATGGCCTCTGCCCCCCCCGACCAGCAATATGACCGATTTCTCCCAATTAATCTTTAGCCCACAATGCCAATGGAACTCTTCTAGTATCTCGTATGGTCTCTTGCACGATCTTGTCGGAACCCCCAGGTACACTACAAGATCATCCGCGGTTAAGGAGATTTTGCCCCCCCCCCACCGGGCCATACAAAACCCCAGATAGATTGTTCAGCTCTAATAATTTGCACCAGAGGCTCTATTCCCATGAGGAACAACAGGGGTGACAGACGGGACCTGCGATCGTTGACCCGGGCCATTGGCAGTTGGACCTAGCTCATGTATTGGGGCTCTATCCACATCTTGCCCATTGCCACCCAGAGAAAAGCCCACCCGACCGAGTCGAAGGCCTTCTCGAAGTCCAGTGCTTTGACCACATGGAGCCCATCAAGTGAGTCAGAGAGCACTATGGCATTATGAATCCTCTGCAGGCTAATTCGGGTAGCCCTGTCCGGTACACAACCACACTGGTCCAGGTGTATTAGACTGCTTATCAATGGGAGCAGTCTATTGGCCAAGACTTTGGCTAGGATTTTGGCCTCCACATTTAATAACGAGATTGGTCGGTATGAGGGACACACTTTTGGGGGATTGTCCTTTTTATGAATGACTACTATGTTGGCCAATCTAAGATCTTCCGGGTGCTGGCCATTTTCCTGGCTTGCCCGCAGCATTTTCAGCATGGGGTCTGCCACTTTATGCGAGACGCACCTCCAGAATTCATCTGAGAACCCATTGAGGCCCAGTGATTTCACAGCTTGCAACCCCATGAATGAGCCCCAGAAACTCCTCTCTGGTTATATTCACCTCTTACCCCAAGCATTCCTCCTCCCCCAAGAGCGGCAGGGCTATGTTGGCCAATTACCTATCCATCTCCAAGGTCGGGAGACCCGGGATTTTTGTATACAGATTATGGTAATAGTCTGCAAAACCTTGGGGGATGCCCCCCGCCTTCTGTGTGTTCCCCCTTTCCCATCTGCTATGGCCCAAACCCATCCTGCCACTTCCTCCCTCCTCTCCAGCCATGCAAGAATATGTCCCCCTTTCACACCCAGGTCGTACACTCGGGTCCAGATAAGCCTGCCGGGCTTCATCTGTCACCACCCCTTATATACTCCCTTAAGGCCTTGGCCAGTGCCCTTTTGGTTTCCACTGAGGGTGCGTGGGTATCTCATGTCTCTGCTTTTTTTTCCCATAGACTCTCCCTTTGATGTGCTCCACTTGCGCATCTCATGGTCCCCCTTATCATTGCCTTATACGCTCACATAACGTGTCCCCACTTTCCACCGTCCCTGTGTTCAAGTTGAAGTATTCCTCTGATCCTTCCGAATGGCTCCCTAATCGTTTCGTTCCCCAAGAGGTATGCGTTCAACCTCCATTCCCCTTCCCCTGCTCTCTCTTTCCGCTCCCAACAGATCAGGAGTGGGGCATGGTCAGATAGTCCCCTGGGCAGGTACTGTGCTTCCACCACCCTGCCCAGTGCCATACAGTGCACCAAAAGGTAGTCCAACCTCGATAAGAGTCATGTGCATCTGGAAAAGTGTATTTGTTTAGGGTTGCGGTCTCTCCATGCGTCCTGTAACCCAGTTGTTACCAGGAAAGCAAGATTGGTGCGCCCCTCACCCCCGGGACACATCGCTCCCCTGGACTATCGATCCATACCCCATTCCAAGATGTTGCTGAAATCACCCCCCACCAGTGTGAGTTCCACCACGTAGGTCACTAGCAGTCTTTGTAATTCTATCAGGAGGTCTGCCTGCATTGGTTGAGGCTTGTAGGTGCTAATAATGAGGACTGTTTCCCCCAAAGGACCCCTGTGATTCCCACATACCATCCCCTCCATCCCTAACTACCTTGCTTACCTGCAGGGACATGGATTTGCGTACCTCCTCATATTCCATTCAGTTTTCCAAGATCTCCATCTTCTTCAGCATAGCTTGGGTGGCTTGCTGAAGTGGTGTGAGTGTGTCTTCAACTACTGAGATGCGGTCCTCGGCCTCCTGAACTCTTTTCCCAAGTCCTGTCAGAGCCACACATCTATGACCACCGCATCTATCCTGTGTTCCAGTGGCGTCCTCGCCTCTTGTATCGCTTTCAAGATGTCCTGAAAATGGCAGCTGACTAGCACTGGTGCGGGTGAAGCAGAGCAGCGCGAGACTGACTGTCTGTGGCTTGGGCATAATCTGTGGCAGCGCTGCTGAGTGCAGAGACCCACACCGGCAAGTGCACCAGAGAGCAGCGGACTTGCTTACGACTCAGCCGGCGTCGGGTCTGTCGTCAGAGCCCCTGCCATAGGCTGGGAAAACTCTCGCTCCTTCTGACCCGGAGCGCTGCTCTCCCAAGCGGGGTAGCAGCAGTGCACTAATCCAAGGAGGCTCTGCAGCGGGACTGGCGGAGGCAGCAGCCCACCCATTTGCCTGGCTGACAAAGGACATCAGTGTCACTGGCTGCAGTCTTACACGTATTTTCAACGGGCCATCCCCATACAAGCAGTCAAAACCCTACCAATGACATCTAATAAAAGTAAGGTGACATTTATGATGAGAGGCACTCCCTCAGTTGTGAGAGCTTTGTAGCATAAACCTGTGAACACCAGAGGGGTACCAAAGACATGGGTTACTATGGTTATGAAGGACCAGAGAAATACAATAACTCTTGGAGGTTTGCACTTCAACTTTTGTAAAGTGTTTCAATGTGGTGAGGAAACCTGCTGCTTTATGTAGGTTTAGTTTAGTTTATTATTTGATAATGCGCACAAAACCCAGGGGTAGCCGGGCGCAGCAGGTACAAGGTTACTTAAGCTTAGGTTACATGCATATGGACGATAGGAAACATATCCAAAACAATACATATATGTCAGTACAACAGTAGAGATGATAACTAACAAGTTTACATTGTTTAAGGGTACATGTATGCAGAGAGGTAGGAAGGTAAGGGCCGAGTGGTCATGGAACCGGATTTCAGGAATATCACGACCGTTAGGTGCAACAAGGTTAGTTGTCGTGGGACCAGAGCCAGTTTTTTACCTTGAAGCTGGAGTAGGATAGGTTTGCTCTTAATGCAGAAGGCAATGCATTCCAAGCCTGGGCAGCTCTAACAGGGAAGCTTGCTCCGCCTGCTTTGGATAGTCTAAATCTAGGGGTTTCTAGCTAGAAGAAGTTAGTAGCTCTGGTGTAGTGGCTGCACGATTTTCTAGTCAGTCTGGCCGAGATGTAGGGAGGTGCTGTGTTGTTAAGCCCTTTGTGTGTGAGAGAAAGTGTCTTGAGGAGGACTCTGTCGCTTATTTTTAGCCAGTGGTGGTCTTTCCTGATGTTGGAAATATGTGCTCTACGGGGTATGTCAAGGGCTGCTCTAAGAGCGTTATTTTGAAGGATTTGCATTTTATTTATGATGGTTTTATTAGCTCTTGCATAGAGGGCGTTACAATAGTCCAGCTTCGACATTACTAGCGCGTTAGCTAGCGTGATGCAGTTAGTTTTAGAGAGGTAAGGTCTGCAAGTCCTGATTAATTTGCAGGTGTACGCTGTCGAGGATGCCAGGGTATTGCTTAGAGAGATAGAGTGGAGTCGAGGTAAAAGCCTAGTGTTTTTACCTCGGTCGCCACCTTGATTGTATTACCATCTATGTTGAAATTGCGATAATTGGTGCTGAGTTTTTTTAGGGAGGAGTCGGAGCCCAGGATCAGTATCTCAGTTTTGTCGTCATTTAGGCAGAGGCCGTGGGAGGCCATCCATGCCTGAATGAGGAGGTAGATTTTGTTTACTAGAGCTGTGTCTTCGACAAAATTGCCTGATAAAGGTATGAGAATCTGCGTGTCGTCCGCATAATTGGTATAGTTTACCCCTAATCTGTCAAGTTTGTCGAAGCGTGGCTTAGTAAAGATATTATACATAGTTGGGGAGACACATGAGCCTTGTGGGACACCACAAGTGGTATGGATTGGGTCCGCTGCAGCTACAGGGGATAACACTCTTATCGTACGGTTGGCTAGGAAGGATTGTACCCATGCTATAGCTTCACTTGAGAAGTGAGCGGCGGAAGCTAAGTGGTTGCATAATACTGCATGATCCACCAGGTTGAAGGCCGCTGATAGGTCAAGGAGGAGGAGCATAGCTGTTCTACCTTTATCCTTCAACTCCTCGATTTGGGTCTTGAGGTCAATTAGGGCCGTTTCAGTGCCGTGAAGTGGTCTGAAGCCCGATTGCCGTGAGCCTAATAGCTGGTGTGACTCCAGATAGTTTTGGATCTGGAGGTATGCTACTCTATCGATGATTTTAAGGAGAAATGGGACCGTAGTAATGGGCCTGTAGTTAATGGGGATTGCTGGGTCAAGTGTCTGTTTTTTGAGTAGGGGCAGTACCCAGGATTTTTTGAGGTTAGTAGGTACAGTACTCGTATTGAAGGATGCGTTAATTAATTTCGAGATGAAGGGTGCTAAATCTCTGGCTGCATCCTTGATGATTTGCGCAGGGCAGCTGTCGCCTTGGCAGTTCAATGGTTTAAGCGATAGAATAACCTTTTCAGTTTCCAGTATAGAGATGTTAGTAAACCTGAAGGGATTACTATTGCTTTGGGTGGATATACCGGGTGTCGCTTTCAGTGGGGTAGTATGAGTTCCACTAGGGCTCAGTGAGGCTTTTTTCTTTGCAATTTTAGATTGAAGGGTT
Organism: Ambystoma mexicanum; assembly: GCF_040938575.1. Classification (NCBI taxonomy): domain Eukaryota; kingdom Metazoa; phylum Chordata; class Amphibia; order Caudata; family Ambystomatidae; genus Ambystoma; species Ambystoma mexicanum. The sequence goes on from NC_090937.1 coordinate 1,140,633,343, forward strand.
GTAATTTTATTAGCTAGGGCATTTTGGATGCTAGTGCACCAAGGTTTGTCCTTGGGGACATTGTCTGTGGGGGCAATTGGGTTTTCCAATTCCCGGAGAGTAGTGAAGAGTTCTTTAGAGTTCGAGTTGGCTTTACTAATTCTTTCATTAAATGAGTCTTTTTTAGTTTGAATTATTTCCTTCTTGTAACTTTTTGCAAAGTTGGCAAGTGTGGTTTTGTTGTCAGCAGAGGGAGTGTGCCTCCAGATAGTTTGGAGTTTGCGTTTTTGGATACGCATTTCTTTGAGTTGGGGGGTGAACCATGAGTTAAGGTGAGCTTCACGTTTACTTTTATGGAGTTTGATAGGGGCAATCAAGTCTAGAGCTTCGGTCATGGAATTGTTAAATGCCTCAACTAACTCACTAGGGTTAGATTCACTGGCACTGGCAGAGAGAGCTGGTAGGAGTAGTGGGAGAAGTTTTTCAGCCGTGATTTCTTTTTTTCTTTTCGTTGGCATGGGGGGGTACTATTATATTATAATTAGGTTTGGGGGGCTCTATGCTGGCTGTGAAGCATATAAGATAGTGGTCCGTCCATATTTGTGGTAGAATACTAGAGATGGTGATGTCACAGTTGTGGTTGGCTATCCAGTCTAGTGTACGTCCTTTTATGTGAGTAGGAGCTAGGACTTTTTGGGTAATGTCATGATTGACTAAAATGGTTTGGATAGATTGGGCTTGTTTATCCTCAGCGTCGTTAAAGCCTAGGTTGAAGTCACCTAGTAAAAGGAGCTGGGTGGAGTCTTTAATGCTGTTAGTAAGGAGACTGGATAGGTCTTCCTCGAAATTGCCTAGTGGGCCTGGAGGTCTGTACACTAGGAGTATCGTTAGTGTGCTGTTGTTAGAGATTGGTATTTTAGCTGAGAGAAGTTCGCAGTATGTGATTGCTGGGTGTGGGGTAAGTCTAGCAGCTAGCTGAGTTTTTGTTATGATGGCCAGGCCGCCTCCTTTAGTGTTAGGCCGGTCGACTCTTAGGATATTATAATTGTCCAGTATGGCGGTCATGAGGGCAGGGCCAGCTGCATCGTGGAGCCAAGTTTTGGAAACAGCAAGGATATCTAAATTGTCCATACCCGGTAAATCAGCTATTTCGGTATTGTGAGCTATAAGGGACCTAGCATTAATAAGGGCTCCTGATAAGGTGGGAGTTGTAGTGGTGCCTTTGACAGATCTTAGACTGAGGTAGTTGGGTCTCCTCTGTTTGTGATATGGGTCACCTTGTAGTTCAGGACGATTTATCGTCACTGAGGCCGGGAGATCAGGATTAGTGGCGGTGCGTGTAGGGGCTGGTGGACTGGTTCTTTTGTTTTTAATGTCATAAAGTCGGGGCAGCCTAGCTCTAAGTCGCAGGTTTCTCTCTTGTAGATTGCATGGGGTGGTATTGGTGAGGGCCATTATAGTGGTGATGGTTAGGATGGTCCAGGCTATGGACCAGGATGTGTATAGACGGCAAGCCTGTAATGTGTGCATAATGGGCGAGAGTGACACAATGGGTGGTATATTAAACTAATCCGGTAGGGACTACGGTACAATTATGGTGATGTTTTAGCACCAAAGTTAGTGGCACTTAGGGCAAGAGGGTCATTCTAGAAGGTGAAACTTAGTTACTGAAATACAACCGGGCACAACTGGGCACTCTATGCTAGAGATATTGTGGAGACGGGCAGGGCAGAATCAGGTTTGCTAAGGCAATGTGTCGCAGGCAAGAGGCGTGACGGGGCAGAATATAAGTATGGGTAGGTGCGAATTTCTAAACAGTGTGCAACTTAAGGCAGCTTCAATTGTCTACAGAACCTACAAAGGTGTGCAGATTAGAATTTCTAAACAGTGTGCAAATTAAGGCAGCTTCAATTGTCTACAGAGCCTACAAATATGTGCAGATTCGAATTTCTAAACAATGTGCAAATTAAGGCAACTTCAATTGTCTACAGAGCATACAAATATGTGCAGATTCGAATTTCTAAACAGTGTGCAAATTAAGGCAACTTCAATTGTCTACAGAGCATACAAATATGTGCAGATTCGTTTTACTGACAGTATAGCATATGCTAGAAAAGTAGGGCTAAGCGGTGTACCGTAGGTAAGTTCTCTTTGGCAGCAGATGGAATCCAAATGGACATATTTAGATCCACTGGGGGTAGCTTAGGGTGATCAAACACTGGGCATGGGTGCCTCGGAGGTGGTACGAGGAAAGCAAGCAGAGGGCAGTCAGGTCACGTTGTTGGCCCAGTTTAAGGGGATGGCGTGCACAGGCTGAATGATCATAGCACAGCAGTGCAAGTTGTGATGTGTGGCGCGCAGTCTATGGTGTGCATGGCTTGACTGAGTGTAGACGAGCTAGGGTGGAAAGAAAGGTTACCTCTTTGAATGGGGTCCAGCATACGATCGGCATCGAACAGGCATAAAACAGGCAACAGCCTTAGTTCCTTTGGGCATTGGTGAACGTGGGCCGGCTTCACCTGCCGGCGCCCAATGGACAATAAGATTGGTCAGTAGCCAATCAGCGGGTGGCAATGGCTTATGCTGGGAGCCTGGGTAGGCAGAAGAGGTTCCATGAAACAGTGGGCGGCCATTTTGGAGAGGGGCAGTTGCTCGTGTACCGGAATGGAGGTAGTATGGTAACAGCACGGGTGTATCCGTTTTTTGAGTAGGGCCACTAAGTAACACAGCCAAAGACTATAGTGATTTTTGACAAAATGAGAGGAGACGAAAGGTCCTTTCATTTGAAACTAGCTTTTGCTAATGAGAGCTGAAGTAGTGTAGCACAGAGAAGCCTGAATAGTAGAAAAGAGGCCCCTTTGTCTTTTGTCCTACATGATTTTGCCACCCTAGAAATTCCCTAAAAAGTAATTGCTGATTTCAGTTTGTTACACTACACAATGAGATACTCTGATCTGCAATCACTGTAAATGGGTGAGATCTCTCTCCGTGCATGTGGTAAACTTTAACTATATGCATAGTTCTGACGACACTCAGAAAGACACTCCAACAAAAAAGCTCGACCTAACAACCTTAATGTCTGCAATAACAATTGCGCTCGCCCCGTTCGGAAAACTGTATGAGGCTATAAGTGACACACTAAAGGACCAAACAACGTTAATCGCAATGACCCACACCAAATTGACCTATCTGGAGGAGTACATTACAGCCAAAGAAAAACTGGACAGCGAACTGTTTAATAAAATCCTGGCGGCCCCCCCTAGATCTGGGCCAACAATTGACCCTCCAACTCCGAGAACTATTGTCATCAAAGACTCAACCGATCATGCCTCCCAAACTGACTTCAGCAACACTAAAGAAACGCGGTCGGCCCCCCAATTACAAGTGGCAGGAAAAACGAAGCCTTCTGGAAACTCTCCAGACCTACAAAAAAAACAAGAAAAGAAACAGCAAATCACTGGAAATATTGACTCAACCAACCTATTTTCATTTGCAGGCTGCCAAAGGGGGGCTTCCAAACCCTATCTACAATTAAAGGGGACACCAACGGCATTACCTGAAACCATGAAAATCCCGGCAACACAGGTAGGCTCACTACCTTCCATCAAGTTGGCTGAGAAACCAAAAATTCCACCACAAACCATCAAAGCACCAGAACAAATCGACCTAAAAGCAAGAAAAGGGGTCGCCCAACAAACAGGACCTACGGTCAGGCCAAAAGAAAAAGCCCCTAAGGAAAGTGGGACCCCGAGGTTCCTATTGCAGTGTTCAGAGTCCGCCAGGAATTCTCCTCAGGCCCCTTTACGACAATCGCCGATCACAGCAGAGGACTTTATGGCAGACGAAAACTTCATGAACATAACCCTCCGTACATCCCCTTTGAGTAGTTTTGACCCTCAAAAGTGGAAATAGGGCAGGCAAACTATGTACACTAAACCCAATTGCACAGTCTCCCCAGTCTCAAAAAAACGTAGGAGACTGAGCGGGAACCGCAGTGAAGAGAACCAAGTAAACAAGTCCAGATACCCGAGAGGTCCTGCATTTTTGAGAAATCATCTGATATCTCCCAAAAGGCACTATAAAAGCACGGGCTTACCTACCCGGGACAAAGCAGAGCCCAGAAAAAGAAGAAGTCCGGACAGCCACCGAAGAGAAATTCGAACGAAAAAGCAGAGCAGTCCCCACAGGCTAAAGGATACCTCCCAAAAACACACAACCCAGTGTCGTCGGACTCCGTCCATCATCTTCAAGTTAGAAAAGATCCCACAAAACTCTGAGGTAATAACCTTGAACAGGGGAACAGTCTTGAAAATCCTGAAACCAAAGGCCTTTCTCCACGTTAGAGTGAACGCTCTAGGAGGAAGGTCAAAAGAAGGTGAAGGAGATTTCCTCAAGCGTGGCTACTACATCACAGAGAGGAGAACATCAACAGAGGAGCTAACAACTACTCCTCTGGTCAGTCGCCCTCTGGGCGAGAACCCCAAGCCAAGGCCCAAAACAGCGGCCTCTTAGTGGAACCCGTCGCAACTCCAAAAACCAACGAGCCACTTAACGCCTGATTCTCCAACCTTTCGACCTGAGACCAAACACGCAAACAGGAAAGACATCCAAAACTCTACGAGTTGGCAAAGAGGAAGTAGAGATCTCAGTCCAGAGCCATATGGAGAATCTGCAACGACAATCCAAATTCCGGGCGAGAAGGAGCAAGAAGCTCCAGGATATCGGACACCTTCAGCTCCCCGGAAGATTGCATCAACATTCACCCCAATTAAATAACTTCTAGCGTGGTTGCCAAAAGCCCCTACGACTCTAACGAAGAAATAGCAATTAACATCAACTAATATATCTTTGAAGGAAAGCACCCACTCCACAGTACCAACTGACTGCTACAGAATGAAGACTCAATCCAGTCCAGACCTCAAAATGATTTCCTGGAATACTAGAGGATACAGCCACTTAACAAGACCTGGAGAAGTCAACATAGGGGACTATGACATCATAACATTACAAGAAACGTGGCTTCTTGAGACTCCAGGAATCGACGGTTTTTCTGTAATGGTTTCACCAGCCATCAAAGGGCATTTGGGCCGTCCGTCGTCCGGTCTCTTAGTGGCAGTCCGTTTGGGATCAGGTCTGACTATTAAGAAACGCCTTGCTGCAACCCAGTGCCACTTAGCTGTACTTGTGAAGTGGGAGAGACCATCTGCTTCTTCCCCCCAAATTATGGTGACCTCCTGGCTAGCAATAATAACGTATTGGAATCTGCAGACCATCTCAGACAAGAAATTCCTAAAAACCATTGAATCAGAGATCAAAGGAATTATTGCAGCGCAGGACGATACACTAATAATAATAAGTGGCCACCTAAACGCCAAATGCCCGAGATATGTTCCAAATACCAACCCCTCGCGCCCCAATCTCCAGGAAGAATCTTGTGGACAGCTATGGCAATCACTTATGAATTCAAGAAACCTCCACAACATCGAGGAGGCTCTCTCACCAGTCTGCCATATTCCTACTTGGGAAAGAGGCGCACAAAACGGGACTATTGACTACATTTCTACATCGGAAGAAATGCTCACTCGGATCACATCTTTTGATGTCATACGGACTGACGCCAGTGACCACAACATCTTGAAAATTGGGTGGAACTCGGAGAGCAGCCCGAGGCTCCACTCGTTTGAAGAAACAGAGTCAACAGCCCAAGGGAATCGCCTCAGACTAACGGCTGAAAGGATTAAAGAACTTACAAAAAAGAGGGAGGACTTATACCTTCTTCGGACTACCAACCTCTCCTACTTCCATACTACTCAAATTTACAGAAAAAAGATAGGGGTAACTTACAACCGCTACACGAGTATAACAAGGAGTTGGTACAGAAACGGCGAAACCTGAGGAAACTGAAGAGACAGGCGGCAAACTCAAATTCAAACTGTGCTAAGAAAGCCTACCTGGAAGAACAAAAGAGTTATAAGTCCTGGCTAAGATTCCACAGACACTCCCTCTACCAGCAAGACGCCGAGGAAATGCTGAGAAAGTTGGCAGACAAAAATTCTGGAGCTCTCTGGCAACTGATAAGAAAGATTGGCAATCTCCCCGACACTCACAGCATCGAACAGTGTCGCGGAGGAAAGCTGGAAATCTAATTTTTCCTTCATTTTTCAGCTTCCCATTCCGAAAGTCATCGTCACTGAAGAGGTTCCCGAAGCTACCAACTGGGAAGACTTCTCAGATATAGACGACATTGAGACAGCCATAAAAAGACTCAAATCCTCAAGAGCCCCTGGTCCTGATGGAATTACTAACATCGACCTGAAATATCACCTGGCAGAATGGGCTATTTTCATCAGCCAAGTTTTCAAAAATTGCAGCCTTTCTAGATCAATCCCTAGCTCTTGGACCACCTCCATGGTCGCGCCAATCTACAAGAAAGGAGACAGGGCGGAACCTGGCAACTATCGCCCAATTGCGCTCTTAGACACGATCGGGAAGATTTACGGCTCGTTTCTTCAAAGGAGCTTTCAAACATGGACAAAAACCGCCCCGTGTAACGTCCCCTTTTAAGCGGGATTCATGAAGAACTGTGGAACAGCAGTGAACATCATGATCCTTAGTATCATAAAAACAAACTCGTGGAAGGATCAGGAAAGGTTTTCCTTGCGTTCATAGATCTCACCCAGGCATTCGACCAAATTGACAGGGAGATGCTATGGTCGAAACTGGTTCACTGAAACTGTCCGAATGCAATACTTGAGCCAATCAATGCCCTTCATACCGGAACCACGATGAGAGTCAAACTGAATCAAAAAGGCCTACTATCCGAGGAAATACCAACATACTGAGGAGTAAAGCAGGGCTGTCCTCTCGCCCCAGCCCTGTTTATATAATTTCTGGGAGATTACAAAGAGAGCACCAACCGAATTAGATTTTTCCCGCCCAAGATTGGCCAAACACCATTGGCCCGTCTCTTATAAGCTGACGACATTATCCTCCTCGACCAGACTGAAATTGGCCTCCAAAGACAACTGGATATTCTGGCCACATATATATCAGAAAACAACCTGGAGATAAACAAGGAGAAGACAAAAATCCTGATCCTGGAAAAACCCTCAAAAAAGAAGTTGAAAAACCAAAGCTGGCACATTGAAAACTCAACCATTGAGGTAATTAAAGATTACAAATACCTGAGCGTGATGGTAGACAACTCCAAAACCGAAGTAACAATGCAAAAACATCTGTGGGAAAAGATACGGAAACTAACAACCCAGGCACGTGTAATAGACAGGAAATATGGACGCTTCTCACTGCTAATAGTGTTAAGATTTTACAAAGGGAAAGTTGTGCCGAGCCTGGTGTATGGAGGAGAAGCAATGCCCTTGATTCCATCGACAATTTGGCAAAAATTGGAGGGATACTTTTGGCGGAAGGTTCTACAATTTCCAAACTCGACTTCCATCGCAGCCATCCGAAGAGAATTGGGCCTACTCTCTCTGAAAGCAGCAAAAGACGCTGGAGAAATGGCTCTTTTCAGAAAAGTGCTCATGTCTGAATCCCCTCCATTGTATAACCTGATAAAAAAGGAAATGAAGTATGACAGCTGCAAGGCTTTAACAGCATGGGTTGCCAAACAGAGAGCGAGTCTGGCTAATATTGCATGCACGGACGAAGTCTTGATCCAGAATCCAACAAAAGTTAAACGCAAAATGGACCAGGAAGACTGGATCGAAACTCAAGCCCTAGTTGGAAAAAACAAACTATTGTCCCATCTAGCTCTCCATGCTAAAAAACTGCACTTCACGACTGAAATCGTGAGAAGGTTTCCGGACAGAGCCTTGCGTCTCATTTTCCTAAGGGCAAGGCTGAATTTACTGCCAACCAATGAAATCAGGGCCATCAGGGGGCTTTCAACTACAAATCACTGCCGCCTATGCAAAATCGTTTCAGAAAGGGAGTCGGTGAAACACCTCCTGCTAAGCTGCACAAAGACCATCAAATGGAGAAGAGCGTTCCTTGGACCCTTAATTAAATCAAGCTGCCTGTTTGAAGAAGAAGGGTGGTGGAGCCGTCTTCTGAGTGGTTCAAAGACTTCCTGGTCCCTAGCCACGGCAAAAATTTTAAGGGCAGCCTTGGACGAATGCTCTAAACAAGCAAAAGATTAAACTCACAGCGAGTACGGTCTATGAGACAGCCAAAACGCAATAGGACGTGGATTAAAGAAAGACACTAAAGAAAAAAAAAGAAATGAAAGAAAGTCACAAGTGACAATTAAGAGAAGGAGAAAAAAATAATTGAAAGAAGTCATCAAAAGAACATTTGCAAAATCATTTATTTGATAAAGGCAAAAAAACAAAAAACTAAAAAAATATGCATTTAATCTTAACACATTTGGTTATGTACCCTTAGGATGTTCTTGCTTGTGTTCTCCCATCGTCTTTGCATAGGAAATGTGTAATATTGCTGAGAGTGAGGCAATGGGGGACCAATTAGTAATTCTGGAATTGTAACTGAATTACAAGACAGCACACTTTAGGTGAAGTAATACATGGCTATTGGCATATGTTTTATTTATTTATTTTATTGTTTGCGTGTTGGGCGCTTATACAATAAGAATATACTGTTTCAGAGTGCCTTACAAATAAGTCAGAAAACCCATGGCATTCTTAATATGTTATGTGTCTTTGAAAATGCGAGCATGTCCTCTTTTTCATCATGGGAAGATAGCTGCACAAGCCCTACCAAAGAATATGGCCCTGTAATTATCGCACTGATCTCCATACTCATTACCTAAAAAAAATAACATGAAGCCATGCACCCTCACAAATCATGTGTCTTTTTTCTTAGCCTTCTGACTAGGCATTTCAATCTGGCACTGATGCCAAGCCATGTTAGACATTTCTAAACCACATAACGCAGGTTTAGAAAACATTCAGACATACATAATTCGATTTCTCACAATAGCTGCTCATCTCTGGGAGGCCCTTAGACAATAGTTGGATTGAATTGGTGTGTGGACCGATATCCCTGACAACACATAGATATTTAAATTGATTTCCAGGATAAAAAACATTTTATATACATGTACACGTGACTCTCTTGCAAGTAAAGGTATTCTGACTACTTTAAAAAACAAGAGAGGTCACAGTTTTTATAAGTTAAACACTGTTCTGTGTTGCTCGAACCCTATGCAATAGGCTGTAGGTAACTCTGGATGAGCTTCAGGCATGTTTTTAAGGAAGTTAGCCTCTAACTTTCTTAGCCTCTTAATCTTCAGTGAGAAATACCATTCACTATTTACACACAGGGTACACATATGAAGAGGACTTATTGTGGTTAGGATTCAGACTTTATTATGTGCGCTCTTGTGTAAATATAGACTAGGGCTTTGAAAATACATAATAACAAAAACGAATCTTAACCATTGCACTTGATTTAATTTTCAACAAAATGATTTATCAATATAACATTTCAAAGTACCTTAACATTTCTGGCTTGAAGTCTTGGGTTTCATTTTTTTAAGTCATTTATATACAAGTGTTTAAACATTCCTTTCCTCAATCAAGGTAAATAACAGTTGAAAAGAAGAAACAATGGAGATTATCTTTTAAGGAAGTTAGAATTGCTAGCCAGTTGTGCCATGAGAATGTCAGTTACCCTTGCATCTCATTCAACAATAAAATCAAAGAAGAGAACACGTGGTGGAAAGAAAAGGAAAAGTATGGATATGCAACAGAGTGTGTCGGTGAAGTTAGCTTTGGAATAAGGGAAGGAATGCAGCTGGGATACGGTGGGTCTGAGAACTTAGAGTGGGAGTGCTAAGCTTTAGGAGGAAGGCTGAGAAAAAAGGGCAAGAAAGGCGAATCTGTGTGTTATGATGAGAAGCAAAGAAATTATAGTAAATTGGGATTTTACTTCATTGCGCAAAACCTTCAAATACCTTTGCTGCTTTATAAACGGGTTTGATCATCATATTTATGCTCGGCTAAAACCTATGGTTTTGATCAGTTTATGATTTCACCCGAATGAGTGAATTACATAATTATAAATTAATATTTTACAGTCTCAGAAAGTGTAATCTCATCAGCTAGATCCGACTTGTCCAAACGATTTGAACGTGGACCAGGTCAAAAACCTTTTATCATAATAGGTTTGCTAGCCAAATTAAAAAACCTCACAAGAAGCCATATCACACATGCAACGATATCATATGATCGTTTAAATATAGGATATAAGCGGAAGGGATGGAAGATGAAGTTTGGTACGATTGACCACAGAGGAATTGCTGGCAGATGACATCACACAAACAACAATAAAAGGGGTCCAGAATAGTGGCCTACAATCCAACATAAAAACAATGTAAATACAACAATGAAGCAATACCAGACAATTGATGAAAATAAACATTCCAGTTTACTTCTCAGTGAAAAAAGGAGCATGGTGCAATTTGACAGATACAATGTGGTAAAGAAAATACCCAATAGACATCAAAGCAACAACACATTGGGTATTATTTAAATCGGAAGATTATTGGATTACACAATTGTAACACATCTTTAACACGTTGCAACAAGTTCAAGCCCCAACTCTGTGTAGAATAAAATGGGAAAATTCTGTAATACAGATAGGTGACCACCCGGTAGCACATCTTAACTTAGAGACAACTCAAATTCTGTGTACCTCCTATGTTTGTCAAGAACAATAATTTCATATAAATAAACATCTAAACGAAATAAATATGTGTTATCTCCCAATTAAAACATCTAGCAGGTGGATTTACCAGGGCTTAATCATACCAGTAATCCATTCTGTTTCTATAGTCCATAATCACCCTAGATATTTATACCTTTTTATCCACCAATGTGCACCTTCAATTATAGCACACATATCAAAGATATCATTTCCTCAAATCAATTGCTCTTAGATTTCAAATGTTGCTTTCGCCTCTGCCGGTTCCTGAGATAAGAGAGAAAACTTGCTCTTTTTTGTCGAACGAAATCAGAGATACAAAGTTAGAGGCTGGAAGCTGAAAGGTTATGAATGAGGCTTAACAAGTGGATCAGCTCTGGGCAACCCTCTAGGGCAGTGACTTTCAGTCTGCTACGTAATTACAGAAGGAGAAAGATAAATGCAATTCAGGCTTGTGCCCACCCCAAAAGCGGCAGTCCAGCTTGAGCTGCTAGGCCACATCGCTTCTCACAAGACCACAAGCAACCCAACACATGTTTTGGTGTCATTGGGCATCATCAGTGATGTGTATTCTGTGCTTTTAGGCACACAAGACTCAGGAGCACACCAGGCCGAGGACCCATGGCTGGCCATACTGGTACCACTGAGGGTGACAAATACAAAACTGCCTGTTGAAAGATGGAATGTTATGAATTAATCTTAACCACTGACAGTTGCTCTGGGCAATCCTCCACACCATTGTTCTTCAGCCATCAGTGCCGCTACAGAAGGGGAAAGACCATATGCAAATCATTTTTTTTGGTTCAAGGCTGTTGGTCCGGTGTTTTTATGGTATTTGCTTATCATCTCCACTAACAATGGTTCTTGCTGTTACATTTTGGTATAAAGGAAGAGCAGACACCAACACAAATGAGTTCAATCTCCTGTGATTCTTGACTGGCGCCTTGTGTGCTGGCCCACTGCTGTTTCACAAGAACCTCTGTCTGCTTCTACTTCTAGGGCACGGGGAAAGCAACCCAAATGGGTCAGAGCCTGTTGTCCTGACCGGAACCTTTTGTTCTTGCTCATTTCATGTATGCAAGAGAGTTTTGATCTGACTCTATTAGGTCGCCACAGGGAAACAGACCAGAAAAAGTTGCATCTCTCATGGAATTGACAGACAGCTGTGCTCATAATCTTGGCATGATTCATGCCATTTTTGGCAGAGGAGTCTGTTTGATCAATGATAATGAACGTTGTCTCCTGCTCGTTGACGGTGTTGTGCTATTCTTCTACAGTACTGGATTGCTTGATCAAAGCGTTCTTGCTGGTTTGTAGTGACAGAAAGTATGTCTTTTTCATGGTGGGCATGGTGGGCAATGCGTAGAGCTTTGAAGTGAATCCTCCATTTGACCGTGAGTCATTGGTGTGTTTGGAGGGCTGGGGTAATATGTTTGTATCTTTGGCATCCCAGAAGACGTTTACCTGCCACGTTTGGGGCTCTTGGTAGCCTGTTAAGTAATCCAGGAGCTCAGGTACAGTCTGTTGGCTGAGTCTAATCTTGAGAGTACTAGATTGATCACTGCACTGTTTGTAGTGCGTTCATCCTTTCATTTCTCACTGTGGTATTTTGCTCATTTTCATATGCCGAATGTCTTCATATGTGTACATGATCTTTTATTCTGTTAATTTCATTCTTTGGTATTTTGTACTATTTCATGCAACAAATGTCTTCATGTATTTGTGAACTTTTCTTCCATTCTTTTTACCTGTTGTTCTGTTTCATCCACCAAAATACTTATGATGTTTTCATCCATTTATTGTGGACTTTGATGATTTGTTACGTGGGCACTTATACGTGGGCACTTATTCGCGTCACTTCGGGTCTATGGCATTTTCATAGGTTTATTACATACAATGGTGTTTATTTCTCTTTGTCAGGGGTGGACTGGGAACCAAAAGAGGCCCTGGAAATAATGTTTAAAGTGGCCCCATATTACACATCTTCATCAATCACAACCCTTTTCCTCTGAGGAAATGTGGAAATACCACACAAAAGAGGCCCAGGGTGCAGATGCCTACCAGGAAATCTCCAGAGTTCCCTATAGGCCAGCCCACCCCATGCATGCGATGAACCAACGTCCCAAAACCATTTGGTGAATACCCCTGGTGTTGCACGCATCCGCTATATGGCATAATCAAGTGGTGAAACAGTTTTTAAATCACATGGGTTGGACTGGGAACCAGGCCCTGGAACTCATTTTCAAAGTTTCAGCATGCCCAACTCTTTGTCTATGAGAACACTGACAATAAGATACATTACCACACAAAATGAAATGTCTATTTTTTAGTTTATGAAAGTCCCATTGGTTGGACCAGTAACATGGCTCCATTTAGGCAATCATTTACTATATAATGATTGGAATATTAAAAAATATTCCATTAATGAGTGGTTAGGGTGGTTTTAGAAATAGCGCAGTAGGAGCGGGTGAGCTCAGCTGAGGCTGGTGGGTCTCCAGTGACCCCCTTGTGCACTGCGTTGTGCTTATGCCTCTCAGCGCTCTTGTATCAGCAATGAAGATATTGGTCCTTATGTTGGCACTTCTGCAGCAGGGCAGCATTCTACTGCTTGAGGTCATTATGTATGGGCATAGCACAACAAAGGTTTAAAATTGCACTGCACCTGTGCAAAATCCAAATCGCAAATAGGTTGTCCAGGACAGGGCATGACAGAGCATATTCATTCATGACATTGTTCTGGTGCAGATGCATCACCCGAGACAGAGAAGTTGTTTAGTTAACCTATCCCACACAGTTTAATAATAGTCAATTATTTACCAGTCAGGCTGATAAATCTTTATTTAACAAGTTTTGTAGCACTGTGGACTCCAAAATCATTGTACAATTATATTTGATAATAAGACTAGTTGTACCAGCACCTAGAAGCCGTAGGCGGGAGGGTATAGAATGTAGCGCTACAAAAACGTAATGTCAAAATTATTCTGCATTTTTCTATCTGCTCCCTGATTTAAAATAAACCCGTATTATCCGCAAAGTTACTACAGTGCGAAACAGTATGTAAAGTGCAGCACAAGTTACAATCACTACACATTTTTAGGGGAAAATACAGGCACTCTCCAACCAGCCTGACTCTAGTGGTTACTCTTTTCCATCCTACGGACAATAAGCAACTGAACGCATTCAAATTAGGAACCCCGGCCTGCGCGAACTTTTTTTTTTTTTGTTTTGTTTTTGGCTGCTGTCGGGTTCAATCTTTGCACATTGACACCCACGAGTGTTTGAGATTTTCTTAGGGGCTGCTGCAAACGGGGCTATGGGTGGGCACATGCCAACCTACGGTGCTATTAGTTGTAAAGACTGTGGTAACGCTTGGACAGAGATTACTTGTAGTCTTCCGCACAGCTCTCGACCATCTGTGTTGCAAAGGCGGGTGAAAACAACCGATTTGATTATTGGCGGGTGAGAGGCCTATTGAAACGAATGCGCATGCAGGAGGCTTGGCGGGTGAGTCCGCTGTTTACAAGGCGGATGACAAGCGCCAAAAGCGTGTGAGTTGAGAGCTATGCTTCCATTCTTACCTCGGGAGGGATCCGTGGCCGCTGCGAGCAGCGTGAGTAGAGCCAGGCATGCACCGCTGTTCATGGTAACCTGCTGAGGAGGTGATGGCCGACTATCTATGGGTGAGGGAGTCTTCTGTGCACGAGCTGTACTGAGGCGGAGGGAGTGCACACCTGCAGCCTTTGCTCATCAGAAGCCTTGCAGGGCCAGACTAAAGCACACAAATATGGATGAGCAGATACACAGGCATTAATCATGTGTCCTTCCCCCAAGAAAAGAGGCCCAATGTGCTGGAGGCCTACCGGGGAAACTCCCGGTGTCCCGGTGGGTCAGTCCAGGCCTGCAAAGTTCTTTGTGTCTATTGATGTCACTCTGGATATACTTGGAAAGTGTGCATTTATATCGATACATTTTGTTTTCTTTAAAAAATATGATCCTTTACATTTTTGTGGCAAGCACAGGTATCGGCCAGGTGTCTGTCAATAATCTGTCAAAAATCTAAAAAAACTATGTTGACAATTGTAAGATCAAAATGGTAGTGTTTGTGATGTGTAAAAGCAAAATGTTTCCAACGTTCCTTTTCTACATGAAAGCATTCATGGAACGTCACCAAAGTTGGCACTACTGTTTGAATGCAGCAGATGTATAGCTTGCCAAATTTGGTGAAATTTCAAATATTACAGAGGAAAATGTTTTTTCGATTTCCTATGAAAAGTGTCCTGTAACATTATCTATACTATCACTCATTCGGTAATATAATAATTATATTTACTAATGAAACATGTGGACAACATGTACTACAAAAAAGGAGCTACAACTGACCACAAAAAGTAGTAATGTAATCATTACTACTAATAATAATATTACTAGTAATTTAATAATCAAATAAATTAGTTTATTGTATGATTTTTCTTTCAAACATTGTTGAAGTTAGCATGAACTAATTTAGGACACATAACAAAATAGAATTAATATGCACACACCAAAAAACAGGGGCAACAATTAAGCGCTACAGATATGCTAATTGAATATAAATGGCTTCAATAACTGAATACAGTGAAAATAAAATCAGAATGATGGCATGATGAGAATAAGGGAGTTGTAATTGAGCACATATGTCTGAGGTGAAGATCTGAAACCAATTGAATGTCATTCATAATCAAATTCAACAGATCTCAAATATGAAAATGTTGAAGACACGTATTTGACTCTTCTGAACCTGAACATGCCTAGGTAGAAAAAGTATTTTTTTTAAAGTCCCTCCTTAATATCTACAGGTTAGTCTTACGTTTTCAAATGATGTCATTACAACACACCCAATGATGTAAATGGGTGTGGTAATATTTGATTCTGGTTTGCCGTTGTAAAATTGTAAATGTAATCAATCTGTATGACTATGGTAGCCTTAAAGAGGACCCAGTGCGAGGGTCGAAACACGTGCTGGCACACTACTCTGACAGTTCAATGAAAAAAGAAAAAGTGACATCCTATTGGATATTGATTGCTGTTGTTTATTGTTGAATAAGGACATTTTAAACGTATATACTGGGGTGTATCCGCATGAGGCTAAGGACACCACCGTGCTTGGTTTCTATTTTGTGCCTGGGGCTACAGTCATGACGTTTGACCTCTGCAGCTGCCCACATTCTTAGTATTTGGGTGCCAGCTCAGCAGGGTTGAGCCCAATCCTCATAAACGCTAGTCTAATGTATTACTTGAATCATAAGGCACATGTAAATTTAAAGAGCAGACAGTCATTTCTGACGTGGTTATGCGTATGACACATTTCATAGTTTCGTTCATGAAGGTGAATGATATGAAACAAGATTCTAATTTTAGAGCAAACTGGCGCATTTCCGGTGTTAACATGTTGCCTGACCTCTCTGGATATGACAATAGGACCTGGGATACAGAAAGAGAAAGGGACAGTAGGGATTGATACATTTGTCTTTCTCATTGTCATCATTCTTCTTCTGCCCTGTGTAGCCCCCGGGTTAAGTGTATGTTATGTTAAAAAAGTTTTATAGAGCGCTTGTAGGCCCAAAGGCATCTTGGCGCTAAAGCATGAAGCACAACTACACAGTACGCTATACCTCAGAAGAGGAGCGTTTTCAATAGACGCCTGAATTGTAGATGGTTTGGATTACCTCTGAAGACGAAAAGGAAGTGCTTTCCATAGTTTGGCGGCCGCCACCGAAAACGAGCGACTGCCATCTCTTGAGATGCAGACTCTGGGCATAGAGATCAAGCAGGCATTTGCAGAGTGAAGAGCACGGGTTGGAAGATATGGGGAGAATTTGTCCCATAGATAATCTGCACCTTGGCGATAGAAGGGCCGATGAACTAAACAAAGGGCCTTAAATGATATACGCCTGGTGACAGGAAGCCAGTGGAGGGAACGTAGGACTGGAGTAATATGGGTGCCGTAAGGAGTGTTAGTGGCCACCCTGGCTCCCAAATTGTGCAGCAGCTGTAGCCATTGGATCACTCCTGCTGGCTGAGCCAAAAATAAGGAGTTACAATAGTCTATACAGCTCATCATCAGAGTGGCGACCAACAAAGGTCTGAGTTGACATGGCAGAAAAGGGAGCATCCTACGTAAGATCATCAAGTGTAAGTGGCCAGCCTTACACACTGTTTCGACCTGAACGGCCACGGAGAGTGTGGATGATAAAATAACCACCAGATTTTTAACCACCAACACAGGGAGAGATAAATCATCCAGTGCCACAGGCCAGAAATATGGGGACTAAATAGGATTAGATCGGGAACCCACCAATAAGACCTCTGTCTTGTCCCCATTCAACTTCAGCCAATTCCTACCCATCCAGTCCCCCACGCAACCAGGCACTGACTGAAGCTCGATGAGACCTCCGCCGGGTTCTCAACGAATCAGACTACGATCTGGCAGTTATCTGCATAAGAGTAGCCCCTGAAGCTGAGGGAGCAGATGAGGCGGACCAAAGGCATGGATGTACAAAATCCCATAGCTACCTCACTGAGAAAGCATCATCTACGGAGGAAGCTCAAGACCCCCCTCTTCAATAAATGGCTCCCCCCTTATACATATATCCACACCCAATCCTTTGCCCACCTACCTAAGAGATCTTCCCTGTTTCCTGCCCTGGTCACTTGTATATCTCTTGCTCCTTAATTAGCTGCCCTCCCCCTCCTTGCTGTAATTCCCTGCTCTCTTGCATTGATCCCTTGTGACCTTCACTCACTGTGTAATTCCTCCTATGATTTGCATTGGGCTACATTGCATCCCGAAGATAGGTCCATGCTCAATAAATACCCTACTAATAACAATAATGATAATAATAATAAAACTAATAATAATAATAATAATAATAATAATAATAATAATAATAATAATAATAATAGAGCGTTTCGCTCTTGGGTTGCTTCAGTTACATTGACTTGAGCATCCCTCAGATAGTCTTCCTTCCTTACTCCGTGAGGCACACTCAATTTAGAGTATTCCTCACATCAACAATCCTAAAGAATTTAGTTAGGCCAAGAATTGTTAGATATTTAGAATAGATTCGTTATTTAGAGGGTTCATTCTATTGGCTAGATAAACAAGACCCTTAGTAGCCAATCCAGTCATCTGAAGTCTTCAGAGGCATACATGGGCAAACTTTGCATGAATTCGTACGACTAAATGACAAACTGCTCCAGATTTACAGGACAGATATACATGTGTGTATGATTCTAGGGTGAGGAAATCTAGGAGGACACTGAACAGTGCTCACGCTAAGAATTGTGGTATTTTTTCACCTTTTATTAGAGACCGAACCGAGGGCTAAGAGTAATATTGATGGTTTGTGTTTTGTCCCATTCCCTTTGCTGTCCCAACTCAGAGATTCATAGAAGGGGTTTTGGGCCGTGGATGGTAAGGATAGCTGGGTCAGAGTGGCTCCTTCAGTGAGGTTCAGTGTGCTCACCCTGACATGAAGTTTGAGAACTGACTGGGACAAAGCCATCTTACCCTGGAGTTTTATATAGCTTTACAATTGTACTTGTGGAGTTGGCATTCCATGATCTAACATCCCCTATCACAAAGAACCTCACCCAAATATTCTGTGACAATAAACAGGCAGTATTGTTTCATTTAAAATAGTGAATCAACCAAAAATGGCCTGCTAACTTCATGCTGGGGAAGTCACCCACAATGCTCGTTTCTAACAAGTACAGACCACTTGGCTACAGTAACATATAGCCTGCCTGCATTGTATTTTCTAGACAGACATATACAATAAGCTTTCAGCTAACTGCCGATAATTTAATCCATTTTATTTTCTCCAAAATCAATGATAAGTGTTGGTATCAGAGAAAATACACATCAGCACATCACACTCAATGAAAACGGTATGGGGGAATCCTGAGCGGGTAGCTCCTACCCCAAGAGGAACTATAAGAATGCAGAGCTAGTGGCAGCGACACTCCTTACCAGTAATCCCCGAACCTGCAATGGGCGTTTTGCAGGGGATATGCTAGCCCATATAACCTTCCAATCAGGAAACCGCTCTAGCCTAATTGATTATATAATGGTGAATCTTGAAACCTGGCATTACGTTAAGGACTTTAGGGTCTCAAGTAAAACTGAGAGCGATCATAACCCCCTCCTGCTCGAGATGTTGCCTGCCTTTCTTGACCTGCTGGGGGATGTGACATTGTCTTCTGGAGTTGAGGTGCACATCATTGGTCATACCAGGAAAGTTCTCAAGTGGGATCGGGTGGACTTAGAAACCATCGTGCCCCTGATTTATGACTCAATTTTACCAGAACTGACTCCCTTCTTTGAAGATTCTGAAGAGGGGGCCAGGGATCTTGTCCATAAACATAGTGAACTGATGAGTAAGGTGGGTTGCTTTTGTTGTAAATCTGTAAAAGCCACAAAGAGACAGGCTGTTCGTAAGAACCCATGGTATGATGGGGACTGACGCAGAGCCAAGATAACTCTGATTACCCAAGTAAGAAAAGCCTCTATAGAGGGGATATTCCCAGTTTGTGAGGCATGTAAACAGTATATACGGATGATGAATTAAGAAAAGCCTCTATAGAGGGGATATTCCCAGTTTGTGAGGCACGTAAACAGTATATACGGATGATGAATTTAAAGAAATCTGATTAATCATTACTGTGAAGCTCTCTAGATTTCTCACCTGGATGCTATTAAAAAGGGCGATACCAAGACCTTTTGGGAACTAGTTAGCAGGGGACAACCTCAATTGCAAAACATAACGCAGGGGGCGATCTGTAAAGACAAATGGGTTGCTCACTTTGGAACACTATATAGAGAGTCCAGGAATTGGGAGGAAAATATTTCTAAAGAAACATCAGATCCAGGCCTAACCCTAGCTGAAACTGGGATAAAGACTGCTCTGTGCTACTAAAAGGGGGGAAAAGCCACCGGGCCCAATTCGACTCCCACTGATATGGGTCCCCTATTTGTCCAAACTTTTCAAAGAAGTCCTATGTACCAGGAGAGTTCCAACCTCCTGGACGGAGGCTATTATTGTCCCAATATTCAAGAAGGGGGATAGACACCTGCCAGCCAACTACAGGCCTATCTCCCTTCTTGATGCTTGGGTGAAATATTTTGCAAAAACACTCTTGGTGGATTTGGAATCATGGGTTGCTGAGACGGATACACTTAGATACCTGCAGGCAGGTTTCCAGAATGGCATTAGTACTGTTGACCAATCATTAAGTCTCTCGTTGATTTGTGACATATATGTCAAGCTAAGGAAAATGGCCATTGATTCGGGCTTTAGGCGGCCTTTGACACTATCCCCAGATCCAGGCTGTGGACCATCCCCTTGAACCTGGGCATACATCAACCCTTCTTAGAGGAATCATGATATTATATCATACAAATGGGGCCAGAATTCACTATGGTATGGGTGGGGAACTAGCCTACAAAGTGTTGAAATAGGCTTCCGTCAAGGATGCATTTTAGCACCAATTTAGTTTTGTTTGTTTATAAATGGTGTCATGTGTGTATTGCTATCTCTTGCTGCAGATGCCCCCACACTAGCCCATGATAAAATCTCAGTCCTGGTGTTTGCTGACAACG
This sequence comes from Ambystoma mexicanum, assembly GCF_040938575.1. Classification (NCBI taxonomy): domain Eukaryota; kingdom Metazoa; phylum Chordata; class Amphibia; order Caudata; family Ambystomatidae; genus Ambystoma; species Ambystoma mexicanum. The sequence continues at coordinate 1,140,653,645 of NC_090937.1, forward strand.
CTATACTCCTGTCCCTAACACCCATAGGATTCTGTAGCCAGCTGGAGATTTTCCATGCCTATTGTGAAAAAAATGGCTTGTCAATCAGTATTGATAAAAGAAAGGCAATGGTTTTTAAGTACAACCAGGGGAAAAAGCATCAGAAACTGCACCTGACTCTAAATGGAATGTGAACAAATATGATTATTTATGTATAATAGTACATGAAAACTGCTGCTGGAGGCTGTGCTGCCCCTGGCCAGATATGGTGGCTCCATTGCCAACTTTGACAAAATCCATGGGGGTGGTGCTGTTTCTGTGACACTAGAGGCTTACAAGGCTCATGCCAGGTGGGCTACTTGGGTGCCGAGCTATGGGGTTAGACAAATCTTGCTCAATTGTCAGTGGTTGAAGATGTTTTCTTAAATGTGTTCTGGGATGTCCAACAAGTGCCTCAACAATCCAGACCCTTCTGGAATTAAATATCCAACCCATTAGACAAATATGTAGAGCAAAGCCACTATTCTATTGGATCAGGTTGTGGAAAAACGAGAACCTTTTAAAATATCGGACAGCCCTAAAGGATGTAATCGAACAGGAGGGGGGACTATCACTCTCGTGGGTGCAGCATGTTGAGTCTGAGTTGACAACTCTGAACCTGGAGGAGCTCTGGACTAACCTTACGTCTATTAAAGCATCTACAAAAGACAAAATCTTGCATGCGATCAATGGGGCGAGAACGAAGGCGAAACTGGAGAGAATGGCTATGTCTCAGCAGTTCAGCAACTAGTGGGCCCTCAAACAGGTCCAGGGCTGTGAAGGCCCCAAGGTAATGAGTTCTCTCTTCCTTAAAGTTTGCTTTGACATTCTACCCTTAGCATAGATCAAGGCACAATGGAATGCAAGCGTAAGACCCGATTGTCGTTTTTTCCCCAGCGGTGAGGGAAGATCGTATTAATTTCCTGTTCCTTTGTCCCATGTATAAGGAAACATACAAAATATGTCATTAAGGCATCTGTTTATCCAACTACATGTTTCAACAGTCAATGGGACACTTGCTCTTTGCCTGAGTGCCAAGGTTTCTCTCGCTACATTCACAATGGGTTGGTTTTTGGTTCAGGCCTAGTTCAGGAGAACAAAGATGAGTAATCGTCTCCCGTGATAGCATAATCTTGTGTTAACTGATGCACCCAAATCACCTCTGACCACTGTTGGACTGACAAACCATGATTTGGCCTGGTGCTTACATTTTTCCACCCTGTTGGATGTCTTTCTGCTCAAGGAACATGTTAAACATATTCACAGTATGCACTGAAGCACTTTTTGCATGTTAAGGGTTTAGCTATCCTTAATAGGTATTGCTATCTTGTTCTAATTTGAGTGTAAATTATGTTGTATGTAACGTGTACATATTTTGTATTTTGATTCTATTTTTATAATGTATATGTATGGCTTTTATGGTAAATTCTTTTTACTGAAATAAAGTGATTGATGACGATGAAAACTGTCTCATTTATGTGGTATTGTCTCTCTCACTCTCTCTCTATATATATATATATATATATACATATATATATTCACTGAAAAAACTTTGTTAAAGAGACGTTTGGGTTAAATTGTACTAATAAAAACCTATCAATGGTTACAAGTAAAACCGGAAAAAAAAGAAATTCACCAGTTGTTAAAGTACAAACAATGCATATGAAGACCCATATTGCCTACAAATTAGAGGCCCATACAGGGAAACTAAGGTAAGGAACAAAGAACCAACAGCTCCACAAATTGTAAAGTACATTGAAGTTCATCTTCATGTATACAAATTATGTGTTTGAGGACTGCTTATTGCTCCGTCTATGTGCACCATGAGCTAAGACCAAACCCTAAGGAAACTACTTTAAGAACATACAACAAAGTTAACGTGTAGATATATAGCTCCTTTTGAATTTTCACATTCTAACTGTCAAAGAACAAAAACATCTGGCCTACATATGTCAGTGAACAAAAACAAGTGGCCTAGATATGTGATGGCATCAGTGATGTCATCAATGAAATGTGAGAGTTATGGTTGCTTCGCTTATCATAACTGGCGATTTTCTGGGATTCTTTAGTTTTACTTGTAACCATTGATAGGTTTTTATTAGTGCAACCTAACCATAACATCCCTTTAACAATGTTTTTTCAGTGAATTTCATAGGTTTTTACCAGCGCACCCTTAGTTTGCCACAAGTTTTTATATTATGCTCACCCCCAGTGTAGCAGCTGCAGAGTACGCAGACAGTACAAAAGTCTGCATGAACAAAACATGTTGTACCCTTCAACCAACAAACACAGATACATAAAACAACATTATATTCATTTACAACACCAAAATATAGCTTTTTCTACATAATGATCATTTGAAAATGTACAAATTCCTTTTTCATGTAGCACACAATGTAATGGAATTCACCAAGCACAAACTATAACTGTACACCTCATATTATCACCTCAGTACAACTCTGCATACAGACTCACATGCACAAGGCACTTATTCGAAAACAAGCTGTTACTAAATAGTATGTACACTGCATTTATTTCTGTATTATTACCATTCATTATATAAACATTTCTTATAAGCAACAAGCACTTTTTTTTATTATTTTTACAGAAATGACAAACACACTTGAGTGGTTGAAAGAAAATGTCCCAAAAGAAGAAATGTAATGGTATACAATACATATTATATTATAAATCAATAATGTAATGTATACATACCTCACTGAAATAAACATTTATTTTTTTCTTATAATGCATCACGAAGAAAGAACACCACAATGTAATTATGCAGAGTCTGAAAGAGAAGCCCTATCCCCAACTGTACATAATGAAATTATGATGTTGTCTGCAAAATTTGATGAAATCAGTAATGACTTTAAAGAACTTTTAAATTATGTAAAAAATCATGTGATTAAAAATGTTAATTTTCACTGTCCTTCTTTCACATGTCCCCCTGGTCCCCAGCAATCATCCCCATCAAATGCCCAAAATGTAAATGAAAAACGCTTTGATGACACCTCACTCCCTTCCTACCCCGATCATTATTGTACAGAAATGCCTAATTCTCCAATTTATGTTTCCCATACCGATACCCCTTTCGTAAATAAATTTATCTTTTATTCAATACATGTTTTTTCATATTGTTCTGTCATTTTTTTTAAACACCCAACAGTAGTCCACAGACACCGGAATGTCCGGGGTGTCTACACACAAAATGGAGGTGCCCCCAAACAGGTGCAGTGTCCAGACAAGTTCGGTTTTACATGATGCACTTTTAATTAGTCCGCGGACAGCACCCCTGTTCTGTGGCCAACCATGTGCATGCGCCTTGCAGTTCGCGCCTGATGGGTGTCCGTGGACTAGTGTCAGGGCCGCGGATGTTCCTGGATGTCATCGTGAGACCGCACCCATGCAGAGTGATGGCCTGTCCGCCAATGGTGTCCATGGACACAGACAGTTTAAAGCTGCATTTTCAGCCAATCTCGGGTGTTTCAAGTTGAAACTTTACCCTTCCAGAGCTCCTAGACCTTGGTTATTCTTGGTTAATCTGGCAACTTTTTACAACTTTTCACTGCCTATTTTTGATGCGGTAGTCCGTGGACAGTTGCACGGTCTGCAGACAGCTCCTTTGAAGGGACCCACCCTTACTTTCAATCAGTCTTAATCTGGCTATCCAGGAGAGAGCACCTTGCAAAGTTACTTGGAAAAGCTGCAATCTTCCTGCAGAATTGCATCAGCTATGGCCGTTCCTCCCCCACAGCCACCCCAGCACCACCACCATCACCAAGTGGAGGGCCTGCACAGGGGAACAGATGCAGAGATGCAGATAGGGATGAAGAGGAAGATATAGGTGCAGTAGAGGAAGTCCCTGTCTCCAGCACCCAGAGTGAGTCCTGTGTGTGGCAGTTTTTCACTACCGTGGGGGATGTACCAAAGGCTCGGGCAAGATTCACTGAGTGCAAGGTTGAACTCAGTCGCAGAAGACCTGGGCTGTACTCCTATGGGACAACCTCCATGCGGCACCACACCAGATCCAACTACCCGGGTGCCCTGCGAAAGGTGGTTCTTTTCTCAGGAAGAAGTAGGTTGACACCCTCTACCTCACCTTCCTCAAACGCTCCTGTTACTACAAAGAATACTCCTTTGGGGCAGAGGATGCCAGCTGCCGATTCTTAGGCCATTCAGAAAACTGCTGACCCTTACCTTTCGAGGGTCACAGTGCTATGTTTGTACTGAGAAGCACCGATCTGTAGGGGGGAGCAGTTCCAAAGTGATCTGGAAGAAGTGGTCAAGGAGCATGAGAAACACTGCCACCTAACCTACATTTAAGGTCCACCCAACATCTTCCTCTATCCACCTGCCCCTTCATCTCTGTGGTTTATTTTATTTTTTATTTATTTGCATTTTTCAAAGCGCTCACACAGCCCTGGGGCATCAAGGCGATGTTACAGAATGTTTTTGTTTGTTTGTTGTTGTCTTAGTTGGATATTTATAACGCGCTTAAATACCCAGAGGTTTCTAAGCGCGGACCCAGGAATCGAACATGTGTTGCTTTGTGTCGTCTTGCTTCCAAGGTGCATACGTTTTCACTGAGCTATCCTCCCGGGGGTTGGTGCCCCTTCACTCCCTTCCCTCCATCACCTTACCTTGCCTTTCCTAGAAAAACACCAAAAAAGCCACCACAAATACAAAATGCAAAACCCACAAAAAAGGTTCCTTTGGGAGCCACCTTTCACAGTTAAAAGATAGAACTGAAAAAAAACTCACAGACCCCTTTGCATCCTGCATAGTCCGTGGAAACATTCCAGATGAGGGGTGGGGGAATGGAAATCATTTTAATAGTCTTTAATGCAAAAATTGTGGCTCTTTTTTGTCTTATTGACTTTTATATATTTTTTTCTATTTTTACATTTAATGTACTAAAGTAACAGAACTTCTACAAACTGTTAATATTTCTTATAACTTTCGCAGAAATTGCTGCTAATTTTTTTGAAATATTTTGCAATTGTGTTGAAAACAATTTATAAAGAATACTTCACTCCATACTTTATGTGTTCACAGACACTGCTTCAATGCATTTTGAATGTTTTCCAGAAAAATCTGATTGACCACATCAGTGAGATGCACTCTATCTCTTCGAAAAATGTTGACAATATCAAATGTAATGTTTTCAATATGAAAATATGTCATGGCAATATCTCACAAAAAAGCACCTACTGGCTCTTTAACCACTACCTGGCACCTCTGTCCTAGCGCATCTCTACCTTCTGTTCTAAATTCCAGTGTTATGTGGATGACACTCAGCTCTCTGTTAGGCTCCCCTCAGCCTCTTCTGCTCCTTCTCTCATACCTGACTGTCTGTCTGCAATTCAGGAAAGGTGTGCCTCCAACGAGCTCTGCCTTAATGCCAGTAAGACTGAGATCCTCCTCATTGGGACATCTGCTCCTGCAGTCCCTCTCTCACTCTAGCTACCCACCCTGGGCTCTCTATCTACAACCTCATGTGAGGCGAAGAAACTTCGTGTCATCTTCAAATCCATCTTTTCGTTCTCTCCTCACATTTGTGATGTCTGTACCTCCTCAGAAGTATTCTTCCTTTTCTCACTTTCCCCCAGAAGCTCACTGACTCCAGAGCCCTGGTTCTCTCTATGCTGCACTACTGCAATAGCCTCTTTCTAAATCTGCCTGCCTCTGCTCTTTGCCTTCTTCACCTAAACCAGAACAGGACTACAAGACTTGTCCTTGGTCTCAAGCCCAAGAATCGTGCCAGCCCTGAAATCTCTCCACTGGCTCCCTGTAGCTGTTAGGATCAGGTTCATGACCCTCTGCGTCATCCACAAGGCATTCTGGGTCCCGAGCCCACACTACATCCAACTTTCCATCTTCCTTCTCAAGCCCTTAACTCATCCACCTCCAACTCTCTGAGGGTCAGACACTTCTACAGGCAGATAGTGGTAGGTAGATCCCTGTCTTCAGCTGGGGCCTCCTTCTGGAACAGACTCCCTGCCTCACTCAGCCTTGAACAGGACCACGTAAGGTTCAGGAAGCAATTCAAGACCTTCCATTTCACGTTTGATTTTTCTCTCCCTTGCTGATGCCGCGGTCTACTCTGCAAACCGGTTACCTGGCAACCCACTGAACGTACAGGACCAGGCTCCTGCCTGAACATTTGCCCTTGCACTGCCCCCAGTCCCCCAAGCACTTAGGTACTGTTTCTGCAATCCTACAGACCCTTGACTCCTTGTACTTAAGAGCAACTTCCTGGCAGCACTTACACACTTCTTTGCACTCTCCCCCTTTCCCCCCTCCTCCCCTGGCACTTCTCCCTCTCCCTCCCCCTTGCACTTGCGTGATCTGAATGGCACAATGCCTAGTTAGATCATTGTTTCGTCTGTCTTCCCTTCCTTGTCTTGTCACACCTAGAAAACTGGAATATCATATCATTATCTAGACCACTTGTTTTTGTTCACTGACATATTTAGGTCGTGTTTTTGTTTACTGACAGTCAGAATATGGAAATTCAAAAGGTGCTATATATCTACACGTTAACCTTGTCGTATGCTCTTAAAGTACTTTCCTTACAGTTTGGTCTCAGCTCATGATGCATATATAATGGGCAATAAGCAGTCCTCAAACACACAATTCCTTTGTATTTATAACAATTAACTTTAATGTTATTGACATTTTCTGGTGCTGTTGTTTCTTTCTGCCTTACTTTAGTTTCCCTATAAGTGCCTCTGATTTGTATGCATTGTGGGTCTTCACATGTATTCTTTGTACGAACACAAGTGTGTAGTAACTCTTGAATTGTTACCTATTTATTACATGTTTAACATTACTAAAAACTCTGATAAGTTAGCATTTTTTATTTTACTATCCAAAATCACCAGATTAAAAATATTGTAGCCTATGTGTATATATGATTAGGTTCCTGTATTAACACAACACTCCAATATACACGGTAATTCATAGAAATGAGCGCACAAGTGGTGCACGCGGCTGGCGCACAGTGTGCGCGTGCGAATCTCTGCGCCAGCCGCGTGCGCTAAAATCCATTTCCACGCACAGCGTATTCATGGATTTTAACTACCAGAACCAGCCGTGGCGCACAGTGGCGCAGCAGCGCCAGTTACGCCCCCAAGAACGCCCCTCGCGCAAGGAAAAGCCATCAAAATCCCCAATCCAGCGCAAAGGGCTGCTCTAACCCTGTTCCAGTATACAGGGCTGCCACACAGCACACGGCAAGCGGGGAACGTGTATTACTGGGGTTCGCGGGAAGTCTCACACGCGATTTGAGCAGGGTACATGTATTTCAGGGGTGTGCGGGAAGTTTCACACGCGATAGGCCCTGTGCGAATGGGGTACGTGTATTTCAGGGGTGCGCGGGAAGTTTCACACGCGATAGGCCCTGTGCGAGTGGGGTATGTGTATTTCAGGGGTGCGCGGGAAGTTTCACACGCAATTTGAGCAAGGTACGTGTATTTCGGGGGTGCGCGGGAAGTCTCATACGCGATAGGCCATGTGCGAGTGGGGTACGTGTATTTCAGGGGTGCACGGGAAGTTTCACACGCGATAGGCCCTGTGCGAGTGGGGTACGTGTATTTTAGGGGTGCGCTGAAGGTTTCACACGCGATTGGCCCTGTGCGAGTGGGGTATGTGTATTTCAGGGGTGCGCGGGAAGTTTCACACGCAATTTGAGCAAGGTACGTGTATTTCGGGGGTGCGCGGGAAGTCTCATACGCGATAGGCCATGTGCGAGTGGGGTACGTGTATTTCAGGGGTGCGCGGGAAGTTTCACACGCGATAGGCCCTGTGCGAGTGGGGTATGTGTATTTCAGGGGTGCGCGGGAAGTTTCACACGCAATTTGAGCAAGGTACGTGTATTTCGGGGGTGCGCGGGAAGTCTCATACGCGATAGGCCATGTGCGAGTGGGGTACGTGTATTTCAGGGGTGCACGGGAAGTTTCACACGCGATAGGCCCTGTGCGAGTGGGGTACGTGTATTTTAGGGGTGCGCTGAAGGTTTCACACGCGATTGGCCCTGTGCGAGTGGGGTACATGTATAACTGGGGTTCGCGTGAAGTCTCACATGTGATTTGAGCAGGGTACGTTTATAACTGGGTTCGCGTGAAGTCTCACATGCGATTTGAGCAGGGTACGTGTATTACTGGGGTTCGCGTGAAGTCTCACATGCGATTTGTGCAGGGTACGTGTATTTCGGGGATGTGCGGGAAGTCTCACACGCTATTTGAGCAGGGTACGTGTATTTCGGGGGTGCACGGGAAGTCTCACACGCGATAGGCCCTGTGCAAGTGGGGTAAGTGTATTTCAGGGGTGCGTGGGAAGTTTCACACGCGATTTGAGTAGGGTACGTGTATTTCTGTGGTGCGTGGGAAGTCTCACACGCAATAGGCCCTGTGCGATTGGGGTACGTGTATTTCAGGGGTGCGCGGGATGTTTCACACGCGATAGGCCTGTGCGAGTGGGGTACATGTATTTCAGGGGTGCGCGGGAAGTTTCACATGCGACAGGCCCTGTGCGAGTGGGGTACGTGTATTTCAGGGGTGCGCGGGGAGTCCTACACGTGAATTGGCAGTGTGGGTCCTCCCAGGTGTTCCCTCTACACCCTCCACGGCCCGTGCAGGCTGCCCACACCACAGGGGGCGACCCCGCACCCCTGGTCATGTCCCGCAGGCAGTCCATCCACCATGGGCATGCCCCCCAGCCAAGCCACATGTCAGCTTGCACCACTGATCACCAACTCATGTCCCCTTGCACCCTCACCCCCCAGCAGTCATGGGCACCTGCCAGCAGGCCCCCACTCATGTCCCACACATGTCCCCCTGCACCCCCACCCCCCAGCAGTGCGGGGCACCTGCCAGCAGGCCCCCACCCATGTCCCCCTGCACCCCCATCCCCCAGCAGTCAGGGGCACCTGACAGCAGGCCCCCACCCATGTCCCCCTGCACCCCCACCCCCCAGCAGTCAGGGGCACCTGCCAGCAGGCCCCCACCCATGTCCCCCTGCACCCCTACCCCCCAGCAGTCAGGGGCACCTGCCAGCAGGCCCCCACCCATGTCCCACCCATGTCCCCCTGCACCCCCACCCCCCAGCAGTCAGGGGCACCTGCCAGCAGGCCCCCACCCATGTCCCCCTGCATCCCCACCCCCCAGCAGTCAGGGGCACCTGCCAGCAGGCCCCCACCCATGTCCCACCCATGTCCCCCTGCACCCCCGCCCCCCAGCAGTGCGGGGCACCTGCCAGCAGGCCCCCCACCCATGTCCCCCTGCACCCCCAAACCCCAGCAGTCAGGGGCACCTGCCAGCAGACCCCCACTCATGTCCTCTGCACCCCCGTGCCCCAGCGGTGAGGGGCACCTGCCAGCAGGCCCCTACCCATGTCCCCCTGCACCCCCACCCCCCAGCAGTCAGGGGCACCTGCCAGTAGGCCCCCACCCATGTCCCACTGCACCTCCACCCCCAGCAGTCAGGGGCACCTGCCAGCAGGACCCCACCCATGTCCCCCTGCACCCCCACCCCCCAGCAGTCAGGGGCACCTGTCAGCAGGCCCCCACCCATGTCCCCCTGCACCCCCACCCCCCAGCAGTTAGGGGCACCTGCCAACAGGCCCCCACCCATGTCCCCCTGCACCCCCACCCCCCAGCAGTCAGGGGCACCTGCCAGCAGGCCCCCACCCATGTCCCCCAGCACCCCCACCCCCCACCCCCCAGCAGTCAGGGGCACCTGCCAGCAGGCCCCCACCCATGTCCCCCCTACACAAAATAATGATGCACAATCATGGCCCACTTCTACACCAAAAAAAATCACTTCACGCCACCCCATTCTTGAAACGCAATGATTTCCCAATCCACCCCACACTGACATGCCTATCTCAAGACACAAACCAAAAGCCGGTCAAGTGGCACAGCGAGTAGAGCGCTCGCTTTGACACCCGTGCAGAGCCTGTTAACGCAGGTTCGAATCCCGGCGGGGCCAAACTCAGCCTTTCATCCTTCCGAGGTCGATAAATGAGCACCACACACCGTGGGTAATAATAAGCAGCGCTCGGATACCTGAGGGTTTGTAGCGCTATATAAAAGCCTAATTATTATTAAAAGTCAACTATCCGTCACACACATACACTAGTTGGCATTGATTGTGTAAACCCACATTTTCACATGCATCAACCCAATGAGGGAATCCCACACATGGAACTAAAATTTGAAAATGTATCATGTACATAAATAAATCAATGAAAAGAAAGCATACCAAAATAGCAAAAATGAAATGAAAAGCATGTGCAAAATTCTCCCTCCACCAACGCAAATCCAAAGGAAAGGAAAAGAAAATCCATTGCTTCATGTCCATGATGAAAAAAAAAAATTCAAATGAATCCATAGTCCAACTATTTACGATCCAATGTGGAAAAAAAATAAAACATTAATCCATGTGCAAACTCCAAAAAAATATTTCAAATCAATCCATTGTTGGAGAATGAAAAGGGTCCATCAGCCCAACCAAACAAATGAAACCTATCTACCAAACTACCTAAAAATACAACTATATACAAATTTGTGTGGCATTGTCCATTCACCACAAATTAAAGGAAAACGAAAAAGGAAACCTAACTCTACCTACCTAAACTATTTACAATGGCAGCGGTCTAGTCAGACCTGATTTCCCGGGCCAGGGCATCATCGAACTCCTGCTTGATGTCCCGGAGGCGGTCCTCTTCCATGGCCCGAGGGTTTGCAGGGATGACGACATCTGGACCTCCAGGTCCCTGCGAATTGCCTCGAGGCACTCGGCCCGCCTCAGAGCCCTACGCATGGAGTTCTCCGCCCTGACCATCCTTAGCCGTGCCTCTTCCGCCCGCTGCCGCTCCGCATCTATAGCATGGCCTAACCGCTGCCACATGGAAGACACTTCCAGTCCTGGGTCCTCCTGCCCTCTGGCCGATGCCTGGCCCTCCGATGTTGAAGGCCCCGAGCCATCATGGCTCCCACCTTGTTGCTGCTGCTGCTGTGCCTGTGCCCTGGCTCTTGCTGCCTGCATGTCCTCCTATGGCTGGGGTGCAGTTGTCGAGGTGGCCACCCCTGCTGGACGTCCGACTCCCGACTGTGGCAGGGATCTTTCCTCCACCAGCCTGGCCGCAGGGTCAGAGGCAGCTCCACAGGGTACCCAGGTTATACATGGGTGGGAAGATGGCATGGAGGACGACTGGTGCGTAGGGGGATCAGGTGAGGAAGGGGTCGGAACAAGGTCCAGCAACCTGAGGAATCCGGGCCTGGTGACCTGTCCCAGTAGGTCAACGCGGCCAACGAGACATTCGAGATGACGTGCAGTGTCCTCACGAAAACACTGCAGGTCACCTTGCATGCCCCGTTGACGCAACGCCATCCCACTCAGGACAGGCTCAACACGGTCCAGGATAGCCACGTCCGCAGGGAGAGGAAGGCCAGTTGTTGTAAGCGGATCCCCTCCCTGAAAACCGGTCTGGACGTAGGCATCCCTGCTGGTGCAGGATGATGCAGTCACAGGATCGGGGACAGGATTACACACAGGCACCTCCACGGCGGCCTGTGCTGCCTCCAGTCCCAGCCCCTGCACTGCACCACTAGCACCAGTGGAATCCCACCTCCAGACCCCGTGTCTGTACCTTCCACGGCCTCCTCCTCCACCAAACCCCCCACCAACCTGGATGACTCTGTGCCATCTTCCTCTGTCGGACCCTGTGGGGTCTCAGCTGCCCCTTCTGCTGCCGAGGAGTCCAACTCCGACCTCCGCCTCTTGGACCTACCCTCGGCAGCTGCGGCCTGGGACGCGGCACCGGACTCCTCACTCCCTGATGAGATGACAACTTGGGAGGGGAGCCGAGCCTTGCATCTCCGGCTGGCGTTGTGATCCCTGCCGCTGTTCTCCACAGCACCCTCTCTGCCCTCTTCATCAGTTGACGCTGCAGACAGGGAGAGAAAGAACACAGGCATCAGGGCACTGTATAATGGACTGATACACACATGACAGTTGCACATGAGTGGCAGTGTCAAACTTCAGACATGGCATCACAATCCCCAACACACATGTCATTTCAACTCACACACATGAGCAATTCCACAGCCATATCGCACCAGCCAGCACCATCCATACACATACGACAGCATGAGCATCCGAAGGTGAGCCTGACGACACATGAAACACGGGGAGTGCACAACACATGCACACATGCCACCACACTTACATGCATGTGTACATGTCCACCAATTATCACAGTGATGAGATTGCCATCCATGTCACATTTGGCATTCAGCCTTCTACTTGTCAGTGTCACATGCATCCAAGTTGCATCACAGTTGCACACTTGTCAAATACACATACATGCACATGTACACAGTGCAGATACATGCAGCAGGAACCACCATCCATGTGTGACACCACAACCATGCCAACGTACATACACAGAATTTCAAAACATGTGTGCTCCCACATCTGCATTTTGCCTGCATGCTTACCCACACATACACCATCCATTTGTCTCGCACATGAGAGGACTCGCATGTGTCAGCATCACCCCCCTGTACATACACATCCATACATGGCCATACAAAAACACATGTGCTACCTCCCCACTACAGACACACCACGACACGCACAGCGTACAATCAGTATGCATGTACACTTACCGCTCGACTCCAGACGGGTCTGCCTCTCAAGGACCTGGACATGGAGCGCTGGGCATGTGCGTTCCAGGACCCTCATTTGGTGTTCTGAAAGGTGGCCCGAGCGCCCCTTAGCATCCGCTGCCTTCAAGAGGCGCCGGGCCTTGTTCAGGGTCCTGGACCTGAAGTCCTCCCAGCGCTTCTTGACATGTTGTAAGTCGCAGACTGCCACCCCCTCCGCGTTGATGGCAGTCACGATGTCCATCCAGATCCTGGTGTGTCCTTCCTTGTCGGTGCGCGAACTTCCGAAGAGGGCATCATACTGCCCCAGGACTTGCTCCACCAGGACACCAACTTCGGTGGCAGTGAAGTGGTGGCCCTCTACCTCTCTGGCTGGGGGTTGCCAGTGGTGCCAGATGATGTTGTACCCGACATGGCAACCCCAGAGGCAGGAGTGGGTGGGCAACTGGGTCCTGGGGCTGGGCTGTGGAGCGATGGTATACCAGTCGGGAGTCTTTGGTTCCAGCAGGGGTGGTCACAGCAACTGCACCCCTGGCTGATGTGCAAGCAACAAATAGCAGGGCACGTGGGCAGCAGGCAGTCAGGCAGCAGCAGATGGCAGGTGGGAGCGTGCTCGGGGCTCTGGGGGTCAGTAATTCAGCCTTCTGGGTAGGAGCGTGGTCTTCCGTGTGTTGTTGCGTGGCCAGCTTGATACGGAATGATTTGGCACTTGAAAATCTTGCACGTCTGCGTGTAATTCGAGGAAAGGCCCTTAGTGCGTAAGCGCGTCAGCACACGTGCGTGGTTTCATTGGACCAAAGGCCCTTAGCGTAAGCGCGTCTGTGACGTGACGCACGCAGGTGTTTCCCTCATAGCATGTGATGACAGAGCCCACGTGGAAAAACTGCACGTCCGAGTGTCATCACGTGTAATTGGAGGAAAGGGCCCGCGTACACGCTTTGTGATGTGTACGTGTGGGCCGGTTTAAAAGCTACGTGTACAACACTATTTCCTTGTACGTGCTTTTCGTGGAGAGCGAGTGGGTGAAATCTGTACTTCTTGTCGGTTCACACACGATTACACAGCGTTTCTAGTTCGTACTCCCTGTTACCTCTGACAGCTTTCATTTCTCTTCATTTTTTTGGGCCTGTTTCCTCAAACAGCGTTCACTTCTCGTTTTGTCCTGTCTCCTCAGACAGCGTACAATTCTTCTTTTGGCGGGGGTGTTGCCAACGCGCACACGCGCTTCTTTTTCACGTTCTTTTTCCAGGCAGACGGTGAGTCGCGCACGTATTTACCAACTGTGCTTGCCCCATGTGTCGCGTACCCTTTCAGAGGTCATTGTAGGCTGCGTGTATTACGCGTACGTTTATTTTTGTGTTTCTGGGTGCCACAGTGTAGTGCGGGTTCATTTTTCCACGCACGTGGTCTTTGAGGGGTTGCGTGCATGTTAGTTTTTGTTTTTGGGCTGCCTGTGCGTTGCGTGACCCGTCATCTTCCCCCAGGGGTCACAGACAGCCTTGTTAGAGCACTAGGGTACGAATTCCATCTAGTACCCTACCCCTTTGACCCCCAATTGTCCAGGACAATAGTTTACTGCTCCTCCCATACGCACAACAACATCAGTGCCATGGTTGGGAGGCGACCAAGCGGTAAGGGAGGCAAAGGTAGCCGACCTTCAAAAGGTGGACGTGGTGGGCACGGTAGGGGACGTGGCCGGGATTTGCAGGGTGCCCCTATACCCCCATGTGTGGAGGACCTATCAGGGACACCCATGCCCCCCCCATGGTTGAGGGAAACGTGGCTGAGACCATCCCAGCTCAGCCCTTGTTGGACCAGCCCATTGTGGCACCTGACCTGGCACAGGATGACTCCCAGGCTGACTTCCAGGTCAGCAAGCCTAGGCCATGTGTGGCGGTGCAAGTTGTTGTCACCAAGCCACGTGGATCTGGGGCAGCTATGTCATCTGCTGCCCCAAGTAGGCAGGGTGGGGAGGCTGCAGGGGCAGCTGCAGCACCATCCGCCCCAGCTCTGACTCTCCCAGCCAGGACAGTGTCGGTCCAGGTCCATCAAACTGACGTTCCCCCTGCCAACAACACCTTGCAACCAATGCCTGCACCAAGACCTATGGTCATTGTGCATTCCCAAACTCCTACTACCCATTCCACCGGTGCTTCTGCCCCTACTGACCAGAGCGGCGTAAGCCACTCTGGCTCCGCTCCACCTTCAAAAAAGAGGAAGAAGGGTGCTCTGGCACAACAGGCTGAGACCCCAGACACGGCTGAACACTCCGGCACGTCAAGGAAGCCTAGCTTTAATGACCCAGAACTTGATGCACTTGTGACCTAGGTGTCAGCACATAGCCGCGAAATGTTGGTGACTCCAGGGTGCAAGACCACACCTGGTCAACGTAGGGCACACTGGCAGACCATCGCGGACCGCATAAGTGCCCTTGGATCTGTGAGGCGCACAGCTGATGATTGCTACAAGCGGTGGAATGACCTGAAACGCAGAGCAAAGAACAAGCTGGCCTCAAATCATGCCGCTACTCTGGTGACTGGCGGTGGGTCTCCACCAGAGGACAACAAACTCACTGAACATGAGTCTGTTGCTGGGGCCTTCGTCACAGAGGAACAGATCCAAGGTGTGGGAGAACTACCTGATTACGACGCATGGTCCGGTGAGTGCCCATGCATGTGTGTGTAATCCATGTGTATGTTGTTTGGGTGACGGGTTCTGATTGAGTGCCAGGTGAGGGTGTGTGTGCCTGAGTGGTATGGGTCACCCATGTGCTTCATCCAAAACATTCAGCGGCCTTGGATTTGGGTGTGACAGTATCCCTTCTGCCCACAGTAGTAATTTAGCGCAACATTACGGCAGTTGCCCTTGAAGTGGCATCTTGCAACAACATTGTTTGTATTTTTTAGTGTTCATTCAGGCTGATTGTTTCAATTCTCCAACTTTTGCTACGCATTCCTCAGGCTTATTGTCACATATGTGACATGCTTCTGTCATTGATGAACCCCACATTGGCCCACATGTGTTACCTTGTTAGGTGAATGATTTGATCATTCAGGCTGATTGAGTATTGGCCTGATCACATACATTTTTGGGGCCTGTTTGAATGTGGAACATGATAGTTGTTTCCTGTCATGTTGAAGTGCACAACCATTGATGTGTACACCGGCCTGCAATCACTGTATTTTTGTACACTGGATGTGTTGCAGTTTGTGGCACATGCGTATTTTGTTACACTAAATGCACCATTTTTCATCTCATAATGTCCATCTCACATGGATGGCTGACAGTACTCATTCACTGACATATGGATGTACTTGTGGAATGTACCATGGCTATGGTACATGCCATCTGTGTGATGGCATGTGTCATGTATGTGTATTGGACATGCCACTCACAGGCCACTGTGTGATGGCAGTGCTACCCAGCATGCAGCAAATGTGTTGCTCTTCCATCTTGGTGTCATCAGTGTCTGCCTTTTGCCTCCCCTTCAAACTCAGTGACAGTGCATGCATGGGAGGGTTATAGTCATGTGGGACATGTGTAAATCATGTACTGGTTCTGTAGCTTGTCAGGCCTATTTGTGTGCTATGGTGCTAATTCCTGTTTCCAGTTTTTGTCTTTCATGTTTTTGCAGGGGATGACACACTTGATGCTGTTGAGGTTGAGGAGATGGTGCAGACCCAGGAGGATTCTCAGGCACGACCGGGCACCAGTGGGGGACGTGGTGTGGTGGTGGGTGAGAACCCAATCTTGCTGCAGACCATTCTGTCCAGGGGTGTCTCTAGGTGCACCACCTCAGACCTCTATTCAGGTGCTGATTCGGATGATGAGACCTATGTGCCATCGCAGGTAAGTGTTTCTGGCAGGGATTCTGTTCTGTCCAACCCACCTGCACCAGGGGTAGAACCCTCTTTGGGGATGTCAGTGTTGGTAAGTCCGCCTTTGGCGGTTACGGATGCAGGGTCACACTCCACAACATTTGATCCTGTTCCTGGGCCAGCAGATCAGAGGGGGAATGCAGTCCTGTAGCCTCAGGCAGTGCCGGCACAGCAAGGCGCAGATCGCCTTGCCCCAAACAGGTGTGGTGCCCGCCGACACGGTGGCTGTACGCCACCAGGCAATACCGTATGGGAACAATCCATGTACGGTATGGCAACCCAACAGGCAGCATCAGTTGAGATGATGGCTCAAGCAATGGAGAGGGTGGCCACTTCCATTGTCCCCCCTGAAAGGCAGATGGAGCTACTACAGCAGGCAACAGACTCCATTTGCCAATCACACAGGGAAGAAATGTTGGCGTCCAACAGGGACCGATGGGCAGCACTGGAGACTCTGCGCCAATCCATCTCAATGGAGTCCCAGGCCCACAGGGAAGCCCTGAGGGAAGAACTCCATAACCTCAGGGAGACTCTTCTTGACCTTGAGGCTTCCACTAATTTCAGGACAGAACAGCAGCTGGAGCGGCTCACACGTTTGCTCTCAGCTGAGATGCAGGCAACACGTGAGGAGATCCGGACATCACGGGAGGCCATGAGTGCAGAAATGCATGCAACCCGTGAGGTGGTGCATGGGGATCTCCGCACTTTAATCCTCCAGATTCAGACCTTCAACACCCGCATGCTTGCTGCCATGGAGGACCATACCAGGGCTTTGCGTGGCCTGCCTCCCATAGCACCAGCACCTCCTGATGCAGCAGCAGAGGGTGATGAGAGCGACAGCAGCAATTCTCCCACAACAGCGTAGCCGTGCAGGCCATGAGCCCATGGAGGTGTTTTTTTTCCCAACATCCACACAGGTGGCTGTTGGTGCGCACCCTGTCCTCGGACCTCCTGGGTGGCCTCCCCACCCCCTGGCCACATGGCCATTTTTGATTTTTGATTTTTGATTTTTTAATTTTTTTTACAGTGTGTTGCCTTGTGTGGCTCCCGTGGGCATCCACTGTATTCTAGCTGGGCACATGCAGGTTTGTCCTGAGTTTGGGTTAGATGCTTGGGTTTGTGAGACACACACCCCTCCTGCTTCCCATTTCCATGGGCTTGCAAAGGGTGTGCCCAAGTGACAGTGAATTACACAGTGACGTTGGACTCCCATGAGCTGTGTGGGCAGTCTGTAGTCAATACTGTGTATACATTCCTAGTGGATATTGTTGTTGTATTGTACACTGCATGGTGTATTGATATGTGCTTGTGCTTCCATGTCTCCCTCCAAATTTGCAGGTTCATTCCTCATGTCTTCACAAGGCCATCTACTTTGGAGATGGAGTTCATGTTCTATGCAGTACACTGACAAATTTGGAAGGCTGCAACAATACAGTTGGAAGGGGTAGATGTGGTGGCATATTCAGGTTGTAAGACTACGACTACTTTAACTTAGTACTGTCATGTTTTTCCTATGTTTGAGGTTGTGTTGCTGCATTGTATTGTTGGTAAGTATTTGGTCATGTGTGTTGTTAGTTCTACATTACTGGGAGCATATTGTGTGTGGCCAGTTTCCATTAGGGACAGTGTACTTTGTGACACTTGTGTCAGGTTTTGGGGATTGCTTTGTTTGCTTTCACATAGCATGACATGCCATGGTGTGTTGGGTGGTGGAGCTGGGGAGGGGTTGGGTGACATGGTGCTATTGTCATGTTGTATTTTGCAAGGGGGTCATGAATTTAGCAGCATAGAAGTGTCTTTTGATGACACAGCATTGGTGGTGTTTGTGTAGGTAGGGATGCACACAATGTAACACTTCCAGGTGACCAATCTCAGGCTGGTATGGTTGTGACAGTTGACTGTCCCTTATGTCATCAATATTGAGTGTCAGCTAGTATGTGCCAGGGATGTGTGCACTCCACAGGTGTGTGATTTTAGGTGAAGTAATTAGCCACTAGCTGCGTACAGGCTGTGTCACCCTGTGCCCTTTCCCCTCCCATGCGCAGCGGGCGTGCATGTGGTTGGGGATACCACCATGTCCACCGGCAGGCCCTGGCGTGTTGCAACGTTGTGCAGGACACATGCTGCCACTATGATCCTGCACACTACTGGGGGAGCGTATAACAGCTGCCAAGGTCAAGGGAGCGAAAGCGTGACTTGAGCACTCCGAATGTGCGCTCCACTATGCCCTGGGTTGCAATATGGGCTGTGTTGTATATTACCTCAGGTGGCGTGGTGGGGTTCCGAATTGGCGTCATCATGTGGGTGCTCAGAGGGTAGGCACTGTCCCCTGGGGAGGTGGTGATGGGTATCATTAGTGGGGTTGTGACATTACTCAGTATCTGACATGCATGCATGTGCTGTGGAATTCATACTCACCAAGCAGCCATGTATCGCCATGCCGCCCAGCTTCTAGGTCCCGGTTTAGGGTTGACATTCTGTAAATGAAACTGTGGGTGGACCCTGGATAGTTGGCATATACTGAGGTGATGATTCCCTTGGCATCACATACTACCTGGACGTTGATGGAATGCCAGTGCTTGCGGTTTCTATAGATGTGCTCAGATGCCCTGGGAAGACGTAGAGCCACATGGGTGCAGTCAATGGCACCTAGCACTATGGGGAAGTGTGCCACCCCATAAAAATCCTGGACGACAGCCTGCCTTTCGGCAGCTGTTCTGGGCAGGTATATGTGCCTGCGGACTGATGGGCATGCAGTCATAATGCCCAACACCTGGTGCAGGCAGTGTGACTGCGTGGCCTGTGACACCCCCCCCCCACTATAGCACTTGTCCACTGAAATGATCCAGTGGCCAAGAAGTGCAGTACATTGAGGACCTTCTCCAGGGGGCTGAGTGCTTGGGAGCACAGGGTGGGTAATGTGAGGTCATCCTCCCACTCACCAGGTCGAGCATTATGTGAGGTGGAAACCTGTACCTCCCATACACCTGGTCATCAGGCATCCCAAAAAGGCTGGTTCTGGGTGTGAAAATTCTGGGCCTGACTATCCTCCTCCTCCTGCGGTATCCCACGACCACTGCTGCTAGAAACGGTATATTCATCTTGGCGCGTCTGTGCTTGTTTGTTATTAGCGTGCACTTTTATGCTACGCGGGTCCACGTACGCCTACTTCCTGCTGGCGAACGTGTTTCCGGATTAGCGCGTCTTTATTGGCGCACGCGTTAGCCCCGTTTGATTCCATGAATACGTGTTGTAGGCGAGCGTGTGGGCGTTCCGCGCACTTGCCTCCTGTACTTCCCCCGTGACGCCCACATTTTCACGCGTTGTTCCCCATTCCGCGTGTCACGCCCCTGTTGGTATATTGTGTTACGCCTACTTTTGTTGTGTGCGCCACGCTATGTGCGCTTTCCCTGTGTGCTTAGTGCACGCTGTTTGAAGGCGTGTGCGCCAGCGTGCGCCAAACAGGATTTTGGCGCACATCCATGGATTTCCACGCGCACGGACTTCCATGAATCGCTGTGCGCGGGTTTTGCTGTGATTTTCGCACTGGCACTGCGATTCGCACACTTTCGCACGCTTTTGCACGCTTGCGCTGAAATTTTCGGCGCATATTAATTCCATGAATCGGCCTCTTTATTTGTCATTTAGATTAGTACATTCTTTGATACATTAAGTAGTTAATAATAGGTCTCCCGATAACCCCTGGCATCTTGTGACCAACATTATAAACACAACCCCTTGTAGAGATTTTTCATCAAAATTAATGTTATATGTGATGTCATTAGTGATGTTACCAATGACATTTGTGACCTCATCGTTGATTTCCTGGGTGTTATTCTTAGCAGTGCACGTTGGTTGCGCTAGTTATGGTTGCTTTGCTTGCCATAACTGGCGAATTTCTGTGGGTTTTTGGTTTTACTTGTAACCATAAAATCCCTTTAAGAATGCTTTTTCACTGAATTTGATAGATTCTTATTAGAGCATCTTAACCATAATGTCCCTTTAACAAAGTATATATATATATACATATCACACGGCCCATGGTGATATAGGAAGAGCACTTTTTGGGCGGCTTATAACTTCGCGCTCGCTGGACGAATCCTCAGCAAACTTTGCAATATAGTCCACTTTGAATTTTTTTGCAAAGGTTGGTGAGGTTTGGTCCAGGGGGGGGCAATGTTATAGGGGGGTCCCAAAATGCCTTTTTTTCCCATAGACTGAATGGGGAAAAAACGTTGCTCACGCCTACAGCCCAAAACGCTGGACGGATTTTCACCAAATTTGGACCAGGAGCAGCGGCTTGGTCTCGAAAGCGTGCTTTTGTAAATTTGGTGAACATCCGACTGTAGTTTTTTTTAAAATGACCAAAAAGTAGGTCAACAAAAATTAGTGATATCTATGTTCGGTCCGCGGACACACTTCCCTGTTCAGTCCGCGGACAGTGTCCTGATTGGCTAATCGGCTTGCGTCATGTCTGCGGACATGCAACGTGTTCGCTGATTGGATGGTGAAGAGCGTGAAGTGCGTCAGATTTTTGGAAACACCCGCCATCTTGTATCCGCGGACATCCTCGGACAGCGCAGTGTCAAATGGTGGGGAAATACAATTTTGGCAAGTGTGTTGTTTTGTAAGACTGTTTGGGGATGGTGGGGGGTAAGAGATTTTTCAAATATTGTATGTATTTAGGTGGTAGGCACCGCTGTTGTGTTCATTGTGTCCGCGGATTGTGGCGCTGTCCTTGGTGTCCGCAATCGTTCCATATGGGAATGTCCTAAGGACACTATACCTGTCCGTACTGTTTGAAGGCAAGTTGCAACTGTTCTAAGAACGCACGCAGTGTTCGGGATGTCCGCAAATAAATGAAAATTGCGGTGTTCTGGGATCACCATACCTGTCCGTACTGTTCGCAGACAAGTTGAAACCGTTCTAAGAACACACGCAGTGTCCGGGATGTCTGCAAATAAATGAAAATGGAGTTGTTCCTATGACACTATACCTGTCCATACTGTTCGCGGGCAAGTTGAAACTGTTCTAAGAACACACCTGGTGTTCGGGATGTTCACCATTAAAAAAAATGGAGGTTTCCTAAGGACACTATACCTGTCCGTACTGTTCGCAGGCAAGGTGAAACTGTTTTTGGAATACGCGCGCTGTCCGGGATGTCTGCAAATAAATGAAAAAAGAGGTGTTCTGAGGACACTATACCTGTCCTACTATTCACAGGCAAGTTGAAATTGTTCTAAGAACACACCTGGTGTTTGGGATGTCCGCCATTAATCAAAATGGAGGTGTCCTAAGGACACTATACTTCTCCGTACTGTTCGCAGGCAAGTTGAAATTGTTCTAAGAACAACGTGGTGTTCGGGATGTCATACTGTTTGCAGGCAAGTTGAAATTGTTCTAAGTACACACGTGGTGTTCGGGATGTCCTCAAATAAATGAAAATGGAAGTGTCCTGAGGACACTATGCTTGTCCGTATTGTTCACAGGCAAGTAGAAACTGTTCTAAGGACATCCAAGGTGTCCACGGAAATTAAAAATGCCACGAGGCCTAGTTAAACATTTTTGATTGTATGGGTGTGATCATACTTAAAAATGTTTTATTCTATGGGTGTGATCTATGGGTGTGATATGCTGCAGTGGTTACTGCCAGGGCCTAGAGTCTTGGGTGCATGGTCGAAGGCCATGCACCCAAGACTCTAGGCCCTGGTGGCAACCACCCCAGCATATCACACCCATAGATCACACCCATAGAATCAAACATTGGTGTGATGTATGGGTGTGAAATATTTTGGAGTTGTGGCACGAATGTACTGAAGACTGAAGTTGTAAGTACTGAAGTTATAAACTACTATGGGTGTGATATGTTGTGGTGATTGTGGCAGGGTGCATGTGTGAAGGTTGTAGGCTGTAGGCTGTATACTCAATACTTTAGGTCCTGACCACAACCATTGCACCATATCACAGCCATAGATCATACCTATGGATTTGATTATCTTTCAAATGGTTTCAATTATACTTACTGCATGATTTGTTGACATTCGATACATTTTTTTATATGAGTTTGGTACCTGGAGGAAGTATTCTTTTTCATGTTCTGTGATAAAAGAAAAGAGAATGTTAGTGTATGTATTCTATAAAGACTTATTACATTTCAGAATACATATTTCAGTTTTTTTTTTGTTGACCCTCATATTTGGTTTACAAACCAGTGTACTGTGCATTTTGCTCAGTTTCTGTGTTGTTTTTGAAATCATTGGGTCTGTGGGAAAAAAAAATCCTTGTCGGATTAAAAAACCCTTTTTTGTTTTGCTACAGTCTATTTGTTTGTTTCCTTTCAGTGTTTACTTTTGTTTTTGGTTAATGTTCAATTCGTTGGATTGTTGCAGATTTCTGAAGCAGTTACATACCTGATGGCATATTGTAACTGTCTATTTTTAGTTGTTATATGATCTTCGGCTAGTTAGATACCTATTGGTGTATTCTAACAGTTTATAGTTTTTTCATTGAACTTTTTTTTAATGATGAAGTACAGATTAGTTATTACATTTTGGTTTTAAGAAGATTAAAAAGCGTTTGTAAGATTTTCTGACAATCTCTGCTTTAGAGTAACCATCCACATTTTTGTTGCAGATTTCTGAAGCAGTTAGATACCTGATGCCGTATTCTAACTTTAATTAATATATTTTTTTTTAATTTAGTGGTATTGATTTATCTGTTTGGTTGTTATAGTGTCTTGGGGTATTAGGATACCTGTTGGTATATTGTAATGGTTTATAGTTTTCTAATTGAAGTTTTGTTAATGTTTAAGTACAGATTATTTATTAAATTTCGGTTTTAAGAAGATTAAATAAGTGTTTGTAAGATTTGCTGGTAATCTCTGCTTTAGAGTAATGGTACTATCATTACATTCGAACCATCCACATTTCTTTTTTATATATGCAGTGTAGTGACGTGCATTGGTTGTGGCTCCTGCGTGGTAGATTATACCTATTGTTTTTATTTGTTTGTTTCCTTTCAGTGTTTATTTTTGTCTTTCGTTAATGTTCAATCTGTTGGATTGTTGCAGATTTCTGAAGCAGTTATATACCTGATGGCGTATTGTAACTGTCTATTTTTAGTTGGTATACAATCTTGGGCTAGTTAGATAACTATTGGCATATTCTAACAGTTTATAGTTTTTTCATTAAACTTTTTTTTAATGTTGAAGTACAGATTAGTTATTACATTTTGGTTTTAAAAAGATTAAAAAGCGTTTGTAAGATTTGCTGGTAATCTCTGCTTTAGAGTAACCATCCACATTTTTGTTGTAGATTTCGGAAGCAGTTAGAAACCTGATGGCGTATTTAACTTTAATTAATATTTTTTTTTAATTTAGTGGTATTGATTTATCTGTTTGGTTCTAATAGAATCTTGGGGTATTAGGACACCTGTTGGTATATTGTAATAGTTTATAGTTTTCTAATTGAAGTTTTGTTAATGTTTAAGTACAGATTAGTTATTAAATTTTGGTTTTAAGAAGATTAAATAGGCGTTTGTAAGATTTGCTGGTAATCTCTGCTTTAGAGTAATGGTACTATCATTACATTCGAACCATCCACATTTCTTTTTTATATATGCAGTGTAGTGACGTGCATTGGTTGTGGCTCCTGCATGGTAGATTATACCTATTGTTTTTTTGTTTTGCTACAGTCTATTTGTTTGTTTCCTTTCAGTGTTTACTTTTGTTTTTCGTTAATGTTCAATCTGTTGGATTGTTGCAGATTTCTGAAGCAGTTACATACCTGATGGCGTATTGTAACTGTCTATTTTTAGTTGTTATACAATCTTGGGCTAGTTAGATACCTCTTGGCGTATTCTAACAGTTTATAGTTTTTTCATTGAACTTTTTTTTAATGTTGAAGTACAGATTAGTTATTACATTTTGGTTTTAAGAAGATTAAAAAGCGTTTGTAAGATTTGCTGGTAATCTCTGCTTTAGAGTAACCATCCACATTTTTGTTGCAGATTTCTGAAGCAGTTAGATACCTGATGGCGTATTCTAACTTTAATTATTTTTTTTTTTCATTTAATGGTATTGATTTATCTGTTTGGTTGTTATAGAATCTTGCGGTATTAGTATACCTGTTGGTACACTGTAATAGTTTATAGTTTTCTAATTGAAGTTTTGTTAATGTTTAAGTACAGATTAGTTATAAAATTTTGGTTTTAAGAAGATTAAATAAGCATTTGTAAGATTTGCTGGTAATCTCTGCTTTAGAGTAATGGTACTATCATTACATTCGAACCATCCACATTTCTTTTTTATATATGCAGTGTAGTGACCTGCATTGGTTGTGGCTCCTGCGTGGTAGATTATACCTATTGTTGTGAAGGTTTTTCTACCAAGTGATACTTCACCATGTGTGAATCCATTCAGCTTGCAGTTGTTTTTGGTACCATCTGCATTGTAAGGTATAAGCATTAGTATTACGTAGTTACTATGTTTGTTTGTTTATGTTTATTTTTTTGTGTTTGTATTAGTAAGGAGGAGCGATTATCTGAATTGCAGTTAGTACATAATACACAATCTGCCATGGTTCGCATGTTCTACAAGTTGCTGAAATGGAATGGATTCACAATTTGGTATGGATACACACACAAAGCGCTCGTTAGGGATTTCTTCTTATGTAACATTGTTGCAAAGAGTGCAGGTATGTTTCCACATGTATGAATTCTGGAAGATTTCATTTATAGGTATGTTTTTGTTTTCCAATACTTGTACTAAGTACATTAGAAATTCTTGTGGATCTTCTTGTGAGTTTATAGTAAATTTTACCATTCCAGCACAGCAGTCCAGCTTTTGTCTTATTCCGTGAACACTATACGTGTTGTCAGGATTGTTTTTTGCATTTCTATGAAGGACTAACATTTGCAAACACAGTTGGTCTGCACTGTATAAGTAAATGTTGTCAACAATTGGTGGCAATTGAAATAGAATATTAATTGCTACATTTGCGTAACAACTTACACCAGTTACATTTGAAAATTTGAATAGACCAGGGAGTTCTGTGTCCAAGTCATTTTTTCAGAGTGTATGTTGCCTTTCTGAAGAAGTACCTAAGTTACTTTGACTAATAGGCTCTTCTATACTTATTGTGAATGATGAAGTATTAGCTTCTTTTATGCTCTTTGGAGGATTTGCAGTCAGATTCTGTTGCATCTCTGTTTGAATTAGTTTTCTTTTACGCTTTATTTTTTGTGGAACAGGATATGCGTTTAGATTGGGGGTGTATAGTGAACGTAGTCTATTGTATTCTAGAATGCAAGGAATATCAACGTTGACTTTACTTGCATCAAAGTTGATTAGAAATAGACATTCAAGCGTACGTAAGCATGATAGTGCTACATAGCTCATGCCTTCTTTAAAGACTGTGTTACCAATATCTATTAATGCTTTGTCTAGGATAAGACCTTGGGATTTATGAATGGTGACTGCATATGCTAGAGTTAGAGAAAATTGTTCTCTACGTACATACATGTCTTTGAAGAGAAGGAATCGAGCTGTTGAGCACCCTATCCTTTTTACTTCTGAAAGTTTGTCAAAGAGTATATTGACAAACTGAATGTTGTTGTCATGTGGGTATGTTTGAAAGCTAACAACTGTACCCAGTGCTCCATTAACTAGTCCTTGCTCCACGTCCAGGTTACGTTTAAGCATTACTCTACAGTTTAAGGATAATTTTAATATTTTTTCCAAGCCAGCTGTTTGAGACTGAATTTTCTAAGGTATTTAGTCTTGTTGTGGCTTGTTGACACATAGGTAGTGTAATGCCATGTACGTCCAGTTTGTCTGCGGAGCAAATTTCAATTATTGGTTGCATTTCTTTTTTTAACATTGTTTCATTGAATTTGGAACAGCTTGCAAGAGTTGGCATTAAGGCCATACAATTGACATTTTTTGTGTGCTAATTGTTCCATAACATCAGTAGCACATGAGTTATCCCATAAAGTGCATGGAAGTGCCGGGTTTTTAATATTGTTTGTGCTTCTACACCAACTCTAATACTTTTTAAAATGTTGGCATAGGTGAGGTCTGTAGATTGGCGCATGTTCTCTGTTAATTCTCTGTATTGGAAATGTTGCCAAAGGTTGACATTTCCTATGCTGCCAATAGTTTTACGGCAGAGTTTGAGTCCTAAGGTTTTAAAAATAGGTTCACCTTTCACTGGTGTCAATTGAAGAAGATCTCCAAAAACAATAATGTGTTTTCCTCCAAAGAGTTCTTCGTAGTTTGTTTTAAGTACAATCTGAGATGAATCAAAGCCAACATGAGGTTGGAGACCATGCTCACTTCCTCTATTAGTAGCATTTTCATTTGTTTCTAAACTCTGCATAGTTCCATTGCAGTTTCTGTAGAAAGTTTGAAAGAATCTAATTTTGTTCGGTGTTCTACTGGAAGGAGTAGTAATCGGTGTAAAGTGATACTGCCTTTGTTGTGGGCAGCTAAACCTGTGGGGGCAGTTACAATAGCTGACAGTTTGTTGTTTGTCAATTGTTGAAGGAACTTGCTGATGGTTTTGATTAAGAATGTTTTACCTGAACCAACTTCACCACTGACGTTTAGTAGTATAGGTTTATAATTTTGGCAGGTACATTCTTTATTTTCGTGTTGTATACCATGTGCAATTTGTTATGTTACTTCTTTGAAAATGGTGCGCTGCTCTTTGTTTAGCTTTGATTGTAGTGCAGTTAAGTCTTCTGTATCTTCTTCAAAGTGAAACATGGTGTTTCATACTTCTGTCATAGCTAATTCTGCCTCATTTGCTATAAGTGGCTGTCCCAGTGGTTCTTGGCTTCCTGTTATAGAAGGTTGACTACTGTCGGGAGTATCCTTATCTAGTTGGGCCTGGAGATCTTCTTCATGTTGCTGTTCATTTTGCAACATTGCTTTGTACTGCATAAAGTTCAGATCGGTGATAGTGCTTTCATTTGCTTTCAAAGCTTCTTCGTAGCAGTCATAGTTATCTAGTAACTCTTCTTCTTTTCTCCATGGTTTAAAAAAGTTGTAGGAGGGACATGTAATATAGTTCTTTCTGTTGAGGAGTTTTTAATGACAATTTGATATGATTAATTAAACTTGGTTTAGTAAGTTTTACTAAGATGCCTTCACAATCTGTCACTGTATATCTACCTTTGCTTTCATCGGGTTTTATATTATTTTTGTGTGCACCGTTTTGGGCTATGTAGTATAGACACATGTTTTCTACAGTGGTACTCCTGTTTGGGTAGTATGTGTCTAGTAAATTGTTTTTCAAAATGTCTTGGCTGTTTGGATAATTTTTGGCTATTGTTTCTATGTTGTCATATGATTTGAGAACTCTTTTTCTAGATTTGGCAGGACCAAGACTTAGCCATACTATATTTTCAGATTTTCCATACAAAGCAGTACCGGTTAAACGATCTGCAGCTTCGTAGGCACCACATTCTCTATGAAAGAGCATTTTTATTCCTAAACTGTACAATTTCTGAGATAGTGTTTTGTCTGATGATAGGTCATTCCAGAGGTCTTGAAGCTCTGTTTTTTCTGCTTTTGTTAAGTATACTGTAACATATCGTGCAACTGCAGTAGAATTGTCTGCAATGTACTGCACATCTATGTTTGCATTCCATAAGTGGGAAATGATTGCACTGTAATCATTGATATATTTTGATTCTTCTTTTCTTTTTATGTAATATGTGTTCTTAGGTGATATACCTTTAACATTATGTCTAAATGAAGACATGAAGTTGTTTACTTCACCTGTTTCTGTAACTGGTCTAGGGAAACCAAACCGGCATTTGGTGTAGTATTTCCCATTCTTTTTGTATTTGCGACGACAATATTGGCCACATTTGTGTCTTTGAAATTGTACAATTTGTGCATGAAGGTCACTTTTTGTTGTTTGTGAAGGGATTTCACAAGTGACATATTTTTGGATGAACTGCAAAACAGTGGTATCACTGTCTTGACCAAATTTAGGAGCATCTTTAATCCATAAAAGCATGTGGATATGTGGTGCTCCTCTGGCTTGAAATTATTTTCTCCAAAAGAAGTGTTGCACTTCTCCAAGTGGAGGAACAGTTTTATTACAAATTAAGTGTAGCATAGCAATGAAACTATGATGGAAATATTATGAAACATTAATAGAATCTAAAGAGCAAAGTTCTCCAGGTGTTAGTATATCTATGTTTGTTTTGTTTTTGTTTGATATGCGTAGGAAATCATGTAAATCTTCTCATGCATATTCTGCACAACTTAATGTAAAAAACCAAGTGGGTGGTCCAAGGTTCTGATCCTACAACGTACATCTCCGTGATGTCAGAACCAGTATTCTTTCATACCACGCATGTTTGCAAACAGATTTGTAATACTTGATTGTAAAACCTCATCTTTTTCTTGCACTTTTTGTATTAATTGTGCAGCCGACATATTTTGAAACTGTGTTGCTGATTTCAATATGTGTGCAACTCCATAACATAGAGTTGCTAGTTAACTTTCAAAGAGTAGGTGGAATATGTATTCCACATTTTGTCTGAATCTGGGATCTTCAGAATACATTTGTGATGAGCGGCATTCTGATGCTGTTATTTGAGTGGCTCTGTCATCGTATCTTCCTCCTTTGCCATTAGGAAACAGTAGAGGACAAGCACATGCTTCTATACTTTTTTCCCATATGCTCATTGGTGAGCCTTTGTTTTGTAGCATTTGGTACGTTTCTAGTGCATCATCTATGCTGTCTTTAGAGTGCAATGAATGAATTGTATAATGGTCTAAAATATTGGATACTGCATCGGTATCCAGAAGTTCAAATTGACCAGTTTCTCGTGACTCTTGAATTATTTCAGTTGTTCCACTTAAGTTTTCTTCAATATTTATTTCTTTGTAGTACTCATTATTGTCTTTTAAATATTGCAAGGCTTCTCTAACTTTATGTAAATTGACAAGTTGTTGCCACATTTTTTTGTCTTTTGTCTTTTGTTGGTACACCATTTACTAAGATAATTAAAGATTGTTCTATTGGACGTTGCATTCCTAGAGTGTGTACATTTTCTGTCAGATTTAATGCTAAATAAAATACTTTGCCACAAATACCTTTTACCAATTCTGAGAGAGGTAATTTTGCTGTTTTTGTTTGAAGACATATTATTGGTTGAAATGGGTGTACTGTTTGAATTATGATGCTCTCAAATAAATTGAGTTGTTGCAGGGATTTTGGTAGTGGAAATAATTCCAAATTATTTGTGATAGCATGTGAAGGAGTTTGGTTGTTGTCAAGTTTTGTAGTGCAGTAACTGCAAAGTATTAAAGGATCGGTTATTTCATATTTGTTTTCTGCTATAAGATAGAAAGCTAATTCAAACCATTTAGAATCTTCATTGTCATCTATTTTGTATGCTATGTCTATAGTTTTTGGGTTAGTTTTGTAAAATGTTCTGCGGCAACACACACACACATGGTTTGGTATTTCAGCAGATGTACTTTTAAATTTTAGTATTTCTTTTTTGAATGTGTGTAGTAGAAGGTTGCCATGTGTACAATTGTTGGTAGTTTATTGTGAAGGTATTGCGTTTTGTTAAGTGGCTTTCACCTCCAAAATATTTTTCCTGGATATGGCCAATTTCTTCAAGTAGTTATTTGGTTGTACCATGTAGAAGATTGCCATTTAAATTGGCTAGTGCTAATGCAGGACTTTTGGCATAGTACAGTTTATAGACTAGATTTCTTATACTTGGATGATGAGTTCATATCATTTTGATATGATGGAAGGTGCTTTTGCAAATTGGTCCTGAAATGCAGGCTAATAAATGTCCTTGTAGCCCTGTGTATTTACGTACTGGACAGGTATCCATATTTTGCAGCAGTTGCATTTTGATTTTGTCTTTGCCTTTCACATATTAATTGAGAAATTGGCATAAAGATTTCAAATATTTTTTGGGAATGTTACACATTGACCTGCATGACCATTTGTATACTGGATGTTTTCATCCAGTCGAATGGAGAGGTAATTCTGTGTTTTCAGGGGATATTTTTGTAAGCAGTATTTCTTGTTCCATTATGGTATTATTCATTTTTTTTTTCATAACCTCGTCCACTGCTATCTATAGCAATCGTACTTGTTTGCTTTTGTTTATATGCTTCTTCATTAAATATGGTTCTGTGTTTGGGGTGTGACTCCATTCACCTCCACAGATATTTAAGAAGTTATTTTTGTTGACATTCCGTTTATTGAGAAGTCTTTTTTGTAATTTACTAATTAGTTTGGTTAGTGGTTTCATTCTTTTTAACACTAAAATAAATAATTTTCTTTTGAGTAGGATTGCACTGTCTATCAAGGCTTCTAATATTAATTTTCTACGGTAGGTTTTAAGGATTGTGTATGATTTCTCTCCTGTTTTTATAAGATTTTGAAGGACTCTGTGGCGAAACACTTTTGCTAAAATATTTTTTGGGATATTTTTACTTGCCATTATATCAAGATTTATAGGAGTAGTTTTAGCAGCAGTGGTAGCTGAATTCTTGAAAATCGTTTTCTGTTTCCTTTTACATTTTGATAGAGGAGGCAAAGTTTCTGAACTGGAAACATGTTTAGTTTTGCTAAATGACTGTATTAGCTGTTTTGTTTGAACTTTTTGTACAAATTCTGCTAGAGATGGATG
Source organism: Ambystoma mexicanum (assembly GCF_040938575.1). Lineage (NCBI taxonomy): Eukaryota > Metazoa > Chordata > Amphibia > Caudata > Ambystomatidae > Ambystoma > Ambystoma mexicanum. The sequence continues at coordinate 1,140,684,893 of NC_090937.1, forward strand.
CTTATTTTGGATACTTCTTTTATCATTTGCTCTACTTCTACGTTGTTTTCTACGGACTTACTTTTTGGTAGGCCTTCTTTGGGGTCTGTTGAAAAAAATAAAGGAGACATGGGTTGGGTTGTTCTGCAATGCTTGTGTGCTGTGTGCGTGAGTGTCTGAGTATGATGGTAGAGATGTATGAAATGGTGTGTGGAGGCTATTCTTCTATTTGTGTGTTACTATACTGGGGTTCAGATGACAGTAGAAAGTAAGCTAGTGGTGAGGAGAAGCACAAATACTAAATCTAACGGTACAGGATTATAACAATACTTTGTTCTGCAATAATAACATTCTAGAGGCTGACTTATGTCATTTGTGCTCTGAAAAAACAGGGATTTGTGCAGAATTCTGTCTGCAAATTCCTGTTTAACAAATGGGTATTTGCGGACAGAATGGTGCTCTTATCTTTTTTTTTGATGCACAAATACCATGAATCAACCGCACAGTGTGTTTGAGTAACAGTAAGAATATTATGGCAGTATTGAGTATTGTACTTCATTTTTTTGTGTGGAAAGATTAGGTTTCTTCTGAGTTGTTGTTTGTACTTCGGATTCTGCTGCTTTTCAGGAGAGTGCTCTTCACTGTAATTGTAAAGGAAAGAAGTTAGCAATTTTGTGTGTACATAGTATGTAGTTTCCTTTGACTATGTGCAGCCTTCATATTTTATTTACATTATGTTAGTTCAACATGCTATGCAAATAAGTAGAATATAAAGTGTATGAAACACGCTTGGTTTTTTAAGGCTGTCTTATTGGATGTTAGGAAACAGAAGAAATAATGATATACTTATTTTGTAATTTTTATAAGGTAAATGGCAGATACTTTATAGAAAAGCATGGAATGTATGCATTTGTGAAGGTGTGTGTAATAAATCACAAGGGTGTGATGTACAGGTAGTGGTGTTATTGCAATTGGGAATTTTTCAATGTTAGTGTTTATCTGTGTTAGTGTTTGAAGGTGTTTGACCTTATCCTGGCTGTGTGTAAGTTTTTAGATAGCTGTGTGTTTAAAAATGTGTTTAGCAGACAGGTTTGGAAGTGACAGTTGATTATAGTAGATGGGAAAAATGACAGTAAGTTTATTTTGTAGGTTATACAGATTAAGTGACAGTTACTTTGTTCATATGCATTCATAAGATTTGTATTTGTACTGGGAAGAAAAAATGCATACCTGTTGTTTGCATTCATGCATGTGGATATGCATACAGCTGCAAGTAGAAATCTTGGAGACTGTGCAGTAGTTTTTGTAGTAGGTGCTTTCCAATTATATGAAACTTGTACTCAGAGTAATCTACAGTACATTTGAAGTGCTGAACTCTGATGATGCAGTTAGATGTAGAGGTCTTGAATGTGATTGATGGATGGCTGTGTGGCGGTTTACCTGTATCAAATGAGGGAATGGCACAGAGAGTGAAGTGGAAATGGTAGAAGATTATGATTTGTCCGCGGACATAACGGAAGTCCGCGGACACCGCAAATTACAGACAGGGATTTTGGGGTGGAGAGGCATGCAAATGAGAATGAGCAGAGGAATTGATTGGTCAGTAAAGTTTGGTGGGTGTGTTGTGTAAGGAGACAGTTTGTCAGAAGGTCTTTTTCCTGAGAGAAGAACAGTTAGCTATGGATGTGTGTTTCAGAAAACAGATTGTCTGGATTTTGGGAGACTCATGGATACATTGGTTGGAGGTTCATGCACAACGCTGTGGAGTAGCTGCAGATCTTGGATTCCCTCATATGGAAGTGCACTGACATGGAGTACGTGGAATGAAGTGGCTAGACTTGCTACCTCTCTGTGCTTGCTTGCAGACAGAGCATCATCCAGACATAATTATAATTCTTTGTGGAGGGAACAGTTTGGGACATGTGTTAGGAATTTCTTTGCAATTTGCGATGAAAGAAGGACTTGGGAAGGTGATGGATATGTTTACAAATTCCCAAGTGATTTTTTCTCGTATTGCACAAAGACAAATGTGGCTGCGTTCTTCTTCATTTGGTCCACAAATGGAGAAAGCGAGGCGTAATGTCAATAAGGCTGTTTGTGCCTTTCTAAGAGATGTTGGCATGTCCTCTTTTCACAATGAAAATATTATGTTTCGTAGCACAAACATTTTTGGTAGAGATGGAGTCCATCTTACTTATGCTGGTAATCAGATTTTTCTGAGAAATGTACAAGATGCATTGCGTCCTTTTGTGGAATTATAGCCAGCTTTTTTGCAGTAGGAGTTGATTTTTTAAAGTTTTTTAAATACCACAAAAGGCTCTTTTCAGAGCCACCACTTCCTCCCAAATAAAAGTCCAATAATTTTGATAGGGCAATACTCCAATTTTTTTGATGTTTGCGAACTGTATGCGGACTTCTAAAAAAAAAAACATCAGCCTGCTCAGTTTATTTCCCACTTCTATTTTTTGACTGTGAAAGGCGGCTCTGAAAAGAGCCTTTTTTGGATTTTTTGTTGTTTTGTATTATTATTTTTTTTTTACACATGACACACTAGGAGAGGAGGGGAAAGGAGGGTAAGGGGGAGACACCAACTACAGGGATAAGAAAGGGCAGGTGGAGAGAGGAAGATGTAGAGTGGGCCTTATTTAGGTAGGGAGCAAGTCTTCTCGTGCTCTGAGACCAGAGTCTCAAAAGCACTTCGAAGTCTCTCTCCCCTGCAGAGTACTGCGTCGCAGTACATACACAAAACTGTGACCCTCGAAAGGTAAGGGTCATCAGCATTGTGAATGGCCTGTGAGGCAGCTGGAGGGATGCACTCTCCTACAGGAGTGTCTCTTGTGGTAAGAGGAGCGGAAACAGAGGATGAAGTAGAGGAACTCAACCTACTACGCTCGTTGCAAGGTACAACCTTACAAACAGCCCTACCGTGGAATGACTTTAGGTGATGCCTCATAGTAGTCATACCAAAGCTGTACGAACCAGGCCTCCCGCGACTCAGTACCATTTTGCACTTGTTGCAGGTGACTTGGTTCGCACACGCCCTGGGTACGTTACCATGAATGGTAAATAACCGCCACACCCAAGACTCACGGCGAGTGCTGGTAGTAGGGAATTCCACTACCTCATCCTCTTCATCCTCCTCTGCATCCTCACTCCTGTTCCCCTCTTCAGGCCCTTGGGGATGTGGTGGTGGTGGAGGGGGTGGGGGTGGTGCTGAGGCAGATGTAGCACCAGGTGGCAGTAGAGGAGCCATGGATGTCATCAGGATTCAGAAGAAAATCTTCAAAAATTGGCAGCAAAATGCACTGTGTTCTGTAAGGTAGCCAGAAACACAATGAGGATGAGCGCTGGGGTGTAGCCTTTTATAGGGGTGCTGGTGCGCAGTTTGCGGACAGCCGCGCTGTCCACGGACAGAACGAACACCCCACAAGGGCTCAAAAAAGTTCTAAATAATATGTGGAAAGTCAGATTTATTGTCTGAGACATGTTCTATGGTGTATTTCTAGTATAAAATAGTGTGGATTGCCCGAAAAAGGTACTTTTAAAATGTTCGGGGACCCGGACAGTGTCCGCAATTCAGGACACACGCTCAGCGTGGGTGCGGTCACATGATGGCGCCGCGAACATGTCCGCGAACGGAAGAGGTGTTCGCAGGACATCAGCTGCACGGGAACGGTTGTGTGCATGCATGCGGGTGTTTTACGGACAATGTCGGGTCCTGAAATGAATTAAAAGTGCGACACAAGCAACGCGAACAGTAACGGACAGGGGCAATGTTCGTAGAACTTACGGTTGTGGTGCGCATGTGCATAGATGTTCTTTAGGCAGTACGGAAAGGAATAGTGTTCTTAGAACATCTACATTTTGGTTAATTGGACATCCCGGACACCGAGTGTGTTCTAAGAACAGTTTCAACTTGCCTGCGAACAGTACGACATGTATAGTGTACTTAGGACACCTCCATTTTGATAAATTACGGATATCGCAAACACCAGTTGTGTTCTTAGAACAGTTTCAACTTGCTTGCGAACATCACAGACAGGTAGAGTGTCCTCAGAACACCTCCATTTTGGTTAAGTGCAGACATCCCGGACACCTCTTGTGTTCTTAGAACAGTTTCAACTTGCTTACGAACCATACGGACAGGTATTGTGTCCTTAGGACACCGCAATTTTAGTTTGATTGCAGACATCTCAGACACTGAATGTTTTCTTAGAACAGATTTGACTTGCTTGCGAACATTATGGATAGGCATAATGTTCTTAGAAGATCTCCATTTTGGTTAATTGCGGACATCCCGGACATCTCTTTTGTTTTTAGAACAGTTTCAACTTGCAAGCGAACAGTACAGACATGTATAATGTCCTTAGGACACCTCCATTTTGATTAATTACGGACATCACGGACACCTCTTCTGTTCTTAGAACAGTTCTAATTTGCATGCGAACAATCCGGACAGGCAGAGTGTCCTTAGGACACCTCCATTTTGATTAATTACAGACATCCCGAACACCAGGTTTGTTCTTAGAACAGTTACAACTTGCCTGCGAACAGTACGGACAGGTATAGTGTCCTTAGGATGCCCCCATTTTCGTTTGCTTACGAACATTCCGGACACCCGCGCTGTCCGCGGACACCTCAACTGCTTTTAAAAAATTAAAAAAGCAAGAAATTAATTGGGACACAATATAATCATTTTACTTTATGATATATAGATGTTAAATTTATGACAGAGAAGGTGAAGCAGAAACTGAGACAAACACAGGAGAATTGGGGGTTTCAAGAGGATTCATATGAGGTGAAGAAGGGATGGAAGTCTCATCAAAACGTTTTTGTTCATGGAGAGGGTTTTGGGGATAATTGACTGGGATATGGTGAGGGGGGACAGGTACATGTGGGGCAATGGTGTCTAGTTTTTTCTTTCAAGTGATCCTCCACAAAGTTTTTCTAATTGTTGAAATTTGCCATGAGTATGTCAATTTTTTCTTCCATGCGCTGGAGAGTCTTACCCAACATTTCTTTTTGTGTACTATTTTCAAGGTTTGTATGGTCTGTACAAAAAGAAAATGTGTATGTTAAATGTATATACAATAATATTTATTAATTGGTTTATATAGAAAAGTGTCTACCATTAGGTTCACTATCTTCAGAAATGTCCTCACGTGGGAAATTCTCCTCTAGACACTCCAGAGTACTAGACATTTCTGTGAGAAAAAAAAATGTATCACTTTTTTTGTATCTATTACAGAAATATTAGAAATATATGAGTAAAATGAAGTACACTTACTAGCTTCTGGTAAGGTGTGTTCTTACTGGTTTGTAGCTCTGATATTGTTACTAGTTGTGCAGTTTCTGTGAGGTAATCATGTTGGAAGCCTATCTTTCTTCTTTTGGTATATTCCATTTTAGAACATATTGGGCCTCATTACGATCTCGGCGGTAGCCATGCCGCTATTGCGTCTGGGTCCACAGAATGAGGAATTACCGGGCCATTCCGAGTTCGGAAGGCCCGGTAATTCCTCCCTCCAAGGACCCGGACACGGTCCTTCCCCATTCCCATTTCAGCCCCCATATGGCTGAATGGGAATGGGAGAGGGAGCAAACAACAGGCCATTACGAGTTGGCCCGTTGTTTGCTCCCTCTTCCCCTCGCGGGATCCGGTAAACATGCCTGGTTTGACAAGGTGTTACTTACCGGTTCCTGCGAGGGGACCTCGTTATGAGGCGGTACGGGGGTGAACGACGCCGGCACCTTTTACGGCGCCGTTAACCCCTTACCGCCAGGGTCATAATGAGGCCCATTGTATTTAAATGAATGGTTGATGTATTACATATATGGGTTACACTTCTTATTTATGACTACATATAATGTGTATGTGTGCTGGTTTGTGAACTTGTGCAGTGTTCATATGTTATGATATAACAATTTAAGATACCCCCCAGACTTTTTGAGTAGTGCTGCTGTTGTCCGCGCCTGTCCGCGGACATAGGAAAAGTTTGTGGACATCAAATTCGGTAGCGGGGGTTCAGTATGTTCTATGTTACATGCACATAAAGTCAGGAATATTATTGTTAAGCTGTGCTACTAAAAACCTATGAAATTCAGTAAAATAACTTTGTTAAAGGGACGTTATGGTTCCAAGTAAAACCAAAAAAACCCTGAAATTCGCCAGTTATGGTAAGCTAAGCAACCATAACTCGCGCCACCACGGTGCACTGCTAAGACTAACACCCAGGACATCAAAGATGACATCACAAATGTCATTGATGACATCACTGATAATTAGCTGCATATCACAGACATGAAAAACCATACCTCCTCAGAGGTATCCTTCCTTTCCTCTCCTTCGCTCAGAAGCTCACTGTCTCTAGAGCCCTGGTTCTCTCGAAGCTGGACTACTGTAACAGCCTCTACCTGACTCTGCCCCCCTCTACTCTCCGCCCTTTACAACTCATCCACAACAGGACTGCGAGACTTGTCCTTGGCCTCAAGCCCAGGGACCGTATCTCTCCAGGACTGAAATCACTACACTGGCTACCAGTGATTGCGAGGATCAAGTTCAAAACCCTTTGCATTGTCCACAAGGCCGTCTGGGGCCTTGGGCCAAAATACCTTCAACTCTCTCTTCCTAAATATCTTCCCTCTCGTGCTCTTCGCTCATCCGCCTCCAACTCCCTCAGGGTCAGCCGCTTCTCCAAACAACGAGTTGGGGGCAGATCTCTCTCCGCTGCAGGGGCCTCCCTCTGGAACAGCCTTCCTGCCTCCCTGAAACTTGAGGAGAACCATCTCCGGTTCCGGAAGCACCTCAAAACCTTCCTCTTTTCCTCCGCGTTCTCTACCCCCCTCCCCCTTCCTTCTAAAATTACTGAAACTGCACTGAATCTGCAACTAGGCCACTCACCGTTCTCGGTCCTTGGCCCAGCCACTCTCCCCTGCACTGCCTCCCTGGCAACCTCTGCACTGCGGGACTGTGTCTGTATCCCTACAGCCCCCCCTTCCCAGCACTTGTCTGCACTTACCTCGCACTTGCCACCAGCTGGCCCTTGTTATTTATCCTGTATGCTATAACCCTGTACTGCACTTTTCCCACTACCTTTCCCCCCTGCACTTTTCCCTTCCCCTCTACCCTTGCACCTGCGCAATCTGAATGACACCTGGTCTAGTAGGATCGTTGTCTGTCTCCCCTTGTTCCCCACCCGCCTCGTCGCGCCTTGAAACACTTGTGTATAGGCGCATTACAAATGTCATATCATATCATATCAATGCACATAGAAGTTATGGAGTGTTTAAGGGAAAGATTACACATTTGGTATTTCTAATATATGTGTTGCATTATTCTAGTGCAACAGGGCTGTGCAAAATAAACATGCATCCTATTAACATATGCCTGCCTGTAACCTTGGTGAGGTTTCTACATGATAGAAGTGAGCAAGCTAAGCACACCATGTTTGGTTCAATAAACTGAGTTCCATTGACATTAAGGGGGTAATTCATGGATTATTTACGGCGAAAAAAACGGGATTTGTGCGCCATTCAGCCCGCAAATCCCTGTTTAACAAATGGGGATTTGCTGGCAGAATGGCACACAAATCCCGTTTTTTTCGGCGCAAATATTCCATGATTCACCCCCTAAATATACCCCACAGCTGGATGTGCATCTCCGTATCCTCACAGCATTTACTTTCAAATAATGACAGCACTGCACTTATGAAGGAAGGGGCATGCCAGAGTGCACATATGATTTGCATTTTCATGTCAAAGATATTCTAATTATAACTTGTCAACATTTTGCATAGTTGAAAGGAAGGATTATGTGCCTACATGTGTGTTCGACTGGTCATACAGATATCTCACAGGTGGCAAGCGGTTCAACGTGCTCTATATCAGCATGGATGGCTGTGAACCAGGGTGGCTTGACAGGCTTACTCATACAGCTTGACATGTATAGCAACAGCTCAGAGAAACTGGTCATGTTGATGAAGCAGTCCTGCAGCCTGATCATTGCTAAATGGCTGAACACATGCTCAGCTGCCCTTTCTTGGGTTGTTATGCAAAGACATGTGCAAGAGGTAATGCCTTTGACTTTTTTTGTGTTGGAGGCACCCTTGATAGAACCACACAGAGTTGTTTTTCCTTTTTGCAACCTCCTCCTGAAACTAAATTGTACTGAGGTCTCTCCAGGCATCCTGCCTCCCTAAGTGTCCTGGTCTTTTGGTCTGCATTGAGTAAAGGGACTGTTTTGGCTTTGTGTTTTAGACTTGCAGTTTGTGTGTTAAAGTGCAAATGCTTATTTGAAAACGGTGGCCCTCCAATGGATGTTCTTCCTCCCTTGTATGTGTGTGATGAAAGGGCATCTGCCCTGCAGGAGTTCACTTGTTTGCAGTGGTTAAAGCGCCTAATCGGCCCTGAAACTGCTACAAAAAGTGTTCTGAATCCTAACAGTAAAACAAAAACTTTTAATAGATATTACCTCTTTTGCCGTGTGTGGTAACGTGGGTTCAGGGAAGGCTATACTCTAAAGGCGTGTGTGAATGTGATGCAGTAGCAATCCAAACAGCAAATGAACAAAACCCAAAATAAAGGACATTTCCATAAAGGGTCTATACACATCTATATATACTTTAAATAAACACACCATCTGCACAAAACAAAATAGAAAACTCTTTACAAAAACCCACCCCTGTGGAATGAAAACAGCATATGCAATATACAGAAAGATATAGCACTCTGGGTAGTGAGACAGGACAAAATGGTAGTTAAATGAACACAATGTTGTTTTTAAAGGATATGTCTTTGATGGAAAATGTGCACAAGTGAGCTAACCAGGCTTCAAGCTGTGGTACGAGCGGATCAAGCTCAGTTTGGGTACAGTGGATCGTTTTGGCCCAAGCAGCAGGCAGCCATCGAGTTTGATGGAATGCGGTAGCTTAGAGCAGTTTGAGGGCTGTACTCGGCAATGCAGGTTGTGGTGCTCACAATGATCTGTTCAGGGTTGTGCTGGTTCGAGACAGATTGTTACTGCTAGGAAGGGCTGATTTGTGACATTCCAGTAGTTCGAGATGAGGATTTGCAACAGTTTGAAACAATGATCCTGTTGCTCTGGTGTGTGGCTCTGCAAAAGAACGGTTCCAGGTTGAACCTGGTTGAGTCTTCTGGTAACGTCTGGTTCTAGTCAATAAATGACACTCCAGCAGTTTGAGTCGGTTCCAGTGATGAACATTTGATTTAAGCTGAGCAGGTAATGGACTGTGCAAGGACACAGTGCAGCGACAAGCTGGTTCAAGGTTGCAAGCATGGTGGTTTCAAAGTTTGGTTGAGTGCCAAAGGCAGCACCAGCAGGTTCTGAGGTTTGAAATGCATTGAGCAAGGTTCAAAGGAAGTTGAACTGGTTTGATGCGTTGAAGAGCATGGATCCTGGTTGTCTTTGCTCTCTGGATGCTGTGAGTCCCACTTTGGGGTCTCAGGGACAAGTTAATTGCTAGTTATCGGGCAGCAAGGCAGTCAGTCCCACACAGTCAGGAGCCCTTCATTACGATGAGGTCCTGGGTAGCAGTGTGGTTGGCAGAGAGGCAGGTATTGGTGCAGCAGCAAACTTCACTCCAAATGTGCTCTGGTAGTGGGTAAGGAACAGAGTTTGAAAAAAAGAGGTGGATGTTCCCAATATGGGGAACTCCTGTCCCCTGCACACTATCTAATATCTGTATAAACAGATTCATAATTTGACCAGATGGTGTATGTTACATGGGCAATAATAATGATATTGTCCAGTGTCACCATGTGTAATTATTTAGATGATATTCTTCTGAACATTTTTTATATGTGTTAGATGAAAACAATTTGAACTTCGTGGGCCTCTAGGAGTTCTCTTTCGCCTCCCCTTTCAGTTATGATGTAGCTGTGGGGCATTCCCGGCTTGTCTCGGCCTCGGCCTCTCTCTCTCTCTCTCTCTCTCTCTCTGCTTGCTGAAGCTTCTCATTATTATGCTAATAACTCCATGTCCCAGTTAAATGATCTTTTCCATTTAAAGGGATAGTCCCAGTTTCTGTTTTGCAATAACACATCCCTGCTCTTTCCTCATATAAACTTTGATAGAATATGTCTGAAATAGTAACAGAGGAGTGTCTCTTTGCCAACAACTGTTTTTTGAAGCAATTATTTTTGAAGAAATTACTTTGAAAAATCTCATTACTTTTGTTTTTGTTTTTGGGGGTTCTCCCCCCTATGTGCCCTCCTTCCCTTTATGATTACCTTTACCCCAACCCCCGTTAACCGCCTACTGCCCTATATATTTAGATTATTTTTATCAAAGTAATTATTTAGTTGAAAATTACTTTGAAAAAAACACCTGTTGGCAAAACAATGCGATACCCTTTAGTGAATTCCTCACAGGAATGGGAGTCCTTGTCCCCACAGGGGGAGTCTCTCCCAGTGAGATCCTGATTGCCTCTACCCCTATGGAGAGTGTTGCAGAGCGGCATCCCCTCCCTAGCCTAATGGGGGGGCTTCTCCTTGGGGATAAAGGACAAATTCCCTCAATTCGTCCAAGGCAGGCTGTCTATACTTAATGGAATATTGTGGAGGATTTCTCCAGCAAAAAGATGGAGTATCACTTTTGATTTCCATTGAATTGTTTTAATAAAACAGAATATTCAGATCAAAATCAGATTGGCCCAAAATTGTGCAGTGTGATTGTCATGGTATGGCATGCTAGATCAGGAGACACCTCACCAGTAAATATGCAAAATAGATATAATCACTTACACATCCTAGATGTTTAAGGCATATTTTTGGTCAGCTTATCAAAAGAAGAGACAATCAAAATTAATTCAGCCTTTGATCAGGTTTACCTCATCTGGCAAATTAGATTATTTGTGGTGTTGTGCATGGCCATGTATGGTCCATTAAACCATTTCTTTTCTTCAAGCCTTACCTGGCACGTTGCCATATTACACTGCTTCATAAATTCTCAGATGCTCATTATATCCCAAATGAAATGAAGTTTTAGGCAATTATACACTGAGGAAAAGTATACACAGAAACAAAAACCGTCAGTTTAAAAAAAACATGTGAGCTGTGGCATGCAGACAGCATCAAAAAAACACATATGCAAGGAAAGTCACAATGTTTGCAGCTCCTCTAAAATAAAAATATAACTGACAAGGCCCAAGATAAAAATGTCCAAGTACCAGAAAGTATCCTGCGACTAACTCTTATTTTAATGGAGATCTGCTCAATCCAAAGTGAAAAGCACATCATTTTAAAGTGACAGAACATAAACGAATTTGGAACTGAATTTCTTCTGGTGCTTGTGTCTATTTTCATTTACAGAAATAAAGAGGCAGGATTATGAAACCTACATATATTGAAAATGTGGACATTTGATATGAGTTTGCTAAGCTAAAACAGTGTATAAACTGCTGGGTTTTGTGAAAAAGTCAAATCAAGGGGAACATAAAATGTAACTTTAAAAGATGCAATTGTGAAAGAGGTCAATCTCTATGAATCTAGGAGTGAACTGACAAATTATAATTCTTTTACATTTTATTGCTTAAAGCGCAAACCTAGCTCAAGAGCAGTGGAGTGCTTTACAAAAGAATAGTGCTAGAATTGGGCTTGGCATTTTATACAGTAACGCAGTAATGTTGATGGAGAGAGGTATTTTTATTCATCCGGCAGGTATTGTTCAAAGAGCCACATTTTTAGTTTTAGTTCAGATGTCACCCGATTCAACATCCTACAAAACTGGTATTCCTACTAATGGTATTCCTTTTAAATCACACCCTCCAGCAACAAGATGGGAAAAGAGATGCCATGCCCTCTCAAGGAAATGAAACTCCTTTTGAAGTTGAGCAATAATGATAATGACTGTCACTGGAACTAGGTCCCAGTAAGGCATGCCTTACAATTAAGTCCAAGTGTTAACTTTATAGCATGCATCTATGCTTGGACTTACAATCTTAAAAAAACAAGGATTTCTGCTTGGCCTGTGGGTATTTCTCATCTAATATGATGTTTCAATGATGTTTCAATCACGAGGCATTTCCTAAAGGAAGGAATCTAATACCTGGGAAGACAGAGGCCCTCATTATAAGTGAGCCCGTCTGGAAATAAGGAGTCGGTGACAATGTTATTTGCACCTTTTCCGGACCGGCTCACACTGAGTCTACCGGTAGGGACTATTAACTACCGGCATGCCTGACCTGCTGGTAGTTCGGGCCCCTATCAGCAGATAAATCACTGAAGCACTGGCACCGTTAACATCAGTGCCAATGCTTCATTGTTCCAATTCAATGGGAACTTACAGTTCTGACGCTGTCCGCAATATCCCGGTATTCCCAGGATATGGGGTGGCAGAAACGGTAAGCCAAGGTTGCCAGTGCTACCGCCGGCCTACCAGCAACTTCCTATTGAGGGCCTGAATGTCTTATTTAAGACCATGTGTAAGATAAAAAGGGGCACCTGGCTTTTCCCTGACCGTTCCAGGTACTGCAAGGTATATGTAAACAATTGGTCAGGGCGATCCTGGACAGAACCACAGTGAAAAACAAACTGACCATTAAGTAGTCTTTTTCAAACACAAAAAGTAATTTCTGTGTGTTTATACAAATAAATTAATGAGCATGATATACCATGAAGACATATAACGAACCTTACACATTCATAACAAAGAACAAACAGTTACTGCAATTGGTACACTTTTCAATCGTCTGGTGAGTTCTTAAATGCACAACCTTGTATTTTCCACGGGATTTCAGGATATAGAGTTAAACATAGAGTGTTTTCTGCCAAATCGGCATACTAAGACAAACAAGAGTCAACACAATGGTGTTTCGGCCTATTGCATTTGGGTAGCTCTAGTTTAGCAGCCTTCATCAGGACATGAATTGTGGTATCGGTTCCTCACAGCCTGTGGTATGTATCATGCTGAAATCACGTTGCATGGAAAGTTAAGCTAATCCCACCAACCAGGTGGTGTTTCCAAAGCAAAGTCAACGTCTGTGCGTGGATATGTGGCGTAGTTAATGCATGTCCTTCTGCAGAGGATGTTAGGGTGTTAGGATGATAGCACCAAAACAGATGGCGTTTCCAGGGCACAGTCAATGTCCGTGCGTAGAGATGCAGCAAAATTATTGTACACCCTGCATGTGCGCAGGAAGTGGAGTATGGTGAGAATTCAATGAGGTCCTCTGCATGGACATTGCGTGTTAGTGAGACAACAGCTGCAGGCGCATTATTCCTTTTAGAAGTGTTGGTTCGCCCAGACCAATTGTTTATATATAACTTCTCTAAGACCAGCCAGGCCCGAGACCACTCCAAGGGGGTGAGACTGAAATCATAAGCAGACCCAGCAACTTAGATTACAGAAGACATTACCATGTTGACAGGCCTCTGAGCCATAAAAATTCCATCTCTGAATTAACACATGGACACCAGATGTTTTGGTTGCCAGGCAGAAAAGTCAAACACTGCCATGTAATATTGTATAAAGAAACACATGTATTGGGGAAAATACATTGGATTCATATTTCTGGTGATTTATTAATATGCCCAATGGCCACAGAGGGGTAGGTCTAATGTGTTGTGACTTTTGGAGCACTGTCTAACCACATAAATTGACCAATTAGATAAGAGAAGTTATACACACAGAGTGGCTTCTGTATGATAAAAGGTCAAACCAATGGATTCTGGACACAGATTCACTTGCTCACTTACTGATTAATGGAGAGCAAGAAGGAGAGAAAGATTGATAGAAACAGGAAGGAGATGCCATAGATTGCTCTCCTTTTAGACATTTCAGATTAATAACAGGTCACTGTAAGTGAGGCCTACCAGGAGTTCAATTACCAGGCTTTCTCCAATGAAAGATACAGCAGACAGGCTGTGGACAAAAGCTGATCCCATCTTGCTGACTGATGCCCACCTGTTCCTAAAGGGGTAGAAGTAAACCAGTTCTTAATATGGCATACACCTGTCTGTGAGAGAGCCAAAAGGAATTTGTATGTGAGTATAATCTAAAGGTGAAGTAATACTGAGGGGTGCAACACTATACAGAGATTTCGATTAAACCCTGGCTCCTGTTATTTGTAGAGACTGAAGAGTGGTAATACATGAATTGATTATACATCCAGAGAAGTTAGGAACATTTTGGAAGTGTATGTGCTTCTGGAATTATATATTTGATAGACTAGGTCTGATGGTCCGATGGTATGTATACAGCGAGATCCCCTCACCCTTCTCTGTGCAAAGATGTCTAGTGCAGAAGAAGAATTAGAGTAGTCAAATGGACACCTCACTGTGTGCATGCCCATTAAAAGTATATAATCAAAGTAATTCCGGAGTATACCGTCAAGCGGAATACTGTTATTAATGCTGAGTCAGCCAAGACAAAAGTGAGAGGGTGATTTTTCGCCATACTTGTTGAACATATATTTGCCTTTCTATAAGCAATTTTAATTTCAGGAAGGTTCAGAAGCTTGTTGCAATTGAGTTTTCTTGAATGCTGCTGAAATTCTGACATGTTTATTGAGTAAAGGGGGAGGTCTCTTGGTGATAATAAAGGACCTGTACTCAGGAACATCTATGCATGTCAGATTAAACCACCAGGGTCAATAGTGTAAATCAATCTCGACATTCAGAGGATTAAAGCAGGGGTTTATTTTAGCCCCTGTTTTGTACATTTCCATACAGCGAACAAAGGGCTTGATTTGAGGAAGGCTAGAGCATTTCCACCAAAACTGGTACAGTATGTAATTCCATGGCTCTTGTGTGCGGACAATCTGGTCTTTGTGGACCAGATGTCCGTGGGCATCCAGAGGCAGCTAACAAAGCTAGAGCTATATTTTTAGGAAATCGTGTTCGCAATTAACATTAAAAAATCGGACATACTGATTTTTAAGCCAAGATTTTTAAAAAAAAGTACAAACTTTAACTATGAGAATTGTTGAGGCTGCAGCAGTATAGATATCTAGGGATTGTTGCAAATGATAAATGGGTGGAACCCCTGTTTTGAAATGAATTAAAATTGAAGACAATTACAGTGGCTTCACAGGGGCTAATTTTACATTAAAAATATCAGAAGATTTTCTTATGAACTACTGATGTTGTTTTACAAACAGAAAGTAGTCACGACCTTAATGTATGGAGTGGAAGTAAATTATTCCTGGGAAAGCTGGACTGGAATAAGGTTGAGGGGCAATTTTGAAAGAAGGTTCTAGGTTTACCAGGGGTGGGGGTCCCGATCCAAATCATACATTACGAGCTGGGACTGCTTTCTTTGTTGGTGATAGTAAAGAAGCCATTGTTAACCCTATTTAAAAGAAATCTTGATGGGACAACCTGACTCCATTCTACCCTTGACAAGAACATTGATTAAAGGACCCACAACCAGGGCTAATGTCGGGATGGAAGGAGGTCTGCCTGAATTGGTTCAATGTGGCAAGCATATCACTGGACACTCTAATGGGTAGGCATAAAAGTGCAAAAAAGAAGCTGCGAAGATTTGCAGGGTAATTCATAGAATTTCGCAGAAAAGTGTCGCAAGCGGCTGGCGCAGAGTGTCCGCGTGCGATTGTCTGCGCCAGGCACGTGCGCCAAAACCGATTTCCGCGCACAGCGTATTCATGGATTTTAGGCTCCCAAACCACCCGTGGCGCAGAGTATCACAGCGACCCTGCAGCAGCGCCAGTAACGCCCCCAAGAACGCCCTTGCGCAAGGAAAAGCCATCAAAATCGCTAAATCATCGCAAAGGGCTGCGCTAACCCTGGACCAGTTGATAGGGCTGCCAAACAAGGAACGTAAAGCGGGTAACGTGCATTTCAGGGGTACGCGGGAAGTTTTACACGCGATTTGGCTGGGTACGTGTATGACAGGGGTACGCGTGAAGTTTTACACGCGATTAGCCAGGGTACGTGTATTACAGAGGTGCGCGGGAATAATCACACGCGATTTGGCTGGGTACGTGTATTACAGGGGTGCGCGGGAATTATCACACGCGATTTGGCTGGGTACGTGTATTACAGGGGTGCGCGGGAATAATCACACGCGATTAGGCTGGGTGGGTCCTCACAGGTGTACCCTGTACACCCTCCACGGCCCCTGCAGGCAGCCCATAAAACAGAGGACTACCCAGCACACCTGCTCATGTCTCCCACCACCCCCACCCCCCCAGCAGTGTGGGGCACCCTCCACCAGGCCCCCACCCATGTCTCCCACCACCCCCATCCCCCAGCCACCATGGGCAGCCTCCACCAGGCCCCCACCCATGTCTCCCACCACCCCCACCCCCCAGCCACCATGGGCAGCCTCCACCAGGCCCCCACTCATGTCTCCCACCACCCACACCCCCCAGCAGTGCAGGGGCAGCACCACCAGGCCCCCACTCATGTCCAACTCATGTCTCCCACCACCCCCACACCCCCCAGCAGTGCAGGGGCAGCACCACCAGGCCCCCACTCATGTCCAACTCATGTCTCCCACCACCCCCACGCCCCCAGCCACCATGGGCATCCCCCACCAGGCCCCCACTCATGTCTCCCACCACCCCCACCCGCCCAGCAGTGCAGGGGCATCCCGCACCAGGCCACCACCCATGTCTCCCACCACCCCCACCCCCCAGCCACCATGGGCAGCCTCCACCAGGCCCCCACTCATGTCTCCCACCACCCCCACCCCCCCAGCCACCATGGGCATCCCCCCCCAGGCCCCCACTCATGTCTCCCACCCACCCCCACCCCCCAGCCACCATGGGCAGCACCACCAGGCCACCACCCATGTCTCCCACCACCCCCACCCCCCAGCCACCATGGGCAGCATCCACCAGGCCACCACTCATGTCTCCCACCACCCCCACCCCCCCAGCCACCATGGGCATCCCCCACCAGGCCCACGCTCATGTCTCCCACCCACCCCCACCCCCCAGCCACCATGGGCAGCCCCCACCAGGCCCCCACTCATGTCTCCCACCACCCCACCCCCCAGCCACCATGGGCATCCCCCACCAGGCCCCCACTCATGTCTCCCACCACCCCCACCCCCCAGCCACCATGGGCAGCCTCCACCAGGCCCCCACTCATGTCTCCCACCACCCCCACCCCCCCAGCAGTGCAGGGGCATCCCTCACCAGGCCACCACCCATGTCTCCCACCACCCCCACCCCCCAGCCACTATGGGCAGCCTCTACCAGGCCCCCACTCATGTCTCCCACCACCCCCACCCCTCCAGCAGTGCAGGGGCAGCCGCCACCAGGCCCCCACCCATGTCTCCCACCACCCCCACCCCCCAGCCACCATGGGCAGCCTCCACCAGGCCCCCACTCATGTCTCCCACCACCCCCACCCCCCAGCCACCATGGGCATCCCCCACCAGGCCCCCACCAATGTCTCCCACCACCCCCACCCCCCAGCCACCATGGGCAGCCTCCACCAGGCCCCCACTCATGTCTCCCAACACCCCCACCCCCCAGCAGTGCAGGGGCATCCCCCACCAGGCCCCCACCCATGTCTCCCACCACCCCCACCCCCCCAGCAGTGCAGGGGCAGCCGCCACCAAGCCCCCACCCATGTCTCCCACCACCCCCACCCCCTAGCCACCATGGGCAGCCTCCACCAGGCCCCCAATCATGTCTCCCACCACCCCCACCCGCCCAGCCACCATGGGCAGCCCCCACCAGGCCCCCACTCATGTCTCCCACCACCCCCACCCCCCTAGCAGTGCAGGGGCAGCCTCCACCAGGCCCCCACCCATGTCTCCCACCACCCCCACCCCCCAGCCACCATGGGCAGCCTCCACCAGGCCCCCACTCATGTCTCCCACCACCCCCACCCCCCAGGCACCATGGGCATCCCCCACCAGGCCCCCACTCATGTCTCCCACCACCCTCACCCCCCCAGCAGTGCAGGGGCATCCCCCACCAGGCCACCACCCATGTCTCCCACCACCCCCACCCCCCAGCCACCATGGGCAGCCCCCACCAGGCCCCCACCCATATCTCCCACCATCCCCACCCCCCAGCCACCATGGGCATCCCCCACCAGGCCCCCACCCATGTCTCCCACCACCCCCACCCCCAGCCACCATGGGCAGCCTCCACCAGGCCCCCACTCATGTCTCCCACCACCCCCACCCCCCAGCAGTGCAGGGGCATCGCCCACCAGGCCACCACCCATGTCTCCCACGACCCCCACCCCCCAGCCACCATGGGCAGCCCCCACCAGGCCCCCACTCATGTCTCCCACCACCCCCACCCCCCAGCCCCCATGGGCAGCCCCCACCAGGCCCCCACTCATGTCTCCCACCACCCCCACCCCCCCAGCAGTGCAGGGGCAGCCTCCACCAGGCCCCCACCCATGTCTCCCACCACCCCCACCCACCAGCCACCATGGGCAGCCTCCACCAGGCCCCCACTCATTTCTCCCACCACCCCCACCCCCCCAGCCACCATGGGCAGCCCCCACCAGGCCCCCACTCATGTCTCCCACCACCCCCACCCCCCCAGCAGTGCAGGGGCAGCCTCCACCAGGCCCCCACCCATGTCTCCCACCACCCCCACCCCCCAGCCACCATGGGCAGCCCCCACCAGGCCCCCACTCATGTCTCCAACCCCCCCCCCACCCTCCCCAGCAGTGCAGGGGCAGCCTCCACCAGGCCCCCACACATGTCTCCCACCACCCCCACCCCCCAGCCACCATGGGCAGCCTCCACCAGGCCCCCACTCATGTCTCCCACCACCCCCAGCAGTGCAGGGGCAGCCTCCACCAGGCCCCCACCCATGTCTCCCACCACCCCCACCCCCCAGCCACCATGGGCAGCCTCCACCAGGCCCCCACCCATGTCTACCACCACCCCCACCCCCCAGCCACCATGGGCAGCCCCCACCAGGCCCCCACTCATGTCTCCCACCACCCCACCCCCCAGCAGTGCAGGGGCAGCCCCCACCAGGCCCCCACTCATGTCTCCCACCACCCCCACCCCCCAGCAGTGCAGGGGCAGCCTCCACCAGGCCCCCACCCATGTCTCCCACCACCCCCACCCCCCAGCCACCATGGGCAGCCTCCACCAGGCCCCCACTCATGTCTCCCACCACCCCCAGCCCCCAGCCACCATAGGCATCCCCCACCAGGCCCCCACCCATGTCTCCCACCACCCCTACCCCCCAGCCACCATGGGCAGCCTCCACCAGGCCCCCACTCATGTCTCCCACCACCCCCATCCCTCCAGCAGTGCAGGGGCATCCCCCACCAGGCCACCACCCATGTCTCCCACCACCCCCATCCCCCAGCCACCATGGGCAGCCCCCACCAGGCCCCCACCCAAGACTCCCACCACCCTCACCCCCCAGCCACCATGGGCATCCCCCACCAGGCCCCCACCCATGTCTCCCACCAACCCCACCCCCCAGCCACCATGGGCAGCCTCCACCAGGCCCCCACTCATGTCTCCCACCACCCCCACCCCCCAGCAGTGCAGGGGCATCCCCCACCAGGCCACCACCCATGTCTCCCTCCACCCCCACCCCCCAGCCACCATGGGCAGCCGCCACCAGGGCCCCACTCATGTCTCCCACCACCCCCACCCCTCCAGCCACCATGGGCAACTCCCACCAGGCCCCCACTCATGTCTCCCACCACCCCCACCCCCCAGCAGTGCAGGGGCAGCCTCCACCAGGCCCCCACCCATGTCTCCCACCAACCCCACCCACCAGCCACCATGGGCAGCCTCCACCAGGCCCCCACTCATGTCTCCCACCACCCCCACCCCCCCAGCCACCATGGGCAGCCCCCACAAGGCCCCCACTCATGTCTCCCACCACCCCCACCCCCCCAGCAGTGCAGGGGCAGCCTCCACCAGGCCCCCACCCATGTCTCCCACCACCCCCACCCCCCAGCCACCATGGGCAGCCCCCACCAGGCCCCCACTCATGTCTCCCACCACCCCCACCCCCCCAGCAGTGCAGGGGCAGCCTCCACCAGGCCCCCACCCATGTCTCCCACCACCCCCATCCCCCAGCCACCATGGGCAGCCTCCACCAGGCCCCCACTCATGTCTCCCACCACCCCCACCCCCAAGCCACCATGGGCAGCCCCCACCAGGCCCCCACCCATGTCTCCCACCACCCCCACCCCCCAGCCACCATGGGCAGCCTCCACCAGGCCCCCACTCATGTCTCCCACCACCCCCACCCCCCCAGCAGTGCAGGGGCAGCCTCCACCAGGCCCCCACCCATGTCTCCCACCACCCCCACCCCCCAGCCACCATGGGCAGCCTCCACCAGGCCCCCACCCATGTCTACCACCACCCCCCAGCCACCATGGGCAGCCTCTACCAGGCCTCCACCCATGTCTCCCACCACCCCCACCCCCCAGCCACCATGGGCAGCCCCCACCAGGCCCCCACTCATGTCTCCCACCACCCCCACCCCCCCAGCCACCAGGGGCAGACTCCACCAGGCCCCCACCCATTTCTCCCACCACCCCCACCCCCCAGCCACCATGGGCAGCCTCCACCAGGCCCCCACCCATGTCTCCCACCACCCCCACCCCCCAGCCACCATGGGCAGCCTCCACCAGACCCCCACCCATGTCTACCACCACCC
This sequence comes from Ambystoma mexicanum, assembly GCF_040938575.1. Classification (NCBI taxonomy): domain Eukaryota; kingdom Metazoa; phylum Chordata; class Amphibia; order Caudata; family Ambystomatidae; genus Ambystoma; species Ambystoma mexicanum. The sequence continues at coordinate 1,140,705,463 of NC_090937.1, forward strand.
CCACCCCCCAGCCACCATGGGCAGCCCCTACCAGGCCCCCACCCATGTCTCCCACCACCCCCACCCCCCAGCCACCATGGGCAGCCCCCACCAGGCCCCCACTCATGTCTGAAACCACCCCCACCCCCCCAGCCACCAGGGGCAGCCTCCACCAGGCCCCCACCCATTTCTCCCACCACCCCCACCCCCCAGCCACCATGGGCAGCCCCCACCAGGCCCCCACCCATGTCTCCCACCACCCCCACCCCCCAGCCACCAGGGGCAGCCTCCACCAGGCCCCCACTCATGTCTCCCACCACCCCCACCCCCCCAGCAGTGCAGGGGCAGCCTCCACCAGGCCCCCACCCATGTCTCCCACCACCCCCACCCCCCAGCCACCATGGGCAGCCCCCACCAGGCCCCCACTCATGTCTCCCACCACCCCCACCCCCCAGCAGTGCAGGGGCAGCACCACCAGGCCCCCACTCATGTCCAACTCATGTCTCCCACCACCCCCACCCCCCAGCCACCATGGGCATCCCCCACCAGGCCCCCACTCATGTCTCCCACCACCCCCACCCCCCTAGCAGTGCAGGAGCAGCCTCCACCAGGCCCCCACCCATGTCTCCCACCACCCCCACCCCCCAGCCACCATGGGCAGCCTCCACCAGGCCCCCACTCATGTATCCCACCACCCCCACCCCACAGCCACCATGGGCAGCCTCCACCAGGCCCCCACTCATGTCTCCCACCACCCCCACCCACCCAGCCACCATGGGCAGCCCCCACCAGGCTCCCACCCATGTCCCCCTGCCCACAGGCCCTGAGAATCCTCAAGCATGGGCCTCATGGCCAGCCACCACAGCCCAAAGACACAACCAAGTATTACATGCACCCATGATACTACTCCAATGGAAACAATGTAAATCAACACATGTGTCTCACACACACACAATGGTTGCAAGTGAACCTGAAAACCCATATCATGACATGCATGAAAACAATGAGATGAAACCACACATTGAAGAATTAAAAAATCCAAATAATGAAACAAAATACACAAGTAAAAAAAAAAAAAAATTAAGCTGGCTGTCCCTTTTCAAATTAAAATCAATAAATGATAATCCTAAAAAATTTCTTCCAAAGTTCAAGTCCATAAAAAGGAAATGAAGGGAAAAAAGAAAATGAAAACCATTGCTCCATGGAAAAAAAAATCCATCGTAAAAAAATATCCAAATCCAAAGTCCAACTATGTACAAAGTATTCAGGGTCCATCATCCCAACAGAAGAAATGAAACCTACCAAAAATATATACAAAAGGTGGAGCAGTGTTGTCGACTCCAAATAAAAATAAACTATAAAGGAAACCTATCACTAAATAACTATATACAATGGCGGCGGGCCAGTCCAGCGGCTCACTTAGTGGTGTTCCGGGCCAGGGCATCATAGAACTCCTCGTCTATGTCCCAGAGGCGGTCCTGTTCCATGGCCCCGAGGGTCCGCAGGGACGCCGACATGTTCACCTCCAACTCCCTGTGGATTGCCTCGAGGCACTCGGCCCGCCTCAGGGCCCTCCGCATGGAGTTCTCCGCCCTGACCATCGTGAGCCGCGCCTCTTCTGCCCGCTGCCGCTCCGCATCTATGGCGTGGCCCAACCGCTGCCACACGGAAGACACTTCCCGTCCAGGGTCCTCCTGCCCTCCGGCCGATGCCTGCCCCTCCGATGTTGAAGGCCCCGAGCTATCGTGGCTCCCACCTACAGCCTCCTGCTGCTGCAGCTGCTGCTGTCCATGTGCCCTGTCCGATGGTGCCTGCACATCCTCCTCCAGCTGGGGTGCAGTCGTTGATGTGGCCACCCCTGCTGGACGTCCGACTCCCGACTGTGGCAGGGATCTGTTGTCCACCAGCCTGGCCGCACGGTCGGAGGCAGCTCCACAGGGCACCCAGGTGACACATGGGTGGGAAGATGGCATGGAGGACGACTGGGGCATAGGGGGTTCCGTGGAGGAGGGGGTCGGAACAAGGTCCAGGAAACGGAGGAATCCAGCCCTGGTGAGCTGTCCCAGTGGGTCAACGCAGTCAACGAGCCATGCAAGAAGACGTGCAGACTCATCATGAAAAGACTGCAGGTCAGCTTGCATGGCCGTTGACGCAACGCCACCCCACCCTGGACAGGCTCAACCTGGTGCAGGATAGCCACATCCGCAGGGAGAGGAAGGCCAGGTGTTGTAAGCCAATCCCCTCCCTGAGAACGGGTCTGGAGGTAGGCATCCCCGCTGGTGCAAGATGATGCAGTGACAGGAGCAGGGACAGGATTGCACACAGGCACCTCCGCGGCGGCCTGTGCTGCCTCCTGTCCCAGATCCTGCACTGCACCACTAGCACAAGTGGAATCCCCACCTCCAGACCCCACCTCTGTCGCTTGCACGGCCTCCTCCTCCTCCAAACACCCCACCAACCTGGATGACTACGTGCCATCTTCCTCCGTTGGGCCCTGTGGGGTCCCAGCTGCCCCTTCTGCTGCCGAGGAGTCCAACTCCAACCTCCACCTCTTGGACCTCCCCTCGGCAGCTGCGGCCTGGGACACGGCACCGGACTCCTCACTCCCCGACGAGATCAGAACGTGGGAGGGGATCCGGGCCTTGCGTCTCCGGCTGGTGGTGCGACCCCTGCCGCTGTGCTCCACAGCACCTTCTCCGCCCTCTTCATAAGTTGACGCTGCAGACAGGGAGAAAGAAAACACAGGCATCAGGGCACTGTCCAATGGACTCATACACACATGACAGTCATACATGAGTGGCATTGGTAAACCTCAGACATGGCATCACAATCCCCAACACACATGTCATTTCAACTTGCACACATGAGCCATACCACAGGCATATTGCAACAGCCAGCACCATCCATTCACATACAACAGCATGAGCAGCCAAAGGTCATCCACACATCACATGCAACATAGGGAGTACACTACACATGCACACACACCACCAAACTTGCATGCATGTGTACACCTCCGCCAACTGTCGCAGTGTTCCGATCGACATCCATGTCACACCTGACAATCATTCCTCTACATCCTGTGCCATGCAAGCCCACACACACAAGCACCATCCATGTGTCACACATGAGACCCCTCGCATGTGTCACCCTCACGGCCCTGTACACCCCCCCCCCCCTACTTGCCCACATAAAATACATGTTCAACCTGCACACTCCTGGCACACCACACGCACAGCTTACAATCAGTATGCATGTACACTTACCGCTCGACTCCAGACGGGTCTGCCTCTCAAGGACCCTCATCTGATCTTCCAACAAGTGGCCCCGGTGCCCCTTAGCATCCGCTGCCTTCAGGAGGCGCCGGGCCTTGTTGAGGGTCCTGGATCTGAAGTCCTCCCAGCGCTTCCTGACACGTTCGTAGTCGCGGACTGCCACCTCCTCCGCATTGATGGCAGTCACGATGTCCATCCAGATCCGAGTCCGTCCTTCCTTGTCGGCGCGCAACCTTCCAAAGAGGGCATCATACTGCCCCAGGACATGCTCCACCAGGACACCAACTTCGGTGGCAGTGAAGCTGGTGCCCCTCTGCCTCCTTGGCCGGGGGTTGCCACTGGTGCCAGATGTTGCAGTGCCCGACATGGCAACCCCAGAGGCAGGAGTAGGTGGGCAACTGGGTCCTGGGGCTGGGCTGTGGGGCGATGGAAAAGCAGTCGGGAGTCTTCGGTTCCAGCAGGGGTGGTCACAGCAACAGCACCCCTGGCTGATGTGCAGGCAGCAAATGGCAGGGCGCGTGGGCAGCAGGCAGTCAGGCAGCAGCAGATGGCAGGTGGGAGCGTGCTCAGGGCTTTGGGGGGCAGTAATTCGGCCTTCTGGGCAGGAGCGTGGTCTTCCGTGTGTGAGCGCGTGGCCAGCTTGATACGGAGTGATTTTGCACATGAAAATCCAGCACGTCTGCGTGTAATTCGAGGAAACGCCCTTAGCGCGTAAGCGCTTCAGCACACGTCTGTACATTCATTGGCCCAAAGGCCACTAGCGTATGCGGGTCTATGATGTCACGTGCACGTTGAATATGGCACACGTTTGAAATGTGTTAAAAAAATGAAAGACACGTCCGAGTGTCAAAGCGTGTAATTGGTGGAAATAGCGCGTACACGCGGAAGTGACAAAGCGTGTAATTGGTGGAAATGGCCCTAGCGCGTACACGCGGAAGTGACGCTGGACGTGTGGGCCTGCATAAAAGGTACGTGTAGAACACCATTTCCTTGTACGTGCTTTTCGTGGAGAGCGAGTGGGTGAAATATGTACTTCTTGTCGGTTCACACGCGATTTACTTCACGGCGTTTCAAGTTCGTACTCCCTGTTACCTCTGACAGCTTTTTCTCTTTTTTCTCTTTTTCTGGTTTTCCAGGGCCTGTTCCCTCAAACAGTGTTCCCTTCTACTGTTGTCCTGTCTCCTCAGACAGCGTACAATTCTTCTTTTGGCGGTGTGTTGCCAACCAAACGCGCTTCTTTTTCACGCTCTTTTTCCTGGCAGACGGTGAGTCACGCACGTATCTAACATTTGTGCTTGCCCCGTGTGTAGCCTACCCCTTCAGAGGTCATTCTAGGCTGCGTGTGACACGCATACGTTCATTCTTGTGTTACTGGCTGCCACAGCGTAGTGCAGGTTTTTTTTTCCGCACACGTGGTCTAGGAGGGGTTGCATGCACGTCATCTCCCTTTTTTGGGCTTCCTGTGCGTTGCGTGACCCGTCATCTTTCCCCAGGGGTCACATTCAGCCTTGCTAGAGCACTAGGGTACAGTTACCATCTGGTACCCAACCCCTTTGACCCCCAATTGCCCAGGACAATAGTTTACAGCCACTCCCATACGCACATTAACATCAGTGCCATGATTGGGAGGCGAGGAATCCGTAAGGGTGGCAAAGGTGGACGAGCCACAAGTGGTGGCCGTGGTGGATCCGGTAGGGGACGTGGTCGTTACTTGCAGGGTGACCCTGTCCCCCCATGTGTGGAGGACCAGTCAAGGGCACCCATAATCCCCCCCCCCCCTGGTTGAGGCTGATGTGGCTGACACCATCCATGCTCAGCCCTTGTTGGACCAGCCCATTGTGGCACCAGACCTGGCTGACTCCATGGCTGACTTCCAGGTCAGCAGGCCTATGACACGTGCGCTGGTGCACGTTGATGTCATCAGGCCACGTGGATCAGGGGCAGCAAGGTCATCTGCTGCCCCAAGTAGGCAGGGTGGAGAGGCTGCAGGGGCAGCTGCGGCTCCATCCACCCCAGCTCTCACACACCCAGCCAGGACAGTGTCGGTCCTAGTCCATCCTGCTGACATTCCCCCTGACACCATTACACTTGAGCCAATGCCTGCACCAACTCCCATGCTGAGTGTGCAATCCCACACTCCTGATACAGAGTCCACCGGGGCTCCTGCCCCTAGTGTCCAGAGCGGCGCAGGACACTCAGGATCACCACCACCTTCCAAGCGGAAGAGGAAGAGTGCTCGTCCGGCACAGGCTGATGCCCCAGACACGGCTACACAGTCCGGCCCGTCGAGGAAGCCCAGCTTCACGGATGCCGAACTGAATGCACTTGTCGAGTATGTGTCCGCACATGATAACGAGATGGTCATTGTTGCAGGATCCAAGACCACACCTGCACAATGCCAGGCACACTGGCAGACCGTTGCGGACATCGTAAGTGCCCTTGGAATCGTGAGGCGCACAGCCAATGATTGCTATAAGCGCTGGAATGACCTAAAGCGCAGGGCAAAGAATAAGCTGGCCTCAAGTCATGCCGCAACTCTAGTGACTGGAGGTGGGTCTCCAGTAGAAGACATAGAACTCACTCCACATGAGTCAGTCGCTGGGACCTACGTCACGGAGGAACAGATCCAAGGCGTGGGAGATCTGCCTGATTATGAGGCATTGTCCGGTGAGTGCACATGCATGTGTGTGTCATCCATGTGCATGGTGTGTGTGTGAGGGCTTCTGTTTGTGTGCCAGGTGAGGTTGTGTGCGCCTGAGTCGTTTGGGTCACCCATGTGCTTCATGCAATACATTCTGCGGAGCAGCATTTGGCCATAGCAGTATCCCTTCTGCCAACAGTAGACATCTAGCCCAACAGCACGCCAGTTGCCCTTGAAGTGTCACCTTGCCACAACATTGTTGCTTATTTTTCTCTGTTCATTCAGGCAGATTGTTTGCATTCCACCACTTTTACTAGGCATTTCTCAGTCCTCTAGTCACATGTCTGACATGGCTATGGTAAAGTGGAGTGACTTTGTTACCTGGATATCATTTGTTCACACATGTCCCTGTGCAATCGGACCATTTTGGACTGGCAGCTCCAGGTGAAAAATCAGACCTGTTTGAATTAGAAAAGCTATTACATGAGGGAACTGGACTGAATGAATAAGTGCTGCCCTCCTCTCCATCTTCACTCAATAGCAATGGTACATGCCATCTGTGTGATGGCATGTGTATTTCACCTGGCAATCACAGGCCAATGTGTGATGCCACTGCCAGGCAGCATGCAGAAAATGTGTTCATCTTCCATCTTGGTGTCATCAGTGTGTGCCATTTGCCTGCCCTTCATACGCAGTGAGGGTGCATGCATGGGAGGGTTTTAGTCATGTGGGACATGTGTCAATCAAGTACTGGTTCTGTTGCTTCTCAGCCCTCATTGTGTGCCATGATGCTAATGCCTGTTTCCATTTGTTTGCTTTTATGTCTTTGCAGGGGAAGAGGCACCTGATACTGCTGGGGTTGTGGAGATGGTGCTGACCCAGGAGGGGTCCGAGGGCCGACCGACCACCAGTGAGGGACGTGGTGTGGTGGTGGGTGAGAACCCACAACTGCTGCAGGTCGTGCTCTCAAGGGGAGTCTCTGGCTGCACCTCCCCCGAGCTGTACTCAGGTGTTGATTTGGATGATGAGACCTACGTGCCGTCGCAGGTGAGTGTTTCTGGGAGGGATTCTGTTCTGTCCCACCCACCTGCACTAGGGTCAGAACCATCAATGGGGATGTCAGTGTTGGCAGCTACGCCTTTGGTCGTTACGGATGCAGGGTCACACTCCGCGACATCTGATCCTGTTCCTGGGCCAGCAGATCAAAGGGGGAATGCAGTCCTGCAGCCTCAGGCAGTGCCGGCACAGCAAGGCGCAGTTTGCCTTGCCCCAGACAGGTGTGGTGCCCGCCGACGTGGTGGCCGTACGCCACCTGGCAATACCGCATGGGAGCAATCCATTTACGTTATGGCAACCCAACAGGCAGCATCATCAGAGATGATGGCTCAGGCCATGGATAGGGTGGCCACTTCCATTGTCCCCCCCGAAAGGCTGATGGAGCGACTACAGCAGGCAACCGACTCCATCTGCCAGTCACACAGGGAGGACATGTTGGCGTCCAACAGGTACAGGCGGGCGGCACTGGCGACTCTGCAGGAAGCCATCTCCATAGAGTCCCAGGGCCACAGGGAAGCCCTGAGGCTGGAGCTCCTTCACCTCAGGACGACTCTTGTTGAGCTTGAGGCTTCAACAAACCGAAGGACAGAACAGCAGCTGGAGCGTCTCACCCGTACGCTCTCAGCTGAGATGCAGGCAACTAGGGCATCCCGTGAGTTGTTGCATGGGGACCTCCGCACACTCATCCTCCAGAACGAGACCTACCACACCCGCATGCTTGCAGCCATGGAGGAACAGACTAGGGCCTTGCGTGGGCTGCCTCCCATAGTGCAACCACCTCCAGATGCAGCTGCACAGGGTGATAATAGCGACAGCAGTGATACTCCCACAATAGGGTAGCCGTGTGGGCCATGAGCCCATGGAGGTGTTTTTTTTCCGCAAGATCCACACAGGTGGGTTTTGGTGTGCACCCTGTCCTCGGACCTCCTGGGTGGCCTCCCCAACCCCCCCGGGCCCATTAATGGCCATTTTTTTTTTTTTTTTTTTATCTTTATTTTTATTTTTTTGGGGACAATGTGTTGCCTTCTGTGGCTCCTGTGGGCATATGCTGCATTGTGGCTGGGCACATGCAGGCTTGTCATGTATTTGGTTCAGATGCTTGGGTTTTTGTCACACACACCCCTCCTGCTTCCCATTTCCATGGGCTTGCAAAGGGTGTGCCCAAGTGACATTGACGTACATGGTGACATTGGACTCCCACTACATGTGTGGGTAGTCTAGTTAATACTGTGTATACATTCCTAGTGCATATTGCTGTTGTGTTGTACACTGCATGTTGCATTGATGTGTAACTCATCATCCGTGTCTACCTCCTAACTTGCAGGTCCTTTCCTCATGTCTACACAAGGCCCTCTACTTTGGAGATGGGGTCCATGTTGGCAGCAGTGCACCTACAACTCTACATGGCGGCAACACTGTACAGTTGGAAGTGGTCGGAGTGCAGGCATTTCCAGGTGGTGAGACTACTAATTCCTTACATTCGTAATGTCATGTTAATGGTAGTTTTGAGGGTCAGTAGCTGATAAGTGTTATTGCTAAATACCTGCTCAAGTGTGTTGTTGGTCCTGCATTACTGTGAGCATTTCAGGTGTCGCGAGTTTCAATTAGGGACACTGTACATTGTGACACTTGTGTCATGTTGTGGGGATTACTTTGTTTACCTGCACATAGCATGACATGGCACGGTGTGTCGTGTGGCGGTGCTGGGGATGGGTTGGGTGACATGGCACTGTCCTCATGTTGCATTTTGCAAGTGGGTATTCATTTTAGCTGCATGAATGTGTTTTTTCACGAAACTGCATTGGTGGTGTCTGTGTAGGTAGGGATGCACACATTGTAACACTTCCAGGTGAACAATCTCAGGCTGATATGGTTTTGACGGTTGACTCTCCAGACATTCAGGATCAGTGTCAGGTTGAGTCATCATTGATTGTCAGATGGTATGTGCCAGGGCAGTGTGCACTCCACAGGGGTGTGATTTCTATGTGAAGTAATTAGCCACTAGCTGTGTACGGGCTGCCTCCCCCCGTGCCCTTTCCCCTCCCATGCGCAGCGGGCGTGCATGTGGTTGGGGATGTGGGGCCACCACCATGTCCACGGCCAGGCCCCGGCGTGTTGCAACGTTGTGCAGGACACATGCTGCCACTATGATCCTGCACACTACTGTGGGAGCGTATAACAGCTGCCCGCCAGAACGGTCAAGGGAGCGAAAGCGTGACTTAAGCACTCCGAATGTGCGCTCCACTATGCCCCGGGTTGCAATGTGGGCTGTGTTATATCTTACCTCGGGTGGCGTGGTGGGGTTCCGAATTGGCGTCATCATGTGGGGGCTGAGAGGGTAGGCACTGTCCCCTGTGGAGGTGGTGATTGGTATCATTGGTGGGGTTGTGACCTTGCTCAGTATCTGACATGCATGCATGTGCAGTGGCATTCATACTCACCAAGCAGCCATGTATCGCCATGCCGCCCAGCTTCTAGGTCCCGGCTTAGGGTGGACATTCGGTAAATGAAGCTGTCGTGGGTGGACCCGGGATAGTTGGCATATACTGAAGTGATGATTCCCTTGGCATTACATACTGCCTGCACGTTGATGGAATGCCAGTGCTTGCGGTTCCTATAGATGTGCTCAGATGCCCTGGGGGGACGTAGAGCCACATGGGTGCAGTCGATGGCACCTAGCACTTTGGGGAATCGTGCCACACCGTAAAAATCCAGGGCGGCAGCATGCCTTTCTGCAGGTGTTCTGGGCAGGTATATGTGCCTGCGGACTGATGGGCGTGCAGTGATGATGTTCAAGACCTGGTTTAGGCAGCGTGACTGCGTGGCCTGTGACACCCCACCCACTATGGCACTTGTCCGCTGAAATAATCCAGTGGCTAAGAAGTGCAGTACATTGAGGACCTTCTCCAGGGGGCTGAGTGCTTGGGAGCACAGGGTGGGTGATGTGAGGTCATCCTCCCACTCACTCACCAGGTCCAGTATTATGTGTGGTGGAAACCTGTACCTCCCATACACATGGTCATCAGGCATCCCGAAAAGGCTGGTTCTGGGTGTGAATATTCTGGCCCTGACTATCCTCCTCCTCCTTTGGTAGCCCACGGCCACTGCTTCTAGGAACGGTATATTCATCCTGGCGTCTGAGCTTGTTATTTTTTTTCCGCGCAAATTTATGCGTCGCGGGTCGACGTATGCCTGCTTCCTACTGGCGTACGTGTTTCTTTGCGCGTGTTGTAGGCGAGCGTGTGAAACTTCCCGCGCACCCCTGAAATCCAGTACCCAGGCCAATACCGTGTGGAAATTCCCGCGCACCCCGGTATACACGTGCGCTGATGTACTCGCGTGTGAAACTTCCCGCGCACCCCTGAAATCCAGTACCCAGGCCAATAGCGTGTGGAAATTCCTGCGCACCCCGGTATACACGTGCGCTGATGTACTCGCGTGTGAAACTTCCCGCGCACCCCTGAAATCCAGTACCCAGGCCAATAGCGTGTGGAAATTCCCGCGCACCCCGGTATACACGTGCGCTGATGTACTCGCGTGTGAAACTTCCCGCGCACCCCTGAAATACACGGACATAGGCCAATCGCGTGTACGCGCACTTTTGTCCAATTACACGCGATGACACTCTGACGTGCAGTCTTTCCACGTGTGCTCCGTCATCACGTGCTATGAGGGAAACACCCGAGCGGGTCATGTCACAGATGCGCTTACGCGCTGAGGGCCTTTGGTCCAATAGAATCGCGTATGCGTGCTGACGCGCTTAAGCGCTAAGGGCCTTTCCTCGAATTTCACGCTGACGTGCAGGATTTTCACGTGCCAAATCACTCTGTATCAAGCTGGCCACGCGAAAACACACGGAAGACCACGCTCCTGCCCAGAAGGCCGAATTACTGCCCCCCAGGCCCCCGAGCAGCCTCCCACGTGCCATCTGCTGCTGCTGCCTGCCTGCCTGCTTGCCTGCTGCCACCGTGACCTGCCATTTGGTGCCTGCACATCAGCCATCTGCAGGGGTCCAGTTGCTGTGTCCACCCCTGCTGGAACAGAAGACTCTCGACTGGGATAACATCGCTCCACAGCCCAGCCCCAGGACCCAGTTGCCCACCCACTCCTGCCTCTGGGGTTGCCATGTAGGGCACTTCCACATCTGGCACCAGTGGCAACCCCAGGGCAGAGGGGCAGAGGGGCACCAGCTTCACTGCCACCGAAGTTGGTGTCCTGGTGGAGCATGTCCTGGGGCAGTATGATGCCCTCTTTGGATCGTCCTGCGCCAGCAAGGAAGGATGGGAGAGGATCTGGGCCGACTGTGTGGTTGCCATCAATGCGGAGGGGGTGGCAACCCGCGACGTCCAGAAGATCAAGAAGCGCTGGGAGGACTTGAGGTCCAGGACCCTCGTGAAGGCACGGCGCCTCGTGGAGGGGGGCCGGGGCCGCATGAGTTCCATCCAGATGAGGGTCCTGGAACGCGTACGCCCAGCGCTCCACGCCCAGATCCTTGAGAGGGAGACCCGTCTGGAGTTGAGCGGTAAGTGTCCAAGCATTGCTGTGTGAGACAGGGCATGTTGCGGTGTGCTGGTTGTCTGATACTTGCCTGTATGTGTGACATAGGCCATGTATGCATGTATGTGTGCAGGGACATCATGGTAATGCATGTGCGACCAGTGATGTGTGAACCACATGGTTGTTGCATGTGTTTAAATGCGAAATGGGGAGCCCTATGCAGATTTTACACATGAGAGCATGCCAGTCTCTGTTCCTGGACATGGGTGGGGGTGAGGAATGGGTGCTGATGCCAGGTACATATATGGTAGCCATGTCTGTGTGCCTGACCTGCGTGTCTGTGACTTGTGAATGCCATGGATGCATGACACATGTGTGTGACAATGCACAGATTCACTGATGCAGCCTAGTTACCCTTGTATCCGCTGTGTTTGGGGTGTATGAGGCCAGATGGATGTGACTGAGGTGAAGTGTGTGCATGTGATAGGCATGACCCATGATGCATGTGAGTTCCATATCATTGTATGTTTCAAGAGTCCATTGGACATTTATGGAAATGTCCATGGCATGCACCATGCCTGTTACTGTGTGTGTTTTGCCTGGACTGACCCATGTGTTGTGGAGGGACATGATGGAAGTGTACTTTGACACTGGTACTCATCTGCTATTGCTTCCTGTCTAGGGGACCATTGAACAGTACCCTGATGCATGTGTTCTATGTCTCCCTCTACGCAGCGGCTAGTGAAGAAGAGGGCGGAGACGGCGCTGTGGAGCAAGGTGGCGGGGATGCCCCCACGGCTGCAGCGGAAGGGGTGGGTGAGCCCCCACAGGGGCCTGCTACGGCGGAAGATGGTGAGGAGCCATCCAGGTTGGTGGTTTCCACAGAGGAGGAGGAGGCCGCCACTGAGGCACACATGGGGCCTGGTGGGGGCATCCCTGCTGGTGCAAGTGGTGCAGTCCAGGGGCAGGGGCAGGAGGCAGCACAGGTCACCGTGGAGGGGCCTGTGCATGTCGCTGTCCCTGACCCTGTGAGTGCACCACCATGCACCCGCAGGGATTCCCTGTCCCAGGCCCGTCCGCAGGTAGAGGGGATGTCCATGTCACCTGACTCCCCTCCACCTGCGGACGAGGGGACCTGTGTCTGTATGGAGAAGGTCCTGATTGGGGTCGCGATGCGCGCGGGTGCAATTCGTGATGACGTGCGTGCTTCCCGGGAGGAGCACGCACATCATCACGAAGAGCACCGTGCCGACGTGGCCCAATTGGGATCTTCCATGTTCGGGGGTTTCCTGCATGTGTCGGCCAATCTGGCGGCCCTCTCCTCCTCTGTGGAGGCTATACGCCGGTCGTTCTCCTTGCCGTCTTCCGGCCCAGATGCCACCAGGGCCCCCTGTGGACCTGCCCTGACCAATGCAGCCAGCTAGGTGGGGATCCCATCCCTGCCACAGTCGGGAGTCGGAGGTCCAGCAGGGGTGGACACCACAGCAACTGTACCCCAGCAGATGGAGGATGTGCCGGCATCATCAGGCAGGGCATGTGCACAACGGCGTCGGTGGATTCCATCAGCCTGGATGCCGTCGTGCTGGCAGAGGCAGTTGCGTCGGAGGCAGCAGCAGAGTCAACATGGGAGGCATCATGGCTCGGGGCCATCAACATCGGAGGGGCAGGCATCGGCCGGAGGGCAGGAGGACCCAGGACAGGAAGTGTCTTCCGTGTGGCTGCGGTTGGGCCAGCAGATAGGTGCGGAGCGGCGGCGGGCGGAAGAGGCGCGGCTCACGATGGTCAGGGCGGAGAACTCCATGCGGAGGGCCCTGAGGCGGGCCGAGTGCCTCGAGGCAATCCGCAGGGGGTTGGAGGAGCAGATGGCGTCGTCCCTGCGGACCCTCGGGGCCATGGAACAGGACCGCCTCCGGGACATAGACGAGGAGTTTGATGATGCCCTTGCCCAGAACACCACGGAGTGAGCCGCAGGACTTGCCCGCCGCCTTTGTATATAGTTCTTTAGTTTTAGGTTTCCTTTGTTTCTTCTTATGATTTGGAGTCGACGGACACTGCTCCACTTTTTGTATATAGTTGGATTTTAGTTAGGGTATTTTGTAGGTTTCCTTTGTTCAGTTGTGCTCATGGACCCTTGGATGTTTTGTACATAGTTCTTCATTGGATTGTTTTATTTTTTTATTTTTGATTTATTCTCCATGGAGCAATGGTCTTTGCATTTATTTTTCTCTCTCGGATTGATTTTATTTTTAATGTGACTTTGAACAACATTTTTTTGGATTTGGATTTGTAGTTTTGATTTTTTTGGACGGACATGCAGCTTATCTTTTTTTCATTGTCATTGTAGTTTGTTTCATTTCATTTGCATTCAATTTTTTTTAATACAATTTTGTTTTCATACTTCACTGTGTGGTATCATCTCATTGGTTTCATGCATGTCATGTTGGGTGTTTTCCCATTCATTTGCAACCATTGTGTGTGACGGACATGGGTTCATTTGCTTTATGAACATTGGGGGTTAACATGTAATTTCCATTTCCATGTGGGTGAATGGGTTACTTGGTAGGGCCTTTTGGCTGTGGAGGCTGACCATAACGCACATGATTGGGGATTGTGAGGACCTGGGTGCAGGGGGACATGAGTGGGGGCCTGGTGGAGGGTGTCCCTGGATGCTGGGGGGTGGGGGTGGTGGGAGACATGAGTTGGACATGAGTGGGGCCTGATGGTGCTGCCCCTGCACTGCTGGGGGGTGGGGGTGGTGGGAGACATGAGTGGTGGCCTGGTGGGGGTTGCCCATGGTGGCTGGGGGGTGGGGGTGGTGGGAGACATGAGTGGGGGCCTGGTGGAGGGTGCCCCTGGATGCTGGGGGGTGGGGGTGGTGGGAGACATGAGTGGGGGCCTGGTGGGGGCTGCCCATGGTGGCTGGGGGGTGGGGGTGGTGGGAGACATGAGTGGGGGCCTGGTGGGGGATGCCCATGGTAGCTGGGGGATGGGGGTGTTGGAAGAGATATGTGTGGGGGCCTGGTGGAGGGAGCCCCTGGATGCTGGGGGGTGGGGGTGGTGGGAGACATGAGTGGGGGCCTGGTGGGGGCTGCCCATGGTGGCTGGGGGGTGGGGGTGGTGGGAGACATGAGTGGGGGCCTGGTGGGGGATGCCCATGGTGGCTGGGGGGTGGGGGTGGTGGGAGACATGAGTGGGGGCCTGGTGGAGGGTGCCCTGGATGCTGGGGGATGGGGGTGGGTGGGAGACATGAGTGGGGGCCTGGTGGGGGCTGCCCATGGTGGATGGGGGGTGGGGGTGGGTGGGAGACATGAGTGGGGGCCTGGTGGGGGCTGCCCATGGTGGCTGGGGGGTGGGGATGGGTGGGAGACATGAGTGGGGGCCTGGTGGGGGATGCCCATGGTGGCTGGGGGGGTGGGGGTGGTGGGAGACATGAGTTGGACATGAGTGGGGGCCTGGTGGTGCTGCCCCTGCACTGCTGGGGGGTTGGGGTGGTGGGAGACATGAGTGGGGGCCTGGTGGGGGATGCCCATGGTGGCTGGGGGGTTGGGGTGATAGGGGCAATAAGTGGGGGCCTGGTGGAGGCTGCCCCTGCACTGCTAGGGGGTGGTGGTGGTGGGAGACATGAGTGGGGGCCTGATGGGGGATGCCCATGGTGGCTGGGGGGTGGGGGTGGTGGGAGACATGAGTTGGACATGAGTGGGGGCCTGGTGGTGCTGCCCCTGCACTGCTGGGGGGTGGGGGTGGTGGGAGACATGAGTGGGGGCCTGTGGGGGATGCCCATGGTGGCTGGGGGGTGGGGGTGATAGGGGCCATAAGTGGGGGCCTGGTGGAGGCTGCCCCTGCACTGCTGGGTGGTGGGGGTGGTGGGAGACATGAGTGGGGGCCTAGTGGGGGATGCCCATGGTGGCTGGGGGGTGGGGGTGGTGGGAGACATGAGTGGGGGCCTGGTGGAGGGTGCCCCTGGATGCTGGGGGGCTGGGGGTGGTGGGAGACATGAGTTGGACATGAGTGGGGGCCTGATGGTGCTGCCCCTGCACTGCTGGGGGGTGGGGGTGGTGGGAGACATGAGTGGGGGCCTGGTGGGGGCTGCCCATGGTGGCTGGGGGGGTGGGGGTGGTGGGAGACATGGGTGGTGGCCTGGTGGAGGGTGCCCCACACTGCTGGGGGGATTGGGGTGGTGGGAGACATGAGTGGGGGGCTGGTGGGGGATGCCCATGGTGGCTGGGGGGTGGGGGTGGGTGGGAGACATGAGTGGGGGCCCGGTGGGGGCTGCCCATGGTGGCTGGGGGGTGGGAGTGGCTTGGGAGACATGAGTGGGGGCCTGGTGGGGGCTGCCCATGGTGGCTGGGGTGTGGGGGTGGGTGGGAGACATGAGTGGGGGCCTGGTGGGGGATGCCCATGGTGGCTGGGGGGGTGGGGACGGGGGGAGACATGAGTTGGACATGAGTGGGGGCCTGGTGGTGCTGCCCCTGCACTGCTGTGGGGGGGGGTGGTGGGAGACATGAGTGGGGGCCTGGTGGGGGATGCCCATGGTGGCTGGGGGTGGTGGGAGACATGGGTGGGGGCCTGGTGGAGGCTGCCCCTGGATGCTGGGGGGTGGGGGTGCTGGGTGACATGAGCAGGTGTGCAGGGTAGTCCCCTGTGGTGTCGGCTGCCTGCAGGGGCCGTGGATGGTGTACAGGGAATACCTGGGAGCACACAGCCAAATCGCGTGTAGAATTTCCCGCGTACCCCTGAAATACACGTACCCAGCCAAATCGCGTGTGTACATTCCCGCGCACGTACCCGGCCAAATCGCGTGTGGAACTTCCCGCGCACCCCTGAAATCCATGTACCCTGCCAAATCGCGTGTGGGACTTCCCGCGCACCCCTGAGATCCACGTACCCAGCCAAGTCGCGTGTGTAAATTCCTGCGCACATACCCGGCCAAATCGCGTGTGGAACTTCCCGCGCACCCCTGAATTCCACGTACCCTGCCAAATCGCGTGTGAGACTTCCCGCGCACCCCTGAGATCCACGTACCCAGCCAAATTGCGTGTGTAAATTCCCGCGCACGTACCCGGCCAAATCGCGTGTGGAACTTCCCGCGCACCCCTGAAATCCACGTACCCTGCCAAATCGCATGTGAGACTTCCCGCGCACCCCTGAGATCCACGTACCCAGCCAAATCGCGTGTGTGAATTCCCGCGCACGTACCCGGCCAAATCGCGTGTGGAACTTCCCGCGCACCCATGAATTCCACGTACCCTGCCAAATCGCGTATGAGACTTCCCGCGCACCCCTGAGATCCACGTACCCAGCCAAATCGCGTGTGTAAATTCCCGCGCACGTACCCGGCCAAATTGCGTGTGGAACTTCCCGCGCACCCCTGAAATCCACGTACCCTGCCAAATCGCATGTGAGACTTCCCGCGCACCCCTGAGACCCACGTACCCAGCCAAATCGCGTGTGTGAATTCCCGCGCACGTACCCGGCCAAATCGCGTGTGGAACTTCCCGCGCACCCCTGTAATCCACGTACCCTGCCAAATCGCGTGTGAGACTTCCCGCGCACCCCTGAGATCCACGTATCCAGCCAAGTCGCGTGTGTAAATTCCCGCGCACGTACCCGGCCAAATCGCTTGTGGAACTTCCCGCGCAGCCCTGAAATCCACGTACCCTGCCAAATCGCGTGTGAGACTTCCCGCGCACCCCTGAGATCCACGTACCCAGCCAAATCGCGTGTGTAAATTCCCGCGCACGTACCCGGCCAAATCGCGTGTGGAACTTCCCGCGCAACCCTGAAATCCACGTACCCTGCCAAATCGCGTGTGGGACTTCCCGCGCACCCCTGAGATCCACGTACCCAGCCAAATCGCGTGTGGGACTTCCCGCGCACCCCTGAGATCCACGTACCCTGCAAAATCGCGTGTGAAAGTTCCCGCGCACCCCGGAATACACGCACACGTTATTTTTCAGTCAGCGGGTGTCCGTCTTTGTGGGTACCCCTTTGCACGTCATTTGTCCTGGAGGGCCACAGTATAGGACATTCATCATGGCTGTATATAGGTGCTATTTGTTGGCACACCTTTTGGCGCACATTTATTACAGGCGCTGAGACGCTACCGCCTGCTTTCTTGTGGCGGTCGTGTTTGTGCCTGTGCGCTGGTTTGACCGTGCGCTTTTTTGCCCTATTCGATTCCATGAATACGTGTTGTAGGCGAGCGTGTGGGCGTTCCGCGCACTTGCACCCTTTACTTCCCCCGTGACGCCCACATTTTGGCAAGTTGTTCCCCATTCCGAGTGTAACGCCCCGTGTTCCGCCTACTTTTGTTGTGTGTGCCGCGCTATGTGCGATTTTCGCTGTGGCCTGTGCGATTTTCGCTGTGACCTGGCGCACGCCGTTAGATGGCCTGTGCGCCAACGTGCGCCGCGCACTTTTTTAGCGCACATCCGATGGTTTTCTCGCGCACGGCCTTCCATGAATCGATGTGCGCTGCTTTTCGTGCAATTTTCGCACTTGCACTGCGATTTTCGCTATTCCACTGCAAATCGCACGTTTTTGGCCACTTGCGCCGCGCTAATTATTCCATGAAATGAGCTTTAAACTCACTACCAAAGTACTTAAGTCATTTCCCATGTGATAATATCCACCTAAACTTGTGGTTAACAAGGGAAATAATTGGTACTAGAATGAAAGGTTTTGACAGAGGTTCTTCCATCTCAAAGTACCTGAGAGCCATCAGAGAACAGCATCCAAGAGGAATCTGGCACCCGCGGTTGACTCCTGAGGATAGACGATGCTCTTCCTCGTCACACTACCTTTCGTGCCTTGGCAGGTGAAGTGGCAGAGTTTCTCGGTTTCACTCGATTCCCTCTGAGCATTGACCCCCCCTTGGAAGAGGAAGCCACTGAGGTGCTGAGTCCATGGGAAAAATCGAACCAAAGACTTTCTGAACTGCAGCAGTTTTTCTCTTTGTGGGTCTCTCTTTTGGTGAACAATTTCTCTGACTGTAGACGTCCTGTGAAGTTGAAACTAACTGCAGGCTCCTTAAAGGCTTGGCAGATGAGAGTAAGACCCCTGGGACCCTTCAATGACTTCTGGCAGCGAAGAGTGCATAGGTCACTTTTGCTGTCGGGTTTCTGAATATCACGGTTTTCTGGCTTTCGGTTCTTCGGTGCTGCAGCTGCAGCATGGACTTCTGGATGGCTTCCGGTGACCTGGACACAACCACTGGAGTGGACTACGGACCTTCACCAAGTTTGGACCCTCAAGACATCTTTGTTAGCTTCTGGTGGTGGGAAACCCACGGACAGACCTTTCTCACCACTCAGCAACTCTGGACTCTCCCCGGTGAGAAAAAGTGGCCCGTGATGATGGCAAGGATGTCCCTTGAAATGTTCTTAGGCGATTTGGAACCTTCACAGATCCGGGTGTCCAGTAGCACTATGCCAGTATACCCCCTGTTCTGGGCGGTAGATAGCAATGGCTTCCAGCGGTCTCGAAACGCACCTCTGGACCATGGGAGACACCAATGGACTTCTTTGATGTGAGCTATCCGGGTACTCCTCTTCAGGACTCATGAAGACCCCTTCTCTGGATGGCAGGCACACAGGACTGGCTTCCAGGGCACTTCAGAAGAAGAGTAGCAGGTTGCACAATGGTCCCTCGTAGCTCCGGAGAGGTCTCCTTTGCAGGACCTGTCTGGATAAGTCCTTGGAAGAACACGACAGCTTTTGGACATGAAGAAATACAGCAGCAGACTTCTCCTCCAGCTGGGCTTGAAGGAACAGTTTGTTCTTTCTTCTGCTTCGACTTCAGCTTCTGAACAAATTGGTAAGTGAGAGGTCCCCAGATATACACATCTGTTCCCTATTCACTCAGTCAGCCAATCACACAGAAGGGCATTCATGCCCGCAGGAAACCAATCAGGCTTCTATAAAGCGAGGCGGTCAGTTATATACAATGTTACTATAATTATTTACATTTGTGATATATCTCTAATAATACATATATACATTCAGATAAAGTAGCATAACACAAGTGTCTAGCAGTACATTACATATTTTTGTCATTGAGGTGTTTGATAAGATTCATTCTAAAGTGTGAGAAAGGTTGGTCTGTTCTCAAGTTGTGTGGCAGGGCATTCCACCATTTAGCGGCTAGCACGGGGAAACTGGTGCCGCCAATTTTAGCAAGTCTAAGGGCCTCATTACCACCCAGGCGGTAAGTTACCGCCTGGGTCGTACCTTTACCACCATGGCGTAAACATAGTTTACGCCATGGTGGTTGGCGGACTTACCGCCCCATTCCGAGTTTGGAGGGGCGGTAAGTCCCCAATCCCCATTTACCCTTACGGTGGCGTAATTAACTCCATGGTCCCTTAGCGCCATGGATTTTAACACCTGCTAAAAGCAGGTGTTAAAACTTCCATGGCGCTAAGGGACCTTGTACTCAGGCGGTAAGGGTCGGCGCTGTTTACGCCGCCGTAAACCCCTTACCGCCTGAGTCGTAATGAGGCCCTAAATCTAGGAATTACCAAGCAGTTGGAGTTGGGAGTTCTTGTAGGCCTACTGGAGATGTTTCTTTTTTTTTGTCCATCAGGTAGCTAGGAGCAGCGTTATTGAGGGCTTTATGCGTCAAGGAGATAATTTTTAGATGGATTTTATTGCCGGTGGAGAACAATTTGTATTGGTTTCTGATAGAGGAGATATGTTCCCTTTTGTTTATGCCTAGAGCATCTCTGAGGGCATTGTTTTGTAAGATTTGTAGCCTTTTGGTGATAGTTTTATTAGCACCACTGTAAAGGGCATTACAATAATCAAGTCGGTACATTATTAAGGCTCTCGCTAGGATCATGCAACTATCGTTAGATAAGAAGGGATTACCTGCTCTTATTAATTTACAGGTATACGCTGTAGTGGAAGCTAAGGAGTTAACTTGTTTGGTGAAAGACATGGTGGAATCAAGATAGAAACCTAGTGTTTTTACTTCTCTCAAAACCTTAATGCTATTGCCATCTATGTTAAACATGGAGTAGTCCTTGCCTAACTTGTTGATATTGGCCTGCGTGCCCAGGAGAATCAGCTCGGGCTTATCATCATTCAGGCAGAGGCCATGGGATGCCAGCCATGCCTGAATAATGAGGTACGCCCTATTCACCAACTCCCTGGCCTTACTGTGACCCCCAGAAAGCGGGAGGAGAATCTGTGTATCATCTGCATAATTAGTGTAGGTGATACCTAGAAGGTCCAGATCATCGAAGAGGGGTTTAGTGAATATGGTGTATAGGGTCGGTGAGACACAAGAGCCTTGTTAGACTCCGCACGTGATTGGTGAAGGGTCGACAGCTGCCGAAGGGGAGAAGACTCTCATTGTTCTGTCGCTAAAAAGGATTCAATCCATTTAGTGGCATGGGTGGAGAAGTGTGCAGCAGTGTCCAAGTGTTTGCAAAGGACCTTGTGGTCCATTAGATCAAAAGCAGCTGAGAGATCAAGTAGAAGGAGGAGTGCTGTCTTACCTTGATCTCTCAGTTCATCTATTTGGGTCTTTAAATCAATGAGGGCAGTTTCAGTTCCATGGAGTGGACTGAAACCAGATTGTCTAGCTCCCAATAGATTATGTAGTTCAAGGTGTCTTTGAATTTGTGTATAGGCAACCTTGTCTAGTATTTTCAGTAAGAAAGGTACCGTAGTAATGGGCCGATAGTTGGTGGGGATGAGGGGGTCCAGAGTCTGCTTCTTGAGAAGCGGGAGCACCCATGATTGTTTTAGATTAGCCAGGATGTTACCTGTGGTGAAGGAGGCGTTTATCAGTTTGGAAATAAACGGTGAGGTCTCTGGCAGCATCTTTTATTAGTTGTGCTGGGCAGATGTCACCTTTGTAATTTGAAGGTTTGAGGGAAAGGATGGTTTTCTCTACCTCTAAGGTGGTAGTTTTAGTGAAGGAGAATTTGTTGGTAGGGTCGTTGGTGGTGTCGTTGAGTGGCGGCTTATTTGGGAGGTTTAAGGATTCTTTTTTTAGTTGGATTTTGTTTTGCAGCGTGGTAATTTTGTTTGCTAGGGCAGTTTGGATATCTGTACACCAGGTCTGGTCCTTAATACAGGTATCTGGTGTGGCAATGGGAGACTCAAGTTCTTTCAGGATGGAGAAGAGTTCCTTCATGCTTGAGTTAAAGTTGGCAATGCGAACATTGTAAGAGTTATGCTTTGCTAGCCAGATTTTGTTTTTGTAGTGCCGAGAGATGTTAGTTAAGTTAACTTTGTTCTCCTCAGTTGGACAGAGTTTCCAGTCTGATTCACATTTTCTTTTGGTTAAGCGCAGGGCTTTAATTTCTGGCGTGAACCACTTGTTTATATGTGCCTTGGGTTTGCTTGTTCGCATTTTGAGTGGGGCGACTTTGTCCATAGTAGTACGCATGATATTATTGTATTAGTTGACCATGGTGTCACACACACAGAATCCAGACACCCACAGCACAGAATGCAAGTTTACTTCAGACTCCATTCATACAGATCCCATCTCTAGGGTATACCAAAAACACACAGCCCCTGGGAAGGCTCCAGTCAGTCTGCCAGGAGGCAGCCCCAGAGCCATATGTGGTATTTCCACCCAACAGCCAGGCAGAAGAAAAGGAACAGAGGCATAGATGGTGTTTCACCCCAACACCCACTCAGGAGGAAGGGATCAGAGACAGGGCTTCCCATGACTTTGGGAAACAAGGTAAAAGGCAATAGAAGCCAAGAGGCCACCGGGGCCATCTTGCCTTCTATCAGGAATCCATTGATTCATATGCCAGGGCTGGGGTGTCCCAAAATGGAGGACACTCAGAGCCACAGCCAAGTCAGCATGTAGCTGCCAGCAGCCCATACCATGCTCTGTGGGCAACGCACACGTGCCCATAAACACACATAAGGGGTACACGGGTGTACTCCAACCCATGGGTACCATAAGGGTATCCCATGAGTGTTGCTCACCAAAAGGAAAACATGAAGAGCTACACTGCCAGAGGTCCAACTGGACCTCAGTGCCAGAAAACATAGAGAAAACACACACAGAGAAGCGGTCGGACAAGGACTA
Source organism: Ambystoma mexicanum (assembly GCF_040938575.1). Classification (NCBI taxonomy): domain Eukaryota; kingdom Metazoa; phylum Chordata; class Amphibia; order Caudata; family Ambystomatidae; genus Ambystoma; species Ambystoma mexicanum. The sequence goes on from NC_090937.1 coordinate 1,140,727,969, forward strand.
GGAGGCCTGTTCCTCCATAAGGCATTTCCAGCATCACACATCCCCTCTCCCAAATGTTTTTGACTAGAAAGGAGAGCATTCCTTATCATGCATAGGTGGCTTTTCATCTTGATCAGCAAGAAGCGGTTCCATATTCCAAATGTCAGGAGGGGACAAGAGTTGAATTGAAGATACATCTGGACCTGAGGAAAAATATCAAGAAGGATTAAGAGATCTAGAACTGAAGAAACTGCCCCTGCAGAGAAATCCTTTAGCCCATTTGGCTGACATAGAAAGCCAAAAGCCTCCACCTAGAAAGGGCATTTTAAAAGCCTCTTCCAATCACGGAGACTGGGGATATACTTCTAGGTCATCCAGATGTAGAAACCCAATATTATCCAACCTCTAAAAAGGTATCCTAGAAAATTAACCCTGAGAAATCCCAGAAAAGAGAACAAAGGGAGGAGCCTGTGTCCCATGTATCTAGAAGGCATTACTGAAATCAGAACAGTAGGGAGGGACCAGATGGAAATAGGGAATCACATTCCATAAGTAGCTCTGACTCTGGGGAGAGTGGACTCTAATTCAATAATCACTTCTTAAGTTCTGAGATGTAAGAAGGGCAGAGCCCAAAAGAGTTTTATCAAAGACACTATGAAACAAATAAAAGACATCAAAAGGTTTATGACCCCTTATCACAAAATGACAAATATTCTGCGTGAGAACATCTAGAGTTGTATGATCAAATGATGTCCTCATTTGGAATAAGGGATGATTTTAATAACATGGAGTATGCAAAATAGATGTTTTCTCCTGTGTTTTTCAGCTTCTTTGCAGGGCTGGAAGACCAAATCCATCATAAATGGTCTACTTATAAGGCTGCCATTTAAAAAAAAAGTCTACCCATAGAAACCCACAAGCTGCATAGAACATGGTGTGTGTTGCGAGATCCAATCTCGAAGAGAATTCACCAAGATTTGAAGCATGCATTTAGACAGACTTCTTACTGGGTAAATATCAACATAGGGAGTCCATTACTGCATTTGTTCACACCCCTCCTAAATACATGGTCACCCAATTAGTGAGGGACTTGGCTGATTTGCGAAGTCTTGAATGCGTCATTTCACAAGCTACTAGGATTTATGAGTTCCAAAAGCCTACAGAAAACAAAAACAATCCCAAAACTCCCAACCATAGAATTCACCTGCCACTGTGAAAGTAGCACTGCTGAAGAGGGCCCTTCCCTTGGATCTCGAGTCAGGGGGTTCAAAGAATACTCCTCCTATCACCAAACTGAATGACCAACAGAGGAGACCCTCTACCCAGTCCCAATCGAGCGATGCTCCACCAGTCTTCCAAAATACAGAACCTTCTGACACTAAGTCCATGACACATGGGTTAAAGGCCCATCGTGGGCTACAGATACACTCTCCACAACAGTGGGGAATCAAAATAAAGTGCTATTACCCAGGGAAATCCCAATCAGAATTCCTCACAGGAATGACATCCCAAACTCCCTCTGAATCAAAATTCTCAAAACAATGTTCCTCCTCCTTGATTCCAGGACAATAGAGCACAGTATCAAGTCGAGTGGAGACACAGAAATCCAGGTACACTACTAACTTTCAACCATACCTCAGTTATTTTGATTAGGAGGCATAGACACTCTTACAAGGAGCATCAAAGGTATGACCAAAGACCTCCCTACGGTTCTGAGGAAGAAGAAAAGATCTCTCAACTTTTGCTACAGGTCAAGCAATTGAATGAGAGCATTGGACAAATGTAAAGGGCCCAACAGAACCTTCAATCTCCCAGTGGTCCTCAAAAAACCCCAACATCCGGGTCAGGTGCCCCAGGGGCACAATCACAAGAGGTGAACTATCTACGTGTGCCCTAGTGGAAGATGAAAAAGGGGATATGGGGGAAAAGACATACCAAGCAATAAGGGAAACTTCCTTTTGACCCATACATCAACCCATGAATTAAAAAAATAAATGCAAGAACATATTAGCAACAACTCTTTGTGCTGTGAGCTAGAACCAAAAAAACAGAGACAGAGTGAAATTCCAAAAATAAATTATATAATACTCACCATCTGTCATGGCCATTGGGCAGGAGCCCAGTGCTTCACTTCATGCAGGGTCCCAATAGACCCAGTCTTGCGCCTATGGCATCAAGATCATTTCAAAGCGTGCATGGCACACAGAACACCGAAGGCACGTGCTGCAAGGCCGGGCGGGGCCCTATTATCACAGGCAAGGCACGTGCAGAAGACCGAAGGAGGAGCAAGGTGGAGCCACAAGGCAGGGCCTAAGGGGAGTGGCTGGGATCAGGCTATATAAGCCAGCCCCACCCGCATACTGGCGCTTCGCGTTAGTTTGCTGAGTGCAGCGTAATGCTTACCGCCGTTCAGAAGACTCTTACCTGATTCAGCACGTGCGCCTTCAGTCCCCGGAACCTTCCAGCACTTACCTGGCTCAACACGTGCATCTCCAGTTTCCAGATACCTCGACCATCTAACCTGGAATTAGCCACACCATCGCAGGAAACACCGCCATCTGCTTCACACTCTGCAGTTGCTGCGCGCGCATTGCCTGAAGCCACACCATCACCAGAGCACCGCCATCAGCTTCCACTCTGCAGTCACTGCGCACGCCTTACCTGAGGCCACACCATTGCTGGAAGCGCTGTCATCTGCTCCCGACTTCGCCGAGCTGCCTTCATCTTACCTGTCTTCTGGAATCCTCTGCGGGTACCGCCCAGCGTCCTTACCTGTCCCGAATTCCACCAACATGGGGCCTTCGTCGGGTGCAGCCTCCACGTGGATCTTCATCTCCAGCAGCCAGAAGGAGTCGGAAACCGCTCTCCAGCCGCTTTGCCGTGCCTGCAAAGAGAATAAAAGACACAAGGTGAGCGGTCACATAGACTTTAACTCGCTAAAGCGGCACTACTCACAAACTTGGTGCAGCTTCTAGTTACCAGTGGTGGGGGCATCCGGAGCAGACTCTTTTCTCCATCATGCCCTCCTCGGTCATCTTCATCACTACAGGGGAGAGAGAACAATATACCGTTACAAACAATATTCCTTGGGACAGTATTGTTACAAGAATACAAAAAACAATCATAATCATAAAAGACTTACCGTCAAGACGGAATGGTCACTGCCGGTCTGGACCTCCACAATTTGGACCAGTGACACAACTAGGTCCATCCGCAGCGCCCCTGCTGAAGGAAAGCAGGATGGAGAGCTCATCCTTACGTACAAACAGGTGAGCTTGCATGGGTAAACTTCTACACACTACATTTTGGCATGAAAGGGCAGTGGGGAACTGCGACTACACCACGCTTTCCTCACTGCCTCTCATTTTATCACAGGAACAGGTCCAGCCTTCCGGACCCACGGAAAGACAGCAGTTGGGGAGAGAAGCGACCTGAGGTAGCCAACTCCGGGGAGGGCTCCAACCATGCCCCAACGCCCCTGCAGAGACCAGGTGAGCGTAACACCATCGAGACAGTGGAGAACACAGAAAACCCAGAAAAGAAAATGTATGGAGTGACACCTCCTAAAGAAAAGTGGGTAAAAATGAAAGATCCTGAGTCTGAGAATGTAGAAAAAGAGACCAAAAGGTGCAAAGGAACCCCTACACACAAAAGCCAATTTGATCAAAAAGATATTATCAACCAAGAATGTCCAGAAACAGTAGAAACCTCCGTCCTAAAGGATTCTGAATATTGTCCTCTGAAAAGGGAAGACAACAAAGAGGTGGTGAAAAATGGGAATACACCTATTGCATATCTAATCTCCAAATGTGTGTTTGCGAGGAAAAAAGGAAGTGCATACATGGTGGAGTCCCAAGGTCAGGTGCAAAATATTAATGACATCATAAAAATTAATGCTGCGCTGTCTAATAAATCACACTTTCTTTGTAAACTCAAGTCTAAAGAAGGTTAGTTTTATTCTCCTGTCCAGACAAGGCCAGTGTGATTTATCAGCTACAGTAGACACAGGTTCATGGATGACCTTGATTTCAAAACAAATTTCTCTCAAACCTATTCTTGGAGAAAGGATATTTCTGTCAATGGGATAGTAGATCTATAAATCAAAATTGGGTGACACCATCAGAATTATCTGGTGATGGTCATGATTCCAGAGGGCTCACCTTGATTTCCTTCAGATGCTGTCCCCTCTGATCGATTGAGTGAACCTGGTTCTCTGGACCCAGACAAACCACCCCATCAAGCTGAAGGAAATTACCAATTATGTCAACCTGAATTGTACTTGTCTCTTGATTTAGGGACCCCCCAATCAAATTGAACTTCATTTTCAAAATAATCATGTTCCCGAGTTCACCATCATCTCAATAGGAGCACAGGCTACTGTGGGGACATCATCCCAACGCCTAAAAATGTTTTTCCCCATGCCAATCAACAAATGATTTTCTACATTGTAATTCTATATTCAAAAGGAACCTAAAGAAATCCAAAGTTCTCCTGAAAAGAGTCCGGAAAAATATATGCCCAATCTGAGCGACATTCCAAAAAAGGGTAAACGTACATTCTTCCCCATTCAGATAAATGGAAGGAAAGATCCTGGGCTCGCCAGAGTCTGTCTAAACAATGGAAATAGCTTCATAAAAGAAGCAATGTTTCAGCAACTCTGAAAATATAATTCCCTCTTTTAATTTGACAAATAAATGGGAAGCTGATCTGGAAACCCAAGATTCAAATCATGTACTACCAAGTAGGTGCATGTTAAACATTTAAATTGGCAATAAAACTATTGACAATAATTGTTGGATTGTTAGAGAATTCACTTCTGAATTTTATCTCAGCAGTGATATTCTAGATTGATTTGCAATTATTTTCGATTTTATTAATGACAAAGTTTGGTCAAGAATGCGGGGAAATCCAATGGACTTTGACAATGTTGAGAGAGCATTTCAGTCAGCACAGCTGTTGCCTTATGCTGTTGAAGTCCAAGTAAAAAAAGAGATTACTATCTGTGAGGAGTGTAACGCTCACCTGATTCCCACAGGGGCGTCGATCGGAACTGGACTGCTAAGGTCTCCACCAGCGTTATTCGTAGTGCAGAGACGGCTGACTGGACCGGCCTTCCTAGCTTCGTCTGCTTGATTCGTAAAAGTAGTTTCCTAAAAGCAGGGGTTCTCTTTGTCCCTTCCAGGTTCCACGGATGCAGTGATGAAATGATGGCTGCAGCGCTGAACCGTGGAGATGCAGACTGGTAAGTATGGCGCGGAGCGCCTGCTAGCGAAGCAATGCTTTTGTTTCCGACGTGTCTTTTCCAATTCTGAAGTGCGGCGAATTCGGGAACAGATGAAGATTAAAAGGTAAGTTCTTGTTCTTATTTCTCTTTCTTCTAGGATGGTGTCCAGGTTCGAGGCGGGCGTGGCAGAGGACTGGATGCTGCAGGCACGGTGACCGTCACGCTGCTGAAGTGCAGAATAACGCGAAGCATGGGCTGCTGTTTGGGCGTGGTTTAAATAGCCTGCAAAGTAGTCCCAGGTAAGAAGTTCCCCAGAACCACACCTGAGTAAAAAATAGTCCCTGTAATAAAATAGTCCCATCCAGGCCTCACGTGGGCTTTGATTCATTTGCAGCATGGTCTGCAGGAGATAAGTAATGTCTATGAGCCTGGCGCCTATGGCGGCAGGACTGATGTCTATTATGAGCCTGGTGTCTAAGGCGCCAGGACTGAACCCAGATAGCCCCCAGCCGGGGCTGCTGGGGTCTCAATAAATGTCTGGATGCCTGCTCCTGAGTCTGCTGGGCTGGGTCCGGATGCCCGGGGGTAGGCATCATGACAGGAGCCAGAAATGTGAGGCAGACAATTTTGTGAAGGTTTTTCGAAAGAGGCCATTTTATTAACTGAAAAGGCTGTATAAATGCCTCACTCTCCCTACCCTGATAAGGATTTCACTACCTAAAATACACTAAAGGAAACAGTGTGACAAAAAATGTTCTGTCCCTCACACTTACAATTACATACAATCAGCAAGGAAATGTATGGCAGTTCAATAACATGAAATATAACAGTAGCATTCACACCACAGTATATGCTTCTTCTGATAATCTGGGCAAATTTCCCTTCCCCAGATTCAAACAGGCATTTGTTTAACTGTTCAAAAAGGATAGGGAAATCCTGTATTAAAATGTTCCAAGTCATTTCTCTTTTTGCTCCAATCAGATAAAACAAAGTTCCAACTTGTATTCCAAGGATCCTTAACAATTGGTTGAACAAGGTTTTCCTCTTTCAATTTGTAGTTGAGGTCTTGTTATCATGAACAGTATATTTCCATAAGGATCTTGAAATAGTATCTTGTTATCAACAAATAATATTTCAGTACTTCATAAAGTTCAAAACAAATGTCTTTGTCAGGATATTTTGACACGCCTTTTAGTTTCAGTACTACTTCACCAAACCACTTCGTGATTCTTTAACTACTTCATAGGTTTTGCCCCACCTCAGTACTTATTTCATGAACTTCCACTGGTTTACTCTCATGCCAGGTTTTCTACTACTACAAGACACTGTTCCGGTATACTCTCAAGCCCAAGCAGAACCAATTGTCACAAAGGTTCTTTGACCTGGTATACTCCCCTTCAAGCCAAGAAATTAATGAGAATTTATAAAAAAAATCTCATACAAGGTCATTGTTTCACACAGCTTGTTCTGTATCACCTTACAGGGTAATTCATAGAAATTCGCACAAAAGTGGCGCATGCGACTGGCGCACAGCATGCCCGTGCGAATGTCTGCGCCAGCCGCGTGCGCTAAAATCGATTTCCGCGCACAGCGTATTCATGGATATTCGCATCCAAAACCAGCCGTGGTGCAGCGTGGCGCAGCGACCCTGCAGCAGCGCCAGTTACGCCCCCAAGAACGCCCTCGCGCAAGGAAAAGCCTTCAAAATCCCCAAATAATCGCAAAGGGCTGCGCTAACCCTGGACCAGTTCACAGGGCTGGCAAACAGCAAACACCAAGTGGGGAACGTGTATTTCAGTGGTTCGCGGGAAGTTCCACACGCGATTGTCCTGTGTACGCGTGCATCAGGGGTGCGCGGGAAGTTCCACACGCAAAATCAGCAGGGTACGTGTATTTCAGGGGTGCGCGGGAAGTTCCACATGTGAGTTCAGCAGGGTACGTGTATTTCAGGGGTGCGCGTGAAGTTCCACACGCGATTGGCCCCGTGCAAGCAGGGTACGTGTAATTCAGGGATGCGCGGGAAGTTCCACACGCGATTTCAGCAGGGTACGTGTATTTCAGGGGTGCGCGGGAAGTTCCACACGCGATTGGCCCCGTGCGAGCAGGGTACGTGTAATTCAGGGGTGCACGGGAAGTTCCACACGCGATTTCAGCAGGGTACGTGTATTCCAGGGGTTCTGGGGAGTACTACACGTGAATTGGCCGTGTGGGTCCTCCCAGGTGTTCGCTCTACAACCTCCACGGCCCCTGCAGGCAGCCCACACCACGGGGGACTACCCTGCACCCCTGCTCATGTCCCGCAGGCAGCCCATCCACTATGGGCATGCCCCCCAGCCAACCCACATGTCACCTTGCAATACTGATCAACAATGCATGTCTCCCACCACCCCCACCCCTCAGCAGTGCAGGGGCAGCCTCCACCAGGCCCCACTCATGTCTCCCACCACCCCCACCCCCCAGCAGTGCAGGGGCAGCCTCCACCAGGCCCCCACCCATGTCTACCACCACCCCCACCCCCCAGCCACCAGGGGCAGCCTCCACCAGGCCCCACCCATGTCTACCATCACCCCCACCCCCCAGCCACCAGGGACAGCCTCCACCAGGCCCCCACTCATGTCTCCCACCACCCCCACCCCCCAGCAGTGCAGGGGCAGCCTCCACCAGGCCCCCACTCATGTCTCCCACCACCCCCACCCCCAGCAGTGCAGGGGCAGTCTCCACCAGGCCCCCACTCATGTCCCCCTGCACCCCCACCCCCCAGCAGTGCAGGGGCAGCCTCCACCAGGCCCCCACTCATTTCCCCCTGCACCCCCAACCCCCGCACTGTGGGGCACCTGGCAGCAGGCCCCCACTCATGTCCAACTCATGTCCCCCTGCACCCCCACCCCCCAGCAGTGCAGGGGCAGCCTCCATCAGGCCCCCACCCATGTCTCCCACAACCCCCTACCCCCCAGCAGTCAGGGGCACCCTCCACCAGGCCCCCACCCATGTCTACCACCACCCCCACCCCCCAGCCACCAGGGGCAGCCTCCACCAGGCCCCCACTCATGTCTCCCACCACCCCCACCCCCCAGCAGTGCAGGGGCAGCCTCCACCAGGCCCCCACTCATGTCGCCCTGCACCCCCACCCCCCAGCAGTGCAGGGGCAGCCTCCACCAGGCCCCCACCCATGTCTACCACCACCCCACCCCCCAGAAGTGCAGGGGCAGCATCCACCAGGCCCCCACTCATGTCCCCTATTACCCCCACCCCCCAGCAGTCAGGGGCACCCTCCACCAGGCCCCCACTCATGTCTGCCTGCACCCCCACCCCCCAGCAGTGCAGGGGCAGCCTCCACCAGGCCTCCACTCATGTCCCCCTGCACCCCCACCCCCCAGCAGTGCAGGGGCAGCCTCCACCAGGCCCCCACCCATGTCTCCCACCACCCCCTACTCCCCAGCAGTCAGGGGCAGCCTCCACCAGGCCCCCACCCATGTCTACCACCACCCCCACCCACCAGCCACCAGGGGCAGCCTCCACCAGGCCCCCACTCATGTCTACCACCACCCCCATCCCCCAGCCACCAGGGGCAGCCTCCACCAGGCCCCCACTCATGTCTCCCACCACCCCCACCCCCCAGCAGTGCAGGGGCAGCCTCCACCAGGCCCCCACTCATGTCTCCCACCACCCCCACCCCCCAGCAGTGCAGGGGCAGCCTCCACCAGGCCCCCACTCATGTCCCCCAGCACCCCCACCCCCCAGCACTGTGGGGCACCTACCAGCAGGCCCCCACCCATGTCCAACTCATGTTCCCCAGCCAATATGTCATCACAATCTAGATCCCTGGTCCCTATGGTCAGCCTCCAAATGCAGAACACCCACCCGAGTATTGCATCCACCCACTCATAATTGGCAATTACATGACAGAACACCAATTGCAAGTTCCGAAACAAACACATTTCCCTCACATACACCCAATGGGTGTCAGTGAATCTCAAAAGCCATATCATGATATGCATTAAACCAATGAGATGATACTACACATTGAAGTTTGATAAAAAAATATGTATTGAAGGAAACATAAATAGAATCAAAAATAAAGAAACAGAAATGGGAATGTACATAAATGAAAAGAAGCATGTCCATGAAAAAAAGCAAAACCAAAAATCAAAATCCAAAGTAATGGTTTCCAAAGTCACTGTCCAGAAAACAAAATCCAATGGGAAATAAAATAGAAAGCCATTGCTCCATGGTTAAAATGTGAAAGAAAAATACAATCCAACAGTGAACTATGTACATACGAACAAGCCAGGGTCCATTATCCCAACAAAAGAAAGGAAACCTATCTAACTACACTAACTAATAAAATAAACTATATACGAAAATGTGGCCAATGTCCGAAAGGTCCAAAATAAATCCTAAACAAAATGAAACCTAACACTACCTACATAACTATGTACAAGGGCAGCGGGCTACTTTGACGGCTCACTTGTGGATGTCCCGGGCCAGGGCATCATCGAACTCCTGCTCAATGTCCCGGAGGAGGTCCTCCTCCATGGCCCCGAGGGTCCGCAGGGCCGTCAACGTGTCCACCTCCAACCCCCTGCGGATTGCCTCGAGGCACTCGGCCCGCCTCAGGGCCCTCAGCATGGAGTTCTCCGCCCTGACCATTGTGAGCTGTGCCTCTTCCGCCCGCTGCCGCTCCGCATCTATGGCATGGCCCAACCGCTGCCACACGGAAGACACTCTCTGTCCTGGGTCCTCCTGCCCTCCGGCCGATGCCTGCCCCTCCGATGTTGAAGGCCCCGAGCCTTCATGGCTCCCACCACGTTGCTGCTGCTGCTGTGCCTCTGTCCGTGCACTGCCTCCTGCTGCCTGCACATCCTCCGCCGGCTGGGTTGCAGTCGTTGATGTGGCCACCCCTGCTGGACGTCCGACTCCCGACTGTGGCAGGGATGCCTCCTCCACCAGCCTGGCCGCACCATCAGAGGCAGCTCCACAGGGCACCCAGGTGACTGATGGGTGGGAAGATGGCACAGAGGACGACTGGCGCTTAGGGGGTTCAGTTGAGGAGGGGGTCGGAGCAAGCCCCATCATATGGAGGAATCCGGCCTGGGTGACCTGTCCCAGCAGGCTGACGTGGTCAACGAGCCATTCGAGATGACGTGCAGTCTCCTCATGAAAATACTGCAGGTCACCTCGCATGGCCCGTTGACGCAACGCCACACCAGTCAGAACAGGCTCAACCTGGACCCGGATAGCCACGTCCGCAGGCAGAGGAAGGCCAGTTGACGTGAGCTCATCCCCTGCCTGAAAACGGGTCTGGACGTAGGCATCCCTGCTGGTGCAAGATGATGCAGGGACAGGATCAGGGACAGGATTGCACACAGGCACCTCCGCGGCGGCCTGTGCTGCCTCCTGTCCCTGGTCCTGCACTGCACCACTAGCACCAGTGGGATCCCCACCTCCAGACCCCATCTCTGTTGCTTGCACGGCCTCCTCCTCCACCAAACCCCCCACCAACCTGGATGACTCCGTGCCATCTTCCCCCGTTGGGCCCTGTGGGGTCCCAGCTGCCCCTTCTGCTGCCGAGGAGTCCAACTCCAACCTCCGCCTCTTGGACCTCCCCCCGGCAGCTGCGGCCTGGGACGCGGCACCGGACTCCTCACTCCCCGACGAGATGACAACATGGGAGGGGAGCCGGGCCTTGCATCTCCGGCTGGCGGTGGGATCCCCGCCGCTGTGCTCCACAGCACCTTCTCCGCCCTCTTCATCAGTTGACGTTGCAGACAGGGAGAAATAAAACACAGGCATCAGGGCACTGTACAATGGACACATACACACATGACAGTTGTACATGAGTGGCATTGGCAAACCTCAGACATGTCATCACAATCCCCAACACACATGTAATTTCAACTCGCACACATGAGCCATACCACAGCCATATCGCAACTGCCAGCACCATCCATACACATACAACAGCATGAGCAGGCAAAGGTGAGCCAGACATCACATGCAACACAGGAAGTGCACCACACATGTACACACACCACCACACTTGCATGCATGTGTACACCTCTGGCAAGTGTCGCAGTGTTCAGATGGGCATCCATGTCACATCTGCCCATCAGGCTTACACATACCGCTGTCACATGCATCCATGTTGCATCACTGTTGCACCCTTGTCAAATACACACACATGCACATGTACACAGTGCTGATACATGCAGCTGAAAACAACATACATGCGTGACATCACGGACATGTCTACTGACATACACATTCATCCAAACATGTGTGCCCACACAACTGCATTTGGCATGCAAGCCTACACACACAAGCCCCATCCATGTCTCACACATTCCAGCCCTCGCATGTGTTAGCCCCACGGCCCTGTACACCCCCACCCATACTTGACCCCATACAAACAGATGTTCAACCTGCACACTACTGAATAATCATGACACGCACAGCTCACAATCAGGATGCATGTACACTTACTGCTCGACTCCAGACGGGTCTGCCTCTCAAGGACCTGGACGTGGAGCGCTGGGGATATGCGTTCCAGGACCCTCATCTGTTCTTCCGACAAGTGGCCCCGGCGCCCCTTGGCATCCGCTGCCTTCAAGAGGCGCCGGGCCTTGTTCAGGGTCCTGGACCTGAAGTCCTCCCAGCGCTTCTTGACAAGTTGTAAGTCGTGGACTGCCACCCCCTCCGCGTTGATGGCAGTCACGATGTCAGTCCAGATCCAAGTCCGTCCTTCCTTGTCGGCGCGGGAACTTCCGAAGAGGGCATCATACTGCCCCAGGACTTGCTCCACCAGGACACCAACTTCGGTGGCACTGAAGCTGGTGCCCCTCTGCCTCTCTGGCCGGGGGTTGTCAGTGGTCTCAGATGGTGTTTGCCCCGACATGACAACCCCAGAGGCAGGAGTGGGTGGGCAACTGGGTCCTGGGGCTGGGCTGTGGAGCGATGGAATCCCAGTCGGGAGTCTTCGGTTCCAGCAGGGGTGGTCACAGCAACAGCACCCCTGGCTGATGTGCAGGCAGCAAATGGCAGGGCACGTGGGCAGCAGGCAGTCAGGCAGCAGCAGATGGCGGGTGGGAGCGTGCTCGGGGCTCTGGGGGGCAGTAGTTAGGCCTTCTGGGCAGGAGCGTGGTGTTCCGTGTGCTTACGCGTGGCCAGCTTGATACGGAGTGATTTGGCACATGAAAATCCTGCACATCTGTGTGTAAATCGAGGAAAGGCCCTTAGCGCGTATGCACGTCAGCACGCATATGTGATTTCATTGGACCAAAGGCCCTTAGCGTGTGAGCGCGTCTGTGACGTGATGTGCGCGGGTGTTTCCCTCATTACACGTGATGACAGAGCACACGTGGATTTCCACCAATCGCGTGTGGAACTTCCTGCGCACCCCAGAAATACACGTACCGAGGCCAATCGCGTGTACGATCACTTCCCTCCGATTACACGCGATGACACTCGGACATGCAGTTTTACCACGTGTGCTCGCATATGCGATTTCATTGGCCCAAAGGCCACCATGCGCAGCTGTGACGTCACGCGCATGGCCGTAGAGAATGGCGCGTGTAAAAATGAAGAGATACACGTCCGAGTGTTAAAGCGCGTAATTGGTGGAAATGGCCTCATTGCGTATGCGCGTCTGTGACGTGTGTATAAAAGGTACGTGTAGAACGCCATTTCCTTGTACGTGCTTTTCGTGGAGAGCGAGTGGGTGAAATCTGTACTTCTTGTCGGTTCACACGCAATTTACTTCACGGCATTTCCAGTTCGTACTCCCTGTTACCTCTGACAGCTTTTTCTCTTTTCCTCTTTTTCCTGGGCCTGTTTCCTCAAACAGCTTCCCTACTATTGTTGTCCTGTCTCCTCAGACAGCATACAATTCTTCTTTTGGCGGGGGTGTTGCCAACGCGCACACGCGCATATTTTTCACGCTTTTGTTCCTGGCGGACGGTGAGTCGCGCACGTATCGAACATCTGTGCTTGCCCCGTGTGTCGCGTACCCATTCAGAGGTCATTCTAGGCTGCGTGTGACACGCATATGTTCATTCTTGTGTTCCTGGGTGCCACAGCGTAGTGCAGGTTTATTTTTCCACGCACGTGGTCTAGGACAGGTTGCGTGCACCTTACTTCGCTTTTTTGGGGTGCCTATGCGTTGCGTGATCCATCATCTTTCCCCAGTGGTGACATACAGCCTTGCTAGAGCACTAGGGTACGATTAGCATCTGGTACCCAACCCATTTGACCCCCAATTGCCCAGGACAATAGTTCACATCGACTCCCATACGCACAATAACATCAGTGCCATGGCTGGGAGGTGAACAAGCCGTAAGGGTGGCAAAGGTGGCCGAGCCCCAAGTGGTGGCCGTGGTGGATCCGGTAGGGGACGTGGCCGTGACTTGCAGGGTGCCCCTAGCCCCCCATGTGTGGAGGAGCAGTCAGGGACACCCATGCCCCCCCCCCCCTGGTTGAGGTTACCGTGGCTGACACCATCCATGCTCAGCCCTTGTTGGACCAGCCCATTGTGGAACCAGACCTGGCACAGGGTGACTCCATGGCTGACTTCCACTCATGTCTCCCACCACCCCCACCCCCAGCAGTGCAGGGGCAGTCTCCACCAGGCCCCCACTCATGTCCCCCTGCACCCCCACCCCCCAGCAGTGCAGGGGCAGCCTCCACCAGGCCCCCACTCATTTCCCCCTGCACCCCCAACCCCCGCACTGTGGGGCACCTGGCAGCAGGCCCCCACTCATGTCCAACTCATGTCCCCCTGCACCCCCACCCCCCAGCAGTGCAGGGGCAGCCTCCATCAGGCCCCCACCCATGTCTCCCACCACCCCCTACCCCCCAGCAGTCAGGGGCACCCTCCACCAGGCCCCCACCCATGTCTACCACCACCCCCACCCCCCAGCCACCAGGGGCAGCCTCCACCAGGCCCCCACTCATGTCTCCCACCACCCCCACCCCCCAGCAGTGCAGGGGCAGCCTCCACCAGGCCCCCACTCATGTCCCCCTGCACCCCCACCCCCCAGCAGTGCAGGGGCAGCCTCCACCAGGCCCCCACCCATGTCTACCACCACCCCACCCCCCAGCAGTGCAGGGGCAGCATCCACCAGGCCCCCACTCATGTCCCCTATTACCCCCACCCCCCAGCAGTCAGGGGCACCCTCCACCAGGCCCCCACTCATGTCTGCCTGCACCCCCACCCCCCAGCAGTGCAGGGGCAGCCTCCACCAGGCCTCCACTCATGTCCCCCTGCACCCCCACCCCCCAGCAGTGCAGGGGCAGCCTCCACCAGGCCCCCACCCATGTCTCCCACCACCCCCTACTCCCCAGCAGTCAGGGGCAGCCTCCACCAGGCCCCCACCCATGTCTACCACCACCCCCACCCACCAGCCACCAGGGGCAGCCTCCACCAGGCCCCCACTCATGTCTACCACCACCCCCATCCCCCAGCCACCAGGGGCAGTCTCCACCAGGCCCCCACTCATGTCTCCCACCACCCCCACCCCCCAGCAGTGCAGGAGCAGCCTCCACCAGGCCCCCACTCATGTCTCCCACCACCCCCACCCCCCAGCAGTGCAGGGGCAGCCTCCACCAGGCCCCCACTCATGTCCTCCAGCACCCCCACCCCCCAGCACTGTGGGGCACCTACCAGCAGGCCCCCACCCATGTCCAACTCATGTTCCCCAGCCAATATGTCATCACAATCTAGATCCCTGGTCCCTATGGTCAGCCTCCAAATGCAGAACACCCACCCGAGTATTGCATCCACCCACTCATAATTGGCAATTACATGACAGAACACCAATTGCAAGTTCCGAAACAAACACATTTCCCTCACATACACCCAATGGGTGTCAGTGAATCTCAAAAGCCATATCATGATATGCATTAAACCAATGAGATGATACTACACATTGAAGTTTGATAAAAAAATATGTATTGAAGGAAACATAAATAGAATCAAAAATAAAGAAACAGAAATGGGAATGTACATAAATGAAAAGAAGCATGTCCATGAAAAAAAGCAAAACCAAAAATCAAAATCCAAAGTAATGGTTTCCAAAGTCACTGTCCAGAAAACAAAATCCAATGGGAAATAAAATAGAAAGCCATTGCTCCATGGTTAAAATGTGAAAGAAAAATACAATCCAACAGTGAACTATGTACATACGAACAAGCCAGGGTCCATTATCCCAACAAAAGAAAGGAAACCTATCTAACTACACTAACTAATAAAATAAACTATATACGAAAATGTGGCCAATGTCCGAAAGGTCCAAAATAAATCCTAAACAAAATGAAACCTAACACTACCTACATAACTATGTACAAGGGCAGCGGGCTACTTTGACGGCTCACTTGTGGATGTCCCGGGCCAGGGCATCATCGAACTCCTGCTCAATGTCCCGGAGGAGGTCCTCCTCCATGGCCCCGAGGGTCCGCAGGGCCGTCAACGTGTCCACCTCCAACCCCCTGCGGATTGCCTCGAGGCACTCGGCCCGCCTCAGGGCCCTCAGCATGGAGTTCTCCGCCCTGACCATTGTGAGCTGTGCCTCTTCCGCCCGCTGCCGCTCCGCATCTATGGCATGGCCCAACCGCTGCCACACGGAAGACACTCTCTGTCCTGGGTCCTCCTGCCCTCCGGCCGATGCCTGCCCCTCCGATGTTGAAGGCCCCAAGCCTTCATGGCTCCCACCACGTTGCTGCTGCTGCTGTGCCTCTGTCCGTGCACTGCCTCCTGCTGCCTGCACATCCTCCGCCGGCTGGGTTGCAGTCGTTGATGTGGCCACCCCTGCTGGACGTCCGACTCCCGACTGTGGCAGGGATGCCTCCTCCACCAGCCTGGCCGCACCATCAGAGGCAGCTCCACAGGGCACCCAGGTGACTGATGGGTGGGAAGATGGCACAGAGGACGACTGGCGCTTAGGGGGTTCAGTTGAGGAGGGGGTCGGAGCAAGCCCCATCATATGGAGGAATCCGGCCTGGGTGACCTGTCCCAGCAGGCTGACGTGGTCAACGAGCCATTCGAGATGACGTGCAGTCTCCTCATGAAAATACTGCAGGTCACCTCGCATGGCCCGTTGACGCAACGCCACACCAGTCAGAACAGGCTCAACCCGGACCCGGATAGCCACGTCCGCAGGCAGAGGAAGGCCAGTTGACGTGAGCTCATCCCCTGCCTGAAAACGGGTCTGGACGTAGGCATCCCTGCTGGTGCAAGATGATGCAGGGACAGGATCAGGGACAGGATTGCACACAGGCACCTCCGCGGCGGCCTGTGCTGCCTCCTGTCCCTGGTCCTGCACTGCACCACTAGCACCAGTGGGATCCCCACCTCCAGACCCCATCTCTGTTGCTTGCACGGCCTCCTCCTCCACCAAACCCCCCACCAACCTGGATGACTCCGTGCAATCTTCCCCCGTTGGGCCCTGTGGGGTCCCAGCTGCCCCTTCTGCTGCCGAGGAGTCCAACTCCAACCTCCGCCTCTTGGACCTCCCCCCGGCAGCTGCGGCCTGGGACGCGGCACCGGACTCCTCACTCCCCGACGAGATGACAACATGGGAGGGGAGCCGGGCCTTGCATCTCCGGCTGGCAGTGGGATCCCCGCCGCTGTGCTCCACAGCACCTTCTCCGCCCTCTTCATCAGTTGACGTTGCAGACAGGGAGAAATAAAACACAGGCATCAGGGCACTGTACAATGGACACATACACGCATGACAGTTGTACATGCGTGGCATTGGCAAACCTCAGACATGTCATCACAAACCCCAACACACATGTCATTTCAACTCGCACACATGAGCCATACCACAGCCATATCGCAACTGCCAGCACCATCCATACACATACAACAGCATGAGCAGGCAAAGGTGAGCCAGACATCACATGCAACACAGGAAGTGCACCACACATGTACACACACCACCACACTTGCATGCATGTGTACACCTCTGGCAAGTGTCGCAGTGTTCAGATGGGCATCCATGTCACATCTGCCCATCAGGCTTACACATACCGCTGTCACATGCATCCATGTTGCATCACTGTTGCACCCTTGTCAAATACACACACATGCACATGTACACAGTGCTGATACATGCAGCTGAAAACAACATACATGCGTGACATCACGGACATGTCTACTGACATACACATTCATCCAAACATGTGTGCCCGCACAACTGCATTTGGCATGCAAGCCTACACACACAAGCCCATCCATGTCTCACACATTCCAGCCCTCGCATGTGTTAGCCCCACGGCCCTGTACACCCCCACCCATACTTGACCCCATACAAACAGATGTTCAACCTGCACACTACTGAATAATCATGACACGCACAGCTCACAATCAGGATGCATGTACACTTACTGCTCGACTCCAGACGGGTCTGCCTCTCAAGGACCTGGACGTGGAGCGCTGGGGATATGCGTTCCAGGACCCTCATCTGTTCTTCCGACAAGTGGCCCCGGCGCCCCTTGGCATCCGCTGCCTTCAAGAGGCGCCGGGCCTTGTTCAGGGTCCTGGACCTGAAGTCCTCCCAGCGCTTCTTGACAAGTTGTAAGTCGTGGACTGCCACCCCCTCCGCGTTGATGGCAGTCACGATGTCAGTCCAGATCCAAGTCCGTCCTTCCTTGTCGGCGCGGGAACTTCCCAAGAGGGCATCATACTGCCCCAGGACTTGCTCCACCAGGACACCAACTTCGGTGGCACTGAAGCTGGTGCCCCTCTGCCTCTCTGGCCGGGGGTTGTCAGTGGTCTCAGATGGTGTTTGCCCCGACATGACAACCCCAGAGGCAGGAGTGGGTGGGCAACTGGGTCCTGGGGCTGGGCTGTGGAGCGATGGAATCCCAGTCGGGAGTCTTCGGTTCCAGCAGGGGTGGTCACAGCAACAGCACCCCTGGCTGATGTGCAGGCAGCAAATGGCAGGGCACGTGGGCAGCAGGCAGTCAGGCAGCAGCAGATGGCGGGTGGGAGCGTGCTCGGGGCTCTGGGGGGCAGTAGTTAGGCCTTCTGGGCAGGAGCGTGGTGTTCTGTGTGCTTACGCGTGGCCAGCTTGATACGGAGTGATTTGGCACGTGAAAATCCTGCACATCTGTGTGTAAATCGAGGAAAGGCCCTTAGCGCGTATGCACGTCAGCACGCATATGTGATTTCATTGGACCAAAGGCCCTTAGCGTGTGAGCGCGTCTGTGACGTGATGTGCGCGGGTGTTTCCCTCATTACACGTGATGACAGAGCACACGTGGATTTCCACCAATCGCGTGTGGAACTTCCTGCGCACCCCAGAAATACACGTACCGAGGCCCATCGCGTGTACGATCACTTCCCTCCGATTACACGCGATGACACTCGGACATGCAGTTTTACCACGTGTGCTCGCATATGCGATTTCATTGGCCCAAAGGCCACCATGCGCAGCTGTGACGTCACGCGCATGGCCGTAGAGAATGGCGCGTGTAAAAATGAAGAGATACACGTCCGAGTGTTAAAGCGCGTAATTGGTGGAAATGGCCTCATTGCGTATGCGCGTCTGTGACGTGTGTATAAAAGGTACGTGTAGAACGCCATTTCCTTGTACGTGCTTTTCGTGGAGAGCGAGTGGGTGAAATCTGTACTTCTTGTCGGTTCACACGCAATTTACTTCACGGCATTTCCAGTTCGTACTCCCTGTTACCTCTGACAGCTTTTTCTCTTTTCCTCTTTTTCCTGGGCCTGTTTCCTCAAACAGCTTCCCTACTATTGTTGTCCTGTCTCCTCAGACAGCATACAATTCTTCTTTTGGCGGGGGTGTTGCCAACGCGCACACGCGCATATTTTTCACGCTTTTGTTCCTGGCGGACTGTGAGTCGCGCACGTATCGAACATCTGTGCTTGCCCCGTGTGTCGCGTACCCATTCAGAGGTCATTCTAGGCTGCGTGTGACACGCATATGTTCATTCTTGTGTTCCTGGGTGCCACAGCGTAGTGCAGGTTTATTTTTCCACGCACGTGGTCTAGGACAGGTTGCGTGCACCTTACTTCGCTTTTTTGGGGTGCCTATGCGTTGCGTGATCCATCATCTTTCCCCAGTGGTGACATACAGCCTTGCTAGAGCACTAGGGTACGATTAGCATCTGGTACCCAACCCATTTGACCCCCAATTGCCCAGGACAATAGTTCACATCGACTCCCATACGCACAATAACATCAGTGCCATGGCTGGGAGGTGAACAAGCCGTAAGGGTGGCAAAGGTGGCCGAGCCCCAAGTGGTGGCCGTGGTGGATCCGGTAGGGGACGTGGCCGTGACTTGCAGGGTGCCCCTAGCCCCCCATGTGTGGAGGAGCAGTCAGGGACACCCATGCCCCCCCCCCCCCCCTGGTTGAGGTTACCGTGGCTGACACCATCCATGCTCAGCCCTTGTTGGACCAGCCCATTGTGGAACCAGACCTGGCACAGGGTGACTCCATGGCTGACTTCCAGGTCAGCAGGTCTAGGCCACGTGCGCCGGTGAACGTTGGTGTCATCAGGCCACGTGGATCAGGGGCAGCTAGGTCATCTGCTGCCCCGCGTAGGCAGGCTGGGGAGGCTGCAGGGGCAGCTGCGGCTACATCCACCCCACCTCTCACACACCCAGCCAGGACAGTGTCGGTCCAAGTCCATCATGCTGACATTCCCCCTGACACCATCACACTTTAGATAATGCCTGCACCAACTCCCATGCTGAGTGTGCAATCCCACGCTCCTGCCCCTAGTGTCCAGAGCGGCGCAGGACACTCCGGATCCCCACCACCTTCCAAGCGGAAGAGGAAGAGTGCTCGTCCAGTAGAGGCTGATGCCCCAGACACGGCTACACAGTCCGGCCCGTCAAGGAAGCCCAGCTTCAATGAGGCCGAACTGAATGCACTTGTAGAGTATGTGTCCGCACATGACCGCGAAATGGTGATTGTTGCAGGATCCAAGACCACACCTGCACAACGTCAGGCACACTGGCAGACCATTTCGGACATCATAAGTGCCCTTGGAATCGTGAGGCGCACAGCTAATGAATGCTACAAGCGCTGGAATGACCTGAAGCGCAGGGCAAAGAATAAGCTGGCCTCATGTCATGCCGCAACTCTAGTGACTGGAGGTGGGTCTCCAGCAGACGACATAGAACTCACTCCACATGAGCAGGTTGCTGGGACATACGTCATGGAGGAACAGATCCAAGGCGTGGGAGAAGTGGCAGATTACGAGGCATTGTCCGGTGAGTGCACATGCATGTGTGTGTCATCCATGTGCATGGTGTGTGTGGGAGGGCTTCTGTTTGGGTGCCAGGGGAGGGTGTGTGTGCCTGAGTGGTTCGGCTCACCCATGTGCCTCTTCCTAAACATTCTTGCCAACAGCATTTGGGTATAGCAGCATCCCTTTGGCCAACATTAGACATCCAGCCCAACACCACCCCAGTTGCCCTTGGAGTGTCATCTTGCTACTACACTGTTGCTCATTTACCTCTGTTTATTCAGGCAGATTGTTTGCATACCACCACTTTTACTCAGGATTTCTCAGTCCTATTGTCACATGTCTGACATGGCTATGGTACAGTGGATTGGCTCAGTTTCGTGGACATGATTAGTTTGGACATGTCCCTGTGCTATCGGACCATTTTTGACTGGCAGCTGCATGTTAAAACTTTGAACCATTACAATGCAATAATCAATCATATGAACAAACTGGACTGAATGAACAATTGGTGACCTCCTCTCCCTCTTCACTTCATGGCTAGGGTACATGCCATCTGTGTGATGGCATGTGTATTTGACCTGCCAATCACTGGCCAATGTGTGATGCAACTGCTAGGCAGCCTGCAGCAAATGTGTTCATCTTCCATCTTGGTGTCATCAATGTGTGCCATCTGCCTCCCCATCACACGCAGTGACGGTGCATGCATGGGAGTGTTTTAGTCATGTGGGACATGTCAATCAAGTACTGTTTCTGTAGCCTCTCAGCCCTCATTGTGTGCCATAGTGCTAATGCCTGTTTCCATTTGTTTTCTTTTATGTCTTTGCAGGGGAAGACGCACCTGATACTGCTGGGTTTGTGGAGATGGTGCAGACCCAGGAGGGGTCTGAGGGCCGACCGACCACCAGTGAGGGACGTGGTGTGGTGGTTGGTGAGAACCCACAACTGCTGCAGGTCGTGCTCTCAAGGGGTGTCTCTGGCTGCACCTCCCCCGAGCTGTACTCAGGTGTTGATTCGGGTGATGAGACCTACGTGCCGTCGCAGGTGAGTGTTCCTGGGAGGGATTCTGTTCTGTCTGACCCACCTGCACCAGGGTTAGAACCCTCAATGGGGATGTCAGTGTTGGCAGGTACGCCTTTGGTGGCTACGGATGCAGGGTCACACTCCGCGACATCTGATCCTGTTCCTGGGCCAGCAGATCAGAGGGGGAATGCAGTCCTGCAGCCTCAGGCAGTGCCGGCACAGCAAGGCGCAGTTCGCCTTGCCCCAGACAGGTGTGGTGCCCGCCGACGTGGTGGCCGTACGCCACCTGGCAATACCGCATGGGAGCAATCCATTTACGGTATGGCAACCCAACAGGCAGCATCATCAGAGATGATGGCTCAGGCCATGGATAGGGTGGCCACTTCCATTGTCCCCCCCGAAAGGCTGATGGAGCGACTACAGCAGGCAACCGACTCCATCAGGTTGTGTAGGTGATTAGTATTCTTGGTAAGTATTTGGTAATGTGGGTTGTAGGTCCTGCATTACTGTGAGCATTTCATGTGTGGACATGTTTCCATTAGGGACACTGTAGCTGCTGACACTTGGGGCATGTTGTGGGGATTCATTTCTTTCCTCTCACATTGCATGACATGTCATGGTGTGTTGTGTGGCCGTGCCGGGGAGGGGGTGGGTGACATGGCACTGTTTTCATGTAGTATTTTGCAAGTGGGTATTCATTTCTGCAGCATGGAAGTGTCTTTTCATGACACTGCATTGGTGGTGTTTGTGTAGGTCGGGATGCACACATTGTGACACTTCCACATGAACAATCTCAGGCTGCTATGGTTCTGACAGTTGACAGTCCCTTTGTTCGTCTTAATTGTCAGGTCGAGTCATCATTGCTTATCAGATGGTATGTGCCAGGCCTGTGTGCACTCCACTGGGGTGTGATTTCTATGTGAAGTAATTAGCCACCAGCTGCGTACGGGCTGCGTAGGGCTGCCTCACCCCGTGCCCTCTCCCCTCCCATGCGCAGCGGGCGTGCATGTGGTTGGGGATGTGGGGGCACCACCATGTCCACGGCCAGGCCCCGGCGTGTTGCAACATTGTGCAGGACACATGCTGCCACTATGATCCTGCACACTACTGGGGGCGCATATAACAGCTGCCCGCCAGAACGGTCAAGGGAGCGAAAGCGTGACTTGAGCACTCCGAATGTGCGCTCCACTATGCCCCGGGTTGCAATATGGGCTGTGTTGTATCTTACGTCTGGAGGCGTGATGGGGTTCCGAATTGGTGTCATCATGTGGGTGCTCAGAGGGTAGGCACTGTCCCCTGGTGAGGAGGTGATGGGTATCATTAGTGGGGTAGTGACATAACTCTGCATCTGACATGCATGCATGTGCAGTGGCATTCATACTCACCAAGCAGCCATGTATCGCCATGGCGCCCAGCTTCTAGGTCCCGGCTTAGGGTAGACATTCGGTAAATGAAGCTGTCGTGGGTGGACCCTGGATAGTTGGCATATACTGAGGTGATGATTCCCTTAGCATTACATACTACCTGCACGTTGATGGAATGCCAGTGCTTGCGGTTCCTATAGATGTGCTCAGATGCCCTGGGGGGACGTAGTGCCACATGGGTGCAGTCAATGGCACCTAGCACTTTTGGAAATTGTTCCACACCGTAGAAATCGAGGGTGGCTGCCTGCCTTTCTGCAGGTGTCCTGGGCAGGTATATGTGCCTACGGACTGATGGGCGTGCAGTGATGATGTTCAAGACCTGGTATAGGCAGCGTGACTGCGTGGCCTGTGACACCCCACACACTATGGCACTTGTCCGCTGAAATGATCCTGTGGCCAAGAAGTGCAGTACATTGAGGACCTTCTCCAGGGGGCTGAGTGCTTGGGAGCACAGGGTGGGTGATGTGAGGTCATCCTCCCACTCACTGACCAGGTCCAGTATTATGTGTGGGGGAAACCTGTACCTCCCATACACCTGGTCATCAGGCATCCCAAAAAGGCTGGTTCTGGGAGTGAAAATTCGGGCCCTCACTATCCTCCTCCTCCTTTGGTAACCCACGGCCACTGCTGCTAGGAATGGTATATTCATCCTGGCGTATGAGCTTGTTTGTTGTTTGCGCGCACTTTTATGCTGCGCGGGTCGACGTACGCCTGCTTCATGCTGGCGTACGTGTCTCAGGATTGGACCATTTTTCTGCACGTCGTAGGCGAGCGTGTGAATCTTCCCGCCCACCCCAGGAATACACGTAGCATGCTCTCACAGGCACAGTCGTGGGTAAATATTCCCGCCCACCCCTGGAATACATGTAACCCACTCTCACAGGCCCAATCGCGTGTGGAAGTTCACGCGCACCCTGAAGTACACGTACCCAGGCAAATCGCGTGTGGAAGTTCACGCGCACCCCGAATTACACGTACCCAGGCTAATCGCGTGTGGAACTTCCCGCGCACCCCGAGGTACACATACCCAGGCCAATCGCGTGTGGAACTTCCTGCGCACCCCGAAGTACACATACCCAGGCAAATCGCACGGCTGGGGGGTGGGGGTGGTGGGAGACATGAGTGGGGGCCTGGTGGAGGCTGCACCTGCACTGCTGGGGGGTGGGGGTGGTGGGAGACATGAGTGGGGGCCTGGTGGAGGCTGCCCCTGCACTGCTGGGGGGTGGGGGTGGTGGGAGACATGAGTGGGGGCCTGGTGGAGGCTGCCCCTGGTGGCTGTGGGATGGGGGTGGTGGGAGACATGAGTGGGGGCCTGGTAGAGGCTGCCCCTGCACTGCTGGGGGGTGGGGGTGGTGGGAGACATGAGTGGGAGCCTGGTGGAGGCTTCTCCTGGTGGCTGTGGGATGGAGGTGGTGGGAGACATGAGTGGGGGCCTGGTGGAGGCTGCCCCTGCACTGCTGGGGGGTGGGGGTGGTGGGAGACATGAGTGGGGGCCTGGTGGAGGCTGCCCCTGCACTGCTGGGGGGTGGGGGTGGTGGGAGACATGAGTGGGGGCCTGGTGGAGGCTGCCCTTGCACTGCTGGGGGTTGGGGGTGGTGGGAGACATGAGTGGGGGCCTGGTGGAGGCTGCCCCTGGTGGCTGTGGGATGGGGTGGTGGGAGACATGAGTGGGGGCCTGGTGGAGGCTGCCCCTGCACTGCTGGGGGGTGGGGGTGGTGGGAGACATGAGTGGGGGCCTGGTGGAGGCTGCCCCTGGTGGCTGGGGGGTGGGGGTGGTGGGAGACATGAGTAGGGGCCTGGTGGAGGCTGCCCCTGCACTGCTGGGGGGTGGGGGTGGTGGAAGACATGAGTGGGGGCCTGGTGGAGGCTGCCCCTGCACTGCTGGGGGTGGGGGTAATAGGGGACATGAGTGGGGGCCTGGTGGAGGCTGCCCCTGGTGGCTGGGGGGTGGGGGTGGTGGGAGACATGAGTGGGGGCCTGGTGAAGGCTGCCCCTGCACTGCTGGGGGGTGGGGGTGGTGGGAGACATGAGTGGGAGCCTGGTGGAGGCTGCCCCTGCACTGCTGGGGGGTGGGGGTGGTAGGAGACATGAGTGGGGGCCTGGTGGAGGCTGCCCCTGCACTGCTGGGGGGTGGGGGTGGTGGGAGACATGAGTGGGGGCCTAGTGGAGGCTGCCCCTGGTGGCTATGGGATGGGGGTGGTGGGAGACATGAGTGGGGGCCTGGTGGAGGCTGCCCCTGCATTGCTGGGGGGTGGGGGTGGTGTGAGACATGAGTGGGGGCCTGGTGGAGGCTGCCCCTGGTGGCTGGGGGGTGGGGGTGGTGGGAGACATGAGTGGGGGCCTGGTGGAGGCTGCCCCTGCACTGCTGGGGGGTGGGGGTAATAGGGGACATGAGTGGGGGCCTGGTGGAGGCTGCCCCTGGTGGCTGGGGGTGGGGGTGGTGGGAGACATGTGTTGGTGATCACTAGTGCAAGGTGACATGTGGGTTGTCTCGTGGGCATGGCCATGGTGGATGGGTTGCCTGTGGGACATGAGCAGGGGTGCAGGGTAGTACCCTGTGGTGTGGGCTACCTGCAGGGGCCGTGGAGGGTGTAGAGGGAACACCTGGGGGGACCCACATGGCAAAATCACGTGTAGCATTCCCCGGCACCACCGAAATACACGTAACCTGCAGGAATCACGTGTGAATCTTCCGCGCACATCGGAATACACGTACCCAGGCCAATCGCGTGTGGAACTTCCCGCGCACCCCCACCTAGCCAGGCCAATCGCGTGTGGAACTTCCCGCGCACCCCGTAGTACACGTACCCAGGCCAATCGTGTGTGGAACTTCCCACGCACCCCCACCTACCCAGGCCAATCGCGTGTGGAATTTCCCGCGCACCCCGAAGTACACGTACCCAGGCTAATCGCGTGTGGAACTTGCCGCGCACCCAGGAACACGCGCACACGCTATTTTTCACACAGCGGGTGTCCGAGTTTGTCGGGGCCCCTTTGCACCTCATTTGTCCTAGAGGGCCACTGTATGGGCCATTCATCATGGCTGTATATGGGTGCTTTTTGTTAGCGCACATTTTGGCGCACATTTTTTTCAGTCGCAGGGGCGCTACCGCCTGCTTTCTTGTGGCGTACTTGTTTGGCCCTGTGCGCGTCTTTGACCGTGCGCTGGTTTGCCCTATTCGATTCCATGAATACGGGTTGTAGGCGAGCGTGTGGGCGTTCCGCGCACTTGCCTCCTGTACTTCCCCCGTGACGTCCATATTTTCACGCATTGTTCCCCATTCCGAGTGTTACGCCCCGTGCTCCGCCTACTTTTGTGATGTGTGCCGCGCTATGTGCGATTTCGCAGTGGCCGTGGCGCTGCTGTTGGATGACCTGTGCGCCGGCGTG
Source organism: Ambystoma mexicanum (assembly GCF_040938575.1). Taxonomy (NCBI): domain Eukaryota; kingdom Metazoa; phylum Chordata; class Amphibia; order Caudata; family Ambystomatidae; genus Ambystoma; species Ambystoma mexicanum. Next base: position 1,140,754,224 of record NC_090937.1, read on the forward strand.
CGCGGCGCACATTTTTAGTGCACATCCAATGTTTTTCTCGCGCACGGACTTCCATGAATCGCTGTGCGCTGCTTTTCCTGCGATTTTCGCACTTGCACTGCAATTTTCGCACTTTTCCTGCGATTCGCACGTTTTGGCAACTCTGCGCTGGATTTTTCGGCGCACATTAATTCCATGAATCGACCCCTTAATTTCTTATCACCCAACAATCACACCGTATATAATTTTAAGAAAAAGTTGCCACAGCAATGGTCACTGCCAGTTACCTTTTTCCATTTCTAATCACTTCTTGTTGTAAATAATCTGCCTCTGAGACACATTAAAAAGATAAGACCTCACTTGGAGGGCCTTTGCAGCACTGACTGTGTTTGAGGGGAGAGAGGCAAAGCAGGGAGAATGGGCATGGCCAGTTGTCCCTTGTCCATATGTGAAATCCACCTCTGATTGCACTCTTTAGGAAACATTTAAATACTGTATTTTTGTTTTAAAAGATGTTAATATTTTATATTTTGCGAGCAACATTATAGGAAACGCCCTCTCTTGTGTTATTTTCCAAGTGTTCATGATTCATTTTCTGAGAGGCAAAGATTTAGTGGGGGTGGGAGCAATCCTCCCATCCCCCTACCACAATCACTGATGGAGTCCCACAGCAAACAATTTCTATTTCTGACACTGCCTAAACATCCAGCACGCAGGATTTTCATTATACTTTCCAAACAAGACCCACAATATACATGATATATTTTGTTTGCATACAAACACTGCAAAGTTATTCAAACAGTAGGAGGTTATCAATTCAGTTTGAATCATGAAAAGTCCTGGCAGTTCAGGCAACCCTTCCAGAAAAATATGCGTTCTACATAGGTCGGAACCCCACTGGTAAGCACGCTTGAGAAGAAGATCTGAATGTGTTCCATGCTTGCCATCCTATGCTTGTCATTTTCAGGTAGGGCCTTGTTGGACCACCTCAGTGAGGTGCAGCTTGTTTCCCTAGGCATAGCAAACAAGACATCCACATCCAGGCATACACACTTTTACATAGGGAAACAAACTGAAACCAAAGCGCATTGGCAAAGCCAACAGCTTGGGGTTTTGATTAGGCATGGATAGGTATTTGCCAGTCACTGCCATAAGGGTAACACCTGACCATAATATGGGAACAGCTGGGAAACTGTGTGATCACCTGGGCATATGATGTCAGTGCCCGCCAAAATTGCTGGCTTTGCAAATGCTTGTTTTAGACAGGACTCCAGTGCAAGGGACAGAGGCTTTGACAAAGATATCTCTATATATTTTTGTTTGTTCCTCATACACTTCGACACTTTCAGCCAATCTTCACCAAATTTAGCATAGTTACCAGTTAGGATGCTCCGGACATTACTGGCTACATGAAATGTGGACACCCCACCCTTTGTCCGTATTTCTGCACCTTCACACATGAGACGGTTGCCTGAAATCAGCGAAACATTAATGTAGTCGTAGAGGGACCAGTCTCAGCATGAGGAACAAACCATGTTTCAAGGGCCTAGGATGCACAGTTTCTAAGATATTTGCACCACAATGCACTGCAACAAACTGCACCATGCCAGGGTGAGGCGACATGTGGGGCGAGAGCGCAGAATAACCCAGTATGCAGCAGCACACCAAATCTCGCCTCCACCAAACATCTACTTCAGAGTATATCAGCCATTCACAAGCGTGTATCCTCAGTGCAGTTTACTTCAGGGGCAAAGCACATCAAGTGATAAGCGAATCTGAACAGTAACCTGGAGGATCATTGATTTTCAACAATTGATGAGCGTGTTGTAATCTCTGTCTACAGAACCCTTTTGGAAAATGGTTACAAATTTTGCTAGCTATAAATTTAAAAAATGCATAACATTCATATTTCTGTTGATAAATTTGAAAAACAAAATCAGAGAGCAATTTATTTTACAATGCTCAGCTTGAAAATATCTACCAGATGAACCCAAAACAAAACATTTCTGATGTCATTTTCATTATGTAAATTGGGCACATTTGTATTTTGTTGCGCAGAAAGAGTGCATGTCATTGGTTTGCATATCCAGGCGTGCGTATTGGTGAGCCTTGAGAGGGCAAGATAATTTGTGTATAAAAGTATAAGTGAGTTAAAAGCAAAAATATGAAACTCATCCACTGTGAGTCCTATCGACATAAAAACTGCTTCATTTAATTTGTGCCAGAGAGGGAAATCTGGTGACTTCTTTAGTAACATGATTATGGAATATGCTCTTTTGGGAAAGATACTATTGTTTAATTCAGAAATCCCCAAGATGACCTCACATCAAAAGGAAGAGGTTTGGAAGTTATTACCATCAGACTGACTCTACCTTTATTAATATGCCCAATGGCCACAGAGGGTAGGTCTAATGTGATGTCACTTTTGGAACACTGTTCAGTCACATATATTGACAAATTAGATTAGAGAAATTATACACACCTCAAAGGGAGAGTGGTTTCTGTTCTATAAATGGTCAAAGCCATAGATTCTGGACACAGGGCCTCATTACAACTCAGGCGTTAAGGGTTAACGCCGTCGTTAATCCTTAACGCCTGATTCCAATTTTAACGGCTGCTTTTAGCAGCCGTTAAAATCCATGGCGCTAAACCACCTTGGTGCTAATTACGGCACCGTAATTTACGGTGCCGTAATTAGCGCCTTCCCCACTCCCATTATGCCCTATGGGGCAAAAATGGGAATGGGGAAGGGTAAATGGGAAATGGGGATTTACCGCCCCACTCACCTTGGAATGGGGCGGTAAATCCGCCATCCACCATGGTGTAAACGTAGTTTACGTAGTTTACACCATGGTGGTAAAGTTGGTGTACTTACCGCCTGGGTCGTAATAACCCCAACAGACTCACTTGTTCACTTAGGGAATGATGGCGAGGAAGAAGGAGAGAAAGGAGAATTGACAACAAGAGGAAAGAGATGGAATGGATTGCTCTCCTTTTGGACCACAGAGCACCATGATTGAAGCCTTCCAGGAGTTAAAGTCCCTGGCCTTCTTCAGTAAAAGAAACAGTAGACAAGCTGTGGAGGAAAGCTGATCTTATCTTGCTGACTGATACCCATTTGTTCCTAGAGGGGGAGGATTGAACAAGTGCTTAAGAGGGTTCCCACCCATCTGTGAGACAGACAAAAGAAATTCATATGTGAATATGATCCAAAGGAAATGTAACCCTGAGGGGAGTGATACTATGAAGGGAATTAGATTACTTTTTGACCCGTGTTATTTGTAGACACTGAGGGGTGGGAATATTTACATTGACAATTTAGGGAACATTTCAGAACTGTATGTGCTTCTAGATGTATATATTGATAGACTAGGCTTGATGTTGTGTATACAGCAAGATCCCCTCACTCCTCTGTACAAAGACGCCTAGCATGGAACAAGTATTAAAGGAGTCAAATGGAAATCTCACTGCGTGCATAACTATAAAAAGAATATAATTTAAGTAATTCCCAGATATACATCAATCAGAATACTTTTATTAATGCTGTCTCGATCAAGACTAAAGGCAGAGGGTGATTATTCACTTCCCATTCCCACACTTTTTAAGTTGCTCATTGAAAGTGAGAAAGTAACACTTTTACCCATTAATGAAATATAAACACAAATGAAGGGAATTTAGCCAGCATACATCTTGAACATATATTTTCCTTTCTACAAGCAATTTACATGCAGGAAGGTCCAGTAGCTTGTTGCAATTGAGTTTTCTAGAATGCTGCTGAAATTCTGATATGTCTATTGAGAAAGGATGGGGGCATTTATTTTCAATAAAGGGGATGTAGAGAGAATTAGGCAGGCAGGGATGTTTTGAATTACTGTGCCTTAACAAATGAAAGATTAATCTAGGAGGGTTGTGCAATTTTAATCCATGGTGCATACGCGGTCAGGGTGAATTAAATGTATAGCTACACATACGGTGATGTGTGTTTTACAAAAGGCTTTATTTTTATAACCCCAGCATTGGAAACTGGGATGACTAGTGTATTGATCAGTTTTCATCATTGGCAATGGAAGTTTATGGATGCATAACTTGTTTAATCAATACGTTAAATTGTGGTTCCCAGGTTCATAAATAGAGTTAAATTGTGCACACCTGGTTTTGAGTGGGTGGAAAGATCCCCCGAATTAGATGTCGCCCTTTTAAAACATCAGACTAAACGTACCTTCACAGACTTTATGGCCATGTTCTCCTGTACTCTGTTATTTAAACACGATTTTTAAAAATTCTGATTTGAGGATTATGTTTTAATGCAGGGATGTCTTTGCAGATGTATTCTTATTCCTTTTTTTTGTTTACATGCATCAATAATAGGCCTGGCTGAACCGCCCTTCACTATAGTCCCAAATTCATGTGGGATCAACCACTAGATTGGGGTGAGTCTCTGGGATAACATGAGTCCCCACTTTGAGAAGTTGCACAAGAATTGGAGCAGGAAAAGGACCCAGAAAATAGCTAAAGGAAGAGGCAGGGCCGACGGGATCCAGCTACTAAAAGGAGCATTTTGACAAAGTTTGGAGGGAGCGTAGACAGCTATCTAACTGTATCTTAATGCAGGGACATCTTTGTTACTTTAGTCAGGGAAATGTCATTGCGTTTTTTTCATAATTTAATATTTTTTAATAATTAGGATGCCCAGTTCATTTTTAGGCAAAACGTTCAATTGTTGTTTGATTTTGCTCTTGCTGGTAAACCATTCTTTGCTGTTGTTCATTTTAGTTACATTCACCTTAATTTATGTTGCTTTCCGAGTAAAACCCATTTTTATTTTCCTAGTGTTCTGTGTTTGCATAGTTTTGTGAAAAAATATGAAATGTAAATAAAGTAGGTTATATGCTAAACTAATCATGTTTTGTTCCAGCCTGACATGCGCACATTGCAGGTGGATTTGAGGGGGTGCACTAATTTTTTCCGGTTTCTTTGTAGACCATTGAATCAAAGTATTATGGAGGGTATTCGGCTAATTTCTGTTAGTACGGCTACCCAGATTGGGATTTTATACCCCCATTGCTTTAACTCCAAAATAAAACAATCTAAAACACCAGGTTATCTGGTAATTGCTGAAAAGGGAGCTGCCTATTATAGAGTACCATTTTGCAAAACAAAATGTGAGGAATGTCACTGCCACAGAAACCTAGTGAAATCTCTGAAATTCGAGCTTGCATTGATAGATGGCCAAGTAATGTTCGCACTTTGATCATGGCAGACTCCAGGCAATTCTCGTCGCAAATTAGTAAAATCTCCGGGGAGGCTGTTTTCAGAATGGACAGCCCTATTCAAGAACATACTTGAGTGTCCTTTTACTCCATCAAATTTATTATTCTGACAGAGTATCCCCACACCTCAGAGGGGTCAACAAATTTAGTTTTGGGGAATAGAGGACATCATATATGCCAGCCAGGGCTCCAGGACCTGATGGCCTTCCACCTTTTTTGCTGAGGAAAGATCTGAGTGCCTGGGCCCATTTTCAAAAACCTCATTTCGATGTGATTTATTCATCTGATATATATTGCTGGTGTCCTGGGCAGAGACTATTATTATCCCAATATTCACAAAGGGTGATCCTATGGATCCAGGAAATTACAGACCCATTGCCTTAATCGACTCGTCGAGCAAAGTCTTTTAAATTTTGCTACTAAGACACCTTAATGCTTTTCTGACTGAAAATGACACTTGTCCCGATTTCAGGTGGGATTTCGTAGACTAATTGGCATATCATTAAATGCAACAGTATTAAAACATCTGATGCACATGGTGAGGGGATTCCAGGGAGGGAATATTTATTTGGCTTCCATGGATTTGTCATCAGTATTTGACTGTTTCGATTGTCAACGGATGTGGAGTAAAATGATGTTTTCGGGGATACTGAGAGAATTTGTGCAGCTAATTGTCCTATTCCACCAACATTCAATGCTGAGGGTCATGTTGACCAAGGAAGGGGCTGTTTCTATGGCCCTTACTCTTTTTAATTTGTATCTAAAGGACATTGAAGAATTGTGGTCTTTGGGCACCTTCATTTCGGTAAAACGGAGTCATCTCAAATTACAGGGGTTGGCCTTGGCGGATGATTTTATTATTTTTGATAGCAGTCCGCAGGGTCTCAAATGAAACTGGAAGTTTTCTTCAGGTGTACCTTAGAGAATAACCTTAAGGAGAACGACTCTAAATCTAAGGTGGCAACTTTTTCATCTAAAAGAAAGCCCAAAACGATGTGGAGGTCTCTGGGGACTGAAAGGGTGGAGCAGGTGTCTTCTTTAAGTTATCTAGGTTATAACCTAACCAATACTTCTTCCATTCAGATGTGGAGCTGCCTGCTGAACACCAAGATGGCACCCTTGTTGACCCACATGCAGAGGGTGTTTTAGGAAGTTATGTGGTTTTTCTTGCCTCCCAGTGATTAAGCACTATATGGGGAAGATTGAGCATGTTATTCTTTTTGTTTTCTTAGATTGTGTTGGTGACCCTTGACCCTTGTCTGGATTCCATCCAGGCCATGGTGTGGACAAAAGTAGTGGCCTTTCATGTGCCATTCCCTGTGCTATCGTTAGGCGAGAATTGAATCTGATCTCTCTAATGTTTGCCTTCAGTGGAAGCAACTGTCAGTTTTCCAGACATTCCTCTCTCTCCCACATAATTCGATTTTTGAGGATTACAATCAGATTCTAACAAACCACTCTGTGAAATCTGTGAGTTTGTTTAGGGGTATGATGGAAAATCTCTTGGATCCTATTGGACCATCTGAGTCAGAATTGGTGGCAAACTGGGAATCTGTGTAAACTAAGCTTTTCAGGGATGTTTGGCGTCTGACCCTTGAGGGGTTGGAATCACTTTCATTTTATCAGGAATATGCTAGGTTTCTGCGAAGGTTTGGCCATTTACCTAACTACCTCAAATGCTTCCCATGCTCGAAAGTCCGCAATACCTAGATGCAATTTAGACTTAATCAAATCATGTCCAAAGAGCGGATCCAACACTGGGGTGTGGATGTTTTACAAGTATCTTGTTGTTTTCGTAGTTCTTCCAGTAGAATGGAGATGGCAAGATACAAGGAGGGTTGTCCTGACGACTGTATTTGTACGGTTTACTTTCTCATTGCTCTAAACCTACAGCTATTCTGTCATGTAACATACATTCCACTTTATTCTGTATGTAATAGTGCTCAGGCAATTGAAAGCGCAGACAAAAATAGAAAATAAATACAGCTTTTATTTATTTAGGTGTTCATGCATTTTTTCTTTTTTGATTTTTTTTGGGGAATCCAGTTTAATAAGGGTGGTTTGTTTCTTGCATTAAAAAACCTTTAGTAAATGAATTGGCAACAAAGTTTAATTATACAAAGCTAAAACCAGATTTGTGCTTTGAAATTTGTGTATATCCACCACCTATAGTGACAAGTGATAGTTTATATACAGAATACAACCAAACAGAAGGCAATTAGTGTCACAATTGGTTGTATATAGCCAGGCTAGAGGGTGACCTAACAATACAGATGGCAAGACATTGATTTTGGACTGCCTCTCGCTAACTCAGACACAAATTATTTGTTTTGCAAAAGAGGGGGACTGTTTCTCCACAGATAGTTCTGAAGAGCTCTTGTGGGCAAGAATGATATGGGGTGAAAATGTAGCTCTTGTTTTATCACGTGTTCGTTTTTTAACTCTTATTGATTGTACTTAAATTGTGTTATGATATTTACAAATTGTATTTGAGACTGTGTATTTTAATTGTGGAAGTTTCATGTAAACTAAGTAACAATAAAAAATACAGTAAGATTTTTGATTCCATGAATTCAACTCGGCCATGTTTGGGATAAAGCTCCCTTCCGAAAACCTGCGCACATCCTCTCCTTAAATTTAGCTTTCGTGCACAACAGCCAGCACCCACTTTCTCTCTCAGAGGTTGCCACTCACTGCTGAGGACCTCCGCAAGGTGGATGATTGTTCGGCAAGCTGAATCTGGTTGCCCAAACGCCATTAAATAATTTTTTAAAAAAGTTTGGCGAATTATGAATACTGTGATACTGGTGCGCGGCGCAAGAATGTACTTCAGGCAGGAGTCATGGCGCACCTTTTATTAACTGGATGACTCTGCGTCCACGTGACATCTCAAACTAATTCTTCTCTATTCACAACGGCTCAGTCCATGCCAGCAGGTGTATTCTGCATTTTTATTAGCAAGATGAATGCTCTGATATAAGTGGGGACTAAAGGAGAAGGTTTAACCCTAGCTTAAGCTCACAAAAGAGTTTCAAAGAGTGGCACACAAGACTGTAATCCAAGTAACCAAGGAAAGGTTGTGCAAACGAGGGGCACACCTACATTAAGGGGCCGATTCATGGAACAAACGTGCGCCGAAAATCTTCGCGCAAGCAGGCGCAAGCGGAAAAAAACAGGCGCACGCGCACGCGTGCGATTCATGGAAGTCCCTGCGCGTGTTTACCACGGGATGTGCGCCAAACCCGTGCATGGCGCACACGTCACTGCAACATCCCAAAAGACGTGCGCGATGCGCACAGTGAAAGCGCACAACCTCGGCGCATACACCAGAAAGTGGGCGGAACACGGGGCGTAACGCGCGGAATGGGGAACAACTCGCGAAAACAAGGGCGTAACTGGGGATGTACTGCAGGGAAGCAGACGGAACGCCCACACGCACCCGAACCACACGTATTCATGGAATCGAATAGGGCAAAGCCACGCACAGCGAAAGACACGCACAAGCCGATACACGTCCGCCACACGAAGGCAGGCGGTAGCGTCCCTGCGCATTACAAAAGTGGCAACATACAGCAATTGTGCGAGCGGGGCACGTGTATTTCGGGGTTGCGCGGGAAGTTACACACGCGATTGAGCGGGATACGTGTATTCCGGGGGTTCGCGGGAAGTCACACACGCGATCTGGCCTGGGGGAGCGTGCTACGTGTATTCCGGGGGTTCGCGGGAAGTCACACACGCGATCTGGCCTGGGGGAGCGTGCTACGTGTATTTCAGGGGTTCGCGTGAACTTTCTCACGCGATCGGGCCTGGGGGAGCGGGCTACGTGTATTTCAGGGGTTCGCGTGAACTTTCTCACGCGATCGGGCCTGGGGGAGCGGGGTACGTGTATTTCAGGGGTTCGCGTGAACTTTCTCACGAGATCGGGCCTGGGGGAGCGGGCTACGTGTATTTCAGGGGTTCGCGTGAAGTTTCTCAAGCGATCGGGCCTGGGGGAGCGGGGTACCACTCACCGTCTGCCTTGCGTGTAGAAGAACGCGTAGCCAACACCCGCTGTGAAGTAATAGCGTGTGAACCCCAACGGATGGAAAACACACGCACCGCACGAAAAGCACGTACAGAACATAAATGCACGCGGGATCACCAAGCCCTGCCAGGGCAACGCCCGTGCGCAAAACGTCACAGACGCGCTTACGCTGCAAGGGCCTTTGGTCCAATGAAATCGCATACGCGTGCTGATGCGCTTACGCGCTAAGGGCCTTTCCTCGATTTTCACGCTGACGTGCAGGATTTTCACGTGCCAAATCACTCCGTATCAAGCTGGCCACGCGAAAACACACGGAAGACCGCGCTCCTGCCCAGAAGGCCAAATCACTGCCCCCCAGTGCCCCGAGCAGCCTCCCACGTGCCATCTGCTGCTGCCTGCCTGCCTGCCTGCTGCCACTGTGCCCTGCCATTTGGTGCCTGCACATCAGCCATCTGCAGGGGTCCAGTTGCTGTGTCCACCCCTGCTGGTACTGAAGACTCCCGACTCGAATAACATCGCTCCACAGCCCAGCCCCAGGACCCAGTTGCCCACCCACTCCTGCCCCTGGGGTTGCCATGTCGGGCACATCCACATCTGACCCCAGTGGCAACCCCCGACCAGAGGGGCACCAGCTTCACTGCCACCGAAGTTGGTGTCCTGGTGGAGCAAGTCCTGGGGCAGTATGATGCCCTCTTCGGATCGTCCCGCGCCAACAGGGTAGGACGGGAGAGGATCTGGGCCGACTGTGTGGTTGCCATCAACGCGGAGGGGGTGGCAACCCGCACCATCCAGAAGGTCAAGAAGCGCTGGGAGGACTTGAGGTCCAGGACCCTCATGAAGGCCCGGCGCCTCGTGGAGGGGGGCCGGGGCCGCATGAGTACCATCCAGTTGAGGGTCCTGGAACGCGCACACCCAGCGCTCCACGCCCAGGCCCTTGAGAGGGAGACCCGTCTGGAGTTGAGCGGTAAGTGGCCAAGCATTGCTGTGTGAGACAGGGCATGTTGCAGTGTGCTGGTTGTCTGATACTTGCCTGCATGTGTGACATAGGCCATGTACGCATGTATGTGTGCAGGGACATCATGGGAATGCATGTGCGACCTGTAATGTGTGAACCGCACGGTTGTTGCATGTGTTTGAATGCGACATGGGGAGCCCTGTGCAGATTGCACACATGAGAGCATGGCAGTCTCTGTACCTGGACATGGGTGGGGGCGAGGGATGGGTGCTGATGCCAGATACATATGTGGTATCCATGTGTGTGTGCCTGACCTGCGTGTCTGTGACTTGTGAGTGCCATGGATGCATGACACATGTCTGTGACAATGTACAGATTCACTGATGCAGCCTAGTCATCCTTGTATGCACTGTGATTGGGGTGTACGGGGCCAGATGGATGTGACTGAGGTGAAGTGTGTGCATGTGATAGGCATGACCCATGATGCATGTGAGTCCCATTACATTGTATGATTCGAGAGTCCATTGGACATGCATTGAAATGTCCATGGCACGCACCATGACTGTCACTGTGTGTGTTTTGCCTGGACTGACACATGTGTTGTGGTGTGACATGATGGAAGTGTACTTTGACAGTGGCACTCATCTGCTATTGCTTCCTGTCTAGGGGACCATTGTACAGTACCCTGATGCTTGTGTTCTATGTCTCCCTCTACGCAGCGGCTAGTGAAGGAGAGGGCGGAGACGGCACTGTGGAGCAAGGCGGCGGGGATGCCCCCACGGCTGCAGCGGAAGGGGTGGGTGAGCCCCCACAGGGGCCTGCTACGGCGGTAGACGGCGAGGAGCCATCCAGGTTGGTGGTTTCCACAGAGGAGGAGGAGGCCGCCACTGAGGCGCACATGGGGCCTGGTGGGGGCATCCCTGCTGGTGCAAGTGGTGCAGTCCAGGGGCAGGGGCAGGAGGCAGCACAGGTCACCGTGGAGGGGCCTGTGCATGTCGCTGTCCCTGAACCTGTGGGTGCACCACCTTGCACCAGCAGGGATGCCCCGTCCCAGGCCCGTCCGCAGGTAGAGGGGATGTCCATGTCATCTGACTCCCCTCCACCTGCGGACGAGGGGACCCCTGGCCGTGTGGAGAAGGTCCTGATTGGGGTCGCGATGCGCACGGCTGTGATTCGTGATGCCGTGCGTGCTTCCCAGGAGGAGCACGCACGTCATCACGAAGAGCACCGTGCCGACGTGGCCCAATTGGGATCGGCCATGTTCGGGGGTTTCCTGCATGTGTCGGCCAATCTGGCGGCCCTCTCCTCCTCTGTGCAGACTATACGCCAGTCGTTCTCCTTGCCGTCTTCCGGCCCAGATGCCACCGGGGCCCCCTGTGGACCTGCCCTGACCAATGCAGCCAGCTCGGTGGGGATCCCATCCCTGCCACAGTCGGGAGTCAGAGGTCCAGCAGGGGTGGACAACACAGCAACTGGACCCCAGCAGATGGAGGATGTGACGGCATCATCGGGCAGGGCACGTGCACGACGGCGTCGGTGGTTTCCATCATCCTGGATGCCGTCGTGCTGGCAGAGGCAGTGGCGTCGGAGGCAGCAGCAGGCTCGACGTGGGAGGCATCATGGCTCGGGGCCATCAAGATCAGAGGGGCAGGCATCGGCCGGAGGGCAGGAGAACCCTGGGATGGTAGTGTCTTCCGTGTGGGAGCAGTTGGTCCAGCGGATAGGTGCGGAGCGGCAGCGGGCGGAAGAGGAGCGGCTCACCATGGTCAGGGCGGAGTTCTCCATGCGTCGGGCGTTGAGGCGGGCTGAGTGCCTCGAGGAAGCTCGCAGGGAGTTTGAGGTGAACATGGGGTTATCCCTGCGAGACCTCGGGGCCAGGACAGAGTCCCGCCTCCAGGACATCGACATGGAGTTCGATGATGCCCTGGCCGGCAACATCACAGAGTGAGCCGCAGGACTTGCCCGCTGCCATTGTATATAGTTATATAGTTAGTGGTAGGTTTCCTTTTAATTATTTTTTTTTTATTTGGTTGCGATTGGACAATGCGCCACTTTTTTGTATATAGTTCAGTTTTTAGTTAGTTGACATAGTTAGGTTTCATTTGGTTGGGCTCATGGACCCGGGATTGTCTTGTAAATTTTTTTCATGGACATTCATCTTCTTTTTGTTGTTTTGCTTTGTGGTTTTTCTAATTTCATTTCCATTCTAGTTGATTTTCAATACATTTTTATTTTCATCCTTCAATGTGTCGTATCATCTCATTACTTTCATGCATGTCATGTTGGGTGTTTTAACATTCACTTGCAGCCATTGTGTGTGACAGACATGTGTTCATTTGCATTATTTACATTGGGTGTGTAACATGTAATTGCCTTTGATATGTGGGTGGATGTGATAGTTGGTTGGGCCTTTTGGCAGGGGAGGATGGCCATTACGGAGATGATTGGGGATTGTTGGGACCCAGGTGCAGGGGGGCATGGATGGGACATGGGCGAGGGCCTGGTGGAGGGTGCCCCACAGTGCTGGGGGGTGGGGGTGGTGGGGGACATGAGTTGGACATGGGTGGGGGCCTGCTGGCAGGTGCCCCACAGTGCTGGGGGGTGGGGGTGGTGGGGGACATGAGTTGGACATGGGTGGGGGCCTGCTGGCAGGTGCCCCACAGTGCTGGGGGGTGGGGGTGGTGGGGGACATGAGTTGGTGTTCATTAGTTCAAGGAGACATGTGCCTTTGCTGGGGGGCATGCCCATGTTGGGTGGGCTGCCTGCGGGACATGACCAGGGATGCAGGGTAGTCCCCTGTGGTGTGGGCTGCCTGCAGGGGCCGTGGAGGGTGTACAGGGAACACCTGGGAGGACCCACACTGTCAAATCACATGTAGGACTCCCCGGCACCCCTGAAATACACGTACCCTGCTGAAATCGCGTGTAAAACTTCCCGCGCACCCCTGAAATACACGCGCCCAGGCTATTCGCGTGTGGAACTTCCCGCGCACCCCTGAAATACATGTACCCTGCTGAAATCGCGTGTAAAACTTCCCGCGCACCCCTGAAATACACGCGCCCAGGCTATTCGCGTGTGGAACTTCTCACGCACCCCTGGAATACACGTAGCCCGCTCCCCCAGGCCCGATCGCGTGAATAAGTTCACGCGAACCCCTGAAATACACGTAGCCCGCTCCCCCAGGCCCGATCGCGTGAAAAAGTTCACGCGAACCCCTGAAATACACGTAGCCCGCTCCCCCAGGCCCGATCGCGTGAAAAAGTTCACGCGAATCCCTGAAATACACGTAGCCCGCTCCCCCAGGCCCGATCGCGTGAAAAAGTTCACGCGAACCCCTGAAATACACGTAGCACGCTCCCCCAGGCCCGATCGCGTGAGAAACTTCACGTGAACCCCTGAAATACACGTAGCCCGCTTGCCGTGCTGGTACAGGGTTAGCGCAGCCCTTTGCGCTGGATTGGGGATTTTGATGGCTTTTCCCTGCGCGGAAGGCGTTCTTGGGGGCGTAACTGGTGCTGCTGCAAGGTCGCTGCGCCACTGTGCGCCACGGCTGGTTTTGGTGGATGGAATCCATGAATACGCTGTGCGCGGAAATGGGTTTTGGCGCACGCGGCTGGCGCAGGGATTCGCACGCGCACACTGTGCGCCAGCTGCGTGCGCCACTTGTGCGCTGATTTCTATGAATTACCCCTTTAGAGTCATGTTACAGGTTTGCAACCGAGGCAAACATGTGAAGACTACTTTTATTTTTTTAGCATATTCCGCTATAGAATCTTTTAACATCACTTTTTAAATGTTAAAGAAATGTGTCTACAAGTATGTTTCCTGCCTGGGGCTTGCGTCTGGGTATGTGAGACATTTTGTCAGAATCAAAAACTTGAAGGGCCCAATTCACAAAACGTGATAGTGAGGAGACGTGCTAGTGCATCCTTACAGTGACAAACATGTCTGCCTGATTCATGAAAGGCCTCTGAATGTGTATTAAAAGCACATCCCGATTCACAAATAGAATACTGAAAAAAGTAAAGGACCCTCCTCTGCCTGCTTGCAACAGGCATAGGCGATGTACGCTGCACAGAAAGGTAATTTCTGACCCCTTTGCTCTGCATTTTTGTTTTACTGATTTAGTAGCAGTATGAACCACTGCTGCCCTGATTGTATAACCAGCATTACAAATTTATATTTTCCTGGTTTTAATTTATTTTACAATGACATTTCCTTTAAGGGCCTGTGACAGTGAAATAGGAATAGGATGAAATTACAGAGGTAGAAAAGTCTGAGTGCCAAAAGTCCGACCCCCCATTTGTTCGCATATGTATATGTGAGGGGGTAAAGTTAATAAAAATGTATAGGCGTAAGGTGGGGAGGCCATGGGGGGTCTCCCCCCCACACATATATATATGTATATATACATATACGAAGAAATGGAGGGAAACAGACTTTTGATAGTCAGACTTTTCAACTCGGTTATTTCACGCAGATCCGTGAAATATGCTCTAAGAATTGATGTGGGTGCTGGAAATCTGTAGGATTAGTATCAGTCACTGACACCCAACAATAAAGTATTCAATAAGGCCAGCCAGGGCATCATGTGTGTTGGTGCATGACCCTGAGAAATGATTTGGTCAGCTTTGTGAATAAGGTGACCTGTACATTTCAGAGAATCAGGAATCATAGAAAGTAGACCCACTGGGTAAAAGCATAATTCTTTGTGAATTGGGCCCTATATTTTGACGATGCACCATAGGCAAATTCAAGAATGTGAGCAATGAAAGCTTTGTGAATTATCATGCTGATGTGTTTTGTGTTCTGGCACAGGTGCATAATCTACAACGCTACACTATCTGGAACAGCAATGTAGCAACATGCAATGCTCCTTTCGCTTCGATCCAAGTCCTCCCTCAACGAGACAGGAGGACTCCTCATTCTCTCCATGGTCTGGTGCTGGCCAGGAAACACGAAACACAAGAGCTTATTTCTCCATGAGCTGTCTGCACGATGACGATAGATGTGCAAATGTGCTGAAGTTGCTCTTGCCTTGTTCACTCTACCCTCCTCCCGCAGCAGTTTACACCTGATAGTAACTGGGTCCTATCTGAAAAGGAGCAAGTTGCAAACAGAAGCAATATTGAGCACCCTGGAGAAGGGTAATAGTTCCACCAAAATAGCCACCAAAACCAAATTTAAAGGTAATCTCAGAAAGGTCGCAATTGGATAAGGCAGTCCAAATTGTAGCACACATGTCAAGATGACACAATAAACAATGCAGTGATTATTCATATTTGACCCAAAATCTAATATGACATTGTCGGTGAAGCAGTTCACTGGAGGGATTATTTCAAACCATCCCTTTGCATCTGACTGCATGGAGAGACTCTCTCCAGCTAGCAAGTCAGTGTGAAGAACTACTTGACCAACGGTACCGCAACGTTTCATGTTGCTGCAAGTACACCCGAATCATGAAAAAGTGTGCATGTATCCCGCAAAGCCTGCGCACCAAGACCAACTCTGCGCAATTGTTTGCACAAATTACTTGGCTACACAAGACGTGCCTGGAACGCCACTGACACACCCCCACGCAAATCCAAAATAGCCCAAAACAGCTACCATTGCGTGTTCCCCGGGTGCACATACATGCGCCCTGTAAACAGTGCCTGGGGTCCCCCGCAACTGTCAACTGCACTCCGACAACATGTGTATGGTTTTTCGTAGCTTGGGTAAAATTCATTCCTGCACCCCGCTGCACTGCATACTCTGACCCCTAACTTAGATTGTAACCCTGGTGGCGTAAACACAAACACCCAAATCCAACATGCAATCCAACCTCTGCGCAGTGATTCCTATGCACAAGTGCCTCTAGGCCTGCCTTTGGGTGGGGAATGTTATGAGGGTTTTGTGTGGTCATTTCCCTCCCGAGAGGCTCTGTGGGTGGGTCCAAGAATATGTGTTGTTTCATGCAATTGTGGGCGTGCTATGGACTGCCTGCTGGCCGTCCCTCATAACGTCCACTTTTTGGCATGTTCTTCCCCATTTTCTGTGTTCCGCCCCTTTCCCAGCCCTCTGCGCAAGCTACACCCACACTCTGCGTTGTGTCCCACGCAAGGCATTCGACTGCTCGGAGGGGTGTGCCGGCCTCTGCAAAATCCACGCAAGTCAAACGATAATCCTACAGGATGCATCAGGACACTGAAAGGCTTACCATCTAAACCAGTTGACAAACAAGTCTGTAATTCGTCCTAACTGAAGAGCGTTGAACAAAATTATGACCTATTTGATGTACTAGGAAATACCATTCCAGGAACAATTGATTTATGAAACAATTTAAGTTATCTCTCCTGATGAACCATTGATCTCAAAATGGTGAAACACGTGTAGAGAGATTAATTGAAGAATAGAAAATTATTTGAAATGAAAATCTACATTTTTTTGGCAACAGAATTCTGTCAGAATGTCATTAGAACATAGACTTACCAAATAATCACTAACAAAAAAAATCCCTCAATCTCACAAAAATCGTGAAATCAACACTAGCGCTACCTCTTTGGATTTCTGGTTGGCACATAGGAATATCATCCCTCCTACATTTCTAGTTCAAAGGATAATCCTGCACATTCGATTCCATGAATCGATGAACAGGATTACGCACGCAGTTGGATGTGCAAGTTCCCTATTTTCCATTAATCAGGCCCGCAGTCTGCAACAAGTATTTATATTCTGTGCTTTTTTCTTGTTTTTTTGCTTGAGGACATCAAAACAAAGCACCAGTATACATTTGAAAAAGGGCAATTCAAAAAGGCATTGGCGGGGCTTGGGGGGCAGAGTCAAACACAGCATCACTGTCCTTCCCAAATCGAATGATCTGAACTTTTCATCGCCATTGTTATGACGATGGATCATATAAAGGCATAGATAGTATTAATCCATCCCTATACATCACAAGGCTCTCTTGCACAAAGTGATAATCACATTGCTTCATACCACATCACCCAATGTTCATTGCTGCTCCAATCATGTCAGTTACACAGCTACAAAACAAAATCAAACATTGGCACAGCTAATTTGGGCATTTGCATGTGGTAGCACCAACCTTAAAGAAGAACTGGTCTACATTGCCATAATGTCAGCTTTGACATACCATTTAATTGCCACAGGATACCATTTTCAACATGCATACACACTACACAATTGATCTCAGGCACCATATGTGCTATGCATTAATGCACATCAGGAACTGCTTTATAACAACTGTTTGTAACAAGAAATGTGTGTTTAAACTTTTATACAGCATTTATTTTCTAAAACAAGCCCTTCATTCCGTGATACCTATTTTGTTCTTTTTAGCATAGCATTTTATTTGGCTACAGAGTCATTGTTTCCTGCAACAGTTCCAATTGTGCTTCTGGACCTTTTCCGCCAGCTCTCACTGACAATACATTTTTCTTTTATTTCACTGCTAACAGAATGTCACACGCGGAACCATTTAATTCGGACTTCTACCAATCACATTATTTTATTGGTGACCAAGAGCAAACCTCCTATAACTCTGGGAGCGGTCAAGATCTTTATCACAGCCACACGTAAGTACACTGTGTCATAGTGTCTTGCATGCAAGCAAGAGTTATTGCAACAGTAAATCTCACTGTCACTGCCAGGGAACAAATATAAATGAGTGTCATAAAAAATCTTTATGAGGAATGTCAAAACTGTACAGGAGAAACGAGAAAATAATATACGCAATAAATGTACTTCAATGTGGTTCTGATGATTAGCCTTTTACTGGACATGTGTGAGTTGGCATTGGTGGCCCATTGAGTTCCACCTCAGTCCAAATGGTCCCATGTACTCTTTTTAGAAATCACCCATTTACAAACTGAGAAAAGAGTGACATCCTGATTCCCAAGAGGAAGATTTTGGAAAGACCCTTGCTTGAACCTCATTCCACCAAGTGCATCAGGGCAAGCATGAATACGTGTGGTGTATGCACAAACAACCTTTGTGCTTGCACAATTGCGGTAATAGCAGTAAAAATGCAGTGCACGTCATGTACACTGGTGCTTATGTAGTTGCGCGGATGAGGCCCATGGAGTGGTGCAGATTTGACGCCAAACTTAATATTACTTACACTGACTACACTGATCATGCATGTAATTTGTGGAAGTCTGATGTATATACTATAATGAGGAAAGAATGCTGCAAGGAGGTATGATGATGCATTACTGCTCCAGGGCCTCATTGCTGTACATTTGCAGCAGCGCAATGCACGATTTCTAAGCAGGAAAGCAATAGATGCTTTGTAATATTTAGTGCAAACATCGCAGGTACTGCAGATCATGTGTGCAAGTAAGAGAGAGGCAATATTTAAAAAGCGTGTTTGTGCAAATGAGTGTGAATTCAAGTGCAAAGATAAGAATAGCATGGATGTCCATTTCCAACCATGCTATTCTTACACATCAGTTACTCTGTATTTCATGAGCATTTACCATGATGAGATACTCCAGTACATGTATCACTCTATTCTAAAATCGGTCCCTTATGCAAAGTAAACATTTGGGTAGGTCAATTATGACTCTTCCCCAGACCACCAGAGAATACAACATATAAGAGAAGGAAAACTTTCCAAAATCAATGTATCTACATATGACAGACAGCGTACAGTCAGTATAACAAATTAAAAGGTAAGCCTTGTGAATAAAGGCTAGGGCAGGTGGCCTTCAAATGTTAATCATGTTGAAAAACACTTTGATGTTGCAAAGACACAGGGTTGTTAGGACTAGAATAACTAATGTACTAAACAGTCGATAGTTGGAATTGTTTTAGTGCTAGGATTTGAAGTCTAGATTTCACTACGTGTTTTGGACTATGACTCCAATGATCTCTCACTATTGCCTTTGCTGGTTAAGGCTAGCGGAAGTTGTAATGTAAAAAGTCTGGAAATGCAAAGGTTGCAGACTCCTACTGTATAGCATCTGAAAATGTAGATTCCTATGTGAAAGGAATACTTTCTATAGTTTTCCTAACTTTGTTTACTATGATCAACTGATGTTTTTGGGGCCTCATAAAATGCTGTGCTAGAATGCACTCTACAAATATATTCACACATATTTCCACATGTCGAGTACTTACCAGTAAGGCCATTGAGGAGGTCCTAGGTGGTGTTTGTCAAGTGATGTCATCAGTGATGTAATTTGTGATGTCATCAGTGTGCATTAGGGCTGCGCATTGAGGGCCTCATAGATAAGGTGGCATAACTTCTAAAATCTGCCAAATTTCAGTGGTTTTGCTGCATTACATCTGCCCCTTAACATCACTTTAAAGATTTTTTCACTGAATTTCGAAGATTTTCTTGCACCAAATGTATTCACCTTAACTTTCCCTTAACTAAATTGTTTTCACCGGATTTCAAGGGTTTTATTATGCTATATTTCCCACCACCATTCTGCAATTGCTTTCTTCTGATAACATAACTGATGTCACATTCTTTGTTATCAATAGGTGTTCTTCAGCTATGCAAAATGGGGTTTATCAAGTATTTCATCTTTTTATTGTCCACTAGATGAGACTAGATTACTATTATTGTACTGGTATGTAAGAGTGGGAGGTGGCATAATGCACTGGAATACTAATGAGGTTCTGTGAGGAGGAAAGGGGATATTGGGCTAACACAATGGATTACTAATGGTGTACTGGGTGAGGAACAGTGAGGTGGAGTAGTGTAATAATTAAATAATGGGCATTGTGATGGAAAAACAGTGTGGTGGGGTAATGTAGAAGTCAGAAGAGGACAAGAAAGGTGGGGTAATTGGGTGCTAGGAGGAGGAAGAGGAAGTGTGGTTAATGTAATAGATTACTAATGGTTTACTGGGACAAGAAAGAGAGAAGTTGGTTAATGAAGTACTGGGAGCAGGAGGAGTTAGGTGGGGTACTGGAGTACTAGTATAAGGAAAAGGGAGTTGATGATAATATAATGGATTACTAATGGGGAACTGGGATGAGGAAGAGGGATGTCAGGGTAATGCCATGGATTAATATTGCTGTGCTTGGAGGAGGAAGAGGGATCTGAGGGGAAATTTCATGGATTACTATTGGGGTTCTCAGACAAAGAAGAGGAATATGGGGGTACTGACATGGATTACTATTGAGGTACTTGGAGGAAGAAGAGGGATGTGGACGTAATGCCTTGGATTTGTATTGGGGCACTGGAACAATGAAAAGGCATGTGATGGTAATGACACAGATTACTATTTGTGCACTGGAACAAAGAAGAGAGGTGTGGGTTAACGTCATGGATTACTCTTGGGGTACTGTGACAAGGAAGCAGGATATGGAGGTAGTTATATAGATTACTATCAGGGCACTGGGACGAGGAAGACTGATGTGGAGATAATGACATGGATTACTTTTGGGCACTGGGACGAGGAAGAAGGGTGTGGGGGTAATGAAATAGATAACTATTGTACTGGGATGAGGAAGCAGGATGTGGGGGTAATGACATAAATTACCAATGAGGTACTGGGACGAGTAATAGGGGTGTAGCGTAATGGCAAGGATTACAATTGGGGTACTGAGAAAAGGAAGAGGGATTTGGGGTTAATTATATGGATTACTTTTGTGCTACTGGTACGAGGAAGAAGGATTTTGGCCAATGGACAGATCCTCACTAGTGACTTGCCTTCACTGTTAAGTCATGTAAAAAGCTTGTCCAATCAAAATAAAGGCTATTGAAAACATGCATCAGGACCCCTTGAGCTCCTGTTGCACACTTTCTATGTAATGTCATGAAACAAATAAGGCTTTTAAAACAAATCCAACACATGAACAATAATAGCTCCCTAATATCATTCTTCCAAAAATGTTATGTTAATTTAGGAAGACATCTCTGTAAATGTTTTAATAATAAAAACAATGATTGCTTCCTAAATGAACTTAAAATGGTCCTCTATCTTTAACTTCTGTGATTGTCACATTTGAATATGTGTGAAGTAATTCTCTTTATATTTGTAAAGTAATTACTCTTTCTTATGGCTCTGGAAACATATCTAGATCTGAATCTTGATCATCATAATGGTGGTTTTTGGGAAATGAAAAGCCTTGGGTCCAGAAATCCATCATCGCAGATATGACTAACATTTTGTGCACAGGGACACTCCACTCTCTGCCAAATTAAAAATAGCTACAGGCAGGGCTTTAAGTGGGCCGGGGCCTGCCGGGGCTTGGCCCCGGCAGGCTCCGAAATTTCGATTTGAGGCGGGGCCCTGCCGGGGCCCACTAATCTCCCCTTGCAGGCCCAGCCACTACACGAAAAGGCTTTTTTTCTACAGCCTGAAGCTCTCGCTCGTGTGCGAGAGCTTCAGGCTTCAGAAAAAAATGCCTTTCAGCCATAATGGTGGCGCCGCACCTACAAGGCATCCCTTTAATCAAGGGATGCCTGTGGGCCGGCGCCACCATTATAGAGAAAACGTGAGGCCGCTGGAAGCAGAGGCCTTGCTTTCTAAATACTGAAGCTCCCGCGGATTCGCGGGAGTTTCAGTATTTAGGAAAAAGGCCTCTGCTTCCAGCGGCCTCACCCTTTCAACCTTAATGGTGACGCTGCCCCTCACCAGCTGGCGAAGGGCAGCGCCACCATTAAGGCTGAATAGGCGAGGCGCTGTCCCCTGCCAGGCAAGCCTATAGAAAACAAATGCAGAGATCAGCACCCTCTCCCCCACGGGGAGAGGGTGCTGATCTCTACAAAAGGCTGCCTGGCAGGGGTGCCAGTAGTCCATTGAGCCGAGGCTTGTCAAGGGGGCGTGGCCTCACGGGCCAGCAGGACCCCCGCTGTTAGGCCACGCCCCCTCGATGAGCCCCGGCTCGATTTGTAGTGCCACTTAAGGCACTGGCTACAGGACAGGTTTAGGCCAAATCCACAAAGGATTTCCTTTTAGCGCTTTGTGCCCAACTTGTTTTCATTTTAGTGAAAATCTGTCCAGCAGTTTGGGCTGTGCTCAAAAAGTGAAAAACACACCTTTTTGTAATTCAAAGGCCCATTTCACATGAAAAACAGGATGTGTAAATAGTGATACAAAAAAGGCTTTGCATGTGTGGGTGAAAGTTAAAGCAAGGCATGAGAAAATTATTCCCCAGCTTAAATAAAGATGTCAGGGAAAAGACATGGTGTGTGTGCTGAAAAAATGTAAGGTAGATTATGCTTCACCTGAAAAATACCAGCACCACACTTAAAAAGAAAAGCCCGCTTGGTTGCCATGAAAGATTCCTCTGGGCCTATTTAGGCAGACAATGTGGGTGTCTTTCTGCAAGGGAAAGCCAAAGAAAGCAAAAACAAAAATGTAATCTGATTGCAGATTGGAAAAGCACATCATGTAGCTGGCTGAGAAATAAATACATAGTTTTTCAATGCAACTGTCACCCATCAAAAGGGGGTACACTGTGACGATTCAGACCCCCCATTTTAGCAGAAAAACAAACAGCAGATAATAAAAAGTGTATTTTATTTATGACTGAAAGAAACAGCTGTGCACTTTCAGCACAAAAGCGAAGTGAATTCTGATCAGTAAAACACATTGTATGTCAAAGAATAAAGCCTGAGTTTAGAAATTTCAATCTGTGACTTCGATTTCAGCTAGGAGCAAATGGTGGGGCTCTGGGCAAACATCACAAAGAACTCCCCCGTTTGAAGCCTGGCTTTTATATACCTCTAGCTGCTTACAATTGCAATGAAGTGTGGTTGCTAAGATGTGTCAAAAAATAGAATTTCCCTAGACTTATTGTCTCTGATAGGGCAGTTCTGAGCAGGCCAAATGATCTTGCTGGTGCATCCCAGGTATTTATGAGCTGAAATCAACTTCAAAGAGACTAATAAAAACCACTGGCCCAGTGAGAGCAAATGGCCTGGAGGCAGGAGAGCTACCATTTGTCCAACATGAAGATTTTTTAAACAGACTATTTTAACTTTGAACTTTTTCTCAGCAACCATAAATCTACCGACTAAATGTATGTTTCATTGCTTAGATAATTTGCAGTCGATTTTGGTGAAATAAAATTCATCCACCTGTGACTCAAGGAACTGTAATTGCCTTCTAAGATGTGTTTCTAACTGATCGGAAAATGAGGAAAAAAGAGGGGCCCTGGGAGTCTTAGCCATATTCTTTAGCTCACTGTCTCTTTCACAGAGGAGAAATATTCACAACATATCAGGCTTTGTCCTGCACTGGAGCAGTCGAGCATCAAAATGTCAGGCAATTCTCCTCTGAACAAGAGTGCCAACAGCAACCCCAGACACATGTTTCAGTCTGGTTGGACTGCATCAGTAGGCTGGAGCTGTGCCTTTCTAAGAGCAGTGAGCCAGAGGTCCACGTCTGGATTACCCTAGTAACTTAGTGTGAGACCCAAAGTTACTTTAATTATGTGGAAACAGGCTGGGTTCCTGGAAGACCCTCTACTGGCCATTAGTGCTGATTTCGAGCATCTTAGCCAGATTCTTTAGCTCACTATCACTTTTACAGAGGAGAATATTCATAACATATTAGTCTTTGTCCTGCCCTGGGGCAGTCCATCACCGAAATTCCAGGCAATTCTCCTCTGAAACAGAGTGCGGACAGCAACCCCAGACACGTGTTTCAGTCTGGTTGGACCTAATCAGTAGGGTGCTGCTGTTCTGGTGCAGTCCAGTACCGATATGCCACTCAATTCTCCTCTTATCACCACTGCCAACAGCAACTCCAGACACATGTTTTGGTCTGGTTGGATCTCATCAGTAGGGTGGAGCTGTTCCTCTCTAAGAGCAGTGAGCCAGCGGTCAATGTCTGGATCATCCTAGTAATTTAGGATGCGACCCAAAGTTACTTTAATTATGCGGAAACAAGGGGGGTCCTGACAGTCCCTCTACCGGCCATTAGGCCTGGTTTCTTGAGTCTTAGCCAGATTCTTTAGCTCACTATCTGAGAATGTTCCAAATGTGAGAGTTGGCGTGCTGATGTAGGGTAAAATTAGTAATATGGGTAATAAATTACATGTTCCAAACCATTGGTAAAAACTGCAGAAAATTTCCAAATGGCCGTGCAACATTGGTGCTTTCGTCTTATTTAATTCCTGTGATTAGCTGAATCAGAACATATGTATATTATGGCAGTTATAAATAAAATGATGAAATTTTTACACATAACTAGTTTTTGCCAAAATGTTGACATGAGAACAAATGGGGATTTCAAATAGAAGCTGCCATATGTCTGCTCCAGAATCCTAAGACGATCCGTAGAGATGGGCTGGAGTTGGGAGGAGAGAGAAGGGTAACTGTCCAATCATTTTTGCCAGAACTCTTGCAGGGGAATCCCTCAATATTGTAAACTTGATGGTGTCATCGCTGCTATATAAAGTAGAATGCTTAATGAGGAAGGGACAGAGCTGCTGAAATGTACTATCTGACAGCTGCTAGGAAACACTAAAAGGAGATTTTGCAGAGATTGTTATTAGGCAGAATTATGTGCAGTACCGTTTGGGAACACCACACACAATTAGGACTACAAGTGACAGTACAAATTCACCTTTGGTACAAGCCTGTACTACACAGTAAAGTGGTAGTGATGGCTGAGAAGCCAGACTTTTCTCAAGAGTAAAGTGAGCAGTATCAATAGTTACACAAAGGACAGTAATTACTATGATTCAAACAAACACTGACTCAAGGTTTCTGAGTAAAAGAATATACATTTATTTACACATCAGTTAGTAAACATTTCACTATTATCAAGCAGTAGAAAAATCACGTTACTAATACACTACACCGCACCTAATAGATTCTGGACAAGTTGGGCTCAAAATGAAGTGTGAGCAAAATGGCACTCCAGCAATTTAAAAGCGAGGGAAAGACAAAGTTAGACAGAAATTGAGCAGCACCAACAAGTGAGTAAGCAGGGCAATCTAGAAAAAGGAACTACAGTGAGGAAATCAAAATCAAGGGGCCTGGCCCAAAGTCAATGAACCAAAGTCTTTGCAGAGGATCACACAGTTCAGAGTAGTTCGCAGTTAAGTCTTTGCCAAGAGTTCAAAACAAAGTGGATCGGATGAAATGTTACTTTAAAGAATGGAGAAGGACAAGCCCTCGGATTGGCGAAAGATTTCACACACTTTGACCGCGGCTGGACGAAACGAACAACCGGTTTAGCACAGTACCTTTAAAGCAGAAGAATGCTGTAGCTGAGGCAGATGTTCCTGGCAGATCCTGCAGGCTCACGGTTCCTGAAGCGACTGTCGGACTGACAAGAAGGAGGAAGACTGGTGGGTCCTGCACTGCCCAGGGAAGAAACCACCAGCAGAGTAAAGCGACGAATAAAAGGTATGCTACTTGAAAACCAATCAGGGTCCGTTCCTCCTGGTTATCCGGTTCACTGTAGCTCTGTAAAGAAAATTAGATCAGAGAAGAGAGGCCTGGCGAGCAGTTTGGTGAAGTGGTTATTCCCACCAGCTCAAGGGGAGAAGATTCCTTGCAGATCTTCCCTGTCGTCGAAGCTTGAAGATTCTGACCCGCAGCAGGGCTTCACTGGTAGGTTCAGTCGTTGTAGAGGTCGTCTTCTGTCAGCTTCTCCTCGGCTCTCTCGATCCAGTGGTGACTCTGCCTTTCCAGACCCAGAGACCTGCTTTTTATGCAGTTTTTCCCCCGAAGCTTGAAGATTCGGACCCGCAGCAGGGCTTCACCGGTAGGTTCCGTCGTTGTAGAGGTCCTCTTCTGTCCGCTTCTCCTCGCTCTCTCGATCCAGTGGTGATTCTGCCTTTGCAGACCCAGAGACCTGCTTTTTATGCAGTTTTTCCCCCATTCACACAGCCTGGACTAGTCCTAAACAGTCCTAAACCCCTCCCTCACATCCTATCTCCCTCAGACATACAGGTGCCTAAGGAGGGCTTCTGTGCAGAAGCCCGCGAAAGGACGGCAACAAGGGAACCAAACCTGGTTTGGTGCACAGAGTAAAAGACGAGAAAGACTTTTACAAAAAGAAATGGCGAATAAACCAAGCCAGAACTGTATACAAACGTATATGGTCCAGCGGGTTTAAGTTCGAGGCTACCAACATAGCCTAAAACAAGACAAGGGCTATTTAAGAAAACAGAAGTAGGAAAAATAGGGTAGTTACCACTGCCACCAGCCAAGTCTTAATGACAAGGGAACGAAACAATGTTCCAAGAGAAACAGACAACAAGGGGTAAGTATTAACTCTTTCCAGAACTATATGTAAGATAGTTTGTAGTGGGTCTGTGAGTTTTAAAAGAGACTAATAAAGTCAATGGCAACTTTACATGTTCTGAGAAACAGTAGTCAGTCTCAGAAAATGGAGTCGGAGTTGGGAGGCTCCACAGTCTATGAACACAAGAACACGTTAAACACACACAGCAAAACACATGTAAGAGTGGGAAAAAAGGCTCACACTCTTACCAGGTGAAAAAAAAATACTAGAAATCCAGCAAAGCTGCTGAGGGACTCAGTAGGTAAGGGAAATTAGCCATTCTGGAGCATTCTCCCTAACACTCGACCCCCCCCACCAGACTAAGGGACAAGAGGATTTAATACACTCCTGGATGAATCTCTTCCTCTAGTCAGTTAGAAACATCCTAGAGAGACCATCAGAATTTCGGTGGTGACATCCCGCTCAGTGCTCAATGGTGAAATCAAACCCTTGCAGGCAGATTGGCCTTCTTAGTAGCTTTGGGTTCTCCCCTTTCATTTGCATTAACTATCTCAAGGGTTGGTGGTCAGTTTGAATCACAAAAGTAGATCCATACAAATATGGTTAAACTTCTTCAAAGACCATACAATGGCAAAACATTCACGCTCTATGGTTGCCCAACTTGTTTCTGGTTCCTTCAGTTTCCTACTGATGAAGCAAATGGGGTGTTCCCTACCTTTCTCATCCAGTTGACTAAGGACTGCACCTAAACCTTTATTGGATGCATCTGTCTACACAATGAAGGGTTGGTGATAATCAGGAGCTCTTAGGACTGGAGCTTGACAAAGGGCTGACTTAAGGCTTTCAAAGGCTTGAGTGCACTCCTCATTCCTTCTGACCTTATTAGGGAATTTTGGAGAGGAGATCACATTCAAGGGAGAAGCTATGGTCCCATAGTTCTCTATGAATTTCCTGTAGTACCCAGTGAGACCTAGGAAGGCTCTTACTAGGGTTTGAGTAGTAGGGGTGGCCCAGTTTTTTACAGCTTGTACCTTGCTAGGCGATGGCCTTATTTCACCTCATCCTTCCTCAGTAGACCACTTTGCTCCGACCAATTTGACATTTGCTTGCCTTTATGGTCAGATGGGCCTGCTCAAGAGCCTGCAACACATATCCTAAGTGATCAACATGTTCTTTCCAGGTAGGGCTGAACACTGCAATGTCATCCAAGTATGCCATGCAGAAGTCCCCCATCCCATTCAGAACTTGATTGACCATCCTTTGGAATATAGCAGGTGCATTCTTTAGTCCAAAAGGCATAACCTTAAAGTGGTAGTTGCCTGCTGGGGTTCAGAATGCAGTTTTCTCCTTGGCATGGTCTGTCAGGGCTATTTACCAATAGCCTGATGTCAGATCAAATGTACTGAGGTACTTGGCTGAACCAAGTCTATCCACCAGTTCATCTGTCCTTGGCAAAGGATGGGCATCAGTCTTTGTGACTGCATTTAGAGCTCTATAGTCCACACATAATCTGAACTCCTTGGATCCTGCTTTTGGTACTAGAACAATTGGACTAGACCATGGACTGGTAGAGTGCTCTATAAACCTGAGATCCAGAAAAATCTTGTTGACCTCTCCTTTGATGTGAGATCTCACATGTTCTGACATTCTGTAACCTCTGCTTTTCACAGGTAAACAGTCGCCAGTGAGAAAATCATGCTGGCCCCAGGGGGTCAAGTCTGGTGAAAGTCAAAACAGGGAGGCAAACTGATTCAACAGAACTTTGCATTTCTCCTGTTGTTAAAATGTCAGCTGAGAAGAGAGATTCACTCCTATGTTCTCATCCAAAGGTCGGCCACTGAAGAGATCAGGTAGAGGTTCACTCTCCTCCTCCTCTTGAGCTGAAGCTAGAAGCAAAACTCCCACTTCTGGTCTCCAGACATATGCCTTCAAACGGTTGGTGTGAAAGACTCTGGGAGCCTCCTTAGGTCTGCCTAAGTGCACTGTTATGCTCACCTGGCTCCCACAGAGGCATTGATCGGAACTGGACAGCTGCTGTCTCCACCAATGTGACGCGTAGGGCCGAGATGACGGACTGGACTGGCCCACCTAGCTTCGTTTGCTTGGCCCGTAGGAATATTCTTCTGATGGTTTGAAAAGATGAGCTCTCCATCCTGCATTGAGCGCAGGGGCGCGTTGATAACCAGTTGCTTCACTGGCTCGAAGGAATTGGTGAGTTCCAGAACAATATTGACTCCTAGATTCCCGGCAAGACGCCGTTAAGTATAAAGTTTGTAAGAGTTCAAATGCCTGACTTTCACTCTTGTCCGATTCCTTGAAGGTTGCAGCTTGACCCTAAAGAAGAGTTCCTCGTGGCAACCGGTAGTATTCTGGTAAGGATTTGTATTTTCCAACACAGTTCGATAAAATAATGTCAATATGTAACCTGTTGCTTTCTCCCTTATTCAGGAGCTGAGAGAAAGTATGAAGTCTTGGGGAATAATACCTCCGGCGTTAAAATCAGGTAAGTCTATTGTGGTGAGGAGGGTTCCCCTTGTTAGTCCCTTTGTTTCACCTTGCTGTCCTTTTGTTTTCCCCTTAGGGGCCAGGGTTCAGCGAAGATGCAGTGGAAGCTGCGCCGACCCGTGAAGAGGAATAGTATCCCCGGTGGTAAAATCAGGTAAGTCTATGGGGGGGTAACTAATATTCCTCTGTGTATTCCCTTGGCTCACCTTGCTGTTCTTGTCTTCTCCTTAGGTGCCGGAGTGCGGCGGGAACATGCAGGAAGATGCGGTGGAATGTGAAGATGCTGCGAAGGCCGGTGAGTTCAGCGCGGCGCTGCAGCAGGCGAGGCGACGCGCATAAAATAACTTCTTTCTTCCAGCTCGAAGGCACGATGGATCGGGAATTCAGGTAAGGATTAAAGGTATTGCTCTTGTTCAAACCTTTTCTCCTTCTTTCTCCCTTTTTCTAGGAGCTCCAAACTCGAGGCGGGCGTGGCAGAAGGCTGGATGCAGACTTGCAGGCACGGTGAACGTTACGCTGCTGGATGCAGAATAACACGAAGCGTGTGCTGCTCTTCGGGCGTGGTTTAAATAGCCTCCAAAATAGTCCCAGGTAAGTATTCCTCCCCAGCCCCGCCCGAGTAAGAAATAGTCCCCAAGTAAAGTAGTCCCTTCCAAGCCTCTTTTGGCTTGGAGCTCTTGCAGCATGGTCTGCATCAGGTAAGTTTGCAGCATGGTCTGCATCAGATAAGTTTTAATCTATGAGCCTTTTCTCCTACGGCACCAGGACTGACTCTCCATATGAGCCTGGCGCCATAGGCGCCAGGACTGGACCCAAATAGCCCCTAGCAGGGGTTGTTGGGCTTGCTTAGGATAACTTGATGCCTGCTTCCGGGGTTGCTGGACGTGGTCTGGGTCCCCTGGGGTAGGCATCATGACATGCACCAAATAGTTCACCTCTTCAAGTTTGCCTACAACCTTGAAGGGTCCTATCCATTTGTCCTGCAAGGCCCTCTGCCTTTTTGGCACCATAACTAATACAAGCTGGTCTTGAGTAAACTCAACCATGATGGCTTTCTGGTCATGCCAATGTTTGACCAGAGCCTGACCTGCTTTTAAGTTATCACTAGCTTCTGCCATCATGTGTGATATTCTCCTCCGGAGACCTATCACATGGTCAGTCACTCTAACTGGCTTGGGGGAAGGAGAACTCTCCAACCCCTCCTTAATCAGGGACAATGGAACTCTGACTGGATGGCCATAGAGAAGTTCAAAGGGACTGTAACCAACTCCCTGCTGAGGGACTTCTCTATAAGCAAAGAGAAGGCATGGCAGTAGAAGGTCCCACTTTCTTTTTGGGGTTCCTCTAAAGCACCTATCATGCTCTTCATAGTTTGATTAAACCTCTCTACCTGTCCATGTGTCTGTGGATGGTAGGCTGTAGAGAACCTGTTAGTGACACTACAGTTCTTCCACATGGCTTGCATGTAGCGAGACATAAAATTGGATCCCTGTTGGATATCACTTCCTTAGGAAACCCTACTCTGGTAAAAATACCAAGTAGAGCCTTAGCCACTGCCTGAGCCATAACCCTCCTCATAGGTATTGCTTCAGGATACCTAGTAGCATGATCTACTACAACCAGGATGAACCTGTTTCCTGAAGATGTGGGAGGGTCAAGGGGACCAACAACGTCTACGCCCACCCTCTCAAAAAGAACTCCCACCACTGGGAGAGGCACATTCTTGGCTCCACTCTTGCCAGAGGTTTGGCAAGTATGACAGCTCCTACAGAATTTGTCAACTTCTGAACCCATCTTAGGCCAGTAGAAGTATAAGGAGAGCCTTTCCTTGGTCTTTTTGCAGCTCAAATGACCAGCCAAAGGTATCTCATGGGCCAACTGTAGGAACTCTAGTCTGTATGCAAGAGGCACTACAATTATTTTGCCGTCCCCAGGGATAGACTCAGTCGGTTCACTATAGTAGAGGCCATCTTTCCAGCTCAACCTATGCTTTCCAACTTCTTGCCCAACAAATGGAGAAGCAGCCTGTTGTTGAAGACCTTCGAGAGTAGGACATTCTCCTTGTCCTCTGATGAAGTCTGTCCTGTTGGGTCCACCTGGGTCAGGAGGATAGCACAGCGGCAATGTGCCTGTCTTGGAAGCAAGTTGACACAGAGCAACAGAGGTTCGATCCCCGAGTCCGTGCTTAGAAACCTCTAGGTATTAAGCAAGTTAAAAATATCCTATCATATCATATCATATCATATCATACCACCTTCTGCCAGTAAAGACTGCAGCTCAGGATGGTCAACAGGGTCAAGATCTCCAACCAAAACAGTGTCTTCCACCAGATCTGACTGTTTAGAAACTGGATCAACTACACAGGGTTGTATCTCACACTCTGCCTCAGCAGGTGGAGTAGTCACAGGTGTGACTTTGGACAATCTTGGGGATGTCCTTGTTGGTAGCGCCGGGATGCTGTCTGTTTTTTTCACATACACATACTCAGGTAGCTCAAGGGGTACCATCATGCATTTTGAGGGTCCAAACATCTTAAGGTATTGGGAAGGGGTCTTCCCAAATCTAACAATTAAAGCAAGCTTCACACATCCATCCTATCCACCTCCCCCAACTCCATCACAACATCAGATGCAACAGTGGGTAGCCTAGAGAAGAGCCAAGGATGCAACTGATTCCCTGTAATGTCTTGAATCCCATGGTTATATTCAAACATTTCCAACCAATCCAAAATATCAAGCTTAGCCTCATACATACCCAAAATTTATTTAGGCATACGGGGTCTCTTAGGACTGGAAGACCAAGAAGACTCTGGGAGAGAAGCATTTTCAATAGACAACTTTTTCATTTCTAAGGCATGGTTCATCTCCATTTCTCTAAGCTTAAGTTCTTGATGCTTTTGTTCAGTTTGAGCATTTAAACGTTTAAATTCCAATTCAAGCCTCATCTTTTCTAGAGCAATGAATTCAGGACTGAGTGTAGGAACTGTAGGGGTCGCAGTGGACAAAGGTTTAGGGTGCTGAGCAGATAAGGGAGCGGTGAGGCCTACATTATGAGACACCTCTGCCTCTTCTAACTTATCAATAATAGACACATTATTATCCTCATTATTTTCCACATTTGCTGAGGGGGCAGGTATTTCAGACCCACCCTCCAGACTTTGTTTCTCTAATAACCTCTCAATCAATTCAGACTTTTTGCCTTTAACAGATAGATTCCTTTCTCTACACAGATTTTTCAGATAATCCACAGTGTAACTAAGAAGGGTCTCCTGACTGTAGCTTTCCATATCAGATATGATTAATATTGCTTTTTAGTGATATTTAGCCTTGTGGTTAGTTCATCCAAGGTAATAGCAGCACTCTAAGTGTAATCGCTATACTTGATCCTCACCGCTGTACACCAGTGTTAGGCAGAATTATATGAAGTACCCTTTGGGAACACCACACACAATTAGGACTACAAGTGACAGTACAAATTCACCTTTGGTACAAGCCTGTACTACACAGTAAAGTGGTAGCGATGGCTGAGCAGCCAGACTTATCTCAAGAGTAAAGTGAGCAGTATCAATAGTTACACAAAGGACAGCAATTACTATGATTCAGACAAACACAGACTCAAGGTTTCTGAGTAAAAGAATATACATTTATTCACACATCAGTTATTATACATGTCACTATTATCAAGCAGTAGAAAAATCACGTTACTAATACACTACCCCGCATCCAATAGATTCTGGACAAGTTAGGATCAAAATGAAGTGTGAGCAAAATGGCACTCCAGCAATTTAAAAGGGAGGGAAAGACAAAGTTCGACAGAAATCTAGCAGCACCAACAAGTGAGTAAGCAGGGCAATCTAGAAAAAGGAACTACAGTGAGGAAATCAAAACCAAGGGGCCTGGACCAAAGTCAATGGACCAAAGTATTTGCAGAGGATTACACAGTTCAGAGTAGTTCACGCTTAAGTCTTTGCCAAGAGTTCAAAACAAAGTGGGCTGGATGAAAAGTTACTTTAAAGAATGGAGAAGGACAAGCCCTTAGATTGGCGAAAGATTTCACACACTTTCACCGCAGCTGGACGAAACGAACAACCGGGTTAGCACAGTACCTTTAAAGCAGATGAATGCTGTAGCTGAGGCAGATGTTCCTGGCAGATCCTGCAGGCTCACAGTTCCTGAAGCGACTGTCGGACTGACAAGAAGGAGGAAGACTGGAGGGTCCTGTACTGCCCAGGGAAGAAACCAGCAGCAAAGCAATGCGACGAATAAAAGGTGCGCTCCTTTAAACGCAAAAAGGGTCCGTTCTTCCTGGCTATCTGGTTCACTGTAGCTCTGTACAGCAAATTCGACCAGAGAAGTGAGGCCTGGCGAGCAGTTCGGTGAACTGGTTGTTCCCACCAGCTCAAAGGAAGAAAATTCCTTGCAGATCTTCGCTGTCGTTGAAGCTTGAAGATTTGGACCTGAAGCAGGGCTTCACCGGTAGGTTCAGCAGTTGTAGAGGTCCTCTTCTGTCAGCTTCTCCTTGGCTCTCTCGATTCAGTGGCGACTCTGCCTTTCCAGACCCAGAGACCTGCTTTTTATGCAGTTTGCCCCATTCACACAGCCTGACTGTCAATCACACAGCAGGGTGGCTGTTCCGCCGGGACAGTCACCACAGCCAATCATATCAGAGTGCGACATGGGTCTCCAAGGAGACCCTGGGCAGGGAGTCCTAAACCCCGCACTCACATCGTACCTCCCTCAGACATACATGCACCTAAGGAGGGCTTCTGTGCAGAAGCCCTCGAAAGGACAGCGAACAAAGGAACCAAACCTGGTTTGACACGCAGAGTAAAACACAAGAAAGACTTTTACAAAAAGAAATGGTGAATAAACCAAGCGAACCGTATAGAAACGTATATGGTCCTGTCAAGTGACTCCAATCAAGCAATCCCATTAAGTCAGTGCCTCGTCTGGGACGCCCAAGGGAAGCCCTTATTTAAATATTTTTATAGCAAGTTATACCCTGCATGATAAACCCTTGTATGACACCCTCTCTTTGAATCCCCCTGACCTCACTGAGCCAAGAAGTAGGTTTGTTTTGCAATTTAAAAGGTTTATTGGAAATATGAAACAATATATATATCACACTTTTATAATAAATTAATATTTGATATCACACTTAGGCATATGAATATAATGTTGATCAACAATAGATAATCTGACACTAGCACACTTCTTTACAATCAATGAGGAGTTAGTATAGGAAGGATAAGGTAGCAGAAAATACTTTTATGATTTCAAGGAAAGCAATGAGGGAAAAATGCAGCACAGAAATAAACTTGATATGATTTCAACAAAAGATAATATGATCACTTTTTCTTTGACAATTCCCTCCCCCCCTATGCAAGATAAGGAGATGGAAGGAGAGCACACAATTCTCATGAATACAAATTGCGATACAAATGTCCAGTTCCCCCCAGCAAGCTTAGAGGAAAACAGGTATGATTTTATAGCAGGCAAGATCCTTTTAAATGTGGTGGCAATGAAGTGAAAAATATGCTGAAAATGATTTTAATTCCCTCTAGAGTTCAGGGTGAGTGAGTTCAGGGTGAGTGAGAAATACTTTAAATCAGTTCAGGTCAGCCCTACCAATGATTCAGGGATGGTTATCAGGTTGAAAACGGGATTCATTAATGGAAGCAAAAGACAGATATTTTTACACGTGGTTGAAATGAAGCAAACTGTCAATTCGCGGCACTTTTTTCCGAGTGCGTCGATCGTGATTACAGAGGAACTATAAGGAGTAGCAAGTAGCAATATTAGCTTTATGATGAAAGTTGAACCACGTTCCTAGCACCTACGATTCCAAAGATACGGACGATTTTACGAAGGTAGTTTTTCAGAAATTAAATAATGATTCAAAATGGCAAAATGACACTTTATAGGTTTAAAATCGGAGAAGGGACACACGATTCTATGATGCAGTCTGGACAGGTTAAAATGGTTTGGATCAGATTATTTTAAACTAAGAGATTGGTTTTGCACAGTTCTAGCTGAGTACTCACACTATGAATTTGAAATAGGCCATCAGGGTCTGGTCATAAGGTTGGACTGGACTTCAGGTGGTTTCTGGTACTGGTTCTCTGGTTCTGGATGTCGGGTTATGGTCTGGTGTGGTCTGTGGTTCTGCTGTCGGCACTTCACAGCGGTCTGGTCTGCGGTTCTGCTGGTCTGGATCAAGTGGATTCTGGATACAGCACTGCTTTCTGGGTCCGCTGGTTCTGGCAAAAGTTCTTGGCAAAGAATCCAACAGCTCGCCCGGCTGTAGGATAGTTTGGTTGGATTGCTGGATTCTGAAGGCCTGCTGAGAAGAGTTCTCAGCTTGTGGGTTAGGCCTTTGCTTTAAGTTCTGGAGTTAAGTTCTGGATCTCTGGATGTTAAGTCTGGAATCTGGATGTGAAGTCGTCCGTCAAAATGCTCCGCAAGAAAGTGGAAAGTGAATGTCTTGCCTGTCCAAGTAGTCTCTTTTTATGTGTTTTGAAAGTGGGTGGGTCGGCTCATTCTGCATGCCCAACCCTCTCATGATTTGATAGGTCAAGGATTCTCTGTGACCTGATTTGAGAAGGGATAGTGTGTCAGAGTGAATCAGAGTCTTACAGTCTAATGAAGAAACGCCCCTTTGCTTTTACTTAGAAAATGAATTTTCCATAACTAACAGGTTTCCCAGATACACACGTTGTTGAAATTACATACACATTTCACAAATTAATTTAAGATACACTCTCGCCCAACTCTGATGCCCCTCAGAGCCTGGGTTCACAAATGGCAACATTTTGTGCGTTTTAGTGACTTTCGCCATATTGGTTTTTCCTCAAAATTTACACAGGCCTGCACCCCTTCCCTGAGCATATTACTGGAAATTACTATGTCTCTATCCTAAACACAGTGTTTGCAATATTAATAAATAGGGGGGTAGGTCCCAGAACACCGCACAAAATGGAATTTGGGCTCGTATCGTGAGGGCATTTTTCCTTTTCAGGATCCCCAAATTGTACATTTCTGTGAGCTTTGTACAAGATTTTAGAAGCATTCAACTTAAACATATATTTGCTGCAATATGAAGCCACAGTCCTGTCTGGCCCGCCCCTATTAACTGGGGGAGTCAGGGATCACATGTCTCTCCTTTCAGGCAGAGCTCTGTTTACAGTCCACACCCAAAATCAGCATACTCCATTCAATTGAAAGGGTCTATTGTGTTTGGTCCAGCAGGCTGCAGGAAAGTCCCCTCCCTCTCAATCAACAGGGCCATGTGATATCCTGCCTCCTGGTGTGGGTCTCTGGGGTGTTAAGAGTTCTCAGGAAAGGTCAGTCTTTTGAACTTTTAATTACATAAGACTCCCTTCTGTTCACTGCCCAGTTCTTCAAGACAGCTCTCCTGTCAGGATTTATAGAGCGCCAGCACTGGTCAGTGTCCAATGCCGATACTGCACCTATTTTTGACAGCTGTCTTGAATTAATACATTTCAAAAGGAAAGGATTTTACTTGATAGTATATGATCCTTGCTTGACATGGCATTGATGTGGATCTGTAATAGAGTAAAGTAAAACACTCAACCATAGTTGGATTTTGGTTCCGGGCCCATGATCTTAGCAATTTTTGACATTAATAAAAACGGGTTTTGAACAGAACCATCTTTCTTTGCACTGGTGGGTGGCAGGTCAGGGGACCATTTTGGTGTGCGCAAAACTGCACGGTTCTCTTGGATTCTGGCGCAAATGTGGGCTTTTCCGCCCTCTTGGATTTCCTAAGCCCACAGCACCAAATGTTGCAGCATAATAGTCCAAACGTGGGTCAGGACACCCAACAAGCCCCCCCACCCGACTGCGTTTTGATTTCGAGTAGAGGGGGAGTCGGGTGCAAAGGATGTTTTGATCCACGCGCTGGGATGTGCGCATCATCTTCTTCCGATTCCGCAGATGACAAAGTTCAGCATCTTTTCCTCCATCAGGGTGGATCGATCAGTTCTCCTTAACGGTCCTGATGGGAGTTTTGGGCGGTACCCCGGGCCCCTCGGATCTTTGCTCCCGGTCCCCAGGTCATCTTCCGTGGTCAGTCTCCAGGTTTTCTTTCTCCTAGGATGACAAAGCAAAGCGGCAATACCTATTCGTAGACATTTCTCCCCCACTATTGATATAGTGGGGCGGCATATACATTTTATAAATCAAAAGACATGAACATATACATTTTTTTTAATCAGGAGACAATTTGCATTCAAGAATCATAGAATTTTATGGGCTATATGTGGAATATTTTAGGGTTGGAACTGAATTACTCTGGAGCGGCCCCCTCTGGTATTGCAGAGGACTCCTCCAGTTGCTGCAGAGTGTGCCTGGGATGGCAACACTTTAGCTGATTTATATGGACCCACTTGTCTTCCCCTTCTGCCAAACTACCTTTGGGGATGCAGATTTTGTAGGCAACTGGGGAGATCTTGTCTATAATCTCAAAAGGTCCCTTCCATGTAGGCAAACATTTTCGCTGTTTGGCCTGGCTCCTTTGGAAATTGTATAGATAGACCCGGTCTCCCACATTACATGCTTTCCTGGAAGTTTTCAAATCATAATGGGTCTTCATGCTATCAGCTGATCTTTCTAGATTTCCCTAAGTATAGGCAAAAGCATATTGGAGGTGTTTCCTTAAATTCTCCACATACTCATGAGTTGTGGAGGCATTTATCAATGTCTGCTCTTGGGTCCTGTAGAGCAAATGCTGGGGAAGCACCATCTTGCGTCCAGTCATCAGCTCAAATGGTGACATTTTGGTTGCAGATGAAGGGGTAGATCTGATGGCCATTAGGACCAGAGGTAATCGGATATCCCAACTTGGCCCAGAATCTGCCACAAACTTTTTTAATATACTTACAATGGTCCGGTTGTAGCGTTCTACTGCCACAGAAGAAGCTGGCTTGTAAGCAATATGTATCTTCCTTTTGACCCCCAGTATCTCCCACATCTTTGTCATTACATCGCTGGTGAAATCGCTACCTCTGTCTGACTCAATCCTTTGAGGAAGACCAAAACGGGAAAAGATGTGGTTAATTATCAGGGCAGCTGCTGTTTCTACCTTGCAGTTTGGGGCCAGGAGACATTCCACCCACTTGGTAAACAAGCATGTGACCGTCAACATGTACATGTTTCCCCTAGAGGAGCGAATCACGGGGCCTATGAAGTCGATTTGCAAATCTGACCATGGCAGTGTCATCCCCCTCTTTTGGAGAGGCGCCTGGTGTGTGAGGGATGTTGGCTGAAATTGTGCACACACAAGACACCCCTTCAAGTATTGGTCGAGGTCCTGCCCCATGTGTGGCCAGTATGCAACCTCTCTTAAGATCTCAAGTGTTGTATGAAACCCCCTATGACCGGCGGTGGCCGCATCATGGGCGTGACTTAACATCAGGCTTCGGAATGAGGTAGGGACCACCCACTGATCATGGCAGGCTTGGGATTTCCTTACCAACAAACCGTCTTGGATTCGGAACATCTTTAGACATTTCATCAACACTCTAAGGTCCTCTTTCCCAATGTAATCAGTATCCGTCAGGGGAAAGTTTTCAGGGTCCTCAATGTGTTGGTAAAACTTACCAATTATTGGATCCCCCTTCTGAGCCGTAATCAAATCAACATCTGGGGTCTCCTTACTCCATTGTGCAGTTGAAAGATCATTGTGAGCATTTGTCTGGGACCTAGTGATAACAGTGACCTGGATTTCCCCCAACAGGGACTCAATCTCTATTAGATCCCCTTGGATGGCCCCGGTTTTGGGCAGCTGACCAGCTAAGTCATTTCCAGTTTTGTCTGGTCCCTCTACTTTGGAATGACCCTTGATCTTTTTCCAGTAGATGGTCATCCCGTTCGAGGTGACCAGATCATCAATTTTTTGAATTAACTTCCCATGTTTCAAGGGTTTGTTATTAGCACATATCATGCCTCTGGTTTTCCAGTTAACCAGGT
Organism: Ambystoma mexicanum; assembly: GCF_040938575.1. Taxonomy (NCBI): domain Eukaryota; kingdom Metazoa; phylum Chordata; class Amphibia; order Caudata; family Ambystomatidae; genus Ambystoma; species Ambystoma mexicanum. The sequence goes on from NC_090937.1 coordinate 1,140,793,115, forward strand.
GCTCCACGAACCCGTTCCGTACATCATCTGAATCTGTGATTATGATCAGTTCGTGGACAGCAGTGAGGATGGCTTGATGCACAGCCATCAATTCTGCCACCTGACTACTTCGGGGACCAATTTTGTACCCAGCGGAGGGTTCTGGGGACTCCTTCACCCATGCATTCCCTACGCCGGCCACCAGTTCATTTTCCCCATTGTTGTCAACATGGTAAGAGCATCCATCCACATAGACAGTGGGCATTCCCTCACACTTGTCCTCTTCAAAGACTGTGTGGGGAATTAAGGTATGCCTCCATGTTGTCCTTGATTTTTAGACTTTCGTCCTCGAGACAGTTTTCTCTGACACAATCATGCAAGTCAGCCAGACCTTGCGCGAGGGGACTCTTATTGTTTTGGCCATATCTGACCTCCACAGGAAAAGCCTTGCATTGACAGAATCTAGGAAGTAATTAGGGAATTACTCACATTTCCGGCCCGGATTCTGTCACTTTGGAGGTATTGCAGAGGCTGGTGTGGAGTCTCCACTATGATGTGTTCCCCCTGGATAAACGGGCGGTAATTCTTCAATGTCCACACCGTTGCCAGGAGTGCCTTCTCACAATCGTTGAATTTTTCCTCCACAGAGGATAAAGTTTTGCTCGCATAGGATATTACTTTATTGACATTGTCATGCTTTTGGTATAATACTGCCGTCAAGCACGTATTAGAGAACCCTGTCTCCAGGAAGAAGTCTTTGTTTCTGACAGGGTAAGCTAGGCAAGGCGCTTGTGAGAGGCTTCTTTGAGTTGTCGTACTGCCTCTGATTGTTCTGGACCCCATTCCCACTTAACCCCCCCTTCAAGAGATGAATCAGGGGTCTAGTGATCTCTGCGTAGCCTTCAATGAACTGTCTGCTGTAATTAGTCAGTCCAAGGAGGCTCCTTAGTTCCCGCAGAGTTGTGGGGTCTTTCAGTTTCTGAAGTGCTTCCACTTTCTTTTCCTAGTGACAGAGACCCTGAGGAGTAATCTCATGCCCCAAGAAATTAACACGGGTTCTACACCACTGTGCTTTCTGAAAGGAAAGTTTTGCTCTGGCTGCCCTCAACTGGGTCAGAACATAACGGATTTCCGCTATGTGTTCCTCCACAGTTGAACTTTTGATGAGGACATCATCTACATAAGCCAGGTTACCCCTCGTACCCAGGTCGGGCATGGCCTTGTGTAGGAAAATTTTGAATTAATTTCCGGAGTTGAGGTATCCGAAGGGAGTCCGGGTCTATGTGTACTGCTGGCCCCCGAAGGTAAAAGCCAGCTTGTATTGGTCCTCCCTACTGACAGGCACAGTCCAGTATCCATTGGTCAGGTCTATTGCAGTGAATACCTGTGACCCCTGAATCTGGGCCAGCCCTTGGTCAATGTAGGGCAGAGGCCATCGGGAAGTATGGACCCGTTTGTTGAGCTCCCTAAGGTCGGCGCAGAGTCTCCCCTGGCCGTTTGGCTTCAATATTCCCAGCACCGGATTATTGAAGGTGCTGTGGACTGGACGGATTATTCCCCGGGACTCAAGGTTCTTAATTCTTTCAGTAAGGGACTCCATTGATGCGAGAGGCAAGCAATATTGCTTCACAAACACTGGAGTCATGCCAGGGTCCATCAGAATTGTTGTTGTGTGGATGTCGGTGCGACCACAGTCATATGAGTCTACCGAAAAGAGATCTTGGAAATCCAAGAAAACTTGTTTTAACTTTTGCTTCTGTTCCAGAGTCACACAGGCATCAGCTAGGTTGACTCTCTCTTCAGCCGTCTGCCTGAAGCCTGGAAAGACTTCTGGTTTTGCTATCTCAGCGGCCTCCTCCAGCTGGGTGGAGAAGTCCCTGGTCAGAGTGCTGATTTGGACTGGGGGCTTCAGGTGGGAAAGGCAGCCTTCATGGACTTGGAAAATCACCTCATCCCTCCTGAAGTCACAAGTCACATCTTCCTTACCATAGGGGCAGGAAGTGTACACCAGGAAGTTCCCCCCATGCCGGGTAAAAATCCTGTCTGGTGTTGTATTGTCCTCACTGTCACTGTCAAAACAGTCCTTGGGTCCGGTGTTGTATTGTCATCACTGTCACTGTCAAAACAGTCCTTGTGGATTGGTCCTAACAGTTAATTTCCTAAATCAATGGAGAAATGGCGGTCATCAACCGCCATTCCAATAATGGTGCCCGCGGCTAGAGTAATACTCTCTAAGTCACTGTTATCCACCTCTATTGGAATGGTGTCATGTTGACTAATGGTGTTGGGTTTACCCCCAACCCTTGCTGTTGGAGAGAAGCATTTAGATGAATATAAGCATCATGGTTTTTCAATTTTTGTCCTCTTTTAACTTTCATTTCCAGGGAGAATTGTCAGGTCCTTTCTGGGATGGTGACTTCCTCTTTAACCTGAATTTCAACTACATAAGGTAGCAATTGAGCTGACCTAAATGCTTTTTCTGGATCATCAAAGCCCATGGGATTATCCGCTAATCGGGACCAAGCTTTGAAGTTTATTAGGTCCAAACTAATGGCAAAGCGATTGAGAATGTCACTGCCTAAGTAAAAGGCAGCAGTGACATCTCCCAGGACCCAACAATTTTGGACTATGCTCTTGTTGCCAATGGAGATTTTGAGCATACACCTGCTTGGCAGGCAATGTTTGGAATTAGGTGCTTCCAGGTCCATTTCCCATTTGTCTATCAATTTGAATACAGGAATGGCTGGATCTTTTGGGAGTTGGCGGAACATGGCTTCGCTGATGAAGCTCTTACCATTGTTCACACACACTCGGGCGAGAACAGAGTCCTTCCCATCATTTAACTGAACAGGGATGAGCAACTGCTCTCCAACTTGCTGAATATCAGCCAGGCTCTGAGCTGATTTCACATCTTTCTGGACTATCGAGGTGTTTGCTTCCAGTGTGGAATACCACCTTAAACTGGAAGGAAGGTTGATTTTCAGAAATAGAGAGGACCCCCCCCATCACCAGTCTGTTGTCCTACTGCTATTACTGTCATGTCTGGAATTTGGTTGTTTTGGAAGTGAAATTCTACTTGGTCAGATTTTTGTTCAACCATGTGGCACGTGCCGTTTAAACTAACATGGTTGACACTCTGCTTGAATTTTATTGGTCGGCTAGTCTGGGTCCAGAGGACCTTGTTTACACAATCTATTAGGGGTGACAACCTTCTCAGGAGGTCATTCCCCAGTAAACAAGGGGTGCCCTCTGGAGTCACTACTATGACCGGGTGTTTCACCTTGTGTCACCCAATTTTGATGTCCAAATCTGCAGTCCCCTCGACGGGAATTTCCTTCCCGTCAAAGTTCTGGAGTTGTCTAGGAAGAGAGGTGAGAGGAATACGGTAATTCTCCGCCCTTCCTGCATTTAGTTCATCAAAGGCCCTTTTGGACAGAAGAGTAGCTTGGGATCCAGTGTCCACCAGTGCCAAAATTGTACCCTGCCCCTGTACTTGTACCGGGGCATAGTATCTTCCCTCCTTCTCCTCAAGGGGGCACAGATAATGCACATTTTTGGACAACTGGTGGGCTAATTTTCTGGTTTTGGACATTGGGAGAGAAGAGATTTGGGCAGAATTCTGTGGAGAGTCGTGGGAATCTGCAAGAAAAAGTTGGCAACTTGAAAGAGGATATTCGAGTTCCCCTGGTTCTGGTCCTGGGCCGCCCCCCCCCCCCTTTTTGGAGGCAGTCACCAGAATGGGTTTGAAGCCGGGGATTTTGATGCTTTGGTTCTGGGATAGAATGATGGGCGGCGACAGCTCAATCCCCACATCTACCCAGTCTGTTGATGCGGTTTTGGGTTCCCTGGTTCCGGTTCTGGGCTGCACCCCCTTTTTGGAGGCAGTCACCAGGATGGGTTTGAACCAGGGGTTTTCGGTATTGTTGGTTCTGGGATAGAATGATGGGCGGCGACAGCTCAATCCCCACATCTACCCAGTCTATTGATTCGGTTTTAGGTTCCCCTAGTTCCGGTTCTGGGCCGCCCCCCCCTTTTTGGAGGCAGTCACCAGGATGGGTTTGAACCAGGCGTTTTCGGTCTTGTTGGTTCTGGGATAGAATGATGAGGGGCGACAGCTCAATCCTCACATCTACCCAGTCTAGGTTGGAATCACTTGGGACCCATTTTTCCTTGGGAGTAGTTCCCCCATCTCTGAAGGAGAAGATCCTTTTCCTAGGATCCTCTGAGGATCCCTCTCCCTCAAATTGGAAGAACTGTACCTCCTCCACAAAATGGGTCTGTTTGGGTCCTTTGTTTCTCCTACCTCCTCTCTGCTCCTTGGGTGGCAGACTTCCAGGGGTAGGAGATTTTGTTTCCGGTTCCTGGGTTTCCAGGGGCTGTTTACAAGTGGGGAAGGAAGCTTCCTCCAAGGCTTTACACCCCCCTTCCACTTGTGCCTCCTCCCTGGGAACCAGTGGGTTATCGGGGTGCTGCCCCTGTCATTGTTCTGGAGCACCAGGCCCAGAGTTTGGGGCATTCTGCGGTGGCATGCTCATCTGAGGGTTCTGTTGAGCCCTCAGTATGAGACCCAGATCCGTGCCATATTTTGGACCTGGCGCTCTAACTGTGAAACCCGCTCAGGCTGAAACGGGGTTCTATTTACTCCCCTGGGCTGATCCTGGGAAGGGTAGCTATCCCTTCTCTGGTAGTACCCCGGGTTGGGAAGATTTGGGTACCCCTCCACCCTTGGCCTCCCCTCCCCCGGATTCAGTAGCCTGGGCTCAGGGAATTGGGGAAAGAAGGATGGATGATTTTGGGGCTGGAAGTTGGGTGGATACCTGGGGAACAAGTTCTGCCCAGGATTTGGTGAATTTCTGCCCTCCTGGGGGAAGTGCGGAGGAAAGTTCCCTGGGTTGTGTGCTTGGTTGGATCCCCCCCCTTGGGCCGGACGAGCCCACATATAACCCAGGATTGGACTGTTTCCCTTATAGCGGGGACTTACATAGTCAGGGGAGCGAGGGACACCATTTGTGGGACTACCTCCTTGACTCCCTGTCTGTGACTGGCCCCAGGGCCTTCTGGGCTTAGAATTATTCGGTGCCCGCAGGTTTTTAGGCCCCCCCATCTCCAAATCTAAAACAGGGGCAACCTTTACCTCTGCCACCTTGGCAGCAGCAGGGGTTCTGTTGGTTTTGGGGTTTTTGGGCTGATTCTTATTTTCCACTGGTTTCTGCACCTCATAGATGCGGGTGGCTTGTTGAATGAACCAGTCTAAAGATCTTTTCTCGTGAAAATCTCTCACGAGCTGGGTCATTATGTATTTGGGTAAGGCATGGAAAAACGTATTAACAAATTCTTTACTGTCCGTGCGTACCCTTTTTGTAGTCTGCGCAAAAGCACGCTTTAACTCCTGCACAAATTCTTGTGGGGCCTGATCCTCCCCACATTGCAAATTGTAGGCTGCCTTGCGAGCCTCTTGGGGATTTCTGTGAACAGAAAAATGTTTCAAGATGGCCCCCCTGTAGGTGGACAATCTTGAATGATTTTGGTCCTCCAGCCCCGCAAAGAAACTGGAGTATTCTGGGGAGAATGTCCATTTTACATACTGAATGCAGCTACTGCTGCCTTTCAAATGGAAAGTCTCCAACATTTGCTCATAAAGCTCCAAGTGTTCACAAACAGAATACTTGGTGTTCTTGTGATAAGGGGTGATGACACTCCTTATTGCCTTGATCTGCTTTAAGGGGTCCTTAAGCAAGGCCCTTTTTGCCTTATTGACCTTTTTGGTTCGGGTAACCCTGGTCCACTCATCCTTTGACTCAGAGGCACTGCTCCCAGAGGTGCCCGTCTGATCGTCCAGCTTTTCCCGGATTCTGCGAGCCTGGGAATGGCTGGCAGAATGTGGGGACCTAGTCTCCTGTGTCCTGGGACGCTCAGAGGAGTCTTCAGATCCCTCCTTGCTGCCAGGATTTGATGGGTACCCCCCCCACTGACCTAACTGGGCAGAAGTTTTTAGGATGCCCTTAGTGGGCCTACTTTCCTGGGGTTCCCCATTAAATTGCACTGTGCTTGGGTGCCCATACCCGGATGCCCGCCCATCCATTCCTGGGAGGTACTGGCCTATGAACCCCATACTTTTGGCTGGATAGTAATCTGCCATCCCCGTGGCCCTGGGCTCATGTGCGCCATGGGACATGGGGGTGGCAGAGTCCAAGGACTGGGAGAGATGAAGGCCTCTGGTACTAGGGATCCTGAGGTTATGCTCCAGTGTTTCCCTTTCCCAGCGAACCTCATCTCTATCAGCCCCTGCTCCCTGTTGCAATGCAAGAGCCTGCGCTTTCAGTTCCTCCGTTAAGGCCTTACTAGACTCTATCAGTCTCTCCTGAATGGCTACCTGTTGCTGGAGCCTATCATTGTGCTGACAGAGAGCCTCATTCTCTCTCTGTGCCTCCTGGTTGGTCCTGGAATACTGGGCCAGTCTTTGCTGCAGGAGGGTTACCTCCGGAGTCCCATCCCTACCGGCCCGTTCCTTTCTTGCCAGAGCATCTTCCACCCTCCTGGTGTGCTCTAGCAAGTCCTGGTGCTCTTTTTGGAGGTCACCCAGCCCCTGGAGGGCCAGGTGATTTTCTTCATTTTTTTCTTTTAATTGTCAGACTTCCTGGCCTAAGGTGTCCCTTTCCTGACTAAGAGCCTGCATCTGTGCCGCCAGGTCGTCCCTTTGCGTTTGGAAGGCACTAGCTTTCTGGCGTTCTTGATCAAACTCTGCCTGGGTATCCAGGTCTTTCAAAATCAGTTTATTGCTCTCTGCCTTTTCCCTATCTAGATGACTTTGCAGGATGGCTACCTGCTCTGTGCATGCCCTGTTAAAGTCTAGTTGTTGCTCCAGCTTTTTCTGGCTCTGCAGTAGGGAGTCCAAACCTTCTTGGTACTCCTTCTGCAAGGCCAGAAATCTGGTATCCTGGTCAGACTTTTCCTGTTGCAGGATATCTATATCCTCCTTTATTTTAATAATATACTGCCTACTATCATTTTCTGACTCCTGGCTCCTCTGCAGCCTCTGCTCAGAAGAGACCAGGTCAGAATGGGCCTTCTCTAATGCCATCAGTTGCCTATTTGCCAGATCTTGGCCTTCAGCACATTTGTCCTGTATGGCTCCCATATATAAATATGCCGCTACCCTGGCAATCTTGTTGTGCTCATCCTTAGCCTTAGGGGCCATATATAGTTCACTCAGGGCCACATGTAAGGGACCCTGATCTCTCCATATATCTGACCCCGTTTCAGTGATCTGGGGTGCGATTTCCTGCAACCAGACCGCCTGGTCCTGATGAGCCCACTCACCTCTCACAAATAGCTTATGTAAGAGGTGTTCTCTGGCTATTTTGATATCTACCAAGGTCATCATTCTTGAAATTGATTTCCTTCCTGACTTACAGAAGTTTGTATTTTATTTTGCAAAACAGACCGTTTTCTTAGAGCGTTCCTTTGAGGGGTGTTTTTACAGTGTAACACGGCGTGGTGATCCAACAGAATTTATATATCCTGTCCGTTAGCACAATGTATTAATCTGCACAAGTGATAGATCTAATGTAAAATCCCTGGCTCGAGCCCCCTAATCTGTCAAGTGACTCCAATCAAGCAATCCCACTAAGTCAGTGCCTTGTCTGGGATGCCCAAGGGAACCCTTATTTATATATTTTTATAGCAAGTTATACCCTGCATGATAAACCCTTGTATGACACCCCTCTCTTTGAATCCCCCTGACCTCACTGAGCCAAGAAGTAGGTTTGTTTTGCAATTTAAAAGATTTATTGGAAAAATTAAACAATATACATATATCACACTTTTATAATAAATTAATATTTGATATCACACTTAGGCATATGAATATAATGTTGATCAACAATAGATAATCTGACACTAGCACAATTCTTTACAATCAATGAGGAGTTAGTACAGGAAGGATGAGGTAGCAAAAAATACTTATGGTTTCAAGGAAAGCCATGAGAGAAAAATACAGCGCAGAAATAAACTTGATATGATTTCAACAAAAGATAATATGATCACTTTTTCAATTCCCTCCCCCCCTATGCAAGATAAGGAGATGGAAGGAGAGCACACAATTCTCAGGAATACAAATGCGATACAAATTTCCAGTTCCCCCCAGCGAGCTTAGAGGAAAACAGGTATGATTTTAAAGCAGGCAAGATCCTTTTAAATGTGGTGGCAAGGAAGTGAAAAATATGCTGAAAATGCTTTTAATTCCCTCTAGAGGTTCAGGGTGAGTGAGAGATACTTTAAATCAGATCAGGTCAGCCCTACCAATGAGTCAGGGATGGTTATCAGGTTGAAAACGGGATTCAGTAATGGAAGCAAAAGACAGCTATTTTTACACGTGGTTGAAATGAAGCAAACTGTTAATTCGCTGAACTTTTTTCCAAGTGCGTCGATCGCGATTACGGAGGAACTATAAGGAGTAGCATTTAGGCTTGCTGGAAAGCTTAGAATCTTAGCTTTAAGATGAAAGTTAAACCACGTTCCTAGCACCTACGATTCCAAAGATACGGACGATTTTATGAAGGTAGTTTTTCAGAAATGAAATAATGATTCAAAATGGCAAAATTACACTTTATAGGTTTAAAATCGGAGAAGGGACACACGATTCTATGATGCAGTTCTGGGCAGGTTATTTTAAACTAAGAGATTGGTTTTGCACAGTTCTAGCGGAGTACTCACACTATGAATTTGAAATAGGCCGTCAGGGTCTGGTTATCAGGTTGGACTGGACTCCGGGCGGTTTCTGGTACTGGTTCTCTGGTTCTGGATCTCGGGTTCTGGTCTGGTCTGTGGTTCTGCTGTCAGCACTTCACAGCGGTCTGGTCTGCGGTTCTGCTGGTCTGGTTCAAGTGGATTCTGGATACAGCACTGCTTTCTGGGTCTGCTGGTTCTGGCAAAAGTTCTTGGCAAAGAATCCAACAGCTCGCCCGGCTGTAGGATAGTTTGGTTGTATTGCTGGATTCTGAAGGCCTGCTGAGAAGAGTTAACAGCTTGTGGGTTAGGCCTTTGCTTTAAGTTCTGGAGTTAAGTTCTAGATCTCTGGATGTAAATTCTGAAATCTGGATGTGAAGTCGTCCGTCAAAATGCACCGCAAGAAAGTGGAAAGTGAATGTCTTGCCTGTCCAAGCAGTCTCTTTTTATGTGTTTTGAAAGTGGGTGGGTCGTCTCATTCTGCATGCCCAACCCGCTCATGATTTGATAGGTCAAGGATTCTCTGTGACCTGATTTGAGAAGGGATAGTGTGTCAGAGTAAGTCAGAGTCTTACAGTCTATTGAAGAAACGCCCCTTTGCTTTTACTTAGAAAATTAATTTTCCATAACTAACAGGTTTCCCAGATACACACGTCGTTGAAATTAGATACACATTTCACAGATTAATTTAAGATACGCTCTCGCCCAACTCTGATCCCCCTCAGAGCCTGGGTTCACAAATGGCAACATTTTGTGCTTTTTAGTGACTTTCGCCATATTGGTTTTTCCTCAAAATTTACACAGACCTGTACCCCTTCGCTGGGCATATTACTGGAAATTACTATGTCTCTATCCTAAACACAGTGTCTGCAATATTAATAAATAGCGGGGTTCGGTCCCAGAACACCGCACAAAATGGAATTTAGGCTCAAATCGTGAGGGCATTTTTCATTTTCAGGATCCCCAAATTGTACATTTCTGTGAGCTTAATACAAGATTTTAGAAGCAATTAACTTAAACATATATTTGCTGCAATATGAATCCACAGTCCTGTCTGGCCCGCCCCTAGGAACTGGGTGAGTCAGGGATCACATGTCTCTCCTTTCAGGCAGAGCTCTGTTTACAGTCCACACCCAAAATCAGCATACTCCATTCAATTGAAAGGGTCTATTGTGTTGGGTCCAGCAGGCTGCAGGGAAGTCCCCTCACTCTCAATCAACAGGGCCATGTGATATCCTGCCTCCTGGTGTGGGTCTCTGGGGTGTTAAGAGTTCTCAGGAAAGGTCAGTCTTTTGAACTTTTAATTACATAAGACTCCCTTCTGTTCACTGCCCAGTTCTTCAAGACAGCTCTCCTGTCAGGATTTATAGAGCGCCAGCACCGGTCAGTGTCCAATGCCGGTACTGCACCTATTTTTGACAGCTGTCTTGAATTAATACATTTCAAAAGGAAAGGATTTTACTTGATAGTATATGATCCTTGCTTGACATGGCATTGATGTGGATCTGTAGTAGAGTAAAGTAAAACACTCAACCATAGTTGGATTTTTGTTTGGGGGTTCCGGGACCATGATCTTAGCAATTTTTGACATTAATAAAAACGGGTTTTGAACAGAACCATCTTTCTTTGCACTGATGGGTGGCAGGTCAGGCGACCATTTTGGTGTGCGCAAAACTGCACGGTTCTCCTGGATTCTGGCGCAAATGTGGGCTTTTCCGCCCTCTTGGATTTCCTAAGCCCACAGTACCAAATGTTGCAGCATAATAGTCCAAACGTGGGTCAGGACACCCAACAGTCCAGCAGGTTTAAGTTTGAGGCTACCAAAATAGCCTAAAACAATACCAGGGCTATTTAAGAAAACTGCGGTAGGAAAAATAGTGTAGTTACCACTGCCACCAGCCAAGTCTTAATGAAAAGGGAACGAAACAATATTGCAAGAGAAACAGACAATAAGGGGTAAGTATTAACCCTTTCCAGAACTCTATGGGCCTCATTACAAGAATTGCAGAATGGGTTAACGGGTGCCGCCACCATTAGCGGCATCCATTAACCCATTCCGCAATATTACGAGGTCCCCTTGCGGGACCCAGTAAGGACGCCTGGTAAAACCAGACGTAATCGGCCCGTTGTTAGCTCCTGCTCCCATTCCCATTGAGCCCTATAGGGGCTCAAATTGGAATGGGGAAGGTCCGGGCCCTGGTTTTCTGAGGGAGGAATTACCGGGCCCTGCAAACTCGGAATGGCCCGGTAATTCCCCATTCAGGGAACCCGGACACGGTTTTGGAAGCAGCCATAACCTTATTAAGGGTATGGCTACCGCCAAGCCCGTAATGAGGCCCTATGTAAGATAGGTTGTACTTGGTCTGTGAGTTTTAAAAGAGACTAATAAAGTCAATGGCAACTTTACATGTTCTGAGAGACAGTAGTTAGTCTCAGAAAATGGAGTCTGAGTTGGGAAGTCTGAAAAAGACAACCACGTGTCACTGCACTGAAGGTGCTGTGTAACACACAGTAAAACGATGATGCCTATGGAGTAGGTGAGGCTCCACAGTCTACGAACACAAGAAAATGTTAAACACACACAGCAAAACACATGTAAGAGTGAAAAAAATAAATCCTAAAGGGACTTAGCAGGTAAGGAAAATTGGTCATTCTGGAGAATTCTCCCTAACAATTGTCTTTGGGTGGAGCATAGGAAGACCTAACAGAATACTGGGTCCTATGGTGGAGAGCGGGAGGCCATCCTTGAGAGTGGAGTGACCAGACCCCTGCCCCATCTTTCCAGAGGTTCTTGACATGTAGCTGGCTGTCCTGAAGTTTAAACTGAGGTTTTCAATGTAAGTTGACTTGTACCCTTTTTAAGCAAAAGAAGGGGGAATCTACTGGTCTTGAATCCTTTCCCTTTATAGTGGGCTAGGGAGATGGGCTAAACTGTGTAGATCCTTACCCTATTTAACTTAAAATATTAATGTAATTAATTCCCCTTGGAATTTACACTGGAATGTGGACATATACGAAGGCAACGATCCCTTGCTCTTCTATCCATAAAGTTGTTACCGTACATTTTTTATATAGCTCTGGACTCTATCGACTGAATCCAGTCCAAGTCATAGACTTTTCTCTTAACTCGAGCTGGCATTTGCAAGAGCGATTTAGTTGTTTCATCCAGATCCGTTAAGATGTCATTGCATAATGGACTCCAGCACCCAATAGAGGTTCCGAGGGACAAGGCATGGCCAGACGAATTGCAGCCAAACCTCCTTCACTTCCCACTTCACTGCATTTCCTAAAAAGGAAGAGGGTCTTCCAGATCGTAATGGAATACAGGAAGATCAGCCCTAATTCAGCCCTTATTACCTGGATTGGGACTCATTTCGGCAGGTGTAATACCCTCCTCCAAAAAATCCCCTCAGGTTTCCCCCAATCAGTGCAGAAAGTGAAAATTACGTTTCAGCTCCATACGTTAAAATCTGGGACACCTTTAATCAAAAAAACTGGATCACAGGGATCAGGGAGAATTTACAGTATCTGTTCTTTATGATGATAGCTTGCACAGATAAGTTCTTTGTTTTACTGCGCAGTACTTGTTCTCTTTGGACATCTACTGCACTATCGTTCAAACAAAGTCCCAAGTAAGTAAGAGCCGATACCTCCATGATTTTTTCACCATTAATGAACCATTCCTTTGAATGCTCGCCCTTCCTCTTTCCTTTCCCAAAGGTTAGAATTCTGGACTTTTTAATGTTGATCTTAAGTTCAACCTACTTTTCCAAGGCGTTCAGCTGCCTTTGTAAACCCACCTTAGTCTGATCGAGGAGGATCAGGGGTCTGTGTAGAGCAGTCTTCCAATGAAGGTGGAAAACATCTGACGTCTTCGAAGGCCACCTCTACGTCTGAAATAAACAAATTAAAGACCACTGGTGCCAGCGGGCATCCTTGTTTTAGGAAATTAAATGTTCCAATAGGGTTGGTCAACTTTTTGATTTAGTCGTACCCATAATGAAGTTCCAGAATGGAAAAGTGTCAAAGGTTCTCTGATGTGGTTCGGGCAGCCCCACTTTTCCAATTTAGCCCACAGATGCCAACGGTCTATGGTGTCAAAGGCTTGCGCCAAGTCATTTGATATGAAGTTCTGATCCCTTCCTGGCCTTCGCCTTTGTTTTAAGAATATTAAGAATGAAAAGGTTGACCACCGTTCCCATACCTTTAATGAACCCTGTTTTCCAGGGATCACAGTGCTGTGTTGGTTTAGCCCAGGACGATAAAGCTTTAAGAAGCAGAGAGGCAAACATTTTACCACTGACATCGAGGAGGGCAATGGGCCTATAATTAGCCGGCATTGTCCTGTCCCCTTTTTTAAAGATGGGTACAATAGTTCCACTAGCCCAAGAAGCTGGTATTTCTTTGGTTGTTTTAATATGGTCGAACCACGACTCCAATTATGAGGCCCAGAAGTCCGGAACTTGTTTCAGATTCAAAATAGTCATGCCGTCGGGACCAGCCGCTATGGAATTACTGGCCCTATGTATTGAGGCATATTTGTCACTTTTTGATGTAGGGAGCAACCATTTTTTTTCTGAAACCCTGATAGTTTGGGACACCCTCAAATCAGGGCCAGCAAAATCAGTTTCAAAGTGCAGCTTCCATTTTTCTGCTGCTATAGGATTTAGTAGCAGCGCTTCTTGTGGTGCGTGGAAGTGATTAATAAATCTCCATATCTCAGCTGTATTTTTTGTGGATACGTGAAGTAGCATACTTTCAGCCTCTCTCTTCAACATTAGGTGTTTGTGCATCTTCAAACAATTTTGGAAGGCTTGTTTAAGTTTCCTTCCATGTTCTACAGCCTCTGGTCGAAGGCTTGTGGAGTTTGTTTTTAGCACCCTTTTCAATGCCTGTTTCCTCTTGGCCACTTCAGAGTCAAATTTGTGTTGCATAGTGAACCCTGATTTATTCAGTATCCCCAAGATAGGGGTATAGGTTTTAAATGTAACGCAGTCCCCGGTCTTGATAAATGTCAAATTTGTGGAAACTTTACGTACAGGATGAGGTAAAGTTAACCTCAACCTATTTCTTCCTGATTCAATTTCCAACGATTGCACTTGGTGCTTACGGGTCATAGTATGCCAGTTTGCAATTGATAGCACCAACAAAAGGTGGTAGCTTTTATTTGTATCCCGGAACTCCAGACTTAGTAGATCTTGTAGAAGGAGTTCTGAGACAAATACATGGTCTAAAATCTTTGAGTCTGGTCCTCTGTTCCATGTTGCCCGTGGAGGGCAGTCCCCAGTGATCTGACCATTTACCATCAGGGTATTCCTTTCTAGCAATTCTTGGCACCAACATAGGCCTCTTTTAACTTGTTGGGATGGGAAAGAAGGCATGTCATTAATAGGGTCTCTCACACCATCAAAACAAAGAATGTTGTGGTCTCCACTGAGCAAGATCTACAAGTTTGGGTAATCAGCTCTAACATTGTCAATCTGTGCGACGGCTGTCTACAGAAATGTCTCCCCCAACTTTGACGCCAAATTCCAATATACATTTATCAGTGGAATCAGCTTAACACTTCTGCTTGCCGTAGCACCCAATCGGGGAAGTAAAGCCTCTATCAGTGAGGATGGCTGGAATTCAGAGACAATGTCGTAACCCCTTTAAGTTCTGGGGGATATCAAAAGATCAGCTGTTGGCCTACCATTCCAGCCTTTTTTGGCAGCACAGAAAATTATGGTGAAGCCCTCCAAAAGCCGCGCAGATCTCAACCATGTTTCCTGGAGGCAGATAATATCTAATTCAGGCAGATTTGCCCTCTTCCAACAAGTGCAGAAAGCCCCGGGTGTTCCAACTGCAGATTTTAATTTGTGTGTTTAAGTTGTACTGTCGCTCAAACCCCCCCACGGGGGCAGGCTATGAGCTTTTATTACTCCTCACCAAAGCGCTGTCCAACCAGCTCCAATCCTCCAGGCCCCTATTGTTATGCTGGAAACCCTGTTGTCGATAGTCATTGCTCGGCCTGAAATTTTGGGCCTGATCAGATCGTGCTAGCCGAGACGACAGTGGCAATGGGGCATGGTTTAGCAAAGCTGTTTCTTCCCTCCTCATTCGTATTGGCCCAGGAGATTGGTTAAACTGGCTAATCTAGCAGTGGAAGGAAGGCCCTCCTTGCTGATCATCAAATGTTGGAGTTTGAGAGTGTTGGTTGTGAATTGAACTGCCGGGTCACACTCCCAAGTACTGAGCCCAATGGTGGAAATCTTGCCTCCTGACTCAGTAAGATATTTGTCTTACTAGCAGTGGCAAAATGCATTATAAAAATATCAGTACGATGACTCTCAGGAAATTCCACCAGCAATATGTCCTTAGTTGTTATTTGGTTTGAGGTCAAAATGGAATTCAACAAACGCATGACATTTGCTCTATTTAAGATTAATTTGTCTTAGATTATCAAGGTTCTCTCCAAAACCAACTTGTGTACATCCACTTTTTCCTTAGTCACTTCCTCCATTTTGCAGGGTTCACAGTGGTCCATGTTTGGTCCAGAGGAGTGGTATTTTGGGGGTTCCATAGATTTAGAAACCACTTCTAAGGAAAGGTTTCTCATGCTTCTAAAACTCCTTCTCGCATTCATTTCTTATAGATTGTTGCTCATGGATGAAACTGTTTCTACGGACGAGGTGTAAACTTCCTCAATCGTATATGTAGAGAGGTTTATTAGGTCAATCGAAGTCTCCTCCATTGAGTCTTCCAATTTTGAGTTATCATCAGGCTGTGGACCCTGTAGAAATGGTAATATAGACGGCTTAGAAGAACTCTGTACATTTCTTCTCTGAGGGCATGAAGGTGTGTACAACTTAAAAGCGACCTGCGCAGTCCTTCTACCAGTGCCATCTTGCTCAAGCTGCATAATTGGTAGTATATTTCTGGTAAATCGCTGAGTGCCACCTCCTGCACTCGATGATAGCCCATCTAGGGTCGTGTGCTTGTAGGCAATGGCTTTCTTTGTGATCTTTGCTGTAATCTTGGCTTTGGTCAATTTCTTCTTCAATACTTCTCTCTTTGTTTGGGGGGACTTGTTCTTAACATTGTCAGACGGAGTGAGCTGTGAAGAAATGTCATATATTTTTGGGTCGTTAGGAGGCCCACATGCCCCCGGAGTAATTGACCCCGTCTCTGCCCCTGCCTGAGCCCCACACAGAGGTATAGATATTGCATTTATGTCCAATTTCTCTGATAATTTGGGTTGAGCGCCCATAATTCGGGGAACTTCCTTCCTCGACTCCACGGTAGCCAGTTGGGTCTGTACCGGTGAAGGTCTCATCTCCTGCTCCTCTAATATTTGAATTGTGTCATCATCCTCGATAATCCCTGACTGGGGCACAGCCGAGAGTACAGGTAAGTTAATTATTGGTGCTCTAAGCAGAGATTTCGTGGGGAGTTCACTCCTTCTTTTAGTCTTCTGTATTTCTGCCATTGTTATAATCAATTTCAAAATGTTAGTAATGTCTTCCTTATTTTTGTCTAAGTTTCCTAGAATTCTTGTTACAAAGCCCTCCAAGAAAAAGGAGCTTGGTATGCAGCATTGCAATAAGGGTGGACTGGTTCCTCATTTGTTCACTCATTGTTTCGTGCAATTTCATACATGGGCCATAGTCATATACAAAGCTGCAATTAAGCCTGAATAAATAGGCGGCTGTTTTGGGGCCTGGTTTTTAACCTGCGCCACCGCCAGGTCCAGTAGGAGGTCTTCATTGGTGATTGGACAATTTTGTGGTGGAAACAAGGCCCTGTCTTGGGGCCCTATTTCGTCTTTTGAATTCATCTTTGATCTTTTAAATAAATGGAACTAAGAATCCGCTGAGGGATCTGCTCTCCTTTTAAGAGAGGAATTTCCTTCCCTTTGACCTTCACGGAAGCTTCTCTCCCCCAGATTATCTTTTAAGACATTTGTTAATGCACAGTTCTTCTCGTTAAATCGCACCGGACCCGTCGGTGCTGCTTTATCAGTCTGATTACAGCTCTCAACCACTAAGTCTGTACACAGTGCAGAAGACGTCCCGGACCGCTGGTATGTAAATCGAGCTATTGCTGCAGTGGTATCTGGCAGCAGCCCTCTAGGCTGCCAACACTTCTTAGACATTGACTGAGTTTGAAGGTTCCCCAAAAACTTCTCCTGAGCCTTTGCAAACCTATATATCCTCGGTGGGGAGGGTACGAACCCACCATTCTTAGTGGGGGAAGCTGGAGGACCTGTAGGGCCTCATTACGAGTTTGGAGGCAGCCATGCCCTTAATAAGGGAATGGCTGCCTCCAAACTCGGGTCCGGGTTCCCTGAATGGGGAAATACCGGGCCATTCCGACTCGGGCCCCCATAGGGCTCAATGGGAATGGGGAGGGAGCTAACAACGGGCCCGTTAATAACAGGCCCATTGTTAGCTCCCTGGTGCCCTCGCAGGACCAGCTATGGACGTCTGGTAAAACCAGATGTCCAAAGAGGGTCCCGCAAAGAAACCTCGTAATATGGCGGAGTGGGTTTAACGGCACTGGCACCATTACGAACGCCGGTAAACCCATTCCCTCCAGCCTCAAAATGAGGCCCTTAGACTTTGCACTGCTGAAAGGAGACTTCACTGCCGACACAGACCCTAATTCATGGAACCGTGCTAAGTGTATTTTTGCCGTGCAAAGTTCGGGCAGAGTAATTTTGTACTTCAAAAATGACTATGCGCTGACTTTGCCAGGACTTTGCACGGTAAAAATACACTTTGCACGGTTCCATGAATCAGGGTTTGTGTCGGCAGTGCAAATTCACTTTGTACCGGGCAAATATACCATGAATCAAGCCCTATTCTCAAAAAAAATGTGGGTGCAAATAAAATATGCGGTGGTGCATCCTAATCATTTGCGCTAGAAAAGGATGTGCCCTGTTCACAGTGGACACCAGAATGTGTGCATTACAGATACACACAGAAAGCTGCCCTTGTTTCCAATGTAAATGTGCAAGGCAGGATATGGAAGGGGACGTTTTTTGGCCAATCAAAATGCATCCTAAACTCATAAATGGGCTGTGCTTTGAAATGAGCCAAAACCATATGCATTCCCCTGCTCATGTTTGAAGTAGGAGCAGGGCAAAGCACAATGCATGAAAGTATCCATGGTTACCCTTTCATGTGTTTTGTATGCGTGACAGCGCGGGTATGAACCACTGTTGTCCCTCTTGCCCAAGCCCAGGCCCTCTGAAACTGTAATTCTGTTTGTTGATTTGCTTTTAATTTTTTTGCCCAATCCACAATAACAAGCCTTTAATGGCCGATCACTGTGCTGTGGATGGCCTGTCATACATTAGTGCTCGGAACGTGCTTTAAGCATTTGCTCTAGTGCAATGACCCCCCCTCCCCCACCAACCCCCCATATGTGCAAGCCACCTTTGCAGCTCTCTCCACGTTCCATAAAGTGTCTCAAGCAAACATAGTGCATTCTCGGCACTAACACCACTTTTACACATGGCCCCCTGCACTGTGCACAATCGTTCCGGCTGCATCGGTCCTGGCAATTGCCTTGTGCACTGGTGAGGTCAGAGAGCGTCTGATATGCGCATCATACAGACTTTGCCCCAAAAAGAAAACACTCCATATTAATATGAGACGTCTCAGTATCGGGGATCCCGTCCATGATGCGCAGCAATGGAGCCATGCAGAGAGTAAGCATGTTCCACAGAACAGGTCTCCGAGCTGAAGGTAAAGGGGGCACTGCCGAGCCAAGAAAGGAGCCTGGCGGACAGATCAATGCCTATAGTCAATGTCCTAAAAATGGTACTGGCAAAGTGAACAAGATTCAGGGTAAACAAGGGGTCTAATGCATTTCTACACTTTTGATACCAGACTCAGTGATGAACATTTTCTGTAAATCACTATTAATCAATATTTATAACAGAAAGTGCCTTTTAACACTAATATTGCTGAGTGATCACTACTCACAAGTGATGATTATTCCCAGAAATGATGCTTGAATGAAGTTGCAGATGAAATACTTACGCTGGTTCTGTGATCATTTTTCAGAACTTGGCCAGGTGGTCCACAGACAGATGCATACTTCCAACCAGAAAGCACAGCACTCCCTCCAGAATACACGGAGCAGATGTTCCAGCCATCAGCTCCCCTTTATTCTGGTAACCCTGATCATTTGGAAGACGAACCTCCTTTGCTGGAAGGTGAGTACACCTCAGTGTTCCTGCGGTTATATGCACATGTCTTGATCCTGCATTCACGCACATTGAATCCCCTTACAACCAGTGCGGGCTCTCAACATTACACAATCCAATAGAAATCTTAGAGTTTTAGAATATGCTTGAAAGAAGATGTTATTTTTCAAACTTAAGAGATGTTATGTCCATGGAAAACCGTGCAACTGATGGAGGAGCTTTGCAGCTTAAAACTCGGTGGCATCCACCCTGTAGTAATAACAATGTGTACATTACTCTTCCGTATGCCTTTTATATATATATATGGTAGGTTATTTATAATGCGCTTAATACCCAGTGGTTTCTAAGCGCGGACCCGGGGATCGAACCTGTTCTGCTCCAAGGAGAGCATGTTGCCCCTGAGCTATCCTCCCGAGCCTGTGAGTAGATCCCTTCTGCAATAGCCATACAGCATCAGTCAATAGGTAACACACCCCATCATACCCTGCTGTTTCGTGAGGTCCTTTTTTTTAGGAATATTAGTGAACATGTGTTTTGCACCTCATGGGACTCTTCCTCACGTCCTGTATTCGTTATCTCTGAGCAAAATAAAGCTGTCTAATTTTAGAATGAGAGTGTCTACTTTGGTAAAGTTATTTCGCATAGAAAAGACAGTGAAACATAAAGACGAAAGTCTAAGATGTCAAATTCATATATGACCATTTCAAATGTCAAAATGGACGAAACTTATCCGGGAACGTATCCTCTTTCGGCTCTTATCTATCTCTTTTAACTGCCTGAAACATTCAGGCCCTAGTTATCTCAGTGAGGAACTACGACCTAAAGTGAGCAAACATAATTTCAGATCCAACAAACAATATCATCTTATGCTTCCGGTATGTAAACTATCGCAAACCAAGGCTGGTGCCTTTTTCTCTGCAGCTCCTGTGGCCTGGAACAACTTGCCCTTGAAATTGAGATCAGAAAACTCCATTTGTGTATTTAGAAAAGGTTTGAAGACACATTTGTTTAAATAATCTACCTCTGGTTTACTAATTTCTTGATCTCTTTCTTACCCTTCTATTTGCTCAATCACTTCTCTCATCTGTTTGTCAGCGCCCTTAAGCCTTTGTGTCAGGGGTTTCTGCGCTATATAAATGTTAATAAATAAATAAATTAAAAAAAACCACAATCTCGAGTAAAAAGCAATTGATTCTTTTAATGAGGAATACTGCAGCACAGCGGAGTACACGTACCTCCCGTTGAGTGTAAATATTATGCAGGCTCATTGCCCAAAGTGATGTTAAAAGGTGCATCGCCTATACGCTGAGTTTAGTGCCACTTTTCTGCACTCTGGCACGTTTTCATGGTTTTTGCAGGTGGAGCTGGGGAACGGAATTATTTTCCATAAATCCATGCCCCTGACCCTTCCCCTCCAAACACCACTTGGTTTAACGTTAGCTTGCCATTTCCACCCCAACGTAAAGCCAATGGATTCCTATGGAATCCTCCAGTTTTTACTACCTTATCAAAGCAAGTGAATTGCATTGGAGTCCATTGTATAGTATTCCTGCATGTGTAACAATGAAAAAAAGGGCTAGGGTGATTTTGCCTCTTCTAGAACGTTTTTGCTGTTTTTAGTGCAAATGACGATAATTGCATGGAGGAGACTTAGTTGCATTGAAGTGCAAACATGCACGGTCTCTCTGTGCAATGTACTTCTTAAAATTATTCCCTATATATTTAGCATGCTTCTCGACTGTATATACATATTTGGCTATTTGTATTTAATGTACATCATTTATATTGTCCTTGTCCCTGCTCTTTGTCCTAATTCCCTGTTACCTCTATCGTCATCTACCACCACCTGGATCTAAATACACTTCTACACCTGTCAGTCCTTTTGCAAAACACTCGGTACAGTTGATGATCTCACCACTATGTATTCCTGTGATCAGCATTTCTGTTTCCGAGCACTTCTCCTGTTTCCCCAATAAATCCAAAATGAGAGTGAGAGAAATACATATTGTGGAAGGGGGAGAAGGAAGCAAATTTTTACATATAAGCCATATCAGTATATTCCTATATTCGCACCCGCGGAAGGGCGCTGAGCCAATCAGGTGGCTGGAAAAGCTGTTTCTAGCCCCTCAAGGCCCTTACTCGGTTGACGTCATTTCTTTTTTCTTTTTGAATGTGGGGAGGCACTACCTTAAACAAAATCAAACCTCTTCCCCACACCCGCTCCCATTCCCAACTACCTGCATATCCCCCTCCGGCTGCCATAGAAATGGAAAAGGAATGTAATCCCTTTTTCCTTTGTCAGGGGCCATCTTGTTATTTGTTTCCCTCTGGAGTTTGGCATCACTTGTGCTGGCAATCTCCAGAAGAAGAGAAAAAAATGTGCACCCTAGATAAACCCAGGAGTGCGAATGGCTTTCACCCTGTGGCCATGGCCGGTAACTTCCCGCAACCCTCATTGAGGTCCTCACTTCGCTTGGGCCTGCCTTGATTCGGTCTGGCAGGCCGTTACTGGCGATGGCCGCCACCATTGCTGAGGTGAAAACAATGTTCATATATGTGCAAGCCTAGTAAAGAGCCTTTTTTAATGACTCCTGTGTGTCCTAAATTAGACCTTATTTTATCCGCATGGAGATTGGTTGATTGAGCCTGATGGGATTAAAGGCGTTAAAGGCTTTATTTCAGATGTTAATAGAGATGTTTATCCAGGATTGACTGTTGATAAAGTGGTGGAGGCCTTATAATGCTGGTTGTAACAAAATGTCTGCTGCCTACTATGCCCTTTTATGTTTAAGACAGCGATAGTAAACACAGTCAGCCACATGTTGGAGAATTATATTTCAAAGGCTATTGAAACTGTCACATTTCCAGTCAATGCTTCTAAAATGTGTGCCCAGTTGAAATAGCGCAAGCCATATGTCTGGCTGATTCTTTTGTGAGATAGATATGTGGTGACACAGTCATCCACATGTTAGAATTGTGCCTCCATAAGGCTTGTATATAGGGAGTATAATCCATCATGTTGTAGGCCTTTGAATTGGTAAGCCTGGTCTAAAAAAGCTGGGTTTAAATACCATAATGACTTTGTGTTTCTCTGTACCCGATGAGGAAGGGGTTATGCCTGACATGGAACAGTGGCATTTTGAGGCCTCTGGGAAGCCCCTTGTGGCTGCAATCCAGGCCCATTGACATCTTCTGGTGGTTTGGTGGGGCATGGGTCATGGCTGAAGGCCATAACCTAACTTAGTTCCATTGCCAGTGACCCATGGCCTGAAATGTAGTAAAGTGGCCAATGGACTCAGTACAGCTATTTATGGTGGCTTGAAGAGGCTTTGGGCACAGTTGGAGTAAAAGGGCCTCACGTCCAGCCCCAGCCAAGGCATGCTGCAGGCAAAGTGGCCACAGTCTTCTCATGCTCAACACAAAACACTGGAACCAGTGGATCCAAGAGTCCCCAGTAATTCACAAGCTTTAAGTCCTATTTCTTTTCTTTGGGTTATTAGCCGTGAAACAGTACATAAAATACATTAAAGGAAAATAGATCACTAAAATGATATTCAAGTAAATCAAATATCTACAGTTAAATCCCAAATAAATAATTGAAAACATGTCTCATTTAGCAAGCACAATGTCTCCAGACATAACCAAAAAGACAGAAAAAGCAACAAATTAGAGAGACATTTACAAAGTGAAGCTACATTCGGAGTTCTAATATCCCTAACATTCCTGAAATATGAGTACAGCGGCCATAAAAAAAACAAAGTGAAGATCACTTTCTTCACGCAATGTGCAAAAATAGAAAGACTTTAAGGACTTTGTGTCGCGCCAATTGTTAATGGATGCGAGAAGGAAGGCCATTCGGTCAGAAATGAAAATAAAATAACTTCTGGATGGAAGTTATGAATTATATGACGATTTTGCCGAAATTAATAGTCCATTGCTAGTGGCAATGGTCAACTCACAACGTGGAGCCCATTATATGCAGTTTTATTGTCTGGGAGGTCCACGTTAGGGACACTGCAATTAGTCCACTAAATAAAGCAGATTAAGACCTAGGTGCATTTGCTTTATGGGGCACAACCACTTCCAGTTTTGCAATGAACCAGATCAAATGTTGAGGTCCGCAATCGTGCGGTTCAGCGCGTCGGCGCACCTCCACAACGCTCGACAGCTGGGAGCCACCGGCGTCCGACTGCAGCGGGGAGAGAAGCGCTCCGGACCACGTCGTGAGCCCCCCCCCGGACTGCAGGTCAGCACACACATCACGGCGCAGCCCACAAGCCGCCGGACTACAAAGGAAGGGAGGGGCGCGGGGAACGAGCGCCCGCTCCTCTACATACCTCCCGGCGTGACACCTGAACAGTACAGGCGCCCGCCCCCAGAAAGGAACAGGCCCCAAGGCGACATTGGGAGGGGCACACCACACGGGCAGGCACAGCCCCAACGCAGGAGCACGGGGACAAGCTCACCGTCAGGGGCACGTCGGTCAGCGAAAAGCTGTTCAAGATGTCGGACACTGCAAGCACGCCCGCTTCATCCACGGGAGGGGCAAGCACCGCAGCAGCCTCACCAGGAGGTGGAGATGGAAATCAAGGCAACAATCTGCCTACTCACACGGAAGGAGGAGCAGCACAGGTGATGCACATGCCAAACCCCTTCGAAATTAGAGACACTTCAAATCTGGGACCCCGATGGACCATATGGCTCAGAGACTTCAAATTCTACACGGGAGCGATAGGGCTAACTGATGACGCAAGGTTGAAGAACACACTGTTCATGGCAGTTGGGCAAGCGGTGAGGGACATAGCCGGAGAGCTACTCAACATCGACACAGTAACATACGGCGAACTCCATGCCAAATTATCTGAATACTTCGCCCCACACACGAACGTTGACTATGAACGTCACGTATTCCACACGACCAGGCAAGAAAAGGGCGAATCCATAGACAATTCCGTTATGCGCCTGCGCATAAAACTAAAGCATTGTGAATTCCACAAATATTCAAACGAAGAAGCCCTCAGATCGCAAGTGATCGCGGGATGCCTCTCGCAACCTTTTTGCAAACAACTCCTGCAGAAACAAAGGTCACTCGAAGAAATCCTAGCACTGGCTCGCATGGAGGCCGCCGTAGATTCGCAACTAGACAATCTGGGGAAAGTCTCCATACAACAGCCAGGAGAACACACGGAATCTGTCAACAAACTCCACACAAACCCCAGCCAGGGAGGGAGGCGCACAGAGGCCACCTGCTACAAGTGCGGATACGAATATCCGCACGCCGGGGAGTGCCCAGCCCTGGGACAACAATGCGCACTTCAGGGCCATGTGCAAGAACGCCCCAGTGCACGCACATGGCAGACCCCGGACACAAGAGAGGCGCCGATACAGTCGGCAGAGCCCGCCCAGATCCAGAGGAGAGAGTGACCGGAAGCCGACGAAAAGAGAAGACAGCAGCAGATCCAGCCACTATTCCCGGGACGACAGACGCTCGTCGGAGGACACGCGGCGCTCCCACTGAAGACGTTACGTCCGATACATAGAAACGCGATCCCCCACCAGCAGCGACACCCCGTCCTCAGGGGATGACCAGAGGAAAAAGGGCTACGTGTGGGCCGACAAGACCAACACGGCAGCCACACAGCACAGCCCTATACTCACGTTAAACCTAAATAACACGCCAGTGAAGTTTCTCAAAGTCACCGGGGCCACGGTGAATATTATTAACGAACAAACCTAGGAAGCACTGACTCCACCTCCCAAAATCAAGAAGGCCGAGATAGACATTTACCCATATGGATCCACGACTCCCCTACCGTGCAAAGGCACAATAACAGCATGGTGCACCCACAAAGACCACTCCGCGAGAATCCCGCTACATATCCTCAGAACGGAAGCCGATAGCGGCTGCATCCTAAGCTTCAGGACAGCTGTGGAAATGGGCCTGGTACACATTCTCTATCAGCTGATGGCCCACAAGTACTTCGCCAAACCGGAGATTATTGAATAGACCATCCCTAAACTATTCCACGGCCTAGGAAAACTGAAACACCGGAAAGTACACCTGCATATAGACCCACTCACCAAACCAGTAGCCCAACACTACCGCGGGATTCCATTTAACATTCAAAGACAAGTGGAAGAAGAACTTGATAAACTCATCAAGATGGACGTTATTGAACCAGTATCGGGGCCCACCCCCTGGGTCTCACCCATCGTCCCTGTCCCCAAGAAGACACCGGACGGGTCCATCCGTCTGTGCGTCGACATGCGCAGAGCAAACACCGCCATCGAGAGAGAGAGACACCAGGTGCCCAGGATCACAGATATGATCCATCTCTTACACGGATCAAGAGTTTTCTCAAAACTGGACCTGATGAAAGGGTATCACCAGATCGAAATCGCAGCCAAGTCCAGATATATCACCACGTTCGTTACCCACCTCGGGTTATTTCAATACAAAAGACTCAGTTTCGGCATCTCTTCAGCGGCTGAAATCTTCCAAGAAGAGATTCACAAAGTTATTCGGCACATCCCAAACTGTCTGAATTATTCAGATGACGTCCTGGTATATGGCAAAACGCAAGAAGAACACGACAGGGTGCTCCACAAAGTGTGTCAGGCGATGGAAGAGGCCGGCCTCACACTAAACAAGGCGAAGTGTGAATTCTCCAAGGGATCCCTGAGATTCTTCGGTCACATATTCTCAGGGAAGGGCATGAGGCCGGACCCGGAAAAAGTACAAGCTCTGAACTCTGACACCCCGCCCGTGAACACAACGGATCTGCGCTCGTTCCTGGGCCTAGCTAGCTATTACTCCAGATACCTAAAAGACTATGCCACAGTCAGCAACCCCCTCCGACTGCTCACGCGCAAGGACACACCGTTCGTATGGTCGAAGGAGTGTCAAGAGGCGTTCAAAGCCATCAGGAGCGCCATTTCACAGGCAGAGGACATGGCGTACTTTGATGCCCGACGAGACACCGAGGTGATCGTAGATGCCAGCCCGGTAGGCCTTGGTGCCATCCTGACACAAAAAGATCCGGAAGAACCACGAAATGTCCACATAGTCGCATACGCCAGCAGGAGTCTAACAACCACAGAACAGGCATACTCCCAGGCGGAAAAGGAGAGCTTGGTGGTAGTATGGGCCTGTGAGTACTTTCACCTGTTCCTCTTCGGCAAGAGATTCACAATAGTCACGGATCACCAGGCCCTCCTGACCATCTACGGAAACCCTAAAGCCATTATGCCACCAAGGATAGCCAGATGGGGCCTGAGGCTACAAGACTACCAATTCACGGTAAAACATCAGCCCGGAAAGGAGGACAATCCGGCCGACTATCTTTCCCGTCACCCCGCGACATCCACGGTGTCTCAACCCTCCATTGCGGACGCGTACATTAACTACGTCATTCACCACCTACAACCGCTGCCCATAGGATGGGCAGAAATAGCAGCTCAGTCGGAATCGGATCCTGCACTACACATCGTTAGACACTGCCTACTAACAGACAACAGGGCCCTCATGAGGCAGCAAGTGAAGGCGGAAGCGGACGAAGTCAAAGAAGAGGTTAAAGGGCTACATCTAGTCCGTGACGAATTGACAGTGGTGGAGGACATGCTACTACTAAAAGGGTGCAAAGTCGTCATTCCAAGGACACTCGGGGAGAGGACGATACACCTGGCCCATGAAGGACATCGCGGGGTAGTGGCCACGAAACGACTTCTCCGGCAGAAGGTGTGGTTCCCACAGCTCGACAGCCTAGTAGAAACCATTGTAGGGGGATGCCACATCTGCGCACGGGTAGCTCCGCCGCCACACCCGAATCCGTTACAAATGTCACCGCTCCCCACTAAAGTATGGGAGGAGCTAGCAGTGGACCTGTTCGGACCATTGAATGATGGCACGCACGTCGTGGTACTCATGGATGAACATTCGAGATATCCCGACACCCAGATCGTGGAAAGCAGTGCAACATCGAGCGTTATTCCCACCCTCGACCGGATGCTGTCAGCGTACGGGATCCCCAAAATCATAAAGTCAGACAACGGTCCCACCTTCATAAGTCACGAGTTTCAAAAGTTCGCACGATACATGGGATTCCAACATCAAAAGATAACACCCAGATGGCCTCAGGCAAATGGCATGGTCGAAAGATTCATGACCAACGTCAAGAGAACACTACAGATCGCCCACATCCAAAATAAACACTTCGAGCAGGCCCTCAATCAACTGCTCAGAGAGTATCGTCACACGCCACACAGCACCACCGGCATATGCCCGGCGGACCTGCTATTCCGGAGGCCGATCACCACAAGTCTACCCGAGGACCCAAGACCCGAGGGCGCGACCAACCTTGAACAAGAAGCAAGAGTCAATGATGAAAGGAACAAAGCGCAAATGAAGGAAGCAACGGACAGAAAGAGAAAACCTCATGCAGCCAGGTGACGAAGTATGGGTCAGACAACCCAAACACAGAAAAGAAGAAGCAACCTTCGCACCCACTCCTCTCGTCGTCACTCATAAGAAAGGAACGACGGTCACAGTACAAAGAAGTGACTGCGCGTCCATAACCCGAAATAGCTTACAGTTTAAGCGGGTAAGGCCCCACCACGGAGAGAGGTGGGAATGGGACAAAGACAGTGACGAGGGTGGTCCGTCAGAGGAACCCTACCAAGGAGACGCCGAGGAGTCGGAGACAGAAAGGGACAGCGCAACCCCTGTCAGAGTCTGTGCGACACCGGGCGGGGCGAGACGCCCTCAGAGGAGCCGCATCAAGCCGCTCCGCCTTATAGAAGAAATGGGGTAAGGAGACAGGAGCATCTTGCATGTTAAAAAGGGGGAGATGTCAGCCCACCCGCATCGTTGTGTTGGGGCCGGCCGCCATTGCGGCTGTAACGTAGTGACGTCCAGGACGTGACGTCAGGGGAAGGGGAGGGACGGGAAGGGAGTTCGGCAGTTGCCGCCATAGGAGAATAAAGGAAGGTTATGTGCATACCTGGCTCCCGCGTGTTATTGCAGCGAGGCCTGCGCGCGCGGCGTAATCCTCGCGCTGCGGCTCGACAACAGTGAACTCAGAATTAACGGGGGTGTGGAGCCTCGTGTACAGTAAACTCATTCCCCAGCTCTACATCAAGAGGGATCACAAAGAGTGACAGGGGAGCAGCAACATTTGCTTCCCAAAGTTGTTTCATCATTCACGTCTGGACCAAAGAATAAGCATAGGAATGATATACTTCTGTTGTTGCAGTAATTGTTCTGCTTCTAAAATGGCTGGCAAAAGCCAGAGACAGATCAGCTTGTCTTCTCAAAATGATTTCACTGCAGATAACTTGTTACTTCCATGAACCATTTTGACCAAATATGAGGCAAATATGAGGCCAACGTCGTCATATTCACTGACCTGTTGTAGCTGAAGACCATTTATCATTTCATTGGTGTTGCTTTTCTTCCATGACCAGCCATCACTACCTTTTTTGAGCTTAATGTCCCGTCCTCGTTCATCAATAATGAGTTAGTGAACTGTTTACGCAATCGCAGTGGGGATTTGCATAATATAGCTGCAACATCTGCATAATGATGATGCATGGGGCATCTGCCTCTTGATTTGAAATTGTTCCGCAGAATTGCATGCAGTACCCTCTGGCCGCACCACATACAATTAGAACTACAGGTGTAAGCAAAACCAACCTTTGGTATAAGTCTGTACCATACAGTTTTGTGGTAGCGTTGCTGAGCAGCCAGGCTTATCTCAAGAGGGAATGTGAGCAGTACAATGATGTTACACAGAGGTCTTACAATCACAGTGGTTCAAGTAGACACTTACACTCAAGGTTTCTTGGTAAAACACTTATTAATTTATTACACAATCATTTAGAAAACATTCGCTAGCAGGAGGCAACTTAATATTATGCACAAATACACTTCTATACCAAACCAATACGTTTCAGGGTAAATTAGGCTCCCCTGAAATAGGAGCAAAATGGCATTTCAGTTACTTTGAATGGAAGTAAAAAGGCACATGTTAATAGAATAGATCACACATTCTTTCTTAGGCAGTGCAAATAGTTTCAGTTCACCAGAGGACTCGATTCAGTTCAATAGGCCTAGGCCAAAATCAATGGGCTAGTGTCTTGGATGGGAAAGAGCCGTTCTTGTAGTAAACGGTAAAGTCTTTGCCAAAGTTCTCAGAAGTAGTTTGTACGAAAAAGAATCATATGTCGGGTCACAAGCTGATTAGGCCTGCAAGTTGGGAACGTTTCACAAACTTTCACTGCAAGAGGTAAATTCTCTCAATCGGGTTGGCACAGAACCTTAATATGAAGAAAAGATGCAGCTGAAGACGTTGGTTCCTGACAGTTCCTGCCGATCTCGCTGTTCCGGAGCCTGAGTTGTGGGGACAAGACGGAGGGTATCGGGGGACTCCTGCACTGCACGGGGACGGGTCAAAAAAGCTGGCAAAATGGAAGATCTTCCGTTCGAGTAGCTGTCGTCAAGCAGACAAGCTGGTGTCCTTCCCCCTGGTTAATCCTAACCAGCTCCAAGAATGGTATCCAGGTGGATTACGAGTTGATTGGTCCCACCAACTCAAAGGAAGAAGTTGTCCTTGAAGGGGCTTCTCTGTCGAGGTGAACTTGGCGATTTGGACCTGAAGCAGGGCTTCACCGGGCAAAACAACGGTCCAGGAGGTGCATCAGCCGTCCTCTTCCAGCTCGTCTTCGGTTCCTTCGTTCCAGTGGTCGACTCTGCTTTCCAGTCCAAGAGACTCACCTTTTAAACAGTTTTCCCCCATTTATTCCAGCCTACCTGCCACTCACCCAGTGGGGTGGCTGTCCTTGCCGGACAGTCAGCCAGCCAATCAGCCAGAGTGCATTTGGGTCTCCTAGGAGACTAAGCACAGGGAGTTTCGGGCACATCCCTCACTTCCTGCCCACCCCAGACACTCAGAGGCCAGAGGCGGTCTTGAGTCCTGAAGCCCGCCAAAGGCATGGAAACGAAGGGACCAAACCTAGTTTGGCATGCAGAGACAAACTCTAGAAGGACCTTTCCAAAAAGAAATGGCGAAAAAAGAAGACGGGACCCATTTAAATAAAGGGGCTTAAGGTGTCATCTTGAAAAACATGGCTCCTGCGATTTTTAGCTACCGATGTTCGCGGTCGGGAAACATCATGGTAGTTTGTTGTAAAACCACTGCCACCAACCATTTTGATAGGAAAGGGTAGCATTTGACTGCTACATGCGTTCCTAGACACAGGGGATACTAGGTAACCTATAGGAAGATAGTGTGGGCTGAGTCTAGGAATTTAAAAAGACTAGTAAAGTCAATTTAACCTTACATTCTCTGGGAAAGAGTAGTTCATCCCAGAGAAGGTATTCAAACCTTTGGGAAGTCTAAAAAGACATCCCTGTGTTACTACACTGAGGGTGCTGTGTAACACACATGAAAATATACCTATGGAGTTATCTTAAAACTCCATAATCAAAGAACACAAAGGTAAAACACACATCAAAATACATGAAAGATTGGGAAAGAAGGCTCACACTCTTTCCAGGTAAAAAAATCAAGTCCTCAAAATCCAGCAAAGTTGCTGGGGGTCTCTAAGGTGAAGGGAATTAGCACATTTATGTGAATTCTCCCTAACAGAAATCCCAAACATCAGATTTGAAAATAATCAAGTCAGTGCTTAATTTGTGGGGGTGTTTGCCAGGGTTCAGCCCTTGCAATTATTTCGGAGCCCCCTGAACTTACTGTCTCAGCCTCAGTTCAATTAATATTTGGTGTCAGTCACCCAAGAAACATCTATAAAATCAGAAAAGAATGTTAACAATGTTTGTGTTTGAAGACACACTTAAACATGTGTCACATATCAAGAAACATACAATATTTTATGTCAAGTTGATTGGAATTTGTAAAATCACATATCTGCCATAGTCAGTACGTCCATTAACCCAATGAGCCAGTGGGAGTTGCAGCTTTAATCCCATACATGTTGACACTGAGGTGAGGAGCTGTGGGTCGAGGCAACAGTGAGTGGAATGTTACCTGTCCTGATATGTTATGGGTGTGCTAGAAAATATTTGAGCATTGGCCATAATTACTTTGTATATGGAGCGAAACAAATAACATCTTGAATTAAGCATCCTGTGAAATAAAATCACGCTTCCCCAGTTGTAAATGAAGAGGAATGGAATGAGTAACGCAAGGGAGTTGCAACATTTCCTTAAAAAAAAAAAATTCATTCATTATTCCCATTCAAGTTTTCTAATGGGAATAAGGGTCCACAGTTCTGCACCATACAATGAGCCTGGGTATTATAAACTTGCATTGTTGCAGTAATATCTCTTTCCACAAAACCATTGGCAAAAGTCAGAGACGCACCAGCCTGTCCTCTTAATTATTTCACTGCAGATGACGTAATCCCATTGGGGATTTGAATGATATGGTGGCATCATCAGTGTAAAGTAATATCCCTTACTTTAGGCCCTCTACGCACAGGGCATTTGCCTCTGGATAGGAAATTTTCCCAGATAACTCATTAATGAATTGGAGAATCAACCTTCGGGTTGACACGCACCCCCGGCATACCGCTGCCGTAATGGGAACTGGGAGATCCATCTACACCTCACACAGTTTATCACAATCAATATTGTCAAATGCCATTCTGCATCAATGAAGGCAAAATACAACGTGCTTTTGGTATGGAACACAAAAGCTTTGCACTATCATTGAAACTAAGAATCCCTTATCGATTGTTGACCTCCTCTTTTTGAATACTGCCTGGGCATCAGCCAGGCCTGACTCAAATCATCCCATGAATCGTGGCACTAAAAAATTCCCATACAGCTTAGGCAACCCGTCTATTAGAGAAATGGTTTGTTAATTTTTGGGTTTAACATAGAAATAGGAATAATTTCAGCTAAATGCCATTTAGTTGGAATATACTCGCCTGTGCTAAAATCGTTAGATTACAACGGTAAGAAAGAAACCCACATTTATTGTTAATACTTAAATACACATACATCTATGGGAAGCTTACATGAGCCAGGAGTCCTGGCAGACTTTTGGGACATTAGAGCTTGACCTACCTCAGAAATGGTGAAAACAAAGATTTTAGAGGTTTCATCAAGCACCATGGGTGAAGGTGAACAAGCACCTAGGCCATCTCAAGGTTTTTTGTTATTGTATACCAAATTAAAATGCTCAATCCAAATTTCCGTCTCTTTCTTTTCCTGCCCCCTCTAATTCCTCTGCATCATCCTATTTGACAACCACGTAGTGCTACATTTATTCTTACGTTCCCCACCTTAACCCTTCCAAGACAGGAATCCTGTTCTTGCCTCCTTTTGTCCACCTTCCACCTCTCCCCCCACTGGCCTCTTCTTCCCACCTACTATTATCCCTTTTTCTTTTTCGTCTTGAGACGTAAGACTAAAGCGTGATCGTTGACTCCTCCCTCGTCTTCTCTTCACATATAACCAACACTGCATGCATCTGTCATTTTCATCGCTACGAACTTTGTCGTGCTTGTCCTTTTCTTTCTTTTCTGATTGTAATAAAAAAGAAAGTTCAGCAAAGTATGAAGGAATGCACTTATATGCTGTGAGAGTAGCACTGTAAAAGGGCAGGGGGCTCTTTCTGATATCTGTGAAAATAAAAGCTTAATAAAATGAATCCATAAATCCTGGACCACAGGTAAGTATAATATTGCGTAGTGGTAGAGTGAAACGCAGTAAATAGGCCCTAAAAGCTTCCTTCTGCTTTAAACGTGTTTGAGCATTTTGTTCGCGGCAAAGGCCGCTGCAGCTGGTAAATTAGTGCAGAGTCTCTGATCCCAGGCCAGCATTAAGAGAAGCATACAGTGGTTGTTATTTTTCAAGGTCCCCAGTTTAGAGCTCACAGGTTCCGCCAGCAAATAATTAATACATGACAATTTTATAAATCAAAATCATTTATGAAATGCGATTTTCTAATGGAACCCGCAAGAACCTCTGCAGTTTTAAATCGCTGGTAGAAGGTTTTCCCTGGGAAAAGGGTTAGAGTGTCTCCGATATGCAACATTTATGCAGTAGTATGTCTGTGGTTCCAGGCTCTGATGGTGTCATGGTGAAGGACCAGTCTCATGGGAATGAGGATGAGGCCTCATACTCCCATTCTTATGTTCTCCACTTTCTTTGTATTGTTTTCAAGAGTCTACTTGGCCTTGCCCAAGCTTACCTCTTCTCTTTGGTCTCTTCCTACCCCCCCCATACCCCTCTCTGTTCTCGATCACTGTACCTCTTCTCTATACCTAAGCACCTTGGTTCATCCTCTCCTTTTCATTGCAAGCTCACCTTCTTTCAATCCTATCTGTCTCTTAATTGACTCTCTGTTTGCTTTGATCCTTATTTTCTTCCTTCACCTGTTTGTGTATGGTTTTATATTTCTGCTTTGTAAAAATACAGTTGTTCTATTACAGGCATATTTGGAGACAGGATTTGATATTAGAGTCACCTTAATTTGTAATCCGTCAAGAAGATTGTGGGTCTACTGCTGACATGAAATGCTCCTAGTTGTGTTGTGAGTGCACCTTCCTTTCTGACAACAAAGAGCTTAATAGAAATAATTAGTTTTTGCTATTTAAGTGCATTCGGCTAGCTTCAGAGATCTTAAGCCATTAATAAGATCATTTTTCACCTGCCTCCAGTCCTTGTCAAACTACCCTCTGCGAACACTACTATTTTCATTTATTAGCTTTCTGTGCAGGGAAATATAAGGACAATGGAGTTTACTAGATTTTGATATAAAACACAAGTCGGCCTGACTTGTCAAAAAGAGTAAGATTCAAGTAAAGGGGTTGGTTGCCAATTAATTTATTTTTTATAACTCTGTTTATTGACATGTTCATGAATAAACAACAAAACAATACAATCATACAAAATTTTGATCCATGCTACCCTTCCTTCTCGCAACCAACCTGACCCACTCCCCTTCATTCCCAAATCCAGTCTTGCCTTTCCAGCACTCCATGTCTGCATTTTATTGGAGGGTCTTGCCCTCCTCCTTACCTCATCACCTCCTCCCACTTTCCCCATATGTTCAGGTACTTCCCTGGCCAACCTCTGTTCCTATATGTTATTTCCTCCATGCTACGACAATGTTCCATACCTGTCTTCTAGTCCTCCATCTTGGGCATTTCTCTGGATCCCCACTTTGCCGCGAAGTCCCTTTTAACCACCATTGCAGCTATTGAAATCAGTTTGTTTTCCCATCTGCTCCCTTCATATTCCCCACTTGTGTGTGATAGTAGCATCTTGGGATCTTTACGTACTGTGCTTCCTTGCGCCCTTGACAGTTTATTGAGGACCTTTTCCCATTATTCGGATACAAATTGGCACTCCCAGAGCAGGTGGTAAAAGGTGCCTGTTGCATGCCTGCACTTAAGGCACATGTTACGTTCGGCTCTCCACATCCTGTTCAACCTGTCCCTCGAGTAATACACCCTGTGCAATATCTTGTACGTTTTCAGTCTCATCCGTGAGGATACAGTGGTCTGCAACAACATTTCCTCCACCCATTCCTCGCTTTCTAAGGTCCTGAGATCCCTTTTCCATGGGTCCTTCAATTGAGTCAGTGGGGAGGCAGTGAAATTATTAATGACCTGATATAGCGTGGAAATCACTTTCTCCTACAGCTCGTCCATGAAGAGTTTGACTTCCAGGGGACTTTTCTCCAGGAGGTCAAAATTACCCCAAAATTATACCATTATAGCATGTATCAATCACAGATATGTGAACTCTTCTTCTGGGGCCAGGCCATACTTCTCTCTTCTGGCCTGGAATAATATCAGCCCATCGTTTTCAATCACATCTCCCACTTTACTCATTCCCACCCTAACCAATCACAGTCCCGGGATTCATCACTTAGTGACTTTCTCTTTCATCCCATAGCTATTGTGCTTTATTCCTGTATCCAGTCTCTTCCCCGCTGGGGGTAAATGGTGCCACCCAGGGACCCCGTAGAGTATTTGCATTGGGTCTACTCCTTGCTTGGATACTAGCTCAAGTCTGGTGTGGGAGAGATTCCTCACCCCGAGCAACCATTCACTTGCAACCATCAGGTGGGCTTCCCAGAAATACTTTTTAATGTTAGATAGTTCAATCCCTCCTTCCCATACAGATCTTGTCAGTATGGTCATGGCTATTTGTGGGTTCTTATTACACCATATAACCCCCCCCTCCTCATGGCATTGATCACATCAAATTGTGTCTTGGGTATCCGCACTGGAGTGTTTTGTACGATATATAAACAACCAGGGAAGTGCCAGCATCTTGAGAACATTCATTCTCCCTATCAGTGTCACTGGCAATGCAGCCAAGTGCTTGCCGCCCTCTCTTAAACGGTGGATTAATGGGTCAAGGTTGCCTTCCAAGAACTTCCCTGCTTCCCGGTACAACTGTATCTCAAAGTATTTGAACCTTTCCTCATCCACCCGAAGGAGACAGCTCATCTGTATTTCAGATTTCCTGCCTATTACTGGCTTTATTACCAATTTGTCCCAGTTAATTTTGAGTCTGCAGTGTCACTCAAACACCCGCAATGTTTCTATTATTCTCGTGCCTGATCTTTCTGGGTCCCCCAAATATATGAGGAGATTGTCTGCATAGAAGGAGAGCTTGTCCTCCCAGTCCCTGGGCCATTTTAACCCTCGATCAGAGGGTCCAGTCTGATTCTCTGTGCTTATGGTTCAATTGCCATAAGGAATAACAAGGTTGATGGTGGGCATCCCTGTCAGGTGCCTCTCTGCAGCAGGAACATGCAAGATATGTGACCATTGACCATCACCTGAGCCAGTGGTCGTGCGTATCGTAGCCGTACCCACCCCAAGTAGTTGGGTCCAAATCCCTTCTTGGCCATTACCTCCCAGAGGCAATTCCACACTACAGAATCAAAGGCTTTCTCTGAATCTAGTACCATCACCGAGTAATTCTGAGAGCACCAATGCAATGTGTATCCTTCTCAAGCTCATCCGGGTAGTTCGCCCAGGCACAAAGGCGCATTGATCTGAGTGTATTAACCGACCTATCACTGGATGAAGTGTGCTTGCCATAACCTTCGCCAATATTGTCACCTCCACATTCAGTAATGAGAAGGGCTGACATGATGGACATTCGCTGGGAGGCCTCCCCTTTTTTGAATGACCACAATGGATGTATGAAGGCTCATAACTGCATTGGAAAGTCAAATGCGGTCACACTTTGATCGTAGTTTTGAGTGGCACTGTACTGTTCACGAGTGGGGACTGCCGCTTCTTGGTGTACATATTGGTTAGTGGCGTGTGGGAGCATGGGAACAGTTTATCATGAATATGTGTAATATTAGGCAACATGGTCATGATGGAGCATCAGGTCTGTTGGAAGCTGCAAGTTACATTTAGCATTTGTAATTTGTAATTGAGTGTTTATAACGCACTTAATAGCCAGAGATTTCTAAGTGCAGACCCGGGGATCAAACCTGTGTTACTCCACTTTGTCTTGCTTCCAAGGCGAGCCTGTTGCCCCTGAGCTATCCTCCCGGCCCAAGCATTGTGGATGGAGCGGTTTCTTTTAGGGTTGGGGTTATGTTGTGAATTAGTGGCGCATGTGGACACATTTGAGTCATCTTGAAACGATGTTGTGGATCACCAAATGATCTGTTGGGCACATTGGGGTGTTAGTGATGTGCACACGTTCAATAACAGCATGTGGGAAAGCGTATTTAGTTTGGGCACTACATGACACATATTGAGTTATTTTGTAATGAGTGTGTGGATCATTAGAGATTTTGTTGGGCACATTGGTGTGTTAGTCATAAGCTTGCTAATAATAGCATGCAGCAAAGTGCATTCATTGCAGGGTGTGCAAAGCAGGCAATATATGTTTTGAACTCTGCATATTATATGATTACTGTTGGAGATTATCGAGTGAGATTTGCACTGATGATTTGTTTAGCCACCCGAGAAAGATCTTAACAGATCAAAACATGTGCATGTAATGTCTGTGATATGGGGAAATTTTGGATAAACAAATATGATTTTTGTTCCAATTAATATGTAAAACCACTGTGGGAAAATTCAAAAGTCCATACTGAACACTATTTAAAAATGATTTTTTGAAAATCAGCAAAATGGATGGCTGGTCTTTTAACAATCAATAGGTGTTGGACCTAGGAGTGCAATAGCACCCCATTCATCAGCAGGTGGTTCTGCTGTTTGTGCATTATGTATTCCAGATCAGGAGAAACAATTGGGACACAAAGTGAAGGGGATGAACACTGGTGTGCTTTTGTTTTCTAAAATCACAATGGTGGCTGTCCTCAGGTCTTTCGAAATTCCCCTTTCTTCTGACTCTCTTGAAACATTTCCAGGATGGGCACACCCACCTTATCCCACACACATTTCCAGAATGCCTCAGGAATTCAGTTTCGTCCGGGTATTTTCTCCGGTTGCAGACTGTTTATTGCTGCTAAAATCTCTTTTATTATATTTTGGTCTAATTCTAGTTGGGTACTTTTCTTTCAGGCTTGACAGGGTGATGCCCATCTCGTATCTATCTATCTTGGGCGATCTCGTCCACTTCGGAGGATTCCACTCCCATCCCATCATTTATGGTTCTCACCCACCTTAATCCTTCCTCTCTCCTCTCTAGCCAAGCCAGCATCCGCCCCATTTTATCCTGTAATTCATATACCCTGGCTTGTGTAGCCTGTCTCAACCACCATATATTCCCCAGAAGCTTTTTGGCAACGCCCTTTTTGATTCTATATTCTGTGTTTTTACATGGCCCCTCTTCGTCTCGGCTACCTCTTCCTCTTTCACTTGTAGTTTCTACCATCTCTCACTTTCATGCACCACTATCGTGTCCTGCATCCTCACTCTAATTATTGTCTTATATGCTTACAATAACATGTCACTGCTGTTCACTGTACCCCTATTGAGATCAACGTACTCCTAAGTCCCTTCCAAGAGTTCCTTCTGTATTTTGTCGTTTCCTGCACAATATGCATTAAGTCTTCACTCTCCAAACATAACCTTTTCGTTCTCTTCAATTTAAATATATAACAGGGCATGATCTGAGCACCCCCTGGCTAAATATCTTGCCACCATTACACTACCAAGCAATATACAGGGCAGCAACAAGTAGCCCAGCCAGGACATTGAATTGTGGGCACCTGAGTAGAATGAAAAATGCCACTGATCAGGGTGTAGGTCTGTACACACATCTTGCAGTCCTGTTGCTTCTTGGAATGTTTCTCACTTTGTCCGAGGCTCTCCCCTGGGTCTCCCCAGCCCTTGCGACTACCAATTCATTCCCTTCTCTAGGACATCATTAAAAGCCCCTCCATCTATGGTGAGGTCAGCCCCGTGTTCTGCCAACGCTTCCTGTATTTCTGCCAGTATAGCTGTTTGTAGTGGTGGAGGGGCATACACATTAGCGATTAATAACGTCCTCTAAGATATTTTGTCTTATTGGGGTAAATTTGGGATTTGGTGGTATTTTCTTACCGTAAAAATATTGGTGGTAATTTGGTGGTAAATGAGTCTTGCATTTAGATTGGGTTTGGCATCACATTATCACTTTGGTACAATGTTGTAGGATTTCAGCCTGTTCATTTAGTAACACCACAGTTTCATTAATAAATTTCACTTGCTCATCCAATCCACCCCTAATTCCATCCAAGGTCTGTTGGATCATTTCCAGATCGTAATTCAATTGTTGTGCTTTGGCACTCAATGTCCCTACTGAAATGGCATTAGCTGTTGACATCGGAGTACCTATTACAGCTCCAATAATAGACATTACCAAGGAGACCACAAGCATTACTGCCCCTCTCTTTCCCCTCCTTTTCTTTATATCCCCTGAATTCACAAATGTCTTTTCTAATTGCATTAACATATCTCTTATTGTCTGCTTAGCGTCCTCTTTTCTCAATTCTAGCCAATCTTTATTCTGGTCGGTTATGATCCCAGTTTTGTTAATACATTTTTCAATCAAATTATCAGGATTCATGGGTATATATATATTCTGGAAAATCATTCTTCTATTGCCCATAATAAACCCAGGCGCTTCCTCCACTGTAATACCAGATGCTGGTCTGGGCTCAATGATAACCTGTGCTTCCATGGCTTTAAGATTCCCTGCAACCATAATAATCGTTAACCATGTTGCTGGTGCCATCATCAATGTTATCCGTCCTGCAGACTTGGTCTTCGCCCTCGCCTGGGGCTTTTTTGGAATTTCCTCCAGCGGACTCCAAGACTCCGTCATCTCTCGTGTCCTCCGGTCCTGCGACCTTCGACCCCAATCAAAGATCAATTATTTTTACTAAATTAAATAGAAAAGAGACAGATTAAGTACATATCACAACACCAATTTAACCCTTTCTACCACACAAAAACAAAATGTAGTCCAAAACATTCCGCTTGAGTCTTCTGATTTCTGAAACTAAGCACATGTTAGAGAGAAACAATAACAAACATATGACATCATACATCAAAACAATTTTCATGTAGAACATTTCAGCATTGTACCATAGTAATTCAACCTGATTCAGTACCTTATATCAATGTTTATCACCTATGGTATTTTCATCTACATTTATCTCTACAATAAACATATCTATATATTTGGCGTGGGACACTATGAAGACAGCCATCGTGTCTTTCTCTACATGTACTCAGCTGTCTCAACTTGCTCAAGTCTCCTGATTTCATGTTTCGGTAACAGGGCTTAATTTGGTTAACATGAACAAATTGCTCTGTCACCATTTCACCCTCTGTCTTCAATATTTTGTAAACTACTGGGGACACCTTATCCACTATTCGAAGTGGCCCTTGCCAGTCTGCAAGAAATTTAGAATTTTTATGCTTACCTTTTCCAAAATGGAATTTATATACCTGATCCCCTACATTATACTCTTTCACAGAAGTCTTTCTATCATAATATGACTTTGCACTGTCAGCAGCTCTTTCCAAATTTCGCTGCACAAATGCAAATGCATATTGTAAATGCTTCCTCAGTTCTTCCACATATTCGTGAAATGTAGATGCAGTCACAAGTGTCTGCTCATATGTCCTGTATAATAAATGGTATGGCAGTACCATTTTCCTACCTGTCAACACCTCATGAGGACTGATACCTGTCGCTTTGGCCAGACCTTACTCATTAAGGCGCTTGTGAAATGACTCCCTCTGTCTGACTCTATTCTTTGTGGTAATCAAAATCTTGAAAATACATGATTTACTAGTAATGTAGCTGCTGTTTGTGCACTGCAATCTGGTGCAGGGATGCACTCTACCCATTTCAACATCAAACAAACCACGGTCAAAAGATAACGGTTCCCCCTACTCAATCTTTTTACAAGCCCTACATAGTTGATTTGCAAATTTGACCATGGAAGAGTCAAGCCTCTTTTCATCAGTGGAGCTCTATGCATTGGTGAAGCGGAATTTAAATTGGGCACATACCAGGCAACCCCTAGTGTATAATTCCACATCTTGGGACATATGTGGCCAGTAAGCATAATCTTTCAGTATTTCTAAAGTCTTTTGTGAACCTCTGTGTCCTGCAGTTATTGCATCATGTGCATGGTGTAGCATTAGCCCTCTTAATGAAATGGGGTACCACCCACTGTATCTGTCCTGTTATGGATTCCCTGATCATAAATCCATCCTGTAGTCTAATTCATTTTTTATTCTTTAATAACACTCTCAACTCTTCTTTCCCTGTACAATCATTTTCAGTTAAAGGTTTTGTTCAGGGTCCATCAAATGGTTATAATAGATCCCTTATATTGGATCCTCTTTTTGCGCTTTAATCAGATTTTGATCTGGTGTATCATAACTCCATTGCACTACTGGTTGTTCTACCTCTTTTGGAGCCTTAGAGCGTGTAACTCCATCTATTTGTATTTCACCAATTAAGTGTTCAATGGGTAACAATTCTCCCATAACAGCCCCAATCTCGGCTAAGTGGTCTGCTTTATCATTTCCTTCCTTATATTCTCCTGGAGTTTTTAAATGTCCACAAATTTTTCTCCAATATATTGTTAAATCATTCTCTGACACTAATTTGTCTATAGCCTGTATAATCTTTCCATGTTTGAGGGGCTTTTTATTATATGTGATCATGCCTCTTGCTTTCCAGCCAGTCAAATATTCTACAAAACTATTTTGTGCATAATCAGAATCAGTCACCAGGACAATTTCACTGAATTTATTATCAACTGCAGTAGTAATTGCTGTATAAATGGCTGCTAATTCTGCTACCTGGCTACTCCCAGACCCAATTCTCATCCCTATACTAGGAATGTCCTCACATTTCAACCATACATTTCCTATCCCTGATACCAACTGTTTACTGCTATCATTCTCAATATGAAAGTCACATCCATCAACATATACATTTGGTTCATTCTTACATGTATTTTAATCAAAAGCTTTGTGTGGTGATTGTTCAAACTCCTGCAAGCTAGATTCCACCTCTACTGCGTCTGATACACATTCAGATGCACAGTCATGTAGATCTGCTTATCCTTGAGCAACTGGGCTCTTTTATTCTGGCCATACCTCACATCTACAGGAAAGCCTTGCAATGCCAATGTCCATGAAGTAATTCTGGACTGTGCTAGATTGCCTGACCTAATCCTTTTACTCTGTAAAAACTGCAATGGTTGATGATTTGTCTCAATGATTACCTTTTCTCCTTGAACAATGGGGTGAAAATGCTGCAACACCCACACAGTGGTCAAAAGGGCCTTTTCACATTCACTGAATTTGGTCTCAACCTGGGAAAATGCCTTACTTGCATAAGCAATGGTTTTGTGGTTCAAATCATGTTTTTGAGATAACACTGCTGACATACAATGTTCAGTGAAACCTATTTCTATAAAGAAAGCTCTGTTTTGTATGGGATACGCTAAACATGGTGCCTTTATGAGACATTCCTTCAATTTAGCGACTGCCTCAGATTGCTCCTTTTCCCGTTACCAGGGTGTATTCAGCTTCAATAGTTTAGTCAATGGTTGAGTAATTTCAGCATCATTTTCAATAAATTTCCTGTTATATCCTGTCATTCCTAATAAACTTTTTAAACCTTTCACATTTGTAGGATCTTTCAATTTCTGTATGGCCTCCACCTTTTTCTTTTGTGGATTTAGCCCATATTCAGTTACCTCATAGCCTAGGAAATTCACCTTTTTCTTGCACCATTGGGCTTTCTGCAAAGATACTTTGGCACCCGCCTTTTGCAATTGGTCAAGTACATGTCTAATTTCATCAAAATGGCTTTTCAAGTTTTCATTTTTTATCAAGAAATCATCCACATAAACTATAGTTCCTCTTTCTGCTACATCAGGCATAGTCTTTCTCAAAAATATGCCAAATTCGCTCCCACTATTGACATACCCGAATGGGGTTCTAGCACATGCGTATTGCGTTTTATCAAATGAAAATGAAAATAAATTTTGAATATCCTCTGCCAGTGGCACACACCAATATCCAGATGTGAGATCTTATGTGGTAAACACCTTTGACCCATGCACTTGAGCAAGGCCTTGATCAATGAATGGCAGTGGCCATCCAGACACTGACACTCTTTTATTTAACTCTCTCAAGTCTGTACACAGACGCCATTGACCATTTGGCTTTAACACACCCACAATAGGAGTGTTGGAGGTACTATGAATGGGCCTGATAATTCCCAGAGACTCCAAGTTTTTAATTATCTCTGCCAATGACTCTAAGTATGCCAGTGGCAATCGATATTGGCGCACAAATACTGGATTTCTACAACATCCCTCCGGTAATGTGGCAACATGTAAATTAGTTAGGCCGCAATCATATGCATCTTTGGCAAAACGTCTTTAAATTCCATAAATATTTTTCTCAATTAATTCTTATCCTCTTCGCTATCACATGCATCTGCTAACAGAATCTGCTCCTCTACCCTTTTTGAAAATTCAGGGAAATCCTCCAGTGGCGGAACTTCTGTGCTTTCTTCCAACTGTGTGGCTGTATCTCTCTGTAAAGCTGCCACTTCTAAATATTTTGGCATATCAGCTTCCATTTCAATGCGCTGATTTTCTGTTTCATTTTCATTCAACTTAAATACTATACAATTCTCCATGTGACAGCACACTGTCTCATTGGAATCATAAGGGTACACAGATTGAATTTTGAAGATCCCTTTCGGTTGAGAATCCAGATACTCTGGCAACACATCCTGTGCATCTACATATCTCTCAGGGATATTTCCAATCACCATGTTATTGAAATCGGCAGCATAATGTGATTTTTGTATGGCCATTCCTAATAAAGAATTCTCTTCTAAATGAATAGCCTGACATCCTTTATTATTCACCATAATTTTGACAGACCCTTCTCCAACATCTATCAATGGGGTGCATTCATAATCCAGGCCTTCCTGTTTCATGGATTCATTCAAGCACACAAATGCATCAGAATCTTTCATTTGCTGTCCATTCTGGCACTTTAGTGTTATAGCAACCTGCTTGGTGAATGCAGGAATAGTAATATCCTTCTTCACCTGTAATTCAATTGCATATGGTACCAATTGTGCACAATGATAAGCCTTTCTCTTATCTTCAAATTCAGGTGCAGGCCCGCCTAGCTGGGACCATACTTTTTGGTTAAGAAAATCTAGCACCATACACATTCTGTGCATGATATCATTGCCCATGTAAAAATCATTTTGTGTTCCACTCACTATCCACACATTGTGGTAGATGGTTTTTTGTCCAATGTTAATCTTTAGCATGCACCTTCCTGCAATTCGATTTTCAAAATGTGTATTGTCCAAACCAGAGACATATTGGTTTCCAATTCTAAATTTTGGGATCTCCTCCCTTTCCATTATCCTCTGCAGTAATTTCTTATTAATAAAATTGATTTCCTGTTCAAGCGCCAACGTAGCTTAGAATGGCCATTTATACCAATGTGAATCCATGGCTGTTCATCTTCCATGTGTATTTAAGCAAGGGTGGTGATGTGTTTTTCTGTGTCTGCTATAGGAATAGTGTTCTGTTTGCATTTCTTCTCTTTTAAATAGAAGCGCAATGTGTTCATCTATTTCAGTTTGCCATTTCTTCCTAGGATCCAAATAAATCTGCACAGATTGTTTTTCTTATTCACTTTGCATTTTATCCCGACACATCAAAATGACAGTGACACTAGGCACACAGCTATTCTGTAGGTATACCTCCACTGCATCATTCGTTTTGGCAACAGTATGGCATTCACTTACATTGCTGTTTTGGTACTATATTTTCTTATGTCTTAATGGTTTTTTGGTTAAGGACCACAGTACCCCATCTATGAGAGGAGACAATCTTTTTAGGCAATCTGTTCCCATTAGGAATGGAATTTCACAAATAGATGTGATCAACACTTCCTGTTTCATTCTGTGTTTTCCTATCTTTATGTCAACCTCGGTAACACCCACGATAGGCACCTAATTACCGTTAAAGTTATGCACTGGGCCTTCACTCTGTCTCACTGTGATCTGATTCTGTGGAGATCTTCCTTCATTGATACGTTTTACCAATTCTTTGGGCATAATTGTGGCCTGTGCGCCTGTGTCAATCATGGCAAATGTATTGCATTTTTCTTCCACAGCAATGGGACCATAATATCTGTCTTCAACTTCCTCTAACACTCACAAAAAGTGTGAATTCTTTCTGATTTCAGGATTCACTTTTCTCTGACCTTTTTCACTTTTGGCTAAGCACATTGGTAAATGAAAGGACATTTTTCCCTCCTTTCTGTCCATTTCCGTTTGAGAAACCTTACTCATTTCCCCATATTCAGAGGTCCTTTGGAGTGTGGCCACTGTTCGCCCTTCCATCCGGGGATCATCAGAGTTCACACTACAATCCTCCAACTGAATGTGCGTAGAAACATTACTTGATAACTTTTCACTTTCTAATTCTGGGCATTTGTAGGTATTTGGCACAATACCAATCCTTTGAACTTCCTCAAAAATCTGTGGCTCAAAGAACTCTTCAGGTGACTGATTTGTACCCTCCTTTTGAGTACT
Source organism: Ambystoma mexicanum (assembly GCF_040938575.1). Classification (NCBI taxonomy): domain Eukaryota; kingdom Metazoa; phylum Chordata; class Amphibia; order Caudata; family Ambystomatidae; genus Ambystoma; species Ambystoma mexicanum. The sequence continues at coordinate 1,140,838,087 of NC_090937.1, forward strand.
TATTCTTCCTGCCTGTATTTTGTTAGTGTTTTGATTGTCTAGGGATAGCGTTCTAACATCCCCACTTACTCCCTAATCAATTGTATTACCCATGCATGAGCTGTCTTTCTTAAATCTGTCTCTTTGTTCTTTTGGAATTTCATGTTTTCCTTTTACATTTGTGCAAATCTCCAAAGTTTGATTTAACTCCAGGTTAAACCAAACTTCCTTTTTACATGTATTTGCAATTTCTGTCCCATGTTCATTTGCCAGTATTTTCATTTTTAAATCATTAAGCATCTCAGAGTCATTATGCAAAACCAGATCAGGGCAATCTGTCTTTTTAGCAGTGCAAATATCATGAATATTTAGTCACTTATTATCAGAACCCACCCGGTCATTGTTATGGCCTTCTGCCCCCTCCTTTGATGACTGTTTTTGAACCGTACATAGTTTTCCTATTTGTTCAGCCAACATTTTCAAATGGGCCTCGAGACACTGGAATCTTTCCATCTCTCTAGAATTTTCTCTCTGCTGCCTATGTCGATATAGGTTGTTTTCCCCCTGATTTAATCTATTCTGATATCTCTCAGGAGAGGGATTTCTATTGGGGTTGTTTCTGAACTCTTGATTCATGTGGGGCGGGGAGCGGGGTGTACCTATCCTTTGGTTGTAGCCCTCCGGTGGCGGTGATTGATTGTATTGACGTGGGGCATAATTCACACTGTGTCTCATGTCCTGTCTCTCATTTTGTGAGTGTTGTCCCCTATGCTGATTCCCATTTTCAGTAAATCGATCCACATATCGGGGTCTGTCCTCATTACCATATATCATAGTGTTGGGTCAAATCTGTTCTGTGTCCCCAATGTCTGGTAGGGACCATTATTTCTTTGATCCTGGCTTTGTCTCTGATTATTGTTCATACCTGACATATCAGGCTGATATCCTGCCCGGGGCCTGTCTCCTAAGTACCTAGGGCTAATGTAGCTCTCCCTATTACTAGGATCATGTGATTGAAACATCGGTGCAGGGAGCGACAACCTCTGTTGATTACCCCTATGTTTGGGTATCACATTATTTTACCTGGACTTTGAGCGGACATAAGTGACATTTTAGCTGACCTGATCTCCATTACTGCTGCCGAGGATTCTTTAGATTTTGGTCTAGTATCTTTCTTTTTATCACTCTCTTTACCTTGACAATATAGCACTTCATATAGTTTTGTACTTTGGTGCACAATCCACTCAAGGGACTTGTCACAATCAAATTCACGACTAACTGTGATATAATGGAGCTAATAACGGGCCTGTTACAAACAGGCCCGTTATTAGCTCCATCCCATTGAGCACTATGGGGGCTCAAATGGGAATGGTGAATGGTTCTGTGCATGAAGAATTACCGGGTCCTCCAAGGTCGGAATGACCCGGTAATTCCTCATTCACAGACCCCGGTATTGGAGCCCAGTATGGAGGCAGCCATGGCGCTAATAGCACCATGGCTACCTCCATACTCATAATGAGGCCCCATGTGTTTGTATTGTTCTATCTTAGTAGCTGCAAGCTGAAACGTGACTTTGCACTGCAGACACAAACCCTGATTCATGGAACCGTGCCAAGGATATTTTTGTAGTGCAAAGTCTGAAGTCAGCGCATAGTCATTTTTGCAGTACAAAATGACTTGCACAGCAAAAATACACTTTGCACAGTTCCATGAACCAGGGTTTGTGTCGGCTGTGCAAATTCACTTTTCAGCAGTGCAAATTCACTTTGAACTGGGCAAATATTCCATGAAGCAGGCCCTATATCTTTTATGCATAAATACTGACATTGACATTTCATATTTTCCAGCATGGGAGTGCAAAGAATGTGGCTAAACATAACCATGCATAACTATTGAATTGTTAGATATTGTGCACATGTTAATGAGTACATTACAAGAATTAGTCACCATCATGATTAATGTCCATAGTTAAACACAACAGCATTCTATCAAGTGAAGTACAATATGTTTGACACACTGGTAAAATGCTGACACGAGTGGAAGCATTAAGAAATATTTCGTTTTTATTCTCCACATTGGGTATTTCGTGAAGCCTCGGAAATATGTATTGTACAACTGTCCTTGTGTCTATTACTAACATGTGTAGTATTGTCCTAGTACATCTTTCTTGTTCTTTGTAATACAATCCACCACGTTTTTCACACAACTTATGTTTATTTGACATATTGTGTCAGATGTAATAAACTCTTGCTGTATGGAAGCTTGTAAAGCCTAGCAGTGTTACTTTAAGCTGAGTGCCCACAGTTTATATTTGGTTTAGTGAACTATCTTCAGTAAATTAAGGTGTGTACTCATTTTAAGCAGGTTCTATATATCAACTCACTGGTGGATGAAGTACATGTGTAGGTTTGTTCTGAGCTAAGTAAATCAATGTCATTTTTCTTGTAGTAATGTTATTTCATGCTATCTGTAGGGTTGTAATATTGTTTGCCATTTGTTAGCTGGGCATGCACAGATGGATGAAGTGTGTTATTAATGCAGATGTTGATAAAACTGAATGTATTTTAAAGTGCGCGTTGTATGAACGTTGTATGTTTCTTGAAGACCTTTGAAACCCTTTTAATGGCGATTTGAATTTGATTCTTTATTTCTTATGTTGTTCAGCATGTTGGGCTGAAATTCGTACAGATTTACACAGAATGGCTTTGTATTCTTTAATCAGTATGTATTTTCAGCATGTCAGAGAGAAAGGTTTATTTATGAATTCATACATGCAATTCGTACATTAGTTTTACCTTTTTCTAGTCTTATTTTTTCAAATGTACATGACAAAAATATAGATATATTTCTATTTCTTCTGTACTTGATATATCAATTACGTGTGAGTTTTTCCAAATGGGATAGTAAGCTTTACCTTTGTGGTAAAAACTGAGGTGGCTTCTGGTCCCGTGACCAGGCCCTGCCACTCGGCTGCTCCACACACCACCAGTTTACATGCCTTCCAGGCATCTACCTAAGAACTGTAGGCCAGTATCAGGAACACAGCAATGAATAGGCTGCTGGTCAGGTGAATGGGCCCTGCCACTCAGCTGCGCTGCACACCACCAGTTTTCGCACCTCCCAGTCTTCTACTTAAGGAATGTAGGCCAGCTTCAAACAGACACCATTGAGTAGGCTGTTGAACCTGTAACAAGGTACTGCCACTCAACTGTTCCACCCTCCACCACTTTAGACACCTTCCAGGCATCTACTTACACCCTGGCAAGCTACGCTAGGAAACCTCCTAAATATCACCATTGCCCCATCCAACACCAATGGACCACACGCACACCATCTCTAATGCTGATCAATGTTCGCTCAGCAGTCACTCATGCTGCATATATCGCGGACCTCATCCCTAAAACATGGTTTACTCCATCCTCCCCCCCATGTTTCTGACATCCTACTACCCCAAGGCTACTGCATCCAACATGCCGACCAGCGAGGAAGGGCAGGAGGTGGGGTGGCAATCATCCACATGAGCTATTAGCTATGCACCATCATTCTCTCGCACAGAACAAGCTTGTTCGAATCCCTCACATGCCGGTTCCCTTTATCTCGCAAGGAATCCATCACCTTCGACCTCATCTCACAGGAGCGAGCATTTCATTGCAGACATCTCAAACTCATTCTCCTCTGCCAAAATAGCACACGCTAATGATGTCATTTTCTGAGATTTAATGTCCCTAAGTCTCAAGCCAACAACCACAACTGAAGCATGCTTTATAAACGGTTCGGATCCATGGACCTTTAGCAAATTGTGCTCTCCCCACGCACAACAAAGGCAGCATCCTAGAGTTGGTATTTAGATAATTCACCCCTGATAACCTATGCAGAATTGATCACGTCACCATCCCACTATCAGTAACCAACTCGACTACAGCCGACAAAGGTCAGGTTAAACGCCCCCTCACTTCATGTCGCTACTTAAAAACCTTCCCGGTCAATGAGCTAGAAGCAAACTTTGCAGGTGTCCCACCACAGGGAATGCCTCAGTCCTCAACAACTCTTCTATGGAAATGGTGGACACTCATGCCCCCCTAAAAAAAACATATGCCCCCTTGTTACACCCCGAGCTTGCCTCCAACAAATGTCCTGTCAGAGCCCTGGAGAAATGGTGGCACGAAAACTGTAACCCTGGAGACCTCACCAACCTCAAATCTCTCGACTGCAAGCATAGCATTTTGATAACTAAGGCCAAAGCTGCTTGCTACTACCTCAGGCACCAACGTGGCAGTCCCCAAATGAAGGGGATTCTTAAAGTAGTGAAGTTTTGTACCAAACCTTCACCAGACCCTGAGGTACTAGCAACTCAGGATAAATACGACGGAATCAACAACTTTTTTTTCTGAAAAACAAAATCTGAGAGATCATCGAATCAACCTCCCACACCATTAGCACCCTGTGCAACCCTGCACACACTGCCCCTCTGGACTGAACTCTCTCCTCTCTGATCTCCTCCCAGACCTCTTAAACATGATTGCTTCCCTCACAGCTACTTCCTACTGTCACAATAAAATCCTGGCCCCCATAATTAAACAATTGATGGCCCGGCACTCAGTGCGCTCATCAGCATCATTAATGCCTCCCTCACAGAAAGGTAATTCCTGGCCACCCTCAAGAATGATCTCACATGACCTCTTTTGAAAAAAACAACCCTAAATGCAGACGACCTAGCCAAGTACAGGCCCATTACGAATCTACCTTTTATTAGTAAAATCGCTGAAGAAGTAGTGCTTCAAAGCTACTCGCCAGAATTGAACAACGTCACTTCCTAAATCAGTGTCAGTCAGGGTTCTGCCCCAATAGCAGCACCTAGGTGGTGGACGATGGCTTCCAAATAATGGGAAAGGGGGAAGTTGCCTCCTTACCCTCCTTAAACTCTCAGCTGCATTTGACACCATTGACAACGACATCCTAATCTCCCTGCTCACTTGCCAGATACGATTCTCTGGCACTGTCCTGAATTGGTTTACCTCTTACCTTTCAAGCAGACACCAAATCATCCAGATGAACTTGTTGAATTCTAACCGACTCCTAGTTTTCTGAGGAGTCCCCCAAGATGCCATCTTCTCATCAATCCTTTTTAATCTTTACATGGAGCCCCTGGGCACACTTCTCAAAGATCCAAAAATAGTCATCCACCAATACGTGACCAATACTCAGCTGTACTTGTGAATAAAAAGCCCACAGGACATCAGTCCTCTCCGCAATTACCTAGCCATCATCCAGTCCTGGATGTCAAATGCCTACCTCAAACTTAGCCCATCCAAGACTGAATTAGTCCTCCTCGGTCCCCTCGCTAAACAACAACTTGTCCAACAATGGCTCAATGTTATGGCCTAGAAAGATTTGATCCACAACTCTCGCACTCAGCAAAATCCTTGGTCGTCACCCTTGGCAGCAGCCTGTCATTCCAGAAATGTATAGCAAAGAAGGCCCAAACAGCCTTGCTCCAAATCTCTGCCCTTTCCAAAAGAAATGAAACCCTTTACTCCACTGCAGGACTTCTGGACCAAATAGGATTTAATATGATATGATATTATATGGCATTTATAACGCACCTATACACAAGTGTTTCAAAGGCCATAGTTTAGGCCCTGGTGGTATTGCACATTGATGGGGGAAATGCCCTCCTGACAGGGCTCCCAGCTGCTCACATGGTTCCCCTAAAAGCAGTTCACATTGCTGCATCACGTCACGACAAATAAAGCAGTCCTTTTTGAGAAAATGTGTTTGAAAATCTATTTCCCTTTGAATATCCCCATTACAAGCAAATGAAAAATGATGCTTTTTCCAAGTTATCATAACATTTAAATACATTTGTGAATCATTTAGGAAATGTGGCATACAGCATCGGATTGGGCATGGTCAGTTGCTCACCAAACGTGGTGTAGATCCATTGATGAGTTTAAAATTTTTAGTGAAACATATGGTTGGTGAACAAAACAATAAATATCTAAAAAGTGTGCAGGTTATAGGCCCGAAAGCAACGATAACTGCACCACTGCCATTGTAAAACAACCATACTCTGCCCATGGCACTGCTTCTAATGAATGGCTCTCTGCATGGCATTTGCACAGACAAATCTTGTTTTGCATTTAATTATTACATTTTTGCAGTTAGGATGGCTCGCTTGGCATGCACATGAAATATGAACATACAATACATCTTTTTTTTTAAATTATGTATTTTTCGTTGTTAAAGTCTGGTTTAAAGTATTTATGGCTATTTTAACATTGCTGCCAACACCACAGGCCACTTTATCCATTTTCAGGTTTCTGATCCACTGGCCAGTTACCGCTCTGTCTCAGGTATGGCCTTCTGACTTACTGTAGTCACTGCCAAGCCATTGAAGAAGTCACTGGGCCTGGCCTGCGTCCATTGTACCTGCCCCTTTATGGTGTATGACAATGGTGAGTGGACACTTTTTCCAGGACATGCCCTTCAGCCATGCCCCAGGTCCAACCAAGCCACTGGTCCTAGCCAATTTAGCCCTATTGCAGGACCGTGGACACTGTTCATTTGCCACAACAAGTTAATTAATTGCATTTTCAACAGAAAAGGATGTATGTCAATCATTTGTGAAGATGACTTAACCACCAGAAGCATTGCAGACCACTATGATATCCTTGAGGCGCCATTTCCTCATTGCCAACATTGTCATGCTCTCAGAATGACAACCATCTTAGATAGTGTAGGCATCAGAGTATGTAATGGTCATCTTGAGGGCAAAGAATCTGCTGCACCAACACCTCCAGCTCCCATTTTGATTATATTATGTAAGACATCACAGGTTGGCCATACACATCCAAAATGGAAGTGGAGATGTGATCTAACAGTGACCATTCTGCATTAATGAGAACTGTGACTGTGAAGGCAGTCGATCTATCGTGTTTTACTCTGAGTTGAGACTACTGCCGTTAGAGCTAGTACTAATCATTGCAGGTTAAATTGGGATTCTGTAGACGTATCAAGCACCCTCACAGCAATTAATTGGCAAGCACTAGCACTGAATCCCCTAGGTAAGTAAAATACAGGACGACTGATGGGGGAACACAGAACAATGAAGTGCTTGACGTGGAATGTCAATGGCCTTATTGACAACTTTAAGAGGGGACTGGTGAAATGTTATATACAGGATTAGAAAGCAGAGTTGATACTACTGCAGGAAACTCATTTGACAGGACGATGTGTACATTTTTAGGGAGAGGACAATATAAAGTGGTGTACAGGGTATCACAGGGGATCTCGGGGAGTGGCACCACTAAGCTATAAATCTATTCCTTTCCAGGTTAAATCATGATAAGAGGTAGGGGGACTGTAAGGAGATGTATAGCATTTTACAAAATGTAATGGCATTTTTATTGCAAAATATAGTGGCATTTTTTTATTGCCAGCAGTAGTATAGCATATTTTTTATAGCATTTTACCAAATGTAATGGCATTTTGTATTGCAAAATGTAGTGGCATTTTTGTTGCCAGCAGTAATATAGCATTTTTATAGCCAGTATAATATTTCCTCATTGGCAGTATGCAAAGTACAGAATTTACAACACAGGCAAGCCCAACTTGAAACTGCAGATAATGAAATGCATGCATAGAAAATCATGAAGTGCACCATTTTTGATGCCTCATACATGGAGACTACATTAAATTATATAACTGACTAACATAATTAACACTGCTAAAATACTAATTCTAACCTCTTTAGCATTATAATGTAGTCTCATATGCAAATTGAGGTGAAAAACCATGTTTTAGTGGCACTACTGAAATTAATTTTTAAATGCACACTGGCGTTTTATTCAGCTTGTGGAGAGCAGAAAGAATGCTGCAGCAGGAAACAGAATGAAACATGAATACAGGGAGGCTTGAAGCTTTCATTGTGCTGAACATGAGGGTTGATACAGAACACATTCTTATTAACCTGATTGGGGGAAATTATAGGCAGACATGCCACATCAAAAGGGGAAGGATATGAGCTTTCTTGATGACAAAAAATGCAGAGAGTAGTTAGTTCAGGCTGAGAATACTGATGGAGTTTCAAGGGGTCGGAGTGCTGGCTGTGAGAGATATCTCGCTGTGCTCCCCACACAAGATTACAGAAGCATTTCGCGCTGACACTGGGCCTGCATTTGCGAAAATAGCAAGGTCGTGCTGGGAACTTCAAAGAAATAATAATCTTGGTAAGAGATGTGCCAAGTGAGGGCTGTATGAGTGGCTGAGGTTTATTACAGGGCAGGAAGTCACTGCATGTTTATTTTTCGTCATGTTCAGAATGTGGGAACATTAACCCATGTTTCAAAAGACCTGCTTGTTCTGTTTTGCTTACTTATTTGTATTCCAGGTGACGATGCAATGTACCCATGGTAAGAATTAATGATGTGTGGATAAGATGTCATATAATGAGTGTATATGAAAAAAAATGGGATTTTGGTGTCATATAAATGAATTCACAGATACAAAAATGAGTGAAGTATACAGGGGAAGTTCATATCTGTTCAGTAGTGCATTTGCCAATTTACTATTGCAGGAAAAATAACAAACAAGAGAAGATTTGTGTTCTCTATGATGAATGTTTCTTTCCTTGCATGCTGATGGGAAAGGATCTAATACATAGATTACTGGATGTATATAAGCAAGTGATACCAGCCACAAACTAAAGGTGGCGCTCTAAATAAAATCATTGGGTTCTTATAAAGTGCATAGGTCTGGAGCTCTCTACAGACAACTAGGGGGTATCTAATAGAAAGGAAAGTTTTGTTTTATGATGGGGTTATAGTATAAGTAAGAAAACCATGCTCACCACTATACCACAGGAATAAATACCACAAAACTAAATACCACTAAAATTACCACCAATATAAGCTAACAAGGTATGGTCACTTAAATAATGTGATGCCAAACCCAATCTAAATGCAAGACTAATTTACCACCAAATTACTGCCAATATTTTTATGGTACAAAAATACCACCAAATCCCAAATTTACCCCAATAAGACAAAATATCTTAGAAATAATGGTGCGTTGGCAGGGAACGTGACTGTAGAGCACCTACTGGGCATGGCAAGTGTGTCTAACACTACCATATGTGCATTAAAGGGAGGCCATTTTATGAGAGCAGTGTGACACTAGAAGTGAATGTCTCAAATGGAGGCCACATTCCCAGAGTTAGTGCAATATCTGGAGGCAAAGTTATATGCACATGGGACATGGTCATCAAATAACGCCACAGAGTGGCATGACCGTATCTATGGTGAAGTGCAGAAAGAACCATTGGACAACGTTTTGCAGAAGGTAGCATTATCCAGGTCTGTCTTTTGAGATTATTAAATGCTGCTGATAAACATGCAGAGAAAGATTGTCTGATACGCCTATGTGCCAAGACATGGTTCATTTTAAATAGGTCTTTGAGAATACAAGAAAATGATGCCAAGCTTATTAGCAGATTACAAGTTGAACTGGATGGAGCTAGTGAACACGAGGAACAGTTAAGAGCAGAACTAGAGGTATGTCAAAAGGACATGCAGTCAAAATGTAGTGATCTTGACACTCAATTGTCCCAAAGAAAGAAACAGTTTGAGGATAGTGAGCAAGAATTAAAACACTTGAAAGGGTTGGTAGATCATATTAGACAAGATAAACATTAGGTTATTTAGGAAATGCAGATTTTACAAAAAGAACATTTTGAGAAAGAAAGTGATCTTCAAAATGCTGAACAAGAGATAGTTAAAATGTTTCAAGAAAGAGACAAGAGAGGCAAAGAATTCAATGAATGCCAAATGCAAATGAGCGATATGCAAAATGTGATTAATAAGATGGGTGATGAAAAGAATTACTTGCGTAAGGAGGCAGATCGACTCCTTAAAAAGTGCAAGGATTTGGAACAGCAAATATGCATTTCCAGGTCCCAGGACAAACGACAGGGCACCACATTCAATGGAGTTGAGGTGAATTCTATTCTACACGGAGAGATATTGCCCCAGTGGCTGTGCCGGTGTCTGAACTTGGTTGTAGCGCTCTTGGGGAATTTGACACACCCATTGGGGGCCGCCACCAATCCCATACACCTGAAACAAGGGTTGAATCACAAAGTAGTTCAATCACAAGTATCGTAATAAGTAGCCCTATCAAAATAATGAAATCAATCAAGGCCCTAATCAAACCATTCAAAAAAGGAGGGGAGTGCTGCATAGAAGGGTTCATAGTGATAATATCGAATAAAAAAATCTCGAAAACAAAAATCTCGAAAACAAAAGGCCGAAAAAAAAAATATCGAATTTTTTTTTCAATGCGTTTTTTTTCAAAATGGGGGGGGTTCCCCCCCAACCCCCCTTTTTTCATTTTTTTTTTATTTTACCCCTTTATTTTACTTACCTGACCCCAAAAACATATATAAATAAATAAATAAAAAATTCGATTTTTTTTTTTTCGATATTTTTGTTTCGTGCTTTTTGTCATTCGAGATTTTGTTTTCGAGATTTTGACTGACCACCGCATAGAAGACCACTTAGAAGCGGTGCACAATATATTTAAAGCCCTCCAGATACCTAAGGAACAATACAGACAATACTTTCATTTAAAGGGATGGTTCGCCCAAAATGTTTTATTTCAAAAATAGAAAGGCAATATTAAAAAAAAACGATTGCCATTTTTTTTTCCAAGTCCCTATGTAAAATTTTGAGCAATTCAAGCTCAAAATTTGCAAAAGCAAGCACATGGGTGCAACCATTTTGTGAAATGGATGCCCGGCTGTGCTGGCTTTTGCTTTTGCGGCACTAATGAAGGAAAAGCCAGCCAGCTGTAGTAAACAAAAGCTACCACTGGGTGGCTTTTCCTTCAATGGTGCCGGGACTCAGAGGACGCGGACCGGAGACTACAGGCAGAAAAGCTGCAGCTGCATCTTGGTAAGTGCTATTTTTTTTTTTTTTTTTAAATAAGCACTAGCTGCAGTTTTTTTTCTAGGTTTTCCGGGCTGGAGGAGCCCGGAAAACTTAGAAATAAAACTGCAGCTTTAAAAACGTTGTATTTATGTTTGCGGTCGCTTTTGAAGCGACCGCAAACATAAATACAATGTTATTGTGTTTGAAAATGCTGCGGTTTTTCTTTCTAAGTTTCTCAGGCTCCTCCGAGCCTGAGAAACTTAGAAAGAAAATCTGCAGCGTTTTCAAACACAACCACGTGGTGTTTCTGCCTAAATCTGCTTTCCCATTTGGGAAGCAGATTTAGGCAGAAACACTGCAGCATTTAGCATTGCAGAAAACAACTGTGTAGTGTTTCTGCCCAAATGGGAAAGCAGATTTAGGCAGAAACACTGCAGCATTTAGCATTTCCCGTTTGGGGCTTTCGGGCCGGCCGTGGGGAGCCAGAGAGCCCCAAATGGGAAATCAGCTGTAGGCAGAAACACCGCGGCATGTACACACAACCGTGTTGTGTTTCTGCCTGCCTTGGCTTTCACTTTGGGTCTCCGGTGCTCTGGTGGGGGAGCACCGGAGACCCAAAGTGATAGCCACGGCAGGTAGAAACACAACGCGGTTGTGTTTGAAAATGCTGCGGTTTTTCTTTCTAGGTTTCTCAGGCTCCTCCGAGCCGGAGGAGCCTGAGAAACTTAGAAAGAAAAACCGCAGCGTTTTCAAACACAATAACGTTGTATTTATGTTTGCGGTCCCTTCAAAAGCTACCGCAAACATAAATACAACGCTTTTAAAGCTGCTAGTCTTTATTTTTTATTAAAATAACAGCACTTACCGAGATGCAGCTGCAGCTTTTCTGCCTGTAGTCTCCGGTCCCCGTCCTCTGCGTACAGCACCAATGAAGGAAAAGCCACCCATTGGTAGATTTTGTTTACTACAGCTGGCTGGCTTTTCCTTCATTGGTGCCGCAAAAGCCAAAGCGAGCACAGCGGCGGGCATCCATTTCACAAAATGGATGCCCCCATGTGCTTTCTTTGAGCTTGATTTGCGAAAAATGTTATATAGGGACTTGGAAAAAAAAATTGGCAATCGATTTTTTTAAATATTGCCTATCTATTTTTGAAATAAAAAATGTTGGGCAAACCATCCCTTTAACTCTGGACGCTCCCACAGCCAGTATCATTAGAGGATTAAATAAACAGCAGAACATGACATGGGCAGAGTTTGAAAAAGAGATTAGACGTCATTATTCTCCATTCCAGTCATTACAGGAGGCAAAGAAAGTTGCATATACGATTACAGCTGGGCCAAATACGTCCCCTCGCCAGTTTTTGCAAGACTTAAAAAGAGCTTTTTCTCGCTTTGATGTATCTTTTGATCCCAATTCCAATGAATTTAAAACTGCCTATTTCTATGGGTTGCAGAAAGACATTGGGCCTCATTACGAGAATGGAGTTAATAAAAATAGGAAGGCGAAATGGTATTACCGGCATCGTTAACGGGTCTGGGCCATTACGACCCGACAATACCGCCACTGCCCGTACCGTGCCCCTCCATACCGGCTTGCGTGCGTACACGCGCCCCTTCGCAGAGGAAATACCGGGATGCCGGTAATAGGAGGACATCACAAGTTATGTGGGCATGCACTTACCGGCATCCCGAAGGCGGTAAATAGGGCCTGCACGACAGCGGCCATACAGGCATCGCGGACCACCTGTAAACAGCAACCTGCAGTGAAGGCAACTGCCACAGCTGCACACAATCACCACATGTGGAGTCAATGGAGCCTGTCCCAGTATAGAAAGAGTACACCCACACACCACACCCCTTCCCACACCAAAATGATACCACTAGCTGTTGCAATCATGGGGCTGGAGGACATGCCTATACTGCTACAACTACAGCAACAACCACTGCCACAGCCACAGGCAGCACAGAGGAGACGCAGGAGGAGAAGGAGGGTGAGACAAGCCCAGCAATTTCAACCAGTGCAGCCAGTAGTACCTCGTAGGCAACTACAACAACAACCACTGCCACAGCCACAGGCAACACAGAGGAGACGCAGGAGGAGAAGGAGGGTGAGACAAGCCCAGCAATTTCAACCAGTGCAGCCAGTAGTACCTCGTAGGCAGCCATCAATCCCTCGCATCAGACCCAGATAATTCAATCTAATCCCTGAGCAGATCGACACCCTCTACCGGTTGGACCGGGACACCATCACCACCATTGTGGACATGATACATGAAATATGCACTGCCACCCCCCCGCTACTAAAGGTGGTGTCTGTGCTCCACTTCCTGGCCACAGGCACCTACCAGCACACAGTGGGCGAGCTGCATGGCAAATCACAACCACTCTTTTCACGCATGCTGACCCAAGTGCTGGATGCCCTCCCGAAGCACGCTAGCACCCACATATCCCTACCACGGACTGCCAAGGAGATTGCAGACACCAAAGTAGGCTTCCATGCACTGGTAGGCATGCCCAATTGCGTCTGTGCCCTCGACTGCACCCATGTCGAATTGGTAGCCCCTCATGCCGTAGAGGCTGTGTATCGCAATCGCAAGCAATACCACTCCATCAATGTGCAGATGGTATGTGACTCCAGCAAGATCATCACACATTGTTGCGCCCGAAATCCCGGATCTACACATGATGCCATGGTGCTGCATAACTCCACGCTACCCTGTCATATGGAGCGACATGCTGGATGACGTGCCTGGCTGCTTGGTGAGTTGTGTGACTGGCCCATGGCAGTGCATCAGGGTTGTAAGGTGGGGGGATGCATACTCCACCAGGGTGGGAATGGGCGGTGAGCAGACAATGCACTCAGAGATAAATACTCCTGACCTGAACCTCCCAACCCGAACATGACACATCACTGCCACACATTGGACCAATGCCGTATATCAATGACAACATGTGAGATGCACAACCAGACCACCATGGGTATGTCAAGCAATACATGACCAAACATGATTGCAACTGTGCCAATGTGGCTAGTGTGATTATGCACAGAGTAATATACACTGCAATCATGGGAGGCAAGACATTGTTCTGCATCCACAGTACATCCGCATCAGCATGCAAGTAATCACCCTGCATCATCTGTTCAACGCCATCCAGACTAGCACACCATATTGCAGTATACAATGCATCTAAATAATCTTTGTGCATACGTACAGGGACACGTGCATGTTAACACTAAATAGCTGTGGCCATGGCTGTGAATCCTGAAGGTGGCAGCTCAGAGTGACTCACACAGACCTCTTTGTACTCCCATGCAGGTGATGGAGGATATCCCTTGAAGCTGTGGCTACTTACCGCTGGGCGGAACCCGCGGAACAGCCATGAAGAGGAGTACAATCGGGTTCATACCCATAACCGTGTCGTTATTGAGCAGACCTTTGGCCTGTTGAAGGCGCGGTTCCGCTGCCTAAGCAGGTCTGGTGGAGCTCTCCTTTATAGGCCTGAGAAGATGGCAAAGATCACCATGACCTGTGTCATGCTGCACAACATGTGCGTGTGGAGAAATGTACCACTGCCACCTGACATTGACATGCATGCACCGGGTGTGGATGATGAGGATGAAGACAGAGGAGTCATATCACCCCTGCCAGTAGGTGATGCACAAGATGGCCGTGCTGTACGCCAATCACTGATTGACGAATACTTCTGAACCACAGGGACTTTGATGGATATGTGTCAGTGCTACACTGAGCACTGGGTCCATGTGTACATGCACACAGGTTATGTGGGGAGTTGGGCACTGTGAACTGTTATGAATAAAATGAATACACACGAAATGAACAATGTCTAGGCATTAAATGATTTTTTACACAGCGGGTGTATTATTGTAAACTACAGACAAGTGCCTCCACCTTCCCGCCCAACACACCAATACTCCCTATACCCCCAATGAACTCCCCATACCCCCAATGAACTCCCCATACCCCCAATGAACTCCCCATACTCCCCAATGAACACCCCTTATTCACCTATACACCTCCAACACTATCTCCCCAACTCCCATTGTTGACCCACACTATTTTTGTGCTTTCTTTGTGTCCGGCATTTCAGACTGCCTCGCACTCCACCTTGTCAGTCGCACAGGGCTGGAGGGTGCTGAGGATGTGGGTGTGGTGGTTGGGGTGGATGCCGTAGTGATTGGAACGGCTGGCGCCGGTTGTTGCTGCATGTGTTGCAGTATTGCGGTCAGGACCTGCGTGACAGCGCCCAGACTGTCACGCATCATGACCGTAGAGGTATTTATGGTGGCAGTGTTCCCTGCAATGGCCTGCGCAATCTCTCGCCTTGTGTCCTCTCCCTCAGCCACATATTAGCAACAAGTTCCGGCATGGAGTCCTGCCTTGCCTCCTCCCTTGATAGCCGTGCCTCAAAGTCAGTGGGAGCAGCAGAGGTTGAGGGTGCTGCGGCGGGGCGTGCAATTGCAGGGCTGGCCTCGGGGTGGGGCTGAGGTCGGAACTGTGCAGTGCAGGATCCGCAATGGTGTTGGAGAGTTTGGCCTGAGTGTGGGGTTGGGGGTGGACGGGGGCTTGAGGTGTGTGGACATGCCAATTGGATTAGGCCTTCCTGGTCCACGTACTCCTCTGCTCCTATGTCAATGTCGCTCACTGGGGCTGTGGCTGCTGCCTCACCCACGGAACTTGTTGCAGCAGAATGGGTGCCACTGGCCTCCCCTTCCACTGGTGTTTCCAGCTTTGTGGTTCCGGTCTCATTCGTAGCTGTGGGGCCCTCATGTGCCGGCATGGCCTGTGCACCCGCCCTGGCTTGTAGTGTGGGCCAGGAGGCTGCCCCGGAGGTGGATTTGCCAGTGTCAGGTGGTTTGGCCCGGGACGTGGATGCCCTTGTGGCTGGATCTTCACTGCCATCTTCTCCATCGGTGCCTGGGGGGGTAGAAGAGATGAAGGGCATCAGTGATGGTGTTACATGCAAGATGCATTATATGGTGCTGTGGAGATTTTTATTTATCATACATTCATATCTTACAGGTGTGTCACACAGGGTACTTTGAAGGGAGGCATTCTGGCATTAGCCGGGACGTCTCAATTCAGACATGCTGCATGCCAGGTGGTTGGGGTTTGACTGATGTATGACATGGGAATGGTCCCTGTGTGTTGGCTGTCTGTTGGTAATGGGATTGGCACTCAGCATGCATTTCAGTGTGGCAGGGTTTGGGCCTCCATCTGGACATGGATATGTTGATGTGTGTGTGTTGGGACATGCATTGCCTTGCCTAGGCTCTATTCCAGATCACTTGTGCTACATCATGGTTTGCCCTACTGGGGTCTGCAGGGGCGCTCACCTCCATCTCCAGATGTTGCGGCACCCGTCTCCATCTCCCCGAAGCCCTCGATAGACTCCATCTGGATGGTAGTACTGCATGCCTCCTCCCAGCGTATTAGTTTGGTCGGGGAGTGGGCAGCCCCGCCTGTGGCCCTGGCCTCCCCCCATTGCTGGCCAGGATGTTGCAGACCCTAAGGCGGAGGTCATCCCACCTTTTCTTGCAGTCTTTGACTGTCCGTGGCAGTGGAGTAACTTTGGTGAAAATGGTGGGGGGGACATGACATCCGAAGAAAAGGTGCCCCAGCCAAATGAATGGGGACAAAATCGTGTGCCATGAAAGTTAGGGGGGACAAACACCCCTGTCCCTCCCTATAATACGCCCATGGTCTTTAGGGTGGTGCTGACTGCAGATACCTTGCAGGCTACCTCCTCCCATATCTCCTTCTGCTGTGCCTCCCTTTTGAGGTTATGGGTGTTAATCTCATCAGCATGGGCAGCAATGGTGTCCGCCAACATGTTAAGTTCCTCATCAGAGAAACGCTTCTTGCGCAGGCGTGGGTTGGATTTTCTGGTTTCCTTAGACATGTTGTTTTGAAAGGCCCTGGTCTCTCCTGTGCAACACTGGTGGTTTGGGAGGATTACAATGGATTGTGTTTTTAAAGATGGCGCATTTCCTGTTCCGACGCAATAACGTTACTTCCGGGTCTGGTATTACGAGCCCGGTATTAGCATGATGTTATTACCAGGTCAGTATTAAGGGGTGCCTCCTAGGCGGAGGCGGTATCGGCGTGTCCCATGATGCCGCTATCGGGGTGTTGGAGGGCCTTTAGCGGCATGGCAGTATGGCCATTACCGGCATGGGGGTTCACGCATGCTCGCGCACTCATAATCAGCCGCTATTAGTGGCGTCAAACCAGCACGGACCCGCTACTTACTCCATGCCAGTAATGGGCCCACAGTCATAAAAACAATATCCACTGCCGCAAGAGCATTCAAACCTAAACAAAAGGTCAGCTTTTGTGTACTGGGGAGGAGATACAGGCTAACACAAACCCCCCCTGCAGTGCTTCTTTTTATCTATTTATTTTATTTATTTGCATTTATTAAGCGCATAGGCAGCCCTGAGGCCTCATGGCGCTGTTACATGGAAACTTAGTTACATTTACAGATATTGCACATAGTGGGGTACATGGTGATGTCTTACATAAGGGTGATAAGGCTACACAGAGGTTACATAGTGTATGGTTGAATGCATAAGAGCATGTTACATACATTTGTTATTATCTGTGTACACATTGTGGCATGATTAAGAACACTGCAGGTAGTAAAACCATGAAAACTCATCCTATAATGGAAACGTAACTGTCCTTTGCTGAAATACAATAATCACTCACATATTAACATTACCCATAAAGTACACCTTGATAAGTAACATACAATTACGACATATTCCGCAACAACCATTTTGCCACTGATGAGTGGATGCATTCATACAAACAACAACCACGGCATCATCCACTTTCATTAAAGCATCAAAAAATTCAGCCTACACCAGAGACATTACTGTTCCTGACATGGCAATATGGCAATATTTCTAGACCAAACAAAATCATGTTCCCTCTACTGTCTTAAATTCACCCTAATTCACATACATACATCCATCGTCATCACCATTTGCTTTTCAAAAGCATACAGTTCCTACCAAAAGACGGGGTATTCAAAGGGATACATCTTCACACTAGCTGATCTTCAAGAACAGACAGGCACATTTTTGCATTTTAAAATGAGAAACATGAAATTGGCCATATCTTCTGTAGTTATGTACACACCAAAGAGTAATTCCTTGTGGATGCGCATTACCAGTTCATAAACAGCATCCTGCTTGGAGTAATATTATCATTTCTCTGATTGATATCTTTGATGCTACTACATTCAGGGCTACCAATTGACAGCTATTTAATATGAATGCCACTTCCCAAAGTCAGTAGGCAGTTGAGGGACACTGTTGTCCAGCAATAACAGTTCACTGATGTATGTAACTTCATTAAAGAATGTTGCTGCTGGATTTTCAGTGCGGAGGCAAAGTAGAAAGTATACATTTCTGTCTATAAATGGATGTTAGTGACTCAGTTATGCAACCAATTGGTCAGCAAACCAACCTAGGAAGAAAACCAGTAATAGCACTCCTTAAGACACATATCCTTTTATGAATGTGAGGCTGATGAGCAGGCCAACTTTTATGTAAAATCCATCCCCCAGCGCTCCTAAAATTTGGAAAACCTCAGAAGGCTTCCCAAAGCAGATTTCAATCCATCACCACAGATGGGAAACGGAGCGAAAACTCTCTACTGCCTTATCATTCCATTGATATGAGATCTAGTTGTCATGTGTGTGTCCTCGAATTTAGGTTTCCCGGTTTATTCATGAAGTCCATCTTTTATTGCACTAAGCATGTAGGCCTTCACATGTATCCTGGATATCCCTTTGACACAGTCTCAGGGCCACTGTAGGAAAAGGGATCACCCAGACTCTCCGACATCACAACTGCTAAGGAGAATTTTCCACAGTAAAGGCTGTAAAACCACCTGAACCACTGGAAAGATAGGGACACCAACCAAAGGTTAGATGATTCTCTCTCAGCGTAGCACTGGAGTAGCATTCAAGCTTCAGTCAATGGAGGTGGTAGGATGATAGAGAGGCACAGTGAGTTCCAATTGTTACCTGCAGATAATACATCACACAGGTATTTTGAAAAATGAAAACGGTATTATAAAATTGCACTTCAGATAGATTTGAGCTCTTTGTGTTGGATATCACCCATAATAAGACTCAATTGTATGTATAAAAACAGTAAAAGGCCATAGGCAGACCCTATTAATTTCTATGATAAATGTATTCCCAATACCTGGTATTGAGCACAGATCATATAAGGCTAAGGGGTGGGGAGAAAAAGGAAACCTGAGGCAACAGTAAAGTGCATGATCAGGACCTGAATTGCCAAAGCATGAATTACCACAGCAATCACCACAACATCTAGTACACCATAAGACTATTACACAGGTAGACCATTGTGACAAATTGACTTCTGCCATGCAGGAGTACAAGAATGAGCAGAGGCGTAAGCTCCTTCTCAACCCTGACACTTCTATAAACCAAGAACAAATAAATTCATAAAGGTAAAACAACCACATTTAGAAGATATACCGCCTTTGTCTTTTGTGGAAAAGTGGGCAGATGGAAGCCTATGCTCTCAAGAGGGGTATGAATGTGGTTCAGTAGCAACCCATACAGAAAAGTACAACAGTCGAAAATAAAGGAATGTCCAATCAAGTTCTTAAAAAATATATACTTTAATAAAATACACCATGTACAATAAATACCTAACTAAAAACAATGTAAAAAACCCTCCCAGTATAAGGAACACAGAATATGCAAAGATAAATAGATGGAGCACTTTGGGTAATGAGACAGCAGAAGAAAAGGCAACTAAAGACCACCATCTCGTTCAAAAAGGATACTTTTTGAGGTTGCAAAAGGCATTAAAATTACCTATCCTGTCTCTAGGCACCTGGTGGTTAACCAACATTGTGCCGGGCTTCTAGTTTTAGTTTGAAGTTTCGGTTTGAGGATGCAGCAGGTGTGGTGATCCAGCAGTGAGCAGGTGTTGAGCTGGGGTCAAACACAGTCACAGCTAGATGGCGGTGACCTGGTACCAGGATACGTAGGTAAGTTGGTTAATGCTGAAGTTTGAAGGTCGTGATTACAGAGACACCAGGTTCGATTGATTTACTGTGGCAGCAGCTATGAAGCCATGGCAGTTTGAAAGCAGTTTCAGCGAATATAAAGGCAGTGGTACTTTGTGGTTCAAGCTGAGGAAACAATGCACTTCAGCTGGCGCGGTGACCACCTGGTTTGAATGGCTGAACTGCGGTTTGAAGAATGATGAGTGTCAAAGGCAGCTCAAGAGGGTCCTGCTGGTTCGAAGAGTGTCAAACATGCTTCAATTGCAGCTGGATGCGGTTTGATGGCCAAAACACAGAAGTCCTGTACAAGCTTGCTTTCAGATGCTATGAGGCTTACTCCAGGGACATGATGGGTTCTTGTTCTTGTGCTCCCAAGCCGGTGGAGGCTGGCACACAACTGTAGGTGTCCTCCAACACTGTGAGGTCCTTGGTACCGCTATAGCTGGCACAGAGGCAGGTCACCCCTAATGGTCCCTTGGGATGGTGAGGGGACAGAGCTCTCCTCTGTTTTGGAATAGCTGCATTCACCTCACAACTGGGCACTCTGAAAAGGACTGCTTACGGGCTGGAGTCCAAAGAAAGGTAAAAGGCCACACCTGATTGCACTGCCTTAGTGATCCAATCCCTGTTCTTGAAAGAAGTGGACTTTGCCCTTCTGACATAACACCCAAAGTGCTTTGCTCTAGAGGAAGTAGATGGGACAGGAATGAGAGAGAGAGGCAGAGAGAAAAAAGATGGTGGGAGCCTCACAACTGTACAGAGGTCTCCTGTCTACACTAACCCCACCTCTTTCCTTCTCACTAGGAACAAAGGCCTTTAGAAATGCAGCACCCTGATGTGAGTCTACTCCCTTTGAGTGGATGTGTTCCTTTTACGCCTGGACCCAGAACTGCTGCCTGTGCGTATGTAACTGTAGGAGGGGCTTAATTACACTCACACAGAGATCAAAGATGAGGCATGGCCATTCAGAGTCCTGTCCTGTCACTTGGCAGGATCAGCTTGTCTGGCTAGAATACACATCACCTTCCACAGTAGAGCTGGCTCACAGACGCTGACTATAAGTGATATTAAATTGCATGTCACTCTAATGATCATGAGTAGTGCCATGCAACATGCCTTAACTCAGACATAGCTTATATTTAGAGTTTACCCTGTCACTGCAGCTGTCAAATGGGCAACTGTGACCTCTGAACCTGCTCTGTGCCACCGGTAGAGCAGGTGCCGCAGATAAGGACACTGGTGCAGCAGGACACAGATATACACACTACAATTTTGGCATGGAGATGGAGTTTATGAAAGGGGAATCTGAACAGCGGAATACCCTTTCAGAGATGGAATTAACCACATTATTTTAGTAATGAATACAAATCAAAAAAGCCAGGGTTTTCACACACTTGCCAGTTGGCAATTCATCACAACCATGTATTAGATACAGTACCTAGAGAAAGAAAGAAATCGGGTATTACTTTCCTAACAGACCCAAAGGCTGAAACTAGTTTGAATACTTATAGGCTTACAATACCAGAACACATTCCTGGAAGTCCAGTGATGCAAAATACCCACCTGTGATGAAATGAAATGATATTTTATTTATTTCGCGTTTGTACACATGCGTTACAGAGCGCAACCAGGCAAAGGGAGGGGAACAGGGGAGAACAAAAACAACAATCTTACTAGGCCCATTGACATTGAGAACGTGCAAGTGCATGCAGGGGGAAAAAGGGGCAAAGTGCATGGAAGGGAAAAAAGTAAAGTGCGGAACAGAATAAATAAATAAAAATAATTTAAGGTGGTGGTGCAGCCAGCAAGTGGCAAGGGCTAGGTTAAGCAGGTAGGGTGTATCTGATAAGTGCAGAAGAGAAGTGGGTGGGGGACTGTATGGGTACAGATACAGACCCCAGTGCAGAAGGTGGCAAGGAGGCAGTGCAGGAGGGTGGCAGGGTGAGCAGGTACGTGTGCCCGAAGGACAGTGGGTGGCCAGGTGAACAGTGCCGAGAGAGAAAACAGATCAGCAGGGAAGAAGTGTGGGAAAGGCAGAAGCAAAGAGGGAGGTATTTTGTATTTGTATTTATTATGTATGTATTATTTGTTATTTATTTATTTGTATTTCTTTAGGTGCTTCCGGAACCAGAGGTGGTTCTCCTCAAGTTTAAAGGTGGCAGGGAGGCTGTTCCAAAGAGAGGCCCCAGCCGAAGACAGAGATCTATCCCCAGCACGTTTCTTTGAAAAACAACTGACCCTGAGGGAGTTAGAGGTAGAGGAGCGAAGGGCTCGAGAGGGGAGGTATTTGCAGAGGGATAGTTGAAGGTATTTTGGACCCAGGCTCCAGAAAGCCTTCTGGACAACGCAGAGGGTTTTAAATTGAGGCCTTGCATCCACTGGGAGCCAATGAAGGGAATTCAGAGCTGGAGAGATACGATCCCAGGGCTTGAGGCCAAGGACAAATCTCGCAGTCCTATTCTGGATTAGTTGAAGAGGGCGGAGAGTGGAGGCAGGACGATTTAGAAAGAGGATGTTACACTAGTCCAACCTAGAGAGAATCAGAGCTTGGGAGACAATAAGCTTCTGAGGGAAAGAGAGGAAAGGAAGAGTACACTGTAACTTAACACAGTCCCTTTTCCATAGACTTGTGGGTAATGCAATGATTTACACATGTATATTAAATCAGTTGTACATGCTAGAATTCTAGTCTCCAGGACCGAATAGGGAACCAGGATAAATATCAGTGTTACATTTTGATCTGCCCTAACAGCATTCAACCCTGCCAGCAGTAAAATCTCTTTTTACTTGGGGAACCCCAATTCTGGGGTTCTAGCTAGCAATAATATATGTTCTGTGGTGGTTCAGGTGCAACCGTCAATGTAAGCGCTGCCTCACTGTGCTCACAGATACTGTCTGACTCTGCCCCCTGCCCCCATATTTCTGCCCTCCACCCACTCAGCTCTGCACCAATGTCTCCATCCAGTCCCATAGAATGGATCCTGCAGTTACTGTGCTCGCACAGGAGGCTCAACTTTAATATGGCCAACCCTCAGAGGAGAACTTTCAAGATTGATTCTCTTCTGTAGTACCCCTTAACCTCCATGAACGAACACCATTCTTGTAGCCTTTGAGAGCCAAGTATACATGCACCTGGAGTGTGGGGTGAAAGTTTCATTTCACAATCCCAGTGGTCAATGTTCTTTCAGGTTGTATCAATGAGGTTCATTGAACTTTGGGGGAACTAGTCCGGCTAATCATAAATCTGAATGGTCTTTGTCAATCCAATGGAGAGGTGCCCCAACCATCCATTAGGAGGTGAATTAAAAATGACAGGCAATTCCTGTCCCCATTTTCTTGACATGTCTTGACATTTCTCTTGAAGTCTCTATCCTTGCATTCTTCATAGAGGACAATGAGCAGTTGCCCAGTTCATTGACAGGAAAGTCCTCCTGGGCCTAACATTGTCCTCTCTGAGGTTTTTGCCCCAAGAGTTCTCTTTTCACCCTAGATTAAAAGCCTCAGAGACTAATTTGAGGGAAACACCCATTCCAAGGGGTAGTCTACCTATTGAAAGACAAAATAGACCAACTGTATTTACCATGGGATGTCCATTTAGAGGACCCTGTGCTGTCTGTATTTTTGCAACTATAGGGATAATTTGAGGAAACAGTTTCCAGGTGTTATGTGGGTATGGTTCCCTGTCCGATAGGCACAGACTCTTTACTTAATCATCTATCTCTACCAGTGCTGATGTCTCCCTGTGCAATGAGAAGCTGAAGCTGAGTGCCCATCTCTATCTAGGGCAGCCTACTCTCATAGGGTCTGGTGTATGTCAGCCAGGTCTGGACCTATGGTGAATTGCAATTCATTTCCAATCAACATGACCCTTAGTGGAAAGGATTTAGGTTCTGGGGCCAACCCAGGGTGGTCTGCTCTAAGTGCAGGAAACACTGATACAACTCATGCAGGAGTAGAAAGGTAAAACCCACTTTGGAGCAGAAAGGTCAGGAGCCTGAGAGTTTTTATCTGCAAATGCAGGTTTAACCCTCCTAAACTGGGCACTGGAAGTTAAGGGTCACATCCATGAGGAGTGTGGCAATCAAGTCTGCTTTGGATGGTCCTCCTGAGTCCTGCTGTGCAAACAGTGCCCTCTCTCATGGGAGGAAAACACAGTGGGCATTTAGCTGGGCCATACTGCTCATGGTTCTTCATAGACCTTAACCGTTATGGTTTTATGGAGCGCGTGTTTGAGGATCTATTTATCCTCTCCTGAGACACATACTCAGGTGTAACTTGTGGTTTACAAACCATTGCCTCACCCTCAGGAAATGACAACATTTTGTCAGTGATGCGCTTTATGGAGAGAGACTGACTTACGATTACATTCTCTGTCACAACCACTGCTCACCATCCCAGCATCTCTTTTGAATTTGTCATTGCCTCTACATGGGGAACAAAGGAACATCCTTCCCTTCTTGTCTCTCCTTGGAACTACTCTGGAATGATTTCTACAGGTTACTTTCCCTGGTGGTGAACCTTTACAAGCTCTGTCCCTCTTCCTATTTGACATCTCAGTCAACTGCCTGTGTGACTCCCCTCGCTTCCAACTACTCTATTCATTGACTTTAGCTCTCTTCTCCTTAACCGCTCATTCTCGTCTAACTACTCTCAGCCCACCCATTCAAATGGCAACTCCCTTGATCTTATTCTCATCTTCTCTCAACTCTCTGCCTGTAATATTTCTACCACTCCTTCTCTCTCTGGTCATTCCATCGTCTTTGCCTCAATCTCCACTCCTACTTCCACCCCACTTTCTCCATCTACCACCTCCATTACCAAGTTTGCCTCCTCCATATCCCCTACCTACCTCTCTGACCTACACCATTCTCTCTTCACCAAAGCAAAAATAAATGTTGCATAAACTGATAAAGGCGTCACTAACTTTAACACTGCTCTTAATGCTTCCTTCTCCTCTCACTTCCCTCTTACTACATTCACTTCTAAATCCTCTCCTGCTCAGTCTTGGATTACACCTACCATCAGCACCTTCAACACAACAATATGGAAAAGCCTTTGCACTTGGTAAACATCTAGATGCTCCTTGGTCCTTTAACGATACCGGACTGCTCTTCAAAACTACTCCTCTGCTCTTGACTCTGCCAAACTTGACTTAGATCTCCCTCTCAGTTTGTTTCAATCCTCACAACCTAGGCGCCACAGAAAATCTCTCAATTCCCCCACCTCCTTAACCCTCCTCCATCTCCTCTACTCTTTCTGATAACGATCTAACCCTTTACTTAAATTTCCAATATTCAAAATACCCTTGCAAATTACCTTCTAACCCCCACCTCCTCACATTTCTCCTCCACCTCTACACTCCTCTCCTGCGTCCGTATCTTATTTTGCCCCCACTAACCGTGATGAGATTCTTGACCTTCTGTTCAGAGATAACTCTTCATGTGCCCCCATCGACTGTCCATCCCCACACATAGTGAAACTCATAGCTCCCAGTGTTGCTCCATATCTTACTGTCCTCTTTAACTCCTCTCTTGACAGTGCCACTTTTTTCATCATCCTACAAGTCAGCTACTGATATGCCTATCCTTAAGAAACCTGGCCTAGATCCTAATTTTCCAGCCAACGTTCATCCTGTCTCTCTTCTACTTCACTATTCCAAAGTCCTAGGGCTTCATTACGGCTTTGGCGGTAGCCATGCCGCTATTGGCGGCATGGCTGCCACCAAAACCGGGTCCAGGTTCCCTGAATGCAGAATTACCGGGCCATTCCGAGTTTGGAGGGCCCGGTAATTCCCCCTAGGGCTCAATGGGAATGGGTGCAGGGAGCTAACAACGGCCGATTACGACCGGCCCGTTGTTAGCCCCCTGGTCCCCTCACAGGATCCGGTAAGGATGCCTAGTTTTACCAGGCGTCCTTACTGGGTCCCGCGAGGGGACCTTGTAATCAAGCGGAATGGGTTTAACGGGTCCGCATCCATTTGCAGCACCCGTTAACCCATTCCATCAGGGTCGTAATGAGGCCACTAGAGTACATAGTTTTCAACTGACTCACTTAGTTCCTTGACTTGCAGCTCCTGCTGGATCCTCTTCAATCTGGCTTCTGACCTCTGCACTCTACTGAGTCAGCCCTCCTCAATGTCAGCAACTAGATCTCTTCTGCTCACGCTAACCGTTAATCTATTCTTATTCTTCTCGACCGCGCTGCTGCTTTTTATACCATCACCCCTTCTGACTTTCTCTCAGCACAATCTCTCTGAGGCATCAGGTACAAGTCTTGTACATAGTTTGCTTCAAATCTTGACCCCCAGACATGACTAGGTGTCCTGGAACAGCCTTACCTCCCCACTCACCCGCTTACTGTTGGTGTTCCCCAAGGGTCAGTCCTGGGTCCACTTCTCTTCCCTCTCTATACCTCTGCTCTTGGCACCTTGATTTCCCCCAATGACTTCTCCTATCAACTCTTCACTGATGACACTCAGAGCGTCTCCTTTCCCTCATCTTAAAAGCTATGGTCATAAATGTTTATCTGTCTCTCTGCCATCAAAGGCTGGATGGCATCTCACTCATCCTCAACTTCACTAAGACTGACGTTCCCTATTTCCCATGCAAACAGACTGACTCTTCCTCTCCCCCTCTTCTATTCTTCACTCCTGACTATCTTCCCATCTACTCTGACTCTGCTCGCAACCTGTGCCGTGTTCGACCCATCTCGCAACTTTGTGCTGTTCATCTACAAATCTGCCACTGTGGCCAGACTCAACATCAGAAAAATAGGACATCTTCTTCCCTTCAACACTACTAGGCACCAAATCTCTTCTTTAGTACTCACTTGATCTGACTACTGTGCCACTCTACTCTATTTTTTTTTCCAACTATGCTTTTTCATCTCTCAACAACGTCCTCAATTTAGCTGTCCATACACTCTTCAACCTTCTCCACTTCACCTCCACCTCCATAGCCCGTTGTCAGTTAAGCTGTTTATCTATGAGACAGAGGGCAAAGTATAAACTCATTCTCATCTTCAAAACTATATACAGACTTGCCCCTCCTATATATCAGCCCATTTCGCTCCCTACTCTCCCCCTAGCTCCCTAAGATCATCCTCGGCTCACCACCTTGCCACCCCTCGAGCCCCTTGTACTCCCTCTAGGTTCCGCTCTCTTCCTCTCCTCGCTCCCTTAAACTGGAATGCTCTTCCTCTCCCACTCTATCTCTATTTAAATACAACCTCCTATCCTTCCTCCTTGCTGAAGAACCACTTGCATAGTATTGTACGTGGCCACATCTCCTCTTCCCCTACCTTTCTCCGACAATTGTACGGCAGTTATCCCTCACCTCTTCATCCTAAAACTTAACACTTCCTCCACTATACCTTTCCTATGTCACCCTCTACTGTCCTTGCCCCTGGTTCTTGTTTCTACCTCCCCTGCATCATCTGATCTTATATCCACTTCATCTCACCCATTGCTAAGGACAGTGGTCTTCCACTCTGTAAATCCATGTTAAAAGGTTGTGTGTGCATTTTTGTGTCAAAAAGGCGTTGTTTCCCTGTAATTTTCAGTAAATAAAAATGAATGGATACATAGATAAAGTGTGCTGTGTTATGGGAACCCCATGGGGTCTTCATGAATGCTGTATCTGGATCATCGCTGACAGACTCTGCCATTGTCAAGAAATATGCCTTGTATTATGAGAAAATAATTACCAGGCACAGGGATTTCTCTGGACATGGTGGCTATGAACCCTACAATTTTATATTTATTAGGTATATTTGAGCTCAGACGATGCCCCCACTCTGCTCCTCCCAGATGCATATCTGTGTCATGTTTGTTCATGGGTTAACCAGAAAAACTAAAGGAAACCAGGGATTAATCTGCACAAGATGGGTACATTAATGATATGATATAATATGGTATTTGTAACGCGCCTATACACAAGTGTTTCAAGGCGCGATTTGGATATGCCTTCTCACCTTCCAAGTGCCTTTAGTACAAAGGGGCTCATTTTCCCGCTGGATGTATATCGCATGGGGACTAAAAAACAATGTGTAAAATGTTTTACATATGCTTTTTACTCACCAGGAGCTTTCAATGTATTTGTGAGGCGAATCAAGGACATGGATGAAAACGTACGCTCCCACCACTCTCTTTATAATGATATTTATAAGGCGCCTCTACACAAGTGTTTCTAGGCATGACAAGACAAGGAGGGGGAAACAGAGGGAGGATAAAACAACGATCTTACTAGGCCTTGTGACATTCAGAACGCTCACGTGCAGGGAAGAGGAAGGGGAGTAGTGCAGGTAACACAAAGAGCAGCCAATGGGTGGCTCAGTGCAGGTAACTCAAGAAGTGCAGCCAACCGGGTGGCTCATAAGTGCAGAGAGAAGGGACTGTAGGGTTTCAGATACAGAACACAAGTGCTGGGGGAGCTGGTAGGCAGTGCTAGGTGCAACTGGACATGCAGGTGCCTGGGCTCACATTCAGAGGGTAGCCAGATGACCAGTGCTTGGAGCAGTCGGGACATCAGCAGGGAAGTGGTAGAGAGAAAACGGAAGTGAAGAGGAAGGTCTTGAGTTGCTTTCAGAACCAGAGGTGGTTCTGCTCAAGTTTGAGAGAGGCAGGGAGGCTGTTCCAGAGGGAACCCCAGCTGAAGAGAGAGATGGATTAGCGTACAGCTCCAGAAGGGAGATGTTTAGGAAGAGAGAGTTGGAGGTAGTGCAGTCCCAGACCCCAGAAAGCCTGGTGGACGATGTAGAGGATCTTGAACTTGATATTTGCTGCCACTGGGAGCCCATGAAGAGATTTCAGAGCTGGAGAGATATGATGCCTGGACTTGAGGCCAAGGATAAGTCTTGCAGTCCTGTTCTGGATAAGTTGTAGAGGTTGAAGAGTAGAGGCAGGAAGATTTAGCAAGAGGCTGTTGCAGTAGTCCAGTCTAGAGAGGACCAGAGCTCTGGAAACAGTGAGCTTCTGGGGGAAAGTGAGCAAAGGCCGAATACCTCTGAGGTGGTGCAGCTAATAGTTTGACTTCTTAGAGACGTCAGAGATGTGAGGAGAGAAGTAGAGGGTGGAGTTAAAGATGGCCCCAAGGTTGTTAGCCTCATAGGAAGGAGCAGGAAGAGGACCCAGAGTGGGCGGCCAGAGAGAGAGAGGAAAGGGGGGAGCTGGAGTTCCAATGTAGAGGATCTCAGTCTTACTGGAATTAAGGCAGAGATCATTGGCAGCACACCATTCCTGAATTGCGGCCTGACAGTCTGGAATGAGAGAAGGAAAAGAGACGGCCGAGAGGAGACTGCAAGAGAGCTGGGTGTCATCTGCATACACTGAATGTTGGAGCCGAAAGAAGCGATGCAGAGGGCAAGAGGTACCAGGTATTGGTTTAAAAGCTAGGGAGAAATGTTAGATCTTTGGGAACACCACAAGTAGAGAGAAAGATAGAAGAGAGGAAAGACCCAAGTTGGACCTGAGAGGGTCGGTCAGTGAGAAAGGAGGTCAGCCAGGCCAGGGCCTGATCAGTGATAACCAGGTTATCACGGAGGCGATTGAGCAGGATGGCATGGTTGACCATATAAAAAGCAGAGGGAAGGTTAGAATGAAGGTTAGAGAGCAGGTCTTCACGGGTGGTCAGGAGAGCACCTTTCGTGCTACTGGCAGGCCAGACTGGTGGTCTTGGAGACAACCAACAGATTCAGTGTGCAGATTGAGCTGGGAGATGGCCAGTCTTTCCAAGAGCTTGCCCAGGAAAGTAGCGATGTAGATCGGTGTGATGCTGGAAATGCATTGGAGGGACAGGGCCTCCATGTCCTTGTCCTGTAGTCCTTTTATCATGTGTGTTCTGTGTTATTTTTTGCACAGGAGTTCATGTGGGACTCCTGGCAGTGCAGCTCTTCCTCTTTTTGGTTGTGGTGAACAGACCCTTGGGATACCCTTATGGCACCCATGGGTGGGTTACAACCCTGCACCCCTAGTGTATGTTTTTGGGCACCTGTGTGTGGCCCACAGAGCAGGGTATGGGCTGGTGGCAGCTCCATGCTGAATTTGATAGGTGCTCCGAATATCCTCCATTTTGGGATACCCAGGCCCTGCCATTGTAATCAGTTTATTTCTGATAGGAGACAAGATTGTCCCTATGGCCTCTTGCTTTCTATTGCCTATTACCTTGTTTTCCAAAAGTCCTGGCAAGACCTGACTCTGTCCCTTCCCCTGACTAGCTGTTGGGTGGAAGTTCCATATATGGTATTGTGGGGAAGCCGAGGCTAGACTGGCTGGAGCCTTCCCAATGACTGTATGTTGTGGGTATGTATACGCTTAGTGTTATGTGTGTCTGGTTTCTAGTATGTGACACAATGAATGAGACAGCCCTGCCTGAAACTGGTATGAATGCAGTGTGGAGTGCTGAATGGCTGGGTGCTTGTCCCAATCCACATTCCTTGTTGTGAGTGTCTGGATGGAGAAGAATGGCCTGAATCCACTATGAGCCTGATTGGCTACCTGCATGCCTGAATGCCATTTTGGTTGATTGGTTGCCTGAGTGTAACCCAGCAGAGTGAATGAGAGACCGAACAGTATATCTGGGGACCTCTCACTGATGGGAATTGTTCAGAAGCTTAAGTCGAAACTTGATGCTCAATCTCAAAGCCGAGCCGGAAGAAGAAGTTTAACTGCTCTTTCCAGTCGACGCAATCAGAAAGCTGCTGTGCCTTCAAGAAACTGATCCAAGAGAGGACCAGGCTAGGAGAACTCTTCCCAAGCTACGAGGCACCATTGTGCACCAGCTAACCTTCCCCAAGGCTCCCTGGAAGTCAGTCCTCAAAAGGCTGCCTTCCAAAGATGGGGACCGCTGAGGAATCTCAAAGCGCAGCACACGGACATCGAGGCCATCGAAGTCCATCATTGTCGACCAGTGTTCAGAGAAGCGCCGTAACCGCTCGAGCCCTGTGTTGCCCAGAAGCAGGGAAAGCTTGATGCTGTGCCGCCGACATCCGAAGCCGCAACACTCCATTGCCTAAGAACAATTTGAATCAAGGACTCCGTTACTCATCACCGTCAACCGCGTTGTCCCGCCGGAGAAAGTCAAGGTCGCCGAGGAACCGAGGAGAATCTGCTGGTGGGTTTCCCGCCACCAGAAGTCCACAAAGACGCTGACGACCCACCGCCCTTGCTCGGCCTATGTTCTTCATTGACTCTTTGCGGCAACAAACTATCGGTGTCGAGGTGCACTGCACACCTCATCTTCACAGGACGTCCACCTACAGGACCGGAGCTGCTGCCTCAATGCCATTGTTCACCCTTTCCTTCGAGGGATCTCAACGATCTGTGGCTCCTGCCTTAAAGGGAGTTGACTCAAGAAGGATCCGTCGACGACCCGACGTCGAACTCTGCTACACCGGGTACATTGGGGTAGTAGAACATTTGTAGAAGGAAATAGGACTCTGCTAAACAATTTGTGGACTGGGCTTGTTTATTATCTTATTTACAGGTTGCTCAGGTGGGGGGATCCTCACACAGCACTGTGCCTAGGGGTAGGGGCTCACTATTCTGCCAATTGGTTAACCAACTTGTTTTCCTCCCAAGTCTGTGGTGGATGCCTTTTGCTATTGATTTGTATGCCATTTGAAACTGTCAGCAGTTGGTGCATTTTAAAGAGAAATTGTGGTACCACATAGAAATGTTACATTTATCATTATAGAATTGCCTGAGCACAAAGTATGTTATTGTATGTGTATATAACTTCAACCTTATTTATATAAAGAACTGTGTTAACACTAACATAGTGTTTGGACACTCCTTTGTGGGTCTTGGGGACTACACTGTACTTAAGAACCAGCCTGCATCACCTCCTGAGAGCTTAAGCCTTGATTGCTCATCCAACGTTACCAAATAAATCTTGGCTGTGGTGCTCTGTGCTTCTACTCTGTCATATAGAGAGCAGGAGTACAGATACCCACCTCCAGTCTTTACAATTGGGCGCTGGTTAGCCTGAGAGGAAGGATCCGCAGAGGGCTTCTTAAGAAGTGTGCGCTCAAGGGAGTGCTTAAGGGGGGATGGGAAGGTTCCAGTGGCAAAGGAGTGATAGCAGGAATTGGCCAAGGATGGAGCAAGGGTGTCTATGTGGTCCTTGATGGTTCTGGATGAACAGGGGAGAACCTGTTTTGACAGGACTTTTCATAGATCAGACTTTTCTAGAAACATTGTCTGGGGTGAACCAGTGAAAGGAGGAAAAGGGAGGACGAGAGACAGCCACAGGCAGGCCAGGAGTGTCAGGTCTGATGAGTCTGAGTAATAGGTGATTAGGTAGGGATGGGGGAGTTTGTTTTTTATATTTGAATGTTTCATAGTTTTGAATATAGGATGGATGAATAATTATTTGATCAGTGTGATGTTGTATTCAAATACTTTTTATTTATTGATCTTAACAAACATTATTCAGAGTGAGAGCTCCCCAAGCCATCATGGCTGAAGTGGTGCTGGTCTCTGAATGGACGACTCGCGAATCTCAGACTTTGCCAGTGTTCTAAACTGCCTTTCATTGTTCACCTTCAAGAGAGAAAGTCCTGTTTAAGTTGAGTCCCTGAAATTATGCCCTAAGAAAAATAATTCAGGAAGAAGAAACATTGAATATTTTGACTGCTGTGGAACTATGACAAGCTCAGCTGTTCATTTAGTGGGAGCGCTGCGAGTTTTAAGCAGGAGAGGAATGAATGTCATTTTTGTCAAGGAATTAGGTATTTAGCTACTAAGGTATTTAGGATAATTTCTGAGGGACTTTTGAATCCAATTCTGCTGAGAATCGTTTACTGACAGTGTACAATAGTTACATAATTTGCCAGAGACTTGTCAACATCCACATGTTAAAAGGAGTGTTTTTTGGAACAAGTTAAAAGTGTTAGTTAACCTGTATTAGATGGCGCTGGCTTTTATAAGAGAGCGCTGTGCGGCAGTATAGCTGTCATTTCAGATTTGCAACTTAACCTTAAATGTTTTTGGTCAAAAGACGCTACCGTGCAGTAGTAAAGGAGTAGCGTATGAGGAGCTTTTCAATTTCCGTTGCTCGCGCATGCGCGAGTGATTAGTAGGGGTGTTGTTGCGCTCGTTTCCATGCTCATTCTCAAGTTATAAATGAGATTGGGGCGAGAAACTTAAATCTGATGGCAGATGCAAAATGTTGTGCTGGGTTTTAAAGAATCCAGAGAATGTGTTTTGATGCGGAACGCTGACTCCTAGAAACTGAGTTAGTTTTGCGCATGCCCATTGTGTGCCAGGTAGAGCTCGCCTTGGTACATTAGCTCTTGTAGTGGGTATGACAGTGCACATGTGTACAGTATTTAAAGGTTATGCATTGGAACACTATTCCCCGAAGAGGGATTAGTTTCACACGCGTACAGGAACAGTGTTTTGGTTAAGTTCTGCGCACTTCGAACCAGGAGTGCATGTTTATTAAAAAAAGGCGTTTGAACATTAAACAAAAGAAAAGACATTTAATAGTTCAAGTGCTTTGAGAAAGGAAATTTAGTCATTTACAACTATGAACTGTTAGAAGTGAACTCTAAGAACAATTACAGTTATATGGAGCATTTTTCTGAGTCCTTTCTGTGGAGGAAGTTTTTTGAAGGGAACTATTTATTGTAACATACTCGACAAACAAATAGATTTTGAATATTGTCAAGCTAGAGCTGAGTCATAACACAATTCTCTAAACAAGAAAAAAGAGAAGAAAAACTACATATTAACCTCCAAGTCTAAAGGGAGGTTAGACAGGTATGAGTAATGAAAGGTGATAAGTTAAGAGAATTTTAAAATGGGAAAGTGGTTAAGATCAGATCAATATTAATCTTTATTTTTTTCTCCACCGATTACCCCAGTCAAGGAGTAGGAGTCTGTCATTTTTTATTTTCTCCACTTCCCCTTTTCCCTTGGGAGTGTTAGTTCTTCAACTGGGTTTCAGTTCAGTTGTTGATCAAACTTTCTTGAGGGATCTGTAGGGCTCAGCATCCTCTGCAGAAACTAAAGGCAGGACCGGACAAGGAGTGGAGAAGGAGGAGGAAGAGCAAGAGGGGCTCGACAGGATGGCCTGAGTTTTAGTGATGAAATGAGAAGCCAAGGCCATACAGAGGGCCTGGGAGGGTATAGGGGAGATAGAGACTGCAGCAGAATCGCCTAGCTCCTTGCAGATTTTGAAGCGATCAGTCGATTTGTTAGATGCTGCAGGGACGTGGGTTTGGATGTGGGTTCTCTTCTTTAGTGAGGACAGATCAGCCAACCTGCACTTGCGTTTGTGGGTGACAAGGTCGGAGTCGTACCAAGACTTGCACTTGGATTTGGGCTTCAAGCGAATCCTCATGACAGGGGCAAGTACATTAAGCGTGTTAGAGATGGAAAGATGAAGGTTAGACAGGGCTGAGTCAGGGTGTGAGTTAGCCAAAGGTGCAGAAGGAGGAGAGACAGTAGCAATGAAAACCTCAGCTGACACACGCTTCTTGGGTCGGATGACCGAGAAGGTAGGTGGCAGTGATGGAGTCGGCTTGGCCTGAGGGGTAGAGAGAGGTGGGAGGAAAGGAGAAAGTGATCACTCCAGGAGAGAGGAGTGGTAAGAGGGTTGGAGAGGGGGAGATCTGAGGAGATCAGAACATCCAGGGTGTGCCCTGCAGAGTGAGTCGGGCAAGAAGGAAGAATAGAGAGAGAGAGAGAATCACATAGGTTGTAGAAGAGTCCTGAAGAAGGGCAGGTAGCAGCCAGGTGGATGTTAATATCTCCAAGGAGGATAAGCTGAGAGGTAGAGGCGAGGAGGGAGGAGGAGAGGTCCGCCCAGTTAGAGAGAAAAAAGGGGAAACCTGGCCAGGCAGCCTGTAGATCGTAGCCACAGTGAGAGAAAGGCCAGGAGTGACAGAGAGCCTGCAGACCAGGCATTCAAAGGAGGAGTAATCTTGCGTAGGATTGATAGAAGCAGGGATCCACTCCGGAAAGATAAAGGCTACACCCCTACTGAGACGGTTGGTTCTGGGTTTGTAGCCATCAGGAAGGAGAGCGTCAAAGCTCAGGACAGAGCTGGCCGTGAACCAAGTCTCGGTCAGACCGAGTACATCCAAATTGAGTTCTTCCAGGAGACAGCAGATGTCAGAGGAGTGTTTGACAGCTGTGTGATAGTTGAGAGCAGCAATGTGGAGCAGGTTGCCCCTTTGAAGGACTTCTGTGGAGGGGTATAGGTCAGAGGTATGCCTTGAGGAAGTTTTGCTGGTGCCCAAGGATGGGCAGAGGAGAAAGGCAGGGTAGCCAGGGAGGAGGAGGTGGGTGTCAGAGGGGTGGTGGAGGAAGAAGGCAACAGGGTGGCCAGAGAAGCAGCAGTGGCAGCCGTAGAGGTGGCAGAGGATGGAGGTGGCAGAGGAGCCAGACAGGGGAATGAAGGGACAGCAGGAGAAGAAAGGAAGTTGATAAGGCACAGGAAGCATCTATGAAAAAGGAGGAGGTTGGCCTGAGGGCCTTGGACCAAGAAGGTGTGGTTTAGGTAGACATTAATGATGATGTCTTGGAGGAGTGGAAAGGGCCTTATCCTGCGAGGGCTTTGCGGCAGAGGGTCCGTACCTCGGTTCTTATAGGCATGGAAGCATGGACGTAGCGAAGTATGCTACGTATAATCGGGCAGCATCTCCTGCGCACCTGCATCTCTCAACATATTGGCTTTGTCCTGCGAGGGCTTTGCCGCAGGGGGTCCGTACCTCGGTTCTTATAGGCACAGAAGCGCAGACGTATCGAAGCATGCTTCATATAATCGGGCAGCGTCTCCTGCGCACCTGCGTCGCTCAACACTGCGGCCTTGTCCTGCGAGGGCTTTGCCGCAGAGGCTCCGTACCTAGGTTCTTATAAGCACGGAAGCATGGATGTCACGAAGCGTGCTACATATAATCAGACAGTATCTCCTGCGTATCTGCGTTGCTCAAAACTGTGGCCTTGTCCTGCGAGGGCTTTCACTCCAGTTCACAAAATATGAGAGATTCTCCACCTGCATGCAATTTTGATGTGGGTGCTATGGATTCCACATGTTTTTTGAACCTGCAAAAAGTAGGAGGATTCCTTAGAAATCCATGACAATGATGACTGCCATTCACAGACAAGGAAGGCTGCATATCTGATACATTTTTGTAATTTGTGTAAACTAACATGTACATTTGGGTCAGACTATATTTCTGTGTTATAAATACATCCATTACCAAAACAGATCAAATTAGTACAGAGGGGAATGCTGAAACTTTAGTGTATTCATAAGGGTTCTCACATGTGCTATATATGGGCAAACAAATGGAGTGCTTAAGTCAGATATTCACAGACATTCCTATTTAATAACATGTTTATCATTACACTGAGCCAAAGGTATATATAATGCATGTTGGGCATTAGAAAATATTTTATAAAGGTCAAATTGGCACACATGCATGATTTGTGGACTGCAATGCCAACGAGTAGGCTTCAATCTGAGTTAAAAAGAAAATAACGGGAGTTTTGAAAGCAAATTATACAGATCATTTAAA
This sequence comes from Ambystoma mexicanum, assembly GCF_040938575.1. Taxonomy (NCBI): domain Eukaryota; kingdom Metazoa; phylum Chordata; class Amphibia; order Caudata; family Ambystomatidae; genus Ambystoma; species Ambystoma mexicanum. Next base: position 1,140,874,595 of record NC_090937.1, read on the forward strand.
AGAGAGTTGACATATTTGCAGAAAACCAAAGTAAAACATATGTGTATTTTTTTAAGGCACTTACAGTTCTACTGGCTCTGTGTGGATGTGAGCCTGGTGTTAGGAAGGTTTCTCTTTTTGCAGCTTCCCCTCCATAATTGCCTATGGAACCCATTCTTTTTGCTCTATTTTTCTCCTGTCTTTTTGAAGGGAATTAACTGCTTCAGCTTCACTTCCCTTTTGCACATTGTTATGGGGAAACTAATCAGTCCTTCGGACTATGAGTACTGGAGGAGTGGACTATGTTTCACGTTTTAATTCTTCACTTTTTAACATTGCAAACAGTGCCTTACAGTGCAGTGCAACGGTAAAACGTTTGTATCACCCTAGGTTTTTATTCATCAGGTTTTTGTTTACTTTGCTACATTCTCACAGGCCGCCACCACATGCAACACTCAGCTTGTTAAATCACAACAATGTTAAATGTTTTTGTTGATATTAGTGAAAGTGATGTAAGGTACCAACAATGTTGATTTCAATGTTTTTATTGTATGTTATGTTATGTTTACTATGAATGTTACATTTATTCTACTTTAACGTTGTATTGCCAATGTTTATAGAGTTTACTTTTTTAGTTAGATAGTAAATTTAATTTTTATTTCTGTATGGTTTTAAAATATTGATTACTTACACTTTCATAGTAACTCTTCAGTGTTTATTGTAACTTTAATGTGGCTAGTTCCAATATTTGTAGAGTAATCGTTTTATAGTCACATACATTTGCACTGAAATGTATTGTTCTTTTCGGTCCAAGCTTAGGTGCATTTTTAGCATATTGTGGGGTAGGGTTTTGTTTGCCATACAGAATAAAATACAAGGCCACAACTATTTGTTTGCAAATGAACAACTAGTAATGCCTACAATTCCGGCTTTGTCAATGCTTGTAAGATGAATATTACTGTTCTATTTTTCTATGCATGAGAATAATGTCACAGCCTGCAAAACAAGATAAAAGGCTGGGACTATGTGTTTGTCAATAAGCAACTTCAACCAGTATAATTATTGGCGTTGCCATTGCTTGTTATTTGATGGATCTCTGCAGAGTGATGTATTGTAAAGTAGCGGCGTTGCCACTGCTTGTTATTTTGTACATTTCTACACATATGATTGCTCATAGTAAATGAAGGTACAACCATGTGTTTGTCAATGAGCAACTACAAATGCCAAGTCTATTTGCTTGGCCAATGTTTGATTTTTTTTAAATATATTTTTGCACAAGCAATTGCTCTTAGTAATAGTAATTGAAGCTTAGATCATGCATGCAAATATTGTTCTTTTGTACATTTTTGAAGTGATTGTTCTTACTATTTGAAGCTACTTCACAGCGAAGGGAAGAAGGTGAAGTGAATGCCATATATTGTTGTCTTTTATACATCGTGTACGTTTTACACGTCTTTGAGAGTGATTAGTCAAACTAATGGTATTTTAAATTATACCACGTAGTACATTGTGCAGAAACAGTGGGGTTGTTTATATTTCAAGGTCTTTTGTGTATAGTTTGTATATTTATTCACATTTTTACATCAGTGAATCCTCGTAGTAATAGTACTGCATACTAAAGGGTGCATTGTCAAGTGAATGTTACTCTCAGATACATTTGAAGATGTCTCATATATATTTTGTTATATAGTACATAAAAATGGATACATTTGTGTTTTTTCTAAAGTTCATATTTCCTGTTTGGCTGGAGTATAAGTGAAAATGTGAACACTAAAAACAAGAAGACGGTACGCTTGACATTTGTGGCAAAAATCAAAGAGCATTTTTGTGAAAATGCGCTTCTGGTATTGTGCTCAATGGGTGTGGCCTAGCAGTAAGGGCTGGGCTACCCCTATTGATGTGGGACCAACCGTGATGTGCATATCGTCTTTCCCTTTCAGTAGTGGCTTGGCAGGCCTAATAATGATTGTATGGAGGGATGCCCAGAGCGATTCCAGAGGTTAAGATTCATTCTAAACCTTCCAGCCATGACCTCTTTTGCTTTGCATCATCATCAAACATTCCTGTATTAGTGTTGTGATGCGGATGTCGCTGCATAGGTGAAGCAGGTGAGGAGGGGCAGACAGGTCCAGCAGACTGGCCGCATCTTCAGACATGCCAATGGTTTGCAGTGCAATCCCATTGGTGGCTGGTGGAGTGTATGACAGCTGACTGTGTGAGTGTGGCAGGTGAAGCGACTGCACAAGGAGCAGTATTGGTGGTGCTGCTGTCAATAGCCATAACTGCTGGTGTGGGGGGATCTCTGGCTATTGCGTGCAACTGCCTTGCAGCTGCCGGTGGCAGGTGCTTTCTTGCCTGGGGCCTTCTGGCAGGTACCATGACAATGGAGAGCACGGTCAGTGGTTTGTGTGCCATTGGTTTGTGGAGCACAACTCAGTGATGTCAGTGGCAGGATGTGTTGACCCAGTCATGCTAAACCCTCCTTCCTCTTCCTGGGTAACTTATGAACCTGTTTGAGGATTAATGACATGCAGCCGGTCATCATGGTGACTGGAATATTGCTGATCATGACCCTCATGCATTCTGGTGGATGCTAACCAAAGGCCAAATGAAAATGGGTGAGCAGAAATGCAGAGGAAATACTATTCAAACATTGCTACGTGTTCCCTCTGCAGGCACACTGCTTTGCAGGACTCACAATGGCGATTGGTATCTCTGGGTTTTTGTTGACAAGTGCAGCTTGTGGTTAGCTTTGGGGAGTATGCATGCTATTGCACCATTTTGGACGGAGTAGGTTTTATGGGCCACACACAGCAATGGCATGTTTGGAGTAGGGCATGGAAACATGCTTACCTGCCGGCATTTGTGCTGCAACTCAAGGGCAGATTCATGACTCATGTGTTGCTTACATGGATCTTGCTAGCTTTTGGCTAGGGTGCTTTCACTGTGTGTTTCATGGTGCGGGATGTTTATGGATTGCATGTGATCACAGGGGGTGTTGGTTGACCATGTGGCCAGGGGCTGTCCTGAGAAATGTATCTCCAGATTGCATGCAATCACATTTGTAGTGATCTACAGTATATTGCTATCATCACAATTTCACTGGTGGTAGTGCTAGTTCCATGGAGAAGTGGGGGAATTACCATCAGAATGACTGTTATCACCAAAGGTTGAGACACCCATCAGATTGATTCTGATGTTCACAGAGAAGCAAATGGTCATTCTGCCCCACGGAATTAGCTCCATGCTTACCTCCGTATTCGTAACGAGGCCCAGTGTGTTTACAGTTTTCATCACGTTCTGGTGGTAAATCCTCCCGTTTATGAGTGGTGGAATGGCACAATCAGCCCATAATGCTCCATGGGGGAGTATGAGCATTTACCGCCTGAGCTTAAAGCTCCCGTCTATGCTGGCAAAGTGGTACAGATTCCTCTAACCAAGAGCTGGAGGCATCTCATCCACTTTACCACCATGCTCAGAATGTGGTGGCGCATAAAGGTTTGGCGGTGCATAAAAGTAGTGTTATGGTGGTGGTAATTGAATTACTGCCACTTTTTTCCGCAGTGCCAAATGCATAAATAGGGCCCTCCCTTTTTCACTATACTTTCAGAGTGAGAGACAGCATCCAATTTAATGCACCAAAGAGAGCAAGTGAACTTGGGGCAATGCTTTTACTTTTTGTTTTGGGAAAGAGTTCACATTTACATTACCTCTAATGCAAGCTCATGTTAAAAGTGTGAAATTTAAATGCTTACCTTATCAAGACAACCTTGTTGTTTAAATATTACCAAAAATATCCACATTTAATTGACTACGACGTGTTGTGTATTTTCTTTACTCACGATTAAAGTAAGGTTTTTAATTCACCCCTTCAACTCGAACACCTATATTGCTATTACCACTATATGCTAATGGCTTTATACACATTGGGGCGGGGGAGGAAGGGGCTCATTATCTAATTGACAAAGTTGAAGCATCTGCTATAGAGTTTTGATCCTGTTTTTGAAACACAGGAACATATTTTGAAGACGAAATATTTCATCTTCACGGTACATAGAGGGTTTTTTTTTTTTTACATTTTATAACACATTGGTCATATATCGAGCTACCACTAGATGGCTCTAGAACAAAAGATTTTGTCTTTGGAATCATCTTTTTTCTTCTATTTGCATACCACAACATTAACGTAGCAGGTCAGCCATATATAAACGATAGAAACATTGAAATATCAGCTATAAACGCGCTTTATTGCCTGGAAAGTAGGCTCCATGAAAGCGACAATAAATAGTGAGTAGATTTTTATGTTATAAATCTGAACAAAAGAGCCCTATCATAAATTGTTTAGAAACTAATTTCAACCACCAGAGCATTTCGGTATATAACGTTAACTGCAAAGGCATTGTGAAATTATTTCAGTACAAGACAGCAGCCTGCAGAATAACAACTGGGCCCAAGGTTTTCCTAGGTCATGATTTGCATAAAGGTCCTGGTTAACAGCAGCACACGGCATAACGGCAAAGTTCCTTTCCAACCTCATGCACGCTATGGTGCCGCTTGTCTGCTCTCTGCTTCCTCCACACGCGCCCATATTATTCCCCCGATTCAGCATATTGTTTGTTTACACTACCAAAGCGCATCGGCTTCAAGCTCTTTGCGTGGCTCCCGGGCCATACTAGGATGTAGTCCCCCTTTTCTAGTAAGTAGATTAACACGTTCCCTGCCCACTCAAAAACTCTGTGCCTGTACTGCATAGCTCCCACAGTTATCCGCGTCCCGCAGTGAAATGATGGGCGGGCCAGCTTTCTCCTTTTTTAGCTTTCCGATCTTTGAACTACTTCCTCATCCTCTCAGGACAATTCCTGGTCGCTTGATCTTGAGGAGCGTCCTGCATTTTATCAGTATAAATCCTCCTTCTGCCGTTCAGTGTCAGCAGCATGAATACACATATAGTGTAAGCCAAGGGGTTCCATATAGGAGGCACCTGCCAAATTGCCATACAGAGCGACGAAAGATGTCTGAAATTGCAAACCTTAGCGCAAAGAACACAATGAAAAGTGCTGGTGGACCGGTGATTAGACTGGATGCACAGGATTATGTCACAGCCGGATATTTCGAATCTGAACATTCTTGGAGAGAAGGTTCATATGGACTTTAAGACCATAGTGCTAGGTAGTGGAGATTTGTTGGACGACCTGACTACTTCTCAGAAGAAATTGATCTTTCGTGGAGCAATGGTGGGGAAGAAGCTAATTTTGAGACATTGGAAAACGTCTACCCCTGTTACTATTGAGGAATGGATTGCAGAGATGCATTCTCTAGCGGATATGGAGAGAGCGCTGTATCGGAGAGAAAAGAAGGATGCGTTATTTAATAAGATCTGGGGCAAATTTCTTTTATTGTATTAGACCTGTTTATTGATTATATTGTGACTCCGCGGGGGGAGGGTTCTGATGTATATAGTTTAGATGTGTTTAGTGCATGATATTATATTTATGTACATATGTTTATGTGAAACTTTTGAAAAAAAAAAAGAATCTGAACATTTCGAATTCGAAATGTCCAGCGCGCTATAATTATACACTTCAACCTGCCCACTATCCTCCTTCCCCTTTCCCTTTCCCCCCTAAATCTTAAACTTACCTCTGCTGCCAAACTTACCTTTTGTCCATCCTCGCTGTGCTCTCCCTGCAACGTGAGTTCCGCCTCCCCATTGAGGGGTAGAACTTCTGCCGCTGGTTCCTTTTTTCCTTCTTTTACAAAAATGATATTTGTCCCCTGCTTTTTTGTATGGAAGCGGGGGATACCCCTGTAACACTCAAATACCCATAATGTCGATCAGGGGGAGCGGGAGACAGCCCCGCAACCCCTGGTCTCCCAGCATCGACATTATGAGTTTTCGTTATTTTTTCCACTGCTGACTGCCGGTGGTCCCTATACACCCTGGTGGTGGGTGAAGAACGCTGTGTTTGAATTGCAACTTCGACGGGTAAGGGTGTCTACTGCTGTGAAGCAGAGCCAGTGGTAATGGTTGGACACCAACAATCACAACCACACAAACAGAAAACCCCAACAAAGAAGCAAGTTGAATGTGCATAACCCACGCAAATAATCACCCAACGCACATGCTAGGACACATATGCTCTAACCCGAGACTGCAGTGCGTGGAGCACCTGCTCATTCATTTAAACTAAAGTTGTCAAGACAAGTACAGTCATCAAAGACAACTAAACATTAAGATGTACTCTATGAAACAATAACTCAGACATACTAACTCAAGGGACGAATTGAAATGAAGAGGTAAATAAACACATTCATGAGTATGATGACCATTTGCATTCTTCTACTTTTAAAGATAATACATATAGACAAAGTAAACCCAGCTGACTTCACTGTAATAAATGAGTCATATACCTTGTTTTAAAAAAAAAATCATAATATGTAGTGTTTAAAAGCCAGTCCCTCCTCCACCTTGACCATCTCCTGTGCTTAGTGTTTTATTGGAATTCAAATGAGTACATTACAATCATTTGTAAAAAATAATTAATGGTGTTTTCTTTAACAATGCCATGCAAAATACTGTTGTGTCCTGGAGTTGTTTACAGAAAACATGCTGCAAAGAACATCATCATAGTCCACACCACCAAATAGAAAACTAAAGTACACACTATTATGTGGTGGTGTGCCCCTAAACGACCACCACTCAGGGCGAACAATTGGACTAGATTACAGTCCATGCACTGGAAGCTGAAGGAGTGGATCAAAAGAGACCGCCAGCAGACATCCCCATAATGGCCCCTGTACACAGCTTTGGAAAGTTCCCATAGCGACCATGCTGTGACAGTACACTAAGCAGAAAAGCCTGCACACGCTCATCACCAAGGACATGCTAAATCTGATAGACGCCAACATACCTCCCGTCAAAAGGAAAATATATGTTCACATAAAAGTACACTTTTCCCTACACGCCTGTGCTACTGCCTTCCTGCACAGTCACCAAAGCTACCCAGGCATTCCCCAGACCTCTGACAGGTCAGTGATGCCCTAAAACGACTATGTGTCATTTCCCTGACTATGGAGGTCATAATGTTAGCCAAACAGTTCTTTTACCATGCAAGCGAGATATATTTACTTGATAACAGTCTGTACATGGAAGGAAATAGGATCATGTCAAAAATATATAGAAACCGGCGGAAGTCAATTCTGTCCTGCTAGCTACCAGTTGTCATAAATTGAGTGAAATTGAATAAAAGATTTAAGGAGAGAGGTTATGCATGGATGTGATACCAAAAACCAGAGAGAAAAGTCTGTTTAAGAATCAAGTTGACTTACTCAAACCAAGAGAGAGGGTTCAGAAAGATTCCTTGGAAAAAATGAGAATGGTAATCCAGTTCTTGACGGATGGGAACACTCTATAAGGAGCTACAAAAAAATTGGAAAATATTGATGCTAGTCCCTGACCTGGTGAATTATATAGAAGATAGGCCTAATGTAGTATATAACAAAGTACTGACTGAAAAATACACCAAGTCCATCATTTATGCAAACATGAAAACAAACTAGGATGTGGCTACACCCAGAATCTGTTTTCTGTTTTTTTTCAAATGTGGAAATTGTAGTATGTGTCAATACACTTTAGAATGTAAAAGTTTAAAGATTAACATTGATAAGGAAGTTAAGATTATAGAATTAATCAATTGCAAAAAGCAAATTCGTAGTATATGCAATATTGTGTCTATGCTGCCTCATATATGTAGGGAGCAGAATACGCGAAATCCAAGTAAGGATTAGAGATCATATGAATTCATTGCATAAGGAAGAAGCGTGACTGCCACTGGCAGAACATTGGAAAAAGTGTCATCAAATGGATAACAAGGTTGGAATGTTGATAGCAGAGGCGACATTGTTTATATCGTGGAAGAAATGTTATTGTGGTCAAAAACAAGACACTCCTTTAAGGAGAGTGTTGACTTATGGCAACAACAGGCAGGTTCACGCAGTGACAGGTTGCGTGTGGAGACTTTAAAATGAGGCCAAAACCAAAATGATGCGCTTGTGCTGCGCGGAACATTGCCTAATGAAATTGCAAGATTAGAGCAGGTCATAACTTTTTTTTTTTTTTTTTTTTTTTTTTTTTTTTTTGAGTTTTTTTTTTTTTTTTTTTTTTAATCTGTTTTATTATTTTCATTGTGTCATCAACGTGAACATACACAAAAAACAAAGTGCAATCACACCCATCCCACCCTCCCCCCTCCCTATCCCAACTTGTCCGGGCCCAAACGTGTTACACCACCAGTTCATCCACGTGATTGTTGTGGGTCATCTGTGTCATCGCCAGAGGAGCTTCCCATGTTGGGGCTGAACAGCGTAACCGTTAGCTCCACCCATTGTAGTAGGTCGTCTGAGGTGTCCTGCCTTTGTTGGCACTGCGCCATCTCCCAGACCGCTGTCTCTGCGTTCGTCCATTTGCGGAGGTCTTGCCACCAAGTCAACAAGCAGGGGGCCCGCGGGCGCTTCCAATTCATTGCAATGCGTCTCTTCGCCAGTATATACATTAGGTCTTTTAGTTTATTGAGTGGTCTGTTCTTCTTGCTTCTGGGGTATATGCCGAGGATGCATGCTTTTGGCGTATGAACTTCTAGGGTGATGTTCGCCTCGGCCACCTTGGCTTTGACCTGGGCCCAGAAAGACTGAATGGCGGGGCATCCCCAAAACATATGTATCATCGCCGCGTGGGCTTCGTTGCATTTGGGGCACCCAGTGGTCACAGCTCCACTAAATCTGGAGATGACGTCTGGTGTGAGATACGCTCTATTCGTAATGTAGAATTGGATGAGTTGGAACCTGGCGTTCCTGGATACTTTCCTGTGGTATCCCATTATGGCCCCCCATTCATTGTCTTCGAATTGTGATCCTAGTTCCTGTTCCCACGCCGCCTTACACTGGAGGTTTCGTTGGGTGACGCTGTCTAGCAGTGTGTCATATATTCTTGAGGTCTCATGGCCACCCTCGGCCGCCCCGAGCAGGTCCTCAATGTGTTCGTGACCAGTATTTAACGGATCCGTTGGTGGCCAGCGGGTCACCAGTTTCCTAATCACTGCATTGTGGAGTAAGAACTGTCCCGTGTGGATACCAGAGACTTTTTGTAACTCCGCGAAGGTTAAGATTCCCTGATCATCCGCCAGGTCGCCCAGGGTAGCTACGCCGCAAGGTTCCCAAGTGTCTCTTATTATCCTATGGCTTCCCGGTCTGTTGGCCATGATGGCGGCTATAGGGATCTGAGGAGAGTAGGGGTCAGGGATCAGTGCAGCCTTGCAGGCCCTCCGCCAGATTTGGACGCCCAAGAGAATCAGGTATGAGTGAGGTTGTTTAGACTTGGGTTCAGACCATAGCAGGTCCCTGAGGAGCAATTGCGGGACTTGCGGCTGTAGCAAGCGAGTGTCCGTAGTGGCCTCGTCGGCCATCCATTGTATCACGTGCTTCAATTGTCCGGCCAGGTAATACAGTTCGAAGTTGGGCACTCTGAGGCCCCCCTTGTCATACGGTCTCTGCATCGTTTCGAGGGCGACCCTACGCCTGCCATCCTGCCACAAGAATGTTCTGCACAGTCTGTGTAGTTCGTTGAAAAATTGTCGTGGTATGTTGTGTGGTACGTTGGTGAAGAAATACAGCAGTCTGGGAAGCGCCACCATTTTCAGCAGGCCCACCCTGCCCGCTACCGATAGCGGCAGCCTGCTCCAGAACTCCATTGACCTTGCCAGGCCTTCCTTTGCCCTCACTGTGTTCAGTACGTGCTCAGTCTTGGGGTCTCTGTGCACTCTGATGCCCAGGTATTTGAAGGAGGAGGGTTCCCAGTTTAGGGCAAGATCGGGGAGCTGACCGGCCATTTTCCCGCTCAAGGCGGCGAGGGGGAATAGGCATGATTTGTCCCGGTTGATCTGGATCCCCGTGTATCTGTGAAATCTATCTAAGGTTTCCAGTATGTAGGGCAGTATGTGTGTGGGGTTTGTTAGATAGAGGAGCATATCGTCGGCGTACATGGAAATCACATGGTTCACCCCATCTACTAGTATGCCTCCATCCCCGTATTCCTGTCTCACATATGCTGCCACGGGTTCTATAGCTATAATATACAGCATGGGTGATAGGGGGCATCCCTGCCTAGTTCCTCGAGAAAGCTCCCATTTGTGTGAGAAGGTGCTGTTGGTGCGTACTCTGGCCTCTGGATTGGTGTAAAGGAGTGTGACCCATTTTATGTAGCTGAGCCCTATTCCCATCTTAGACATGGTGGCCAGGAGCCATCTCCAGCGCACTGAGTCAAATGCTTTAGAGGCGTCAAGGGATGCTACTGCACATTGTGTCCGTCTGCCTTCAGTGCTGTGGATAACATGGTGCAGTCTGCGTAGGTTTTCCGTAATGGTTCTACCGGGCACATATGCTGTCTGGTCTTGGTGGATCAGGGACGGGATGACTCTGCGTAACCTCATGGCCAGGATTGCTGCGAGAATCTTGCTATCTGTGTTCAGTAGGGATAGCGGCCTGTACGAGCCGCACTCTGCGCCATCTTTATCAGGTTTCAAGAGGGGTATGATGGTTGCCTCTCTCATGGTGCTGGGTAGTCGGCCTGTGTCGTATGCCTCGTTGAAGACTTGGGCAAGTAGTGGGGCTAGTTCGGCTTCGTAGGCCTTATAGAACTCGCCCGGGAGCCCATCCGGACCTGGGGTTTTCCCTGCGGGGAGCGTTCTAATGATCACTGCGACCTCGTCGGGGGTTATTGGCCCTTCCAGGGATTCAGCCGCGTGTTCCTCGAGGTGTGGTAAATCAATGATGTCCAATACATCCCCTATTTCAGTGTCTGTTGGCTGTGAGGGGTCGGTGTAGAGGGCCTGATAGTACTTCGTGAATATATGGTTTATGGTTGCTTGTGAGTACGTGTCTACGCCTTCATCATCGCGCATGTGGCAGATAGGTATTCTAGGGGTTTCCCGCTTGCAGAGCCACGCTAGTAGCTTGCCCGGTTTGTCACCGAGGGCGTGGTTTCTTTCGATGTATTTCGTGTAGCTGAGTTTCCCGAGGGCCTCCCAATGTTGTAGACAGGCCTTCTTTAGTTCGATTATGCTATGTACGTGGGCTGGGTCTGAGGAGGCCAAAGATTCTAGTTGCTGCAGCTCGTTTTCAGCAATAGCCAACTTAGCTGTGATAGACTTTTGGGCCCCCCCTATAGTGGCTATCGCCTCCCCCCTAATCACTACTTTGTAAGCTTCCCATGCCGTGCTGACATGTTGGACACTGTCCTTATTTGTCAGCCAATAGTTCGCCGTGCATTGCCTAATCTGTTCTTGGAAAGCCTTGTCTAACAGTGCTTCGCCTCTGAGTCTCCATGTGGGTATGGGGGGTCGCGGTGCCGTTAATGTCCAGGAGGTTACTATGGGGGAGTGATCAGACAGCACTCTAGCGAGGTATTGCGTGTCTACAAATGTGTCTAAGTGTTCCTCGCTCACCAGTAGGCTGTCGATTCTAGTGTAGACCGCGTGAGGGGGTGAGTAAAAGGAGTAGCCTCTTTCTTCCGGGTGCTGAGTCCTCCAGAGGTCTAGCAGGGCGTATTGATGTAAGAGGGCTTTCAGTATTTTAGCGGGAGGGGAGGGGCGGGTATGTTTGTTATCCGATCTGTCCATACGCGGGTCAAGGGTGCAGTTATGATCGCCACCCCATATGAGCGTGCCGTCTCTGTCCGGGCTAAGCCGGGTGTATAAGGAGCGGAAGAAGACCGTCGCATCATGGTTGGGGGCATAGGTGTTTACTAGGCAGAATTCTCTGCCGTCTATGGTGCCTCTGAGCAAGGCCATCCTACCTTCGTTATCGATGTGGGTGCATGCGAGGTTGACGGGAATGGTGGGGGCAATCCATATCAGGACTCCCCGTGCATAGTTAGAGTACGTGGTGCCTATCAGGGTTCCTCTCCATCTCTTAGCCAGTGCCGCAAGTTTCTGTGCATTCAGGTGGGTTTCCTGCAATAGGGCGATTCCTATCTTGTGGCGTTTGAGGAAGGTGTGGACCCTGTGTTGTTTGATGTAGCTGTTCAGGCCCCTAACGTTCCATGACATGACTTTAACAACGTTAGTCATGGGTGTAGCGTGAGTGTGAGGACGTGGGTGGGCTGCCCTGTGGTGTCGCCCCCCGGCCTATCAGTGTATGGTTCAGTGGCCTGCTCTGGCGGTGGCACTTAACAATACTAGTTTGAAGTGGTGATGTGTGGTGGTCAAGGTGGTTCCGGACTTTCCCATTAACTAACTGGGACGGGATGCTAACGGGCAATTTCCCGACCCTGCAAACAGTGAACTTGGCGTTAGCCAATAACAGAACTAGTCTAACGGGGTTCCCCCCATCCTGACATCCCCGTTTCTGCTCCATTAGACCTACGGTCCTCTGGTGCCCTACGGGCGGGTTAGATACCCAAAGAGATTCGGGGGTGCGGGCCAATCCCCTTGGTAGTGTCCGATACCAAGCGGTGCCATTCGGTCAGCTCCAAGACACTCGATGGTGCCACAATCTGCAAGGTGAGATTACTTCGCATACGTCCCGATAAAGTGGTTTCATTAGGCTTCCTTGGGGGTGCCGTTTTCTCTTGTTTTCCGTTGCCTTCCTTCTATGTCAGGGATCTGCTCCCTGTCCATCCATTCATTTATATCTGTCGGTGATTCGAAGAGGTGCGTTCGATTGTTATGGATGATCTTAAGTCTGGCCGGGTATAGTAGCATGTATCGCAAGCCCGCATTTTTCAATCTGGCCTTGATGTGGGCGAATTGGGCTCTGCTCCTTTGGACTTGGAGGGTATAGTCCGGGTAGATTGCGATTTTGGCGGAGCCAGACTCAATGTGGCCCCCATTCCGTGAGTGGGCCAGGATAGTCTCTCTGTCTTTGTAATTGAGGACTTTAGCTATTATCGGCCTTGGCGGGTTCCCCGGTGGTGGGCGCTTAGTGAGGGATCTGTGCGCCCTCTCGATGGTGAACCCCTGAGACAATTTGCCGGCACCGACCTCTTGCAGCAGCAGATTTTCGACAAAGTTCGTGGGGTCGTTCCCTTCCGTCCCCTCCGGCAATCCGATAATTCTTATGTTATTGCGGCGTGCCCGTCCTTCCGCCTCGTCCGCCCTGTCTTCGAGGTTCTTGACTTTCTGGGCTAGGGCATCTACCTCTCTTAAGAGGCGAGTTTTGGCGTCAGTATTTTCTTTAACCTGGGACTCCAATGCCTCCGTTCTGCCCGCAATGGAGCGCACATCTTGTCTGAGTAGGTTTAAGTCGATGGCCATGGCATCTATCTTGCCCTCCATGGTTTTTTGGAGCGCCGTAATGGCTTCCAGTAGTTGCGAGTTCGTGGGTTCAGAGGGTCCTACCTCCGAGGTCGTCGAGGCGGCATCTGGTTTGAGGGCGCCAGTGGCTGCGAACGCCTCCATGGTTGTCTGCTTGTGCTTGTTCCTGGGGCCTTTTGCGGACATCTCTTGTGCGGGCGGGCTTGGAATGGGGGGCGCCGGCGGGTTGGGGTGCTGGGGGGCGAGGATTATGATCTCGGCAAACCCTTGCTTCCGGAGCGCCCCGGCCTCCAATAGGGCCGGTGGTAGAGTGCAACCTCTCTCAGGGATGATGCAGCAGGTTCGGTCGACGAGCCGAATGTCCCCCCAGCCCTGTTCCCACTCCGTACCTCGTAGCGCTGTTACCGGGTCTGAGCCCTTCGTTGTGCGCCTCTACCGCAGGGGAGGCGCACGGGGCAGATGCAGTCTCCGGCCGTCGGTCGACTGGGCCAATTCCCCCTGGTAGCCGGAGTCCGAGGCGAGCCTCCTTTTCCGCTCTGTGTTGGGCGCGATCCGGCGCTCGTCTCTTCCGCGGTCAGCAAGCGGTCGCCATTTTGAGTCGTGCGCTTTCCTCCTACACCACGGCGTTTCTCCTCGGTGAGGCCACGCACCGGCCCCAAAACACCGTCGGAAGGTCAGCCGACTGTACCGAAGCGATCTTCGGGTCGCAGGTGTAGTTTCATTTAAGGTGGATGCAGGTTGTGGGCAAAATGATGAGCGCATCAACGGAGCTGCTACGAAGCGCGGCTTTCTCACATGGCGGTCGGCCACGCCCCCCCTAGAGCAGGTCATAACTATGGGAAATATATTGTATACAGGATTGATTGTGTAGATTATGCCTCAGAGGAAGTCCTGTTATGGTATTAGTAGTAAATGCTTCTGTTGAAGTCAATTTCCAAACCAAGCTGTTGCTATGAGTTGCACGTGGCTGATTTGAATGAGTTAGAGTCTCAATGGACTGACAGCGGGAATCTTGTTTCAGGATTGATGAGAAAGGATGTTATCTTCATGAATTGATCCGAGCCTATGATACCAGTGATAGATTTGAGGAGCTGAACGATTAGGTAAGGACTGGGACAAACCATTCATTTATAACACAATAGGACCTGGTAGGGTAACTGAAAGATGATTTGAGGATCTTTATATTTTGTGATTAGATGATAAGAAGTGGAACATTTTGTGAAGATTGCTGGCTATACACAACAGTATTTTGAAATTGGAAACATTAGGTAAGAATAGTCTTCATAAGGAAGATGAAATTATATTTGAGAATCTCAATGTACCTAATGACTTGTGCGTTATTAAAATTAGATTCAATTATTCACAGAATGCAAGTCTGATACTAGATGAACTAGCAGAATAAATGAAAAAAACACGATAGAGGGATTGGAAATTTGTCAAGAAAGAGAGTCAAAAAGTAATTTTGGTTTATTTGAGTAACTATATACTGGGATCTTTATAGTGGATTGCAGGATAAGTTCTTATTATTAATAGACAGAGTGTTGATGGTGGACAATGACACAGCTTTTGGTGAAGATAACTATTAACTATATCCTAATAAATTTGCAACTAGAATGGTTCAAATGTATATATGTAATGTTAGGACCTAATAGACTTGTGAACCATCAGTTGAAATGTATTTTTCTTTTCTCTTTTCTTTTTCTTCATGTAATATACATTTATTGCTTTCTCGCTCCCCTACGGCGTGATGCATCCCTGGCTTGCGATTGGTCTGTATATAATTTTAATTGATTTATATTGGTCTTATACATTGGAACTGTTATGTGGTGGACAAAGCCCTGGGGAAGACCCTTGTGTTTGGGGTCGAAACACATTTTGGTGATGTCCATATATGAATAGGAAATTAAAATAGATTTACTGTATTAATACGTTTCCCCAGATAGAGAGAGTATCGGAAGCGCCTAATTGAGAAACTTGTCTCCTCCTCTTATTCGCTTTCCTGTTACCTTTCAGTGCAGCTTGACACGTGGTGTTGAACTGTGTGGATCCTTTCCTCTAGCCTCTAGAGACACCAGGCTCGATGTGGACGGGACGCAGATGGGAGCGGGTACTACGCTCTGCTCTGGCTCATTGAGCTCCTCTCCTCCATTGCAGTGCTTCTTGGTGACTATAAAGTACTATTAAAACTATTAAGTACTTTGTTTCAATTTTTATGATATCTGCGCTGCCATTTTGTTAATCAGTCTAGAGCACTGTGGGTTTTTGACAGTTGCCCATCCTGAGGGCGCCTTGAGGGGGTGAATCATGCTGTCCCGTGTGTGTGACTCGCTTCGCTTTATCTTCGGTGGTCGGCGTGTGCCTTATACGGATTGCCCAGCGTGGTGGCGGCCAGCTCTGTGGGTGTCTGTGCTCTTCTGCTTTCTGGCTAACTGATTGTGGCCATATCGGGGATGGGCTTTAAATGGCTGGCATTTTAGGAGCCTGCATTTTCCTTTACCATGGAGCGCGGACTCTGCCTTGAACTTTGAGATAGTGTGAATTTTCACTCATGATCCGACAAATGTTTTTGCTGAGAGCATAAAGCTCTAATTTACCTTTAGCACGGAAACGTGGGGACTATGGAATAAAAGCCTTTGACCCACGTGCAGCTTACCAAACAGAAATGTGGAATTGTAAATTATTTTGAAAAAAGAGAAATGTATAATTTGCGGAGTGCTCCTCAGGACCTGGGCATGTCTGTCTTAACTCTAGACAATGTTACACCGCTAACTAACCTGAAGAACCAGGTGGAGAAGGGCACCTTTAAAAGTTATAAGTCTGGGGGAGGCGTTTTTATTCCACCTCAAAGTGTCTATCCCACAGATCTTCTACAACCCACCATCTCGGGGTTGCCTGGCGCTCCACCTTCTAAAAGAACTGAAATGGAAGTATCAACTCCACTTAGTCACCCCATATGTGACCTGCTCCTAGCCAATTTAAACTACACATTAATGACGTCCATCATGAAGAATACTATTGGAAGCTTGTTCCCAATAAATCCAACAAATCTGCCTGACCTTGAAAAGGGAATACCTAATAAGAACCTTGGACCCTCACCACAGTCCGGGGAATAGCTAGAAAAGGCTAAAAAATATATTGATTTGCTCGACGAAGAACTTCTGGAATTGGAAAGACGAGCTCTGATCGAATCATCATATGAACTCAATACTTTATCAACAACTTGGGAAAATGACCCCATGCTTAGAAACCTGCATGTCCAATCCCCGGCAAGAGCAAGAAGCCCACCAATAAAAGTAAATCCATTGGGAGGGAAAAAAACAAATGACATTTCACCTCTTACAATAATGGCTCTTAATTTTGTCTTAAACTCATTGGTTAAAGTATTTGAAAATCTTAAACTCGAAGTATAGTATCAATCGGGTACTTTATTAGAAATTACGAAAGAATTGGAACTGAGCGAATTGACTTTGGTTGCAATAAAAACAGCTTTTAACAAGTCAGTTTTCGACATTTTGGGTGAGGTGCACTCAACATCTATAGCCCAGTCATCAAAACTAGATAGGCTAATGGAACAGTGGATAGAGGCTAAGAAAGAGATCAGGTGCTTATCTGAGAAACTTGATCATCTGCCTCAACAACCAACTGAAGCTAGCCCCCTCCTGACAAAAATGACCAATCAGGCTGATGAGATGGGTGACACTCCCCTATAAGCCTCAGTAATGGAGGATTCTTGCGTGTGTCTAGCACAAGTTGTCGAGATGGCTCCTACCTGTGACACCTCTGTCGAGGTGGTGGAAATTAATCCTTCTCAGGATGCAGAGTTATTGATGCAGCCACACAAATAGAATTCTAATGGGAAGACCAAGAAGCATAAGAAAAAGGCAAATAAGGTTCAATCTGAACCTCCAACTATAGCAGGAAATAAACCAGAGAAAATAAGACAGAAAAACCGGATATCAGGTACTAATCACTTTATAAAAAAAACTGAAAGAGAAGCCCAATTTGGATCTTGATACATCTGGCCTTAAAGTGCCAAAAGCTGGAAAAGGTAAAAAGGTTAAAAACTCCTCTAAAATTGGGAAGCAAAATGAGGAAGTGCTTCCTGAGGATGGTGCGAAATTGACAATAGCAGTGGCAATCCAAACCAATCCAATTCTTCCTGCCAGGAAAATAGCTCCTATCCTTTTAAAAACTCCTCTTAAAGCTAAACAGATCAAACCAATGTTAAAACTTGCACCTATTTTTCTGAAAGGAGTGCAAACATCAAGGCTTGAAAATCTAAGCATGTCAGACCAGTCTGACTTGGATCAAAGTAAATTGGTGACATGCGAACCAAGTCAACCTGTTAGAAACGATCAGCATATTCCAGAAAATGCCAGAATTACATCTATTCCCCTACAGAGTTTGGGGGCTGCAAACAGTGGGTCTTGGTTAATTAAATCTAGCCATAACCCTTGTCCAAAAAGTAAATCTAAAAGGACAATCGGCAGCCAATCTCGAATAGGTTTGTGCAAGACCTGGGGTTGAAAGTGTACTTCTCAAGAAAAACTCAGAAGAAGATTGGAAAGTCACCATTGAATCGCTCAACTATTTTAATGGAAATTAAATCTATTCCTTCTCTTAAGTATTTCTCGTCCTCAGATATTGAACTCGTGAGCTGTCCATTTAGCTCTGACACCGATTTAGTGGAAGTACTCTTGAGATCAAGACTTGGCCAAGAGTCAATTTTGCGGGTAAGAGGCCTGGGAGCAGAGGGGCCGGTTGGCCGCGATACTCTGTCCTCAGAGTCAAGAAATACCCTCATTTAAACCCTTTGACCTTGGCCCAAATACTGTTTCTCTAGATACTGTTGAAATTGTGCCTTCTCCAACGAACACGTGGGATTTGGTCCCGAAGATCATCTCCCAAGTTCTTCATAAAATGGGTATCCACCAACAGAGACTCTTGTAGATACTCAGCTAAATCTACTTTTTCGGAATTCCAGAGGTTTTACATCTCTTACCGCAAACCATAGAAGATTCAATTTTTTTTAATATCACATTTTATAGTTTTTTCTGCAAGACAACAACTTATAACATTCAAACAAAATTTCCATTCATACATCAAAGACACTGAGACCAGTCTCCATAATTAGTTAAGTTACAACAGTCAGTACAGGACAATGCTTGAGGTATCTCCACGTTGTATAGTTATTGCATGGTTGTTGCGTTCCAGGATCGCACAATTTACTCTTGGTCATCACATAGTTTGTTCCCATTTCTGCCATATTTTACCAGCTTTCCCAGGGCAGCCTCTGGCTGTGTAGACATGATGTTCCATCGCTATGCAAGTGTCCACGTCTGTCACCCACTGGACGTACTGGGGGTGGTCTCTGAACCCCATAGTTGTGCGATATTTCTCTTTGCCAGTTCTGTGGTTGTTGAGATCAAGAGTTTTTCAAAGTGGGTCATTTCTCCCTCCTCCTCGATCCCTAATAGCAAGAGTTTTAGTTCCTTTGGGATCGTCCGACCTATTACTCGTGACAGCCTGTCACAGCATTTTTGCCAGAAGTATTGTATGCGTGGGCATTGCCATAAAATATGAAAGAACGTGCCCTCTTCTTGTTTGCAGCGCAAACAATGGCATCTGTGGTCTTGCCCTGGTTGTATAGTGTTGTTCGTGGGTAGTATATTCTGTGTAATATTTTCAGTTGGATTAGCCGTATTCTTGCTGATATTGCCGTTTCTCTGGGGTACATTAAGGTCATGGTCCATTCCTCAGGCAGCAGTGGACCCACATCTCTCTCCCATTTTGCTTTCAAATTGCACAATTCTTTCGTGGCAAAGGAAGAGATTACACTGTACATTATTGACGTAGTCTTGGCATTCACACTGTCTAACACAATATTTCTCTCTATCGGTGTACATTCTGGGAGGTCAGCGAGATTTGGCATATGTTTAATGAGTCCATGAGACAACTGTGTGTGGTGGTAGTAGTCAGTGGGTGGAAGACCATACGTGGCCGATAATTCAGTAAATTATATGATTCTACCGTCTTTTATCACTTGTTGGATCGTTTGTATCCCCACTGTTAACCAGTTTGGCCATTTGGGTAGTTTGTGGAGTTCTGGGAGATAATCATTGTTCCAGAGGGGTTGTATTGGGGTGATTTTACTTCCCCATCCTATATGTCTGTGTGTTTCGCTCCAGATTTGGGTCATGTGGGTAGTTATTGTGCGAGAGGGAGGACGGCACATCACCTTATACAGGCTCACAAATGGAGGTTTGTCATGTCTCGCTGCTTTTTCTGCACATATGTGTAGCAATTCTGGGTCCCCGTGTACTATGTCATTTACAGCAGCCATCTGGCTTGCCTAGTAATATATTTGCATGTGTGGGAGCCCAATCCTTCTCTCCCATATGGATCATTGGAGCGCGGTCAGTGGTATTCTTGGGTGTTCCCCCCCCATAGTAGTTTCCGTGGTGTCTTATCCACTTTACGAAATTAAGTTGTGGAAATGTGCAGAAGAGCATTTTGCAGGATATACAAGAAGCGGGGCAGAGCTAGCATTTTAAAGAATGTTGCTTTTCCTTGTAGGGTCAGTGGCAGTGTAACCCAATGATTAACGTCTTGTGTGAAGCGCTTCATAATTGGGTATAGGTTATCGGTCACATAGTCCTCCAGTCTACTTGTGATTCTTGACTGTACAGAACTCGGACCTGACTTTTCTTCAGGAAACATGCCTGTAGTGGGAATTGATGGGTTCACAACATACCAACAGTTGGCTACTCATTTGCGAGGGGGAAGACCGGCGGGTGGTCTCCTCATTGCTTGTAAAAATTAAGTCTTTGTTTTCCCTGAATTGCTTTCTAAAGAGAAATAGGGCATCTTGATAGTGAGATTGGGGTAACGGGTTGTCAGGTTGATCGGTGTTGGTTAGTGATTAATTTATACTGGAATCTTCAGGCCTCCAATTTACTTGTGTTTTTGCAGGATCTGTCTGATTGTCTGGTTGAATTAGCATCTCTGTTTGCCTCAGAAGAAATTATAATTGCAGTAGAATTGAACTCTCAATGTGTCTATGACAAGGATAAGATCTCAGGCAAAACTACACCTAGTTCAAAGTATGGTAAAATGTGGTTAAAATTCATGTGGGAAAGGGACCTCTGGATGCTTAATGGGAATGTGGCTGGCGACCGTACGAGTGAACCCACTTCACACAGGGGGGCATCTTCTCTACTTTGTATTATATCTTTGTAACCAGAAGAATCTTTGATAGATGTTCGAAATGTTTAATCACTGAGGGGAACACAGATGATCATGATATGCTGATTGCTAAATTTTTTCAAGAGGCTATTCATGTTTCAACTCTTTATCCTCGTGACGTCTCAGTAAATTCTGCTGGTAATCGCCTAAGGACATTTGATAGAGGGGGCTTGACAATGATTAACAATTTGAATGAACAAGTTGAACAGTTGTCTGGTTGCCAGTTTTCTTTATGTTGTGAACCAGCCAGGTTTCAGGCTCTTCTATGTGAGCTAAACCCCCAAGCTGACTCTGTTAAAAAAAAACAGGTGTTACACAAGCACTCATATAATGCCAAAATTCAAGAACAAAAGAGGCTGAAACTTCATCACAGGGCCAGCTTAAAGAAGGGGGGTTTTGACAAGGAGCTCCTTGAAGAGCACCTTAGAGCTTTGAACAACATATATAGGAACTGGGTTCGCTCTCATAGGTACCTGATATACAAGCAAGATGGTGACAAGATGTTGAAGGCCCTATCTCTACAAAATTCTAGACATTTTTGGGCTCTAGTGGGATCCTTGGATAATCAATTTTTCGACAGTCAGGAAACTATACTACAGGAAGAGGTTTGGATCAGAAACTTCTCTAAGGTTTATGGATGTTCGGATACCTTGGTCCCTAAGACGGAGGTAAAGGGTCTTTGGTCCTTGTCCTTCTCCTGTGAGTGGATTGAAGATCTGATTAAGAAGTCGTCCACTTCAATAGCAGCCGGTCCCAATGGATTGAGTAATTCAATTACTCTCTGGGCGAGGGTCCTAAAATGCCTTTTCGATATTATTTTGCTGTCTAAAAACCTACCAGACTCTTGGAGATCATCTCTGGTAATACAATATATAAAAGGGGTGACCGCTTAGCAGCCTCAAACTATCGTGCTATTTCCCTTTTAGATGCTGACATCAAAATCTTTGTTGGCCTGATTTTGGCAGAGTTGGAGAGTTGGGCCAACTCGTTGGGCATTATACCAAAACAACAAACAGGGTTTGGAAGGGGAGTGTCAACCTCCCTTAATGGGTTAGTTCTAACTTGCCTTAGTGTGCAATCTTTTGGAGAAGGTGGCACTCCCCTTTTTGGAGCATGGATATACCTCTCACAGGCATTCAACACTATTAACAGACATCTCCTCTGGAAAATGTTGAGCGCCTGGGGGTTCCGTCCAATCTTCTATCCATTCTCATCGAACTTCACCACAATTCATCTATGCGAGTCAGGTTTTCCAGAGCGGATGCTCTGTCAGGCCCAATTAAGATTGAATGAGGAGTGCGCCAGGGTTGTCTGATTGCCCCCCTCCTCTTTATTCTCTTTATATCTGACTTGAGTTTATGGCTGCAAGATAAAGGCCTAAGCATTCCCTAGATTGGTGACACTAAAACAAATTGGCTGGCCTATTCCCATGACGTAGTTGTTTTAGATCACTCACAAGTTGGGTTGCAACATTTACTCTCAGCTTTGGCAGATTATGCTAAATGCAATGATTTAATAATCAATCCAAATAAATCCAAGATTCTTGTTTTCACACATCCAAACAAGATCTTTAAGCCAAATATTTAGGACTTGGAGAAGCGTCCCATAGATATAGTCTCTGAGATCATCTAGCTAGGTGCAACTATTGAAGCCTTTCCGACTATGGGCCACCTTCTTGCAGTGATTAAACTCAAGGTCCTCAATATGGGGGCTCAGATGAAAATATTCCATCTAAAATGTTGCACATTTTCCATCCAACCCTTAATGAGTTTTTACATAGGAAAGGTAGTTCTGATCATGTTGTTTTAGCCTAGATAGTAATCCCTTATCGATGAATATAGACTGGGATAAACTCAAAGGCAAACTATGGAAAAGGTCCTTAAATTTGCCTAACGGTGTACCTATTGCATGCCTAAGGTTTGAACTGGGCTTGAGCTCTCTTAGGGCAATGATGGAATGCTGAGATTAATCTTGGACCCGCCTACAGGGTCTCTTTATGAAGATGTGGCAGTGCTGAAAGAAAGAGGTGTGAACATTTTTGTTAACAACCTTAGTTCAAAGTGCCAGGATATTTGATCTGACTCAGATTGTTCAAAGATACTACTTATCTAGAACCCAATGAAAGTTAATGTTGGTATGCAGCGAATGGACTGGATTCGGCCAATTGACAAAATGAGGCTGAAAAAAGTTATCAGCATCGCATACAAGAACAGATAAACCAAGATCGTTTCTGCCTCAATATCTAAGCAGATCATCTGACTCAACCATTAGATCAATCTTTTTAAGATTTAGATTAAATCTACTTCCTACGCTGGAAATCCTGTCAATAAGAAATAAAGAGGAGTATCCAACTGCAATCTGTGACAAATGTGATGACAAGAGGAATCAGTCGCTTTACCATCTACTCTCAAAATGCTCAGGCACGTGGGCCTTAAGAGTGACAAGATTTCAGAAATGTATCTATGATATAAGGTGGCTGATATTTTTTGGAACAGATTATCATCAGGCAATGAAATTCTTCTGACTTTTGAAGTTGTTGCTGTTTTAAAAGAACTAGGTTTAGGGGCGCGAGAAAAAAAAACAGAAAATGATTTAGTAACTCAAACCTGATGAATTTTGCAATGTAGCGTTGTTTTTGACTTGGTGATGTTTGTGATGCATTCATTTATTTTGTCCCTATTTTATTTGTTGTGTAGTTTACATTTTTTTATTATTCTGCTCAATATTTTAGTGTGCATGTTATTATATCTTCATGTTATAAGTGTTAAAAGCCATTGATTATTGTTTGTGTATAAATAAAAAATATATTTATATATTATAGATATTGTTTGTCTATGAATAAAAAATAAATAAAAATAAAAAATAAAAATAAACAAAATGAATACGTTTCTGTAGCAATTTTGACTTTGCATACAATTGATGGGTCTGGCGCAGAGGTCAGAACACGGTAGATGTTTTACCCTTCCTTCATGTCACAGTCATTTAAATGGACCTCATACAGTTCCATCATGATTCTTCCTGTTTCACTGACACCAGGGAGATTATGGGGGATCACAAGCAGTAGCTTTCCTTTACTTCCCTCAGATTTCTGTATTGTTAGGACCATTATGTTTTTATCATTAGTCAGCCCAATTTGCCTGGCCACAAAGTGATTGCATACGCCAATCATCATTCTCCTCATAGGGTGGCCCATTTCGCCCTGTAGGGCTAACCTTTGAAAATTATTATAGCCATCATATCAAAGAGCTTTGTAAGCCAACTTTCCTGCACAAGGAATACATCTGTCCTGTTCAAAAGATTGTGCCCCCTGCTGCTGGTATGAAGAAACCTGTCCAACCAAGCCCAGATATGATCCCCATCCTGTGTAGCTAATGCCATATTGCGTTCCTCTGCTCTCCAACTCACTACTCGTGCTATGTTGGAGGTTGTGATGTTCAAGTCCTTTTCTATTCTCTGTGCAGAACCCTTAAAACATATAGGTTGGCCATGACTGTTAAGGTCATATGCCAGCTTGGGAAAGCTTTGTAGATGTTCTTTTATCATGTTGGTAATGATCAGGGAAACCCAATGCACTTGTGTAGTGGGCACAGGTGCCTGCTCCAAGAATTCAAAATATTCTATATCCTTGGAGCTCAGCAATCTTAAAGGAGGAATATGTGCAGGCAAACAGGTTCAAAATGTAGGAGCGGTTCATCGGATAGACAGAGTCATCCGCAAACAAGTTGCATATAATGAAAGATGACTGCATATCAAGAGACTGTGATAAAGCATCTGGAGCCTGCTCCTAGAGTGCAAAGCACAGTAACTGATGTTGTCGTTTTTGTTGTGCTATTGTACATCCAGGGGCGGTCCAAACAAACACTATTGGCACATCCATTAGTAATTTCTGAGCCATTTTAACTGCATCGCTATTGCTCCTGCTCTTGTTTGTACACAACCTAACATTAAGGGTCAACTGTGTGCTGTCTGAGGAAGCCAAACTCATTTCTTAGCATTACAGGTGTCCAATCTATGCAAGGAAGTAGTCGGTTTCATGATCCAAGCTGACACGTCACTTTGTTGTCTTTTCACACTTTTTGTTGATTTTCTCGTGGATGGCTTAGGGATGGGATTGACAGAAGGAAATACCTTATCTTCAAGGATTGAGGGTGCCTTAGGCTCCCTTTTTCTTTCCTCCTTTCCTTAGGTCTTTTTTTCACCTTCATTATGTTTTGCCGCTTCAGTCTGAGTTGTTCCTGTCTAGAGATATAGATATCACTAGTACTGTCAAACATCTCTTCAGTACCAGGGTCCAGACACATCCTGAGGAGCAATCGTTACTATTAGCTGAGTATTTTGTAATAACTGAAGCTTCCATCTTGCAGTAAGTTATAGTACTCTTTGTTGTTGTTCCAGTGGCCAGTCAGGGTTCATAGAACAGTAAGATAGGTAGAGAGAGAGAGAGACAAGTACAAACGTAGGACACTGGGTTCCCCACACCCATCCAGCCTCTCTCATTCAAGACCCAACCGTCCCTTTAGAACTTGGAAACCCTTACATTCCAGACACCAGCAACTCTGACATCACCCCATCAACACGCACGTGTCATTACAACACGTCTCCCACCGTACAGATTACACAAACCACAACACGTGAAATGAAGCAATGACCCACACAGTTGACATTATCTAAAGCACATAGGACACACACTCCAACCTTTCCCACAAAGTGGCCAACTATATGGGGAAAGCCAAAGTACAATGGAAAAGCAAAAAAGCACACCCTCTCACCAAACCAAAATCTAAACCCTATGAAAATGCCAGCATGCTGCACCTAATTGCTAACAACTCTACCAACACTCTGCTATCACTCCGCTAACACAACACTCCTCTCCATCCTTAACAATCACAAAATCTGGAAAGAAACACTGATCGGTAAAAGGGGCATCAATGTTTCCCACTAAAACAAACCGAGGACCGAAACCGAGGACCGACAAGAAACCCCTGAGAACAAAAATGTTTTAAAAACAGCACAACCACCTAGCCTGAGCTGCACTGCAGGGCCTCATGCCTGCCACACCCGGGCGTACCACTACCCGTAACAAGCAACACTTCAACAAACTAACATGTCCACCAATGCACCAACACCTTCCACACTGGGATGCCCCCCAGAGCCTCGGGCCTACCACACCCAAGCACAAACTGCTCAACTGCGAGAAACTACACAGCACAAAACAACTCATCGGCCAACCCGTAAAATCTCACCACAGGCAGAGAAAAACAGCACAAGCAAAATACAAAATTTCATAATGCTCACTGGCACCTCACATACCCCACACCTAAACCACAATCCACCCCATAGATGGAAAACCCAGTCACATTACTTGCCTTACATACCCTAGAAGGTAGTACCCGGTAAAATACAGCACAAAGTAAACTTGTCCAAAGCACAATGCAGTTCTCTTAAACCAAAAACATGGGCAAAACTGCACAAAAATGAACCTGACAAAGATCGATTCACTGCAGCTTCCGCCAAAAATAAGCAAAAACACATCCACAAATGCGGAATGTGTGCCTACCCTAGCACACCCTACCAGTAACACCCAGTTGTCACTAATCCTAGTAATTCAAATGTTCAAACCACCAGTAAGCCAACAAACGCGACAACACTCATGCCCCTCACCCGCACAAAATAAAAACCTCTAACACTCCTCTCCACCAATAAACATGAACTCTCCAGTTCTGCAACTCCTCCCCAGCAGAGCCATTCCCTTAGGTAAACTCAATTGCAATGCACTCGCTTACACACACCGGAGACACACCGGAGACATTGCCACTAGGTAAATGCATGAACACCCGGAAACATAATGAAACATCTCATCCCACAGGAACGACATTACCAATTAGACAACGATACACACATGTTCATCTAGCTAGAACAAGACGCACCATAACTACATGCAAATTGTAACACATTGCTCTCACACCGCATGCGAATATGCAACACATTGCTCCCACACCGCACTAATCCCCATGTAGGAGAACTCAATTTCGTTCTGCAGAGTTAATATTTTTCATTTAGCTGCAGAGTTAACTTCACATAAGAGCCCCCCACCCGCATCTCCACTGAAGAGAATGGAGACTCGATACATGCGCAACCAACGCCTGTTAGAACGTGCAATTCATTTTGCACAGTTAACTTTCCCTTTAAACATATACACCCCACCCTCATGTCCAAAATGAAAAGATGGAAACTCTGCTTAATACATGCATAACCCTGGCATGTTACACGTACAGTTAACTACATTATATGCACATTTTACTTTCCTTCTTTTTTCAAAAAATAAAACATGCACAGTATGTAAGAACGTGCAATTAATTTTGCTCCGCTCCTTGAATGGTCACAGCAACTTTCCAATAAAACAAACCCCTGCCCTCATGTCCAACAGAAAAATGGGCAATCGCAGGAAAAACAAAACCGCAACGTTTCTCTAACTTCTAAATTGCTGCACGGAAAATACATTAGAACATCCTAATCTTACTCGTAGGAAAATGCGGAAGACCCCGGGAACCATAAGGGATGAGGCCACAACACAGACACATCACAGGAAACTAACAATGGCCTCAACACAACATCCCAAACCCACCCAAGTAATGCTCCTAAACCGAATTACTGTGGGCCACAATGAGAAAGACACACACACTAAAACAAAAAATACATAAATAGAACAGGCCCAGCACTCACCTACCTCTACCCATAGATCCTAAACTCAATCACGTCCTCCAGGATCCACAAACTTTCCCAAAGCGTGATCCAATCGACACCATACGCAGGTATTGTCACCCCTCCTCCCCCGCCCCGGGGCTCGAAACAGGGAACCAACCGGAAAGCAGAACTCTTCCGGCTGCCATACTGGGAGGGATCACCTCCAACACACTGTGCATAGGGCAACAGCTGCAAACGCACCAATTGCCCATCAGGTGAGCAACAAATGCTGGTCTCGACTCAGTGGAGATATGTATCCAGCCCCTCTCTGGTGAGGAACACTTCCTCGCGGAGAAGAACTACCATGTCAGAGAATCGTGGGTGGATCCTCTGAGCAACTCGTCACCGGCACACTGCCTACTCTCTCCTGGACAAGTCCTCTTGCCGACGGGAGACAAGAACACCAAAGAATGTGGATGGTCTCTCCTTGGTCCCCTTGCTCTCCCACTTAGGCCATGCTCTGCAGCCGCTGAAGCCGAGTCCGTCCCACCAGTTGGCTACCGCAATGGAGCCGCCACAAGGTGGATGAACTAGAGGGCAGCCCACCCCTTGCCACTGTGACCGGGATGCCCCTCAGCCGCCGAACTTAGGTGCCGCACACCAATTTGCTACTGCAAGTCGCAGCCAACTGGTTCGCTGATCCTGTCTGCTGTAAATGGAGACAGTATGTGCTGGCGTACACCTCTTTCTCTGTCCTTTTCCTGGGTGTAGGGACTAACTTCTCATCAAGTCCTCTACCGTGTAATGTAATCCTCGTCAGTGTAATAAAAGGAGGCTTCGCATCGGGAAGTGCACGGGCAAGTGCTGACTGCTGAACCTGCTGGCTCCTCTACTACTGTCCCTAGAAATCAACACCCTCCTGGACGTTATTCAAACCTCACCAAAATACTTCAACACCCAGACTACCTTTGGGTATATGGACTTCTGCAAGATATATTCTATATTTTACTTGATATTTCATCCTCAAGCAGTTAATTTAGCTTTTTCTTTGTTTCTTAGATTAGGTCACGCCCCCTAATCACGTGATCCTCTACTTAACCAGAACGAGCATGCATTGCACCCACACATCGGGGACTGCACGGGAAAGTGCTGACTGCTGATCGCTACCCGGTGCACTGTACACTGCCCTCCTTCTTATATTTACTTATTTTGATCTTTCAATTTGTCTAACTTGCTCCTCCATGCATTTGCAATAACACAGCTAATTCCATCATGGCTGCCTATTGCCTCACGTCTGGCATGCCACAACAAGCATCACTATGACTTAACAAACAACTGAAGCTACAATTCGCTTTGAATATTAACTTTCCTAGTACCTTTGAACACTGCACAAACATTTTGAGGAGTGTGCATGTTGGAGGATCTGACATCAGACAATATTGTCTTGAGACCAGAATCAATCCTTCTAAAATTACATCAGTGAGTGATATGAATGCCCCTCCACTCGCGGCACACACATTTCAAACTTCTTGTCCCTTTGATTTAACCATTGTGAATAGCAATCTAAAGACTGATGTATGAGATGCAACTATTCTTTGCAAATCCCCCCACTGTACTCACAGGTAGTCCAGGGCATTTGCGCTGGAAAGTCCTTTAAAAATGTACTTCCTACCATCAGTAAGCCAACTTTCCTGCACAAGGAATACATCTGTCCTGTTCAAAAGATTGTGCCCCCTGCTGCTGGTATGAAGAAACCTGTCCAACCAAGCCCAGATATGATCCCCATCCTGTGTAGCTAATGCCATATTGCGTTCCTCTGCTCTACAACTCACTACTCGTGCTATGTTGGAGGTTGTGATGTTCAAGTCCTTTTCTATTCTCTGTGCAGAACCCTTAAAACATAGGTTGGCCATGACTGTTAAGGTCATATGCCAGCTTGGGAAAGCTTTGGAGATGTTATTTTATTATGTTGGTAATGATCAGGGAAACCCAATGCACTTGTGTAGTGGGCACAGGTGCCTGCTCCAAGAATTCAAAATATTCTATATCCTTGGAGCTCAGCAATCTTAAAGGAGGAATATGTGCAGGCAAACAGGTTCAAAATGTAGGAGCGGTTCATCGGATAGACAGAGTCATCCGCAAACAAGTTGCATATAATGAAAGATGACTGCATATCAAGAGACTGTGATAAAGCATCTGGAGCCTGCTCCTAGAGTGCAAAGCACAGTAACTGATGTTGTCGTTTTTGTTGTGCTATTGTACATCCAGGGGCGGTCCAAACAAACACTATTGGCACATCCATTAGTAATTTCGGAGCCATTTTAACTGCATCGCTATTGCTCCTGCTCTTGTTTGTACACAACCTAACATTAAGGGTCAACTGTGTGCTGTCTGAGGAAGCCAAACTCATTTCTTAGCATTACAGGTGTCCAATCTATGCAAGGAAGTAGTCGGTTTCATGATCCAAGCTGACACGTCACTTTGTTGTCTTTTCACACTTTTTGTTGATTTTCTCGTGGATGGCTTAGGGATGGGATTGACAGAAGGAAATACCTTATCTTCAAGGATTGAGGGTGCCTTAGGCTCCCTTTTTCTTTCCTCCTTTCCTTAGGTCTTTTTTTCACCTTCATTATGTTTTGCCGCTTCAGTCTGAGTTGTTCCTGTCTAGAGATATAGATATCACTAGTACTGTCAAACATCTCTTCAGTACCAGGGTCCAGACACATCCTGAGGAGCAATCGTTACTATTAGCTGAGTATTTTGTAATAACTGGAGCTTCCATCTTGCAGTAAGTTATAGTACTCTTTGTTGTTGTTCCAGTGGCCAGTCAGGGTTCATAGAACAGTAAGATAGGTAGAGAGAGAGAGAGACAAGTACAAACGTAGGACACTGGGTTCCCCACACCCATCCAGCCTCTCTCATTCAAGACCCAACCGTCCCTTTAGAACTTGGAAACCCTTACATTCCAGACACCAGCAACTCTGACATCACCCCATCAACACGCACGTGTCATTACAACACGTCTCCCACCGTACAGATTACACAAACCACAACACGTGAAATGAAGCAATGACCCACACAGT
The DNA here is from genome assembly GCF_040938575.1 of Ambystoma mexicanum. NCBI lineage: Eukaryota > Metazoa > Chordata > Amphibia > Caudata > Ambystomatidae > Ambystoma > Ambystoma mexicanum. The sequence goes on from NC_090937.1 coordinate 1,140,904,893, forward strand.
TGACATTATCTAAAGCACATAGGACACACACTCCAACCTTTCCCACAAAGTGGCCAACTATATGGGGAAAGCCAAAGTACAATGGAAAAGCAAAAAAGCACACCCTCTCACCAAACCAAAATCTAAACCCTATGAAAATGCCAGCATGCTGCACCTAATTGCTAACAACTCTACCAACACTCTGCTATCACTCCGCTAACACAACACTCCTCTCCATCCTTAACAATCACAAAATCTGGAAAGAAACACTGATTGGTAAAAGGGGCATCAATGTTTCCCACTAAAACAAACCGAGGACCGAAACCGAGGACCGACAAGAAACCCCTGAGAACAAAAATGTTTTAAAAACAGCACAACCACCTAGCCTGAGTTGCACTGCAGGGCCTCATGCCTGCCACACCCGGGCGTACCACTACCCGTAACAAGCAACACTTCAACAAACTAACATGTCCACCAATGCACCAACACCTTCCACACTGGGATGCCCCCCAGAGCCTCGGGCCTACCACACCCAAGCACAAACTGCTCAACTGCGAGAAACTACACAGCACAAAACAACTCATCGGCCAACCCGTAAAATCTCACCACAGGCAGAGAAAAACAGCACAAGCAAAATACAAAATTTCATAATGCTCACTGGCACCTCACATACCCCACACCTAAACCACAATCCACCCCATAGATGGAAAACCCAGTCACATTACTTGCCTTACATACCCTAGAAGGTAGTACCCGGTAAAATACAGCACAAAGTAAACTTGTCCAAAGCACAATGCAGTTCTCTTAAACCAAAAACATGGGCAAAACTGCACAAAAATGAACCTGACAAAGATCGATTCACTGCAGCTTCCGCCAAAAATAAGCAAAAACACATCCACAAATGCGGAATGTGTGCCTACCCTAGCACACCCTACCAGTAACACCCAGTTGTCACTAATCCTAGTAATTCAAATGTTCAAACCACCAGTAAGCCAACAAACGCGACAGCACTCATGCCCCTCACCCGCACAAAATAAAAACCTCTAACACTCCTCTCCACCAATAAACATGAACTCTCCAGTTCTGCAACTCCTCCCCAGCAGAGCCATTCCCTTAGGTAAACTCAATTGCAATGCACTCGCTTACACACACCGGAGACACACCGGAGACATTGCCACTAGGTAAATGCATGAACACCCGGAAACATAATGAAACATCTCATCCCACAGGAACGACATTACCAATTAGACAACGATACACACATGTTCATCTAGCTAGAACAAGACGCACCATAACTACATGCAAATTGTAACACATTGCTCTCACACCGCATGCGAATATGCAACACATTGCTCCCACACCGCACTAATCCCCATGTAGGAGAACTCAATTTCGTTCTGCAGAGTTAATATTTTTCATTTAGCTGCAGAGTTAACTTCACATAAGAGCCCCCCACCCGCATCTCCACTGAAGAGAATGGAGACTCGATACATGCGCAACCAACGCCTGTTAGAACGTGCAATTCATTTTGCACAGTTAACTTTCCCTTTAAACATATACACCCCACCCTCATGTCCAAAATGAAAAGATGGAAACTCTGCTTAATACATGCATAACCCTGGCATGTTACACGTACAGTTAACTACATTATATGCACATTTTACTTTCCTTCTTTTTTCAAAAAATAAAACATGCACAGTATGTAAGAACGTGCAATTAATTTTGCTCCGCTCCTTGAATGGTCACAGCAACTTTCCAATAAAACAAACCCCTGCCCTCATGTCCAACAGAAAAATGGGCAATCGCAGGAAAAACAAAACCGCAACGTTTCTCTAACTTCTAAATTGCTGCACGGAAAATACATTAGAACATCCTAATCTTACTCGTAGGAAAATGCGGAAGACCCCGGGAACCATAAGGGATGAGGCCACAACACAGACACATCACAGGAAACTAACAATGGCCTCAACACAACATCCCAAACCCACCCAAGTAATGCTCCTAAACCGAATTACTGTGGGCCACAATGAGAAAGACACACACACTAAAACAAAAAATACATAAATAGAACAGGCCCAGCACTCACCTACCTCTACCCATAGATCCTAAACTCAATCACGTCCTCCAGGATCCACAAACTTTCCCAAAGCGTGATCCAATCGACACCATACGCAGGTATTGTCACCCCTCCTCCCCCGCCCTGGGGCTCGAAACAGGGAACAAACCGGAAAGCAGAACTCTTCCGGCTGCCATACTGGGAGGGATCACCTCCAACACACTGTGCATAGGGCAACAGCTGCAAACGCACCAATTGCCCATCAGGTGAGCAACAAATGCTGGTCTCGACTCAGTGGAGATATGTATCCAGCCCCTCTCTGGTGAGGAACACTTCCTCGCGGAGAAGAACTACCATGTCAGAGAATCGTGGGTGGATCCTCTGAGCAACTCGTCACCGGCACACTGCCTACTCTCTCCTGGACAAGTCCTCTTGCCGACGGGAGACAAGAACACCAAAGAATGTGGATGGTCTCTCCTTGGTCCCCTTGCTCTCCCACTTAGGCCATGCTCTGCAGCCGCTGAAGCCGAGTCCGTCCCACCAGTTGGCTACTGCAATGGAGCCGCCACAAGGTGGATGAACTAGAGGGCAGCCCACCCCTTGCCACTGTGACCGGGATGCCCCTCAGCCGCCGAACTTAGGTGCCGCACACCAATTTGCTACTGCAAGTCGCAGCCAACTGGTTCGCTGATCCTGTCTGCTGTAAATGGAGACAGTATGTGCTGGCGTACACCTCTTTCTCTGTCCTTTTCCTGGGTGTAGGGACTAACTTCTCATCAAGTCCTCTACCGTGTAATGTAATCCTCGTCAGTGTAATAAAAGGAGGCTTCGCATCGGGAAGTGCACGGGCAAGTGCTGACTGCTGAACCTGCTGGCTCCTTTACTACTGTCCCTAGAAATCAACACGCTCCTGGACGTTATTCAAACCTCACCAAAATACTTCAACACCCAGACTACCTTTGGGTATATGGACTTCTGCAAGATATATTCTATATTTTACTTGATATTTCATCCTCAAGCAGTTAATTTAGCTTTTTCTTTGGTTCTTAGATTAGGTCACGCCCCCTAATCACGTGATCCTCTACTTAACCAGTACGAGCATGCATTGCACCCACACATCGGGGACTGCACGGGAAAGTGCTGACTGCTGATCGCTACCCGGTGCACTGTACACTGCCCTCCTTCTTATATTTACTTATTTTGATCTTTCAATTTGTCTAACTTGCTCCTCCATGCATTTGCAATAACACAGCTAATTCCATCATGGCTGCCTATTGCCTCACGTCTGGCATGCCACAACAAGCATCACTATGACTTAACAAACAACTGAAGCTACAATTCGCTTTGAATATTAACTTTCCTAGTACCTTTGAACACTGCACAAACATTTTGAGGAGTGTGCATGTTGGAGGATCTGACATCAGACAATATTGTCTTGAGACCAGAATCAATCCTTCTAAAATTACATCAGTGAGTGATATGAATGCCCCTCCACTCGCGGCACACACATTTCAAACTTCTTGTCCCTCTGATTTAACCATTGTGAATAGCAATCTAAAGACTGATGTATGAGATGCAACTATTCTTTGCAAATCCCCCCACTGTACTCACAGGTAGTCCAGGGCATTTGCGCTGGAAAGTCCTTTAAAAATGTACTTCCTACCAAACCATTATACACTAGAGCGTCTTTTGAATTTCCTCACACTATTCAACACAAGCTCTGCCTACTCCTCCCACTCATGCAAGCTGTGCTGTGCAACATGAACAAGATACTATCAGCTCACCAACTCAGCTAACAATCTCCCCTAAGATATACTCCAACAAGGACATACTGCAAACTATTTCCTCATCCTTTTCTGAAACTTCTATGGTTGCATCTTTCTCCAAACCAACTCTGAGACCGTCCTTTGGCTTTCCACCTTCTGTTTTTCCATCACTTGATACCGCACTTTCTGCTGTTAATACTAGTATACTTACTTTAACAAAACTTTATGAGACAATTAAAACTAAGATTACTGATCATAACTCTTTATTACAATCTCGTGTAGCCAAAATTGACAGGCTTGCTTTGGAAACCACCTGCCAGTCACACACTACGAAGTCAGTTCCAACTAACTCGCAATCTGAATTCATGTCCGCTAATCTAGCTAACCTGAACCTGCCAGTGACCTAGACAGAGTGCAGTTTGCCCCCTCCAAGCCCCTCTAGATAACCATTGGTAACAATAATTCAATCTCTTCCTTATCATCTAGATTTATCCCCATTACGTAGTGACAACCCTGAAGTTATCACAGTTGACACTACCGAAACTCCGATTTTTGAATTGTTTCAACCACAACATAAGAGGAGGAAAAAATCTAGAAAGCAAAATGGTCAAGCAACTATGCAAGCGCAAAGGAAATCCAAAAATCTACCTGTGCAAAATAAAAAAACCTCTAAAAAAAAATCTAAAAAATTCATTGATGGTCTATCCATACCGACTAATTCAAATCAATCTGACATACAGCCCAGTGGTCACTTTAAAGAAGAGAATATGGATATTGAACAACCTCAATTGTCACAACAACCTGCCCTCCCTCTAAGAAGTCCACTGGCAGAAGTTCAAGGTAATTTAAATAATTCCTTATTGAATGTTAATGTACCGAATGATAATCCAATACTTGCAAATGATGAAATTATACCTGGTTTTAACGCCAATGAAGAATTTATGAAGCCCTCAGTTTACTCAATTACCTCCCTTCCAAAGATAGACATTGTACAACAGAGTCCCAAAAACCACAGCAAATACATCTCATCAACTAATATATGTCAACCTAAATGTGGAATCTTTAAATTTCAGAACACTTTAACAAAAAAGATTACATACAATGTCAAAAACACTCTTAGAACAAAGCAACTGCAAACTAATGAAGCCTTGACTTCATCTAACAGCTTAACGCGTCTGCCCACTATGAATAAAAACATTTCAAACAAACCACCTGATGTGGATACTAATATGTCCGACTCTGCGAAGATGGTCTTGTTAGATTCTGACAAACTGATCCTGACAATGATAGGCTTAAAACTGATCCTTTCCCCAACCAAACTTCCTTACTTACCGCCTTTCATTCTATCCCAGTCCTTGAACACATCTGATCGAATGATATCAAACACATCAGTTTCACTGACATGCAAAATCTTAATTCAGTAGAACTAAATATACTATCTCGTAGTGTCAAGAACTTAATATGGCAAACAAAAGAGAGACTACAAATGTGTGGATTTGATCTCCAAGTTCAAAAGCAGTCATTGATTTTGTAAAAAAATCCTTCAAACCAAGACCATTTAATGAAATCATCTCATAAAGCTACAAAGAATAACTATCAATCTAAGTCGCAATCAGCTCAAGTATTTTTCGAAACAAGAACTTGAATCTTCCAATCCTTGCTGCAAATGTAATTGTAATCAAAACACACCTATACATACTCATTTGAAATTGCCTCCTCTCGATAACCCAGAATCTAAATGCACATGGCTATCTGATGCCATATTAAATAACAATCAACAAGATGAACATTGGATTAATCTCGAATGGCATCTTCATACCTGCACCAGGACAATCTGGAACACAAGAGGATTTTCCCATTTTATGACCCCTAAAGCCAAAATTCTATTCTCGTATGATATCATACTTTTACAAGATACTTGGATTACTAGCCAGCTTGTCTGGGCAAATTTCCAAATCACTTGGGTGCCTGCAATACAAGCTGCAAAAGGCCGTCCTGCAGCTGGCTTATTAGCAGTAGTCAAAATGCAATCACAAATTCATCTTCAAAACTGGGCTTCTCCTCATCCAGGCATACAACTAGTAAGACTGGTACTAAAATATCCACATCACCCACTCCATCCCCACACAGCATTGTTGAATATGTACTGGAATCCGATTGCTACTGATGAAAATGAGTTCTTGTCTCATATTGAATTGATGTTAGACCTCATTCTCTTAGACCCCCATGTCAATTCCTAATAGCTGGATATTTAAATACCAACGGCATTATAACAAACGCCAAAACAACATCTATCTAGAGCTTACAAATGGATGGCTTTAATGGAAGCACGTAATGGTCGAGAGGCACTGGTCATTCAGTCTTGGACTATGAATTCATCACTTCACATGCTATGAAACAAATCACAGCATTTAGAGTTGTGTCGAACTCGGCAAGTGATCAAACTATTTTGGAAATAGGCTTTGTACCATTTATAACACAGTCCTCTGAGAAACATAAGACATCACTAGTATTAAACCAAGGCAGAAACCGTCTAATATGGTCAGCCTACATACTACAACTATTAAAGACTCACCTCATTGTAGCAACACAAGAGAAATGCCTCCAGGTTGATCACCAATATACAGACTCTTTAAAGTTAATCAATGAAACACTCTCTATTTTTAATTGTCCAATCTTTAAACACAAGCATACTTATGATGCTCGCATTCAACTTCTTAGATCAACTCTGTGTCAAGCTCTGAGAAAACGATCACCCCTGACACACTTGCAACAAAGAATCAGCTTAAAAACTATACGTAGAAATACATCAAACAATTTAAAGTCAATACAGTGCAAGAAAATGCAGCCAAAATTATGACAGCACTAACTAATAAATCTGCATCTCAAATTTGGAATCTTCTAAACGAAAAAAACAAATCAGCTAATTCATCGTTATTACTAAATCCTGTAAGTGAACAAACTTGGACCACAAATTTCTTCTCTATACTTAATAAAACTCCAATTCAAACAATCTATTAGCTTACGATCAACTAGATTTCAAACTCTAATCTTTGACCAATAAGACATTGAACTACTTATAAAGAAACTTAGTTCATCTAGAGCTCTGGGGCTAGATAACCTAACTAATATAACTCTCAAGACACAATCAACTGAATGGGCAACCATTTTAGAAATCATATTTAAGAACGAGATTAACACTGTCCTTATTGCTCCTTCTTGGAAGTATTCCGTTAAAATACCTATATTTAAAAAAGGGAAATCGAAGTGAACCTACAAATTATAGACTGATTGCTCCCTCTGATGTACCAGGAAAACTTTTTGCAAGACTTCTCTTACAATATCTAACTATGTGGCGAAATTCTGCCAATCTTCACCAATCAGGATTTATAAAAGGAATTGGAAAACATTTTTATCTAACCATGTTGGCAGCTATACAAAAAAGCTATTTCTCTTAAACAACCAGTACTTTTAGCATTTATTGATTTTAAGCAAGCTTGTGATTCTGTGTCACAAGATGTTTTTTTTGTCAAAATATTTTTATTGAAACATCAAACGTGAAATTCATCGTGTAGCATAAGACAGAGATATTTCATTAACCATACACATGAAATTCATCGTGTAGCATAAGACAAATATATCATAAATCATACCACTCAATCAACACTTCAAAATTTAATTTTAACTTCGTTACAAGTCATCTGTTCTTCTTAAGATCATCAACACGCTCTAGGACGAGGCTTGACTTAACACTACCTAAAACTACCAAGAAGGAAGAAAAGAAAAAAAAAAGAAAAAAAAACACACCTCACATCCATCACCTTTACAACATTATTACCAACATTGCCCTCATGGGAGGTAAATTCCGCAAAAATCCAGGTTTCCCACATGAAATAGTTAGTCCATAGCCAAGGCTTGTCATGGTTTAAGAAGGTATTTAATCAGTTTAGGTTGAAAACACATATGCTCCCTTTCGGCCATGTGTTCCAGAAATGGACCCCAGATTCTGGAGAACTTGGATGTCTTGCCCTCTATTGTGGCCGTTAGCTTTTCCATTCCGAGTAGCTCCCAAACCTTCACCCACCAATAGGATACATGGGGACCCTCTACCTCTTTCCAAAATCGGGCCCGCGTAAGTCGAGCTGCCATAAGCAGTTGAGTAATCAAGTCACCTCTGGATCCCGACTGCGGGTATAACCCATCATCAGGTGCGTCACCCAGCAGCATTACGAGGGGGTTCATGGGGAATAGCACTCCGCATATATCCTTAATCCTTGATCTAATTTCCAGGCAGAAAGATTGAATAACAGGGCAATGCCACCACATATGACCCAGATCCCCCCTCCTTCCACAACCATGCCAGCACGTGTCAGGATAGGCTGGATTCATCCCATGTAGTTTCTGTGGGGAAAAGTACCATTGAAAGCAGATCTTAAGCACGCATTCCCTTACAGTCGTGCACCTTGAAGACCTGTGAGCCCTCCCCCAAATCCTTCGCCAGGACTCCTGGGGGACAACGATCCCCAGATCGCTCTCCCATGCTGACATATAGGGTAGCTGTTCTTCCCCCAGGACATCTTCCAAAAGATGATAACAAGTAGCTATTCTGTGAGCATGCTGGCCTTCAGCAGCCGTTAGTTTCAACCCTGTGGTAGGTCTAATGGCTGTCTTTTTTATAATTGAGTTAGATATCCAATGGCGGAGTTGTATATACCTAAGCCTTTCAGTTTCTGGGAGATTACATTTCTCCTTGCACTGGACAAAGGTCAGGGACGAATCGGATATATATAGGTCTCGCAGTCTCAAGGGATTCCCGTTTGACCAGAGCTGATATGCGTTGGATTGGAGCCCAGTGGAAAAGGCTGGATTCTGCGAGACAGAGGAAAGTGGGCTCAGACGGGGTGGACATCCTCTCTGCAAGCAGACTCTATCCCAATAGTTAAGTGTAGTTACTGTGGAGGGAAGTAGGGAACCCTGATAAGTGCGTACTTCCTGTGAAAGAAAGAGCAGATGACAGAGAGGGGCCCAAATAGAGTGTTGATCAATATGCTGCCATTTTGGGGGCTTTATTGGGTTGGACCAGCTCAGAACAGCAGCAATTTGGGTTGCCCTATAGTATCTTAGGATAGAGGGGAGACCCAGACCTCCCAGAAACTTTCCCTGAGTTAGGAGCTTTCGCTGGATTCTTGGTGTTTTCCGCTGCTATGCGAAGCAGCCTATCTCCGTCTGTAAATCGAGGAGATCTTGCTCAGGGATCATCATAGGAAGGGCTTGAAACGTGTATAACAGCCTAGGGAGGAGGACCATTTTAACTGCACTGATGCGCCCAAGCCAGGATATTTCTTGTGAGGACCACCTCTGTAAAGATTCTCTAGATGCTTTCAATAGGCTGGGGATATTGGCCTTCATCAGACCCTTAAAGGTTGGGGTCAGATGTACTCTGAGGTATGTAATAGTTTTACTTTTCCAGCTGTGGGAATAAATATTCTGCAAGGTGTTCAGAGTGTCGGGGGCATCCGACAGATTCAAGCCTTTCAATTTGGCCATATTTATTATGAATCCCGAGACTGATGCAAATTGGGCGAGCAGGTCCATAAGAGGAGGGATTGAGGTTTGGACTTCCCTCAAAAAGCAGAGAACATCATCTGCGTATAACGCAATTTTATGGCATTGCCCTCCCATCTCAAATCCCTGAATCCTCGGATGCAGACAGATTTGCTGAGCTATGGGCTCCACTGCTAATGCAAATACCAATGGGGAGAGGGGACAGCTTTGTCGCGCCCCTTTACCCAAGGCAATTTGCGCTGTCCAATGTGAATTAACTCGCATTTGGGTTGAGGGGATCTGAAAGTTTGACAAGATTAATCTAGAAAATGTTGTGCCAAAACCAAAACCCCCCAACACCAAACCCAGGTAGTCCGAAGACATGCTGTCAAAAGCCATATGAGCGTCTAGGGACAGTAGTGAGAGAGGACCTGGGGTTATAGGAGCAAGAGCAATGAGGTCTATTGCCCTGCGAATGTTGTCATGGGCCGAGTGGCCTTGAATGAACCCAGTCTGATCTCTATCTATCATTGTTGGTTGAACCTTCCCGAGTCGCTGAGCTATAATTCTGCTAAACAATTTTGCATCAGTATTAAGCAAGGCTATAGAGCGATAGGACTTGTGCTCAGTTGGATCTTTCCCAGGTTTTAGAATTAGTGTTGTGGCCGATTCAGCCATCGAATGTGTAACTGAAACTGTTTCCCATAAAAAGTTAAACAGTTTTGTAAGGTGGGGTGTGAGCGCTGTTGAAAAGGTCTTATAATATTTATTTGTAAACCCATCTGGTCCAAGGGCTTTACCAAGGGGGAGGGCTTTGATTGCCAATTCAACTTCTTGGGCAGTTATCGGTTCCTCCAAAGGTTCTCGCAGGACCTGAGAAAATTGTGGCAGGTTTGCTTTCACTATGAAATCTTTAGAGGTTTGTAAGTCGCCCACGTGTGGAGATGCTTGTTCTTTGAAAAATGTCTCCATAATTTGGAGCCTGCCATCTTCCGAGGAGATGTATCTTCCACCATCGTCTCGTAAAATGTCTATCCTATTTTGTCTTGCCTGTGATTTTAGTTTCGCCGCTAATAATTTATTAGCTTTATTCCCCCTCGTGTAAAAATATTGCTTGGTGAGCATCATAGAGTAGGCTGCCTTGCCCATATGGTGTGCCTCAAGCGCCTTTTTAGCTATTCTCAAATCTCTTAAGCAGCGTCGTGAATCCTTTTCTTTATGTATCTCCGCGAGTTTGCGGGCTTCCTTCTCTAACTGTACCTGCAGCAATTTCCTAGCTCTCCCTCTTTGAGCCGCCTGTTCGATCAAATGCCCCCTGATTCCTGCTTTGATTGCATCCCATATATTGCTCCAGTTCATGTCCCCTGTGTCATTTTCACTGAAATGCAATTCCATGGCCTCCCTTATGTGAGTGCGAATTGACGGGTCTTCTAGTAAGAAATCATTCAATCTCCAGGGGGACTTACGAGGCGGAGTTGCCTGAAGTGGCGGAATTGTAAGGCTCAGTGGGGCGTGATCTGAAAGAGCTTCTGAGAGGATGTCTACGTCAATCACCGACGGGGCTAGTGAATCTGAGATAAAAAACATACCCAGTCTGGAGAACCCCCCATGTACTGCCGAAAAGTAAGTGTAGTCTTGCTCGTCTTGATGGCAATATCGCCAGATCTCAATGAAGGAGTGTTCATGCAGCAATGAGGTGAGTGCTCTAAAGTTATTTTTATCAGTGGCCGTTGGGGGCAAGGTTTTATCCACTCAAGGGTTGATTACAGCGTTAAAATCACCACCCAAGATTACTTACCTCTCTGCATGATCAACCAAGGCTTTAGACAATTTTGCAAAGAATATATCCTGTTTGGCGTTCGGAGCATATATAGAGACCAGTGTGATTTTACGCCCATCTATCTTAGCTACGACTAACAAGAACCTCCCCTCCTCCCCTCCTCCCCATGTACTGCACTGCACTTTCCCTTCCCCTTGCACTCTTCCCTTTCTCCCTACCCTCGCACTTGCACGATCTGAATGACACCTGGCCTAGTAGGATCGTTGTCTGTCTTCCACTGTTTTTCCCCTCCCTTGCCTCGTCACGCCTTGAAACACTTGTGTATAGGTGCATTATAAATGCCATATCATATCATATCATAGCACCCTCTAGTCCCTGGTCCCAGTCAAGTGCCACTGTCTGTTCCCTCCAGTCCTCACCGTAACAGCTCAGCACATAGCCAGTTGTCCGGAGGGTCCACCCCGGATGCGGTGTAGGAGGCGAGGCGACACGACAGCCCCGGGGTGCTCCGATCGGAGTCCCGCCTCTCCTCCCCTTCTCTTCAGAGGGGCAGCGGGAAACACTGTGTTCCGTGCCCCACGTCTCCCCGCAGAGCCTCAGCGGGGGACACCAAGTCGACTCACCTCCCGCAGTGCCGCAGCAGTCCTCCGCGTTAAGAGCCCACTTTCCCAGGCAAACCCTCCAAGCATTTGCCAACAACGGTCAGGCTCATCAGCGCGCGCCACCATCTTTTCACCCAAGCGCGCTTCAAAACAAGAAATTTCTTTGGTTATGAGGCATTCAGTGACCCAGGCCGCAAGTCGTCAGTGCCGCTCCTTCAGCTGGACCCCATTGATGAAAATTGGGCAAAAAGTTCGAAAATACTGTGGCTACATCTCCTGATTCGGGTGTCTTATTGTGGAGCTCATGGGAAACACAGCCGCATGGCGTGCCTCCGATCCACGCCCCCCCGTGTCACAAGATATTTTATGGGAGAAACTTTTTAATGCAAATTGTGCTATTTATATTTTTAACCTAATTCATCAGTTTTATACTAATACCACTATAAAAGTAAAACAAACAAATTATGGTCCGCTTACAAATGAAATTGCTACCAACTCAGGGTTAAAACAAGGCTGTATTTTAGCTTCAATTTAATGTCATTTTTATATTAATTATATCAACAAAGCCTTTGAATCTCTGCGATCATTTCCACCCAAGCTTCGACCAATGGAAATATCATGACTATTATATGCCGATGATCTTTTCATATTGGATAGAACACATATAGGGTTACAACAAAAACTTCCAGCACTATATGAGTATGCCTCTAAAAAATAATTTGACCATAAATGCCCGGAAATCGAATGCCATGATTTTCTATCATAAATCATCGAAAAATAAATATAAATTCAATTGGACCCTTGCGAAGGCCTCCCTTGTATCATGTATCACAATACAAATATTTTGGGATAAATGTTAACACCCATATGACGGACCTACCGTACAAGCTTGAATTAATCACAAAGATGAAATTGCTAACAGTCCAAGGGAAAGTCATCCAAACCAAATATGGAAAATGTTTATACCAACCGTCAAAGATAGTCTTTAAACAAAAAGTCGTACCAGGGATTGCATATGGAGCACAAACTTTATTAGAACACTATGCTATCCTTTCCCATGAGTACACCAATCGCTACCATTAGATTTGAACTTGGTCTCATATCTCTCTCAGCCATGGTTGCATGGCAGATACTGTCATTTTATAAGAAATGTCTTATCAATGTATCTGGCAATAACACTCTTCTGGCAGTTATAAAATTGATCATGAACAATTCATCCAATAGCCCCTTAAAATCATGGGAGACTTATTGTGCCATTATTCTAAATGATGCTGAAATATCAATACGATTGCTGCTTGAGTTCCCTGATAAAGCTATGTTGAAACTCTGGCACTGGGACAGGCGAATCACTTGGGAAACTTGCAATATATAATCATTATTCCGTTTGGGTGCCTTTGTAATTAAACCACTTCACGAGATGCCATTACACCTAATCAAATTCCCAGACCCTAAATATGTTGAGTCAAATTTAAGGCTTCGCTTAAACATATGGCCTACTAGAACCCAAGTAGTTTGTTATAATAAATTATTAAATGTAGACACACAATGTAGATTGTGCAACATAATTGAGCACCAAGAAACACTAAAGTACATTAGACCTGAATGTACTGTTCTGTTACAACTGTGGAAAGATTGTTTCTTTAAATTTCTAAGTGATTTCAAAATGCTGACAAAAGAATACATGTGGATAACAAACTTCGATGCAACTAGTGTGTCTTTAAATATTGCAACAGTTAGATTTCTATTAATATTGAAACTATCAAATGAATGTGCTGTTGTTTAACCGATCTCTAGTAACAGTAAACCCATTTATCTCATTTTATAAATGTTATTTGACCATCAGAAACAATGCTATTTTTTCCAATACCATCCTCCTTTAACAATAGCTTGCTTTTAACCTCTACAAACCTTTACCATTTCATTATCAAGAGAACTGTACTTAGATTATACTGATGCTGCTTTTATAATGTTTTTAGACTATGATCCACAGATTTTAACACAATCTTTTATTGACAAATTGTTATTGTTATTGTTATTTTGCACTTATATAGCGCCTTATATACCATTGGTATGGTCTGAAGGCGCTGGTAGGTTGAACGCCCTTGGGAACCGAAGTTCAGATCAGTAGAGAGAGTAGGGAGAGTCAAAAGGTGCGTGTGTGCACCGGATATGTGTGCAGCTCGTGCGGTACACATGTAATAGCTGATTCTTATTGGTAGGTGTGGTGGTTGAGAGATCAGGAGAATGTGTTCGTTCTGGCAGGATTTACCCGGAACGGATGTGGCTGCGTTAGGCCTGAGGAAAACGCCTGGCTGGGGGTGTGAGACCAGCAGTGTTTACATAGAATGATGTGGAGTAAGCGGTGGATGTTTGTATGGGAACAGTTATACCGAATGGTGTCATAGTATCTCTGTGTTCTAGTTGAGTGGTGATGTAAAGGAGAGAGTAAGCGTGGGGTGTGGTAAGAATGGTTATATGCTCTTTCAATGTGCAAACTTCTAAAATCACTTTCCCAGAGAGGCTACCGGGCGAACTTCTAAGTACAATTTTCCATACAGAGGCTATTGGGAACATTTCTAAATTCAGTTTATTAGCGAGGCTAATTAGGCACACTTCTAAGTGTAACATTCCCGGAGGCTATTGGGTACACTTCTAAATGCAAATTTTCACAGAGCGTCTACTGGGCTACATTTCTAAGTTCAATTTTCCAGAGAGGCTATTGGGCAAACTTCTTCTTGAGACTTTCCAGGGTGTTTATTGGATGCACTTCTATAATCAATTTTCACAGATGCTATTGGTAGCACTTCTAAATGCAGCTTTCACAGCGTGGCTAATGGGCACACTTCTAAATGCCGCTTTCATAGAGGATATTGGGCCCATATCTAAATTCAATTTTCCACAGAGAGGCTACTGGGCGCACTATTAACTTCATTTTCCTGCGAGGCTATTGGGGATACTTCTGAATTCAGTTTTCCAGCGAGGCTATTAGGAACTTTCTAAATTCAATTTACCAGAGAGGCTATTGGGCACACCTCTAGATGTAACTCTCATTGCGGCTAATGGGTACACCTCTAAATTCACAGAGGGGTTGTTAGGCACACTTCTGAAAGCAACTTTCACAGAGTGGTTATTGGGAACACTACTAAATTCACAGCGAGGTTATTGGGCACACTTCTAATGGAGCATTCCAGAGTGTCTATTGGGTACATTTCTAAATGCAGCTTTCCAGAGTGTCTATTGGGCACACTACTGATTGCAATTTTCACAGAGTGGCTATTGGGCTCACTTCTAAATCCATCTTTCACAGAGGATCTTGGGCACACATCTAAATTCAATTTACCAGAGAGGCTATTGGGCACATTTCTAAGCTTGACGGAGAGGCTGTAGGGCACACTTTCTAAATGCAACTTTCACATGCTAACTTTCACAATTCCATCTAAGAGTGGACATGCTAACTTTCGCAGTTCCGTCTAGGAGTGGGCATGCTAACTTTCCCAATTCCGTCTAGGAGTGGGCATGCTAACTTTCACAGTTCTAGAGTGGACATGCTAACTTTCATAGTTCCGTCTAGGAGTGGACATGCTAACTTTCACAATTCCGTCTAGGAGTGGACATGCTAGCTTTCACAGTTCTAGAGTGGACATGCTAACTTTCACAAATTCCGTCTAAGAGTGGACATGCTAACTTTCACAGTTCTAGAGTGGACATGCTAACTTTCACAGTTCCATCTAGGAGTGGACATGCTAACTTTCGCAATTCCGTCTAGGAGTGGACATGCTAACTTTCACAGTTCTAGAGTGGACATGCTAACTTTCACAATTCCGTCTAGGAGTGGACATGCTAACTTTCACAATTCCATCTAGGAGTGGACATGCTAACTTTCACAGTTCTAGGGTGGACATGTTAACTTTCACAGTTCTAGAGTGGACATGCTAACTTTCGCAAATTCGGTCTAGGAGTGGACATGCTAACTTTCACAGTTCTAGAGTGGACATGCTAACTTTCACAATTCCGTCTAGGAGTGGACATGCTAACTTTCACAATTCAGTCTAGGAGTGGACATGCTAACTTTCACAGTTCTAGGGTGGACATGCTAACTTTCACAATTCCGTCTAGGAGTGGACATGCTAACTTTCACAATTCAGTCTAGGAGTGGACATGCTAACTTTCACAGTTCTAGGGTGGACATGCTAACTTTCACAATTCCGTCTAGGAGTGGACATGCTAACTTTCACAATTCAGTCTAGGAGTGGACATGCTAACTTTCACAGTTCTAGGGTGGACATGCTAACTTTCACAATTCCGTCTAGGAGTGGACATGCTAACTTTCACAATTCAGTCTAGGAGTGGACATGCTAACTTTCACAGTTCTAGAGTGGACATGCTAACTTTCACAATTCCGTCTAGGAGTGGACATGCTAACTTTCACAATTCAGTCTAGGAGTGGACATGCTAACTTTCACAGTTCTAGGGTGGACATGCTAACTTTCACAATTCCGTCTAGGAGTGGACATGCTAACTTTCACAATTCAGTCTAGGAGTGGACATGCTAACTTTCACAGTTCTAGGGTGGACATGCTAACTTTCACAATTCCGTCTAGGAGTGGACATGCTAACTTTCACAGTTCTAGGGTGGACATGCTAACTTTCACAATTCCGTCTAGGAGTGGACATGCTAACTTTCACAGTTCTAGGGTGGACATGCTAACTTTCACAATTCCGTCTAGGAGTGGACATGCTAACTTTCACAGTTCTAGGGTGGACATGCTAACTTTCACAATTCCGTCTAGTAAGATAGAGTGGCATGGGCTTTCTGGAGTGGAGTGATGGCTCTACTCCCCTACCCATACCACACTCACGGCTTTGGTGGTGTTTGTTGGTTGTTGGCTTCCTTGGCGTCCCCTGCGGACACCTGCTGACACTTCCTGGAGCCGCCTCTGTTGGAGCCGCCCTTGGCCATGGGGCCCTTAGCCGCTGGGGCTGCCGGGCAGAGGGCTGCCTTGGGAGGACCAGTGATGAAGGGCTCACGGCCCAATCAGAGCGGGGATGGGTGGGATGGGAGGCGGGAGGGGAGCGGGACCCGGGAAGAGGGTGCGGGGTGGGAGAGGGATGCGCCGGGGGTCTGGGGGCCTAGTTGCCACCAATAGAGGTGTGCAGGGCCCGGAGGGCCTTTCTCACCTCGCGTCGGCTGCCTGCAGTGAATGCAGGGGCCGGCGCGAGGAGGGTCGCTAGACCCTTTCAGCCAGGGCTCACGGCCCAATCAGAGCGGGGATGGGCGGGATGGGAGGCGGGAGGGGAGCGGGACCCAGGAAGAGGGTGCGGGGTGGGAGAGGGATGCGCCGGGGGTCTGGGGGCCTAGTTGCCACCAATAGAGGTGTGCAGGGCCCGGATGGCTTTTCTCACCTCGCGTCGGCTGCCTGCAGTGAATGCAGGGGCCGGCGCGAGGAGGGTCGCTAGACCCTTTCAGCCAGGGCTCACGGCCCAATCAGAGCGGGGATGGGCGGGATGGGAGGCGGGAGGGGAGCGGGACCCAGGAAGAGGGTGCGGGGTGGGAGAGGGATGCGCCGGGGGTCTGGGGGCCTAGTTGCCACCAATAGAGGTGTGCAGGGCCCGGATGGCTTTTCTCACCTCGCGTCGGCTGCCTGCAGTGAATGCAGGGGCCGGCGCGAGGAGGGTCGCTAGACCCTTTCAGCCAGGGCTCACGGCCCAATCAGAGCGGGGATGGGCGGGATGGGAGGCGGGAGGGGAGCGGGACCCAGGAAGAGGGTGCGGGGTGGGAGAGGGATGCGCCGGGGGTCTGGGGGCCTAGTTGCCACCAATAGAGGTGTGCAGGGCCCGGATGGCTTTTCTCACCTCGCGTCGGCTGCCTGCAGTGAATGCAGGGGCCGGCGCGAGGAGGGTCGCTAGACCCTTTCAGCCAGGGCTCACGGCCCAATCAGAGCGGGGATGGGCGGGATGGGAGGCGGGAGGGGAGCGGGACCCAGGAAGAGGGTGCGGGGTGGGAGAGGGATGCGCCGGGGGTCTGGGGGCCTAGTTGCCACCAATAGAGGTGTGCAGGGCCCGGATGGCTTTTCTCACCTCGCGTCGGCTGCCTGCAGTGAATGCAGGGGCCGGCGCGAGGAGGGTCGCTAGACCCTTTCAGCCAGGGCTCACGGCCCAATCAGAGCGGGGATGGGCGGGATGGGAGGCGGGAGGGGAGCGGGACCCAGGAAGAGGGTGCGGGGTGGGAGAGGGATGCGCCGGGGGTCTGGGGGCCTAGTTGCCACCAATAGAGGTGTGCAGGGCCCGGATGGCCTTTCTCACCTCGCGTCGGCTGTCTGCAGTGAATGCAGGGGCCGGCGCGAGGAGGGTCGCTAGACCCTTTCAGCCAGGGCTCACGGCCCAATCAGAGCGGGGATGGGCGGGATGGGAGGCAGGAGGGGAGCGGGACCCGGGAAGAGGGTGCGGGGTGGGAGAGGGATGCGCCGGGGGTCTGGGGGCCTAGTTGCCACCAATAGAGGTGTGCAGGGCCCGGATGGCCTTTCTCACTTCGCGTCGGCTGCCTGCAGTGAATCAAATGAATGGTTCTTAAATTTGATCTTCAATTCTCTTTTGTCAAACATTTGCAAAACTGCCTTCTATGTTCTTAGAGTTTTACTTTTGGTCCTTAACACCATTTTTACAGACAATGATTGACTCTTACTCTGATTTTAAACTTTTGTTCATCTAATGTCTGCTAAATTGTATACAAGTGTGTTAAATGTTAATTATACACTCCAGAAATATGTAGAAACCATATTCATTGAAAAAGTTGTATTGCAACTAAAGCAATAATACATTTTAAAAAAATAAAAAAATTAAAGGAGGCTTCCACCTTGCGTTAAGTTACAGTACTTTTTATTGTCCTTGGTCCAGTGGTCATTCAGGGTTCATAGAACAGTAGGATAGGTAGGTAGACAGAGACATGAGTACAAACGTAGGACACTGGGTTCCCCACACCCATTAGTCACCTTCTCTCATTCAAGTCCCAACCGTCCCTTTAGAATTTGGAAACCGCTGCATTCCATACACTAGCAACTCTGACATCACCCCATCAACATGTAGGTCTCATCACAGCATATTTTTAATGGTGTTTTCAGCAGGCTGAGGTAGCGTAATACGCGAGACCGATCTAACCAGGTTGATGATGGGGATATTACCAATGCAATTGCTTCCCCAATCCCTGGCTTCAGTCCACGTGAGTGCAGCACCTTTGGTTTCCACAATACCTTGTAATAAGGTAATTTGTTCTTTCTCCCCCTCGTGAATGTTATTGCATAGTTGTAACAAGATCTTTAATGCAAAATGTATTGTGTCAGTTCAAGAAGCAGTAAGCACAGAACTTCCAGACAAAACCACTGTACTGATGAGTGCCTCCTGTGCGTCATGGCTATTAAACAAATCTGGCGTTACTGTCAGACTAGCGTTTAGCTGTGCCCTCAGCATGTCCCCCGGGCACTGCATCACATTCCTCTTGTGCCATTGATGTCTCCAAAGATGACGTTATTTTAACCGCAGATAATCTATTGACCTTGCATTGTAGTGAGTAGCAAAGATTTAGGGGGTAATTCATAGAATTAAGCGCACAAGTGGCGCACGCGGCTGGCGCAATTGTGCACGTGCAAATCTCTGCACAAGCCGCGTGCGCTAAAGTCCATTTCCGCGCACAGCGTATTCATGGATTTTAGCTACCAAAACCTGCCGTGGCGCACAGTGGCGCAGCGACCCTGCAGCAGCGCCAGTTACGCCCCCAAGAACGCCCCTCGTGCAGTGAAAAGCCATCAAAATCCCCAATCCAGCGCAAAGGGCTGCGCTAACCCTGTACCAGTATACATGGCCGCCACACAGCATACGGCAAGCGGGGAACGTGTATTACTGGGGAGAGCGGGAAGTTTCACATGTGATAGGCCCTGTGCGAGTGGAGTACGTGTATTACTGGAGTTCGCGGGAAGTTTCACATGCGATTAGCCCTGTGCGAGTGGGGTACGTGTATTACTGGGGTTCGTGGGAAGTTTCACACGTGAAAGGGCCTGTGCGAGTGGGTTACATGTATTACTGGGGTTCGCGGGAAGTTTCACACGCGATTGGCCCTGTGCGAGTGGGGTACGTGTATTACTGGGGTTGGCAGGAAGTTTCACACGCGATACGCCCTGTGCGAGTGGGGTACGTGTATTACTGGGGTTCGCGGGAAGTTTCACCCGCGATAGGCCCTGTGCGAGTGGGGTACGTGTATTACTGGGGTTCGTGGGAAGTTTTACATGCAAAAGGGCCTGTTCGAGTGGGGTAAGTGTATTACTGGGATTCGCGGGAAGTTTCACACGCGATAGGCCCTGTGCGAGTGGGGTACGTGTATTACTGGGGTTCGTGGGAAATTTCACACGCGATTGGCCCTGTGCGAGTGGGGTACGTGTATTACTGGGGTTCACGGGAAGTTTCACACGCGATTGGCACTGTGCGAGTGGGGTACGTGTATTACTGGGATTCGTGGGGAAGTTTCACACGCGATTGGCCCTGTGCGAGTCGGGTAGGTGTATTGCTGGGGTTCACAGGAAGTTTCACACGCGAAAGGACTGTGCGAGTGGGGTACATGTATTACTGGGGTTCGCGGGAAGTTTTACATGCGAAAGGGCCTGTGCGAGTGGGGTACGTGTATTACTGGGATTCACGGGAATTCTCACACGCGATAGGCCCTGTGCGAGTGGGGTATGTTTATTAATGGGGTTTGTGGGAAGTTTCACACGCGAAAGGGCCTGTGCGAGTGGGGTACGTGTATTACTGCGGTTTGCGGGAAATTTCACACGCGATTGGCCCTGTGCGAGTGGGGTACGTGTATTACTGGGGTTCATGGGAAGTTTCACACACGATTGGCCCTGTGCGAGTGGGGTACGTGTATTACTGGGATTCGCGGGAAGTTTCACACGCGAAAGGACTGTGCGAGTGGGGTATGTGTATTACTGGGATTAGCGGGAAGTATCACATGCGATAGGCCCTGTGCGAGTGGGGTACGTGTATTACTGGGGTTCGCGGGAAGTTTTACATGCGAAAGGGCCTGTGCGAGTGGGGTACGTGTATTACTGGGATTCACGGGAAGTTTCACACGCGATAGGGCCTGTGCGAGTGGGGTACGTGTATTACTGAGGTTCGCAGGAAGTTTCACACGTGAAAGGGCCTGTGCGAGTGGGTTACGTGTATTACTGGGGTTCGTGGGAAGTTTCACACGCGATTGGCCCTGTGCGAGTGGGGTACGTGTATTACTGGGGTTCGCAGGAAGTTTCACACACGATACGCCGTGTGCGAGTGGGGTACGTGTATTACTGGGGTTCGCAGGAACTTTCACCCTCAATAGGCCCTGTGCAAGTGGGGTACGTGTATTACTGGGGTTTGCGGGAAGTTTTACATGCAAAAGGGCCTGTGCGAGTGGGGTACGTGTATTACTGGGATTCGCGGGAAGTTTCACACGCGATAGGCCCTGTGCGAGTGGGGTATGTTTATTACTGGGGTTCGCGGGAAGTTTCACACGCGAAAGGGCCTGTGCGAGTGGGGTACGTGTATTACTGGGGTTCGTCGGAAATTTCACAAGCGATTGGCCCTGTGCGAGTGGGGTACGTGTATTACTGGGGTTCACGGGAAGTTTCACATGCGATTGGCCCTGTGCGAGTGGGGTACGTGTATTACTGGGATTCGCGGGGAAGTTTCACACGCGATTGGCCCTGTGCGAGTCGGGTATGTGTATTGCTGGGGTTCACAGGAAGTTTCACACGCGAAAGGACTGGGCGAGTGGGGTACGTGTATTACTGGGGTTCGCGGGAAGTTTTACATGCGAAAGGGCCTGTGTGAGTGGGGTACGTGTATTACTGGGATTCACGGGAAGTCTCACACGCGATAGGCCCTGTGCGAGTGGGGTATGTTTATTACTGGGGTTCGTGGGAAGTTTCACACGCGAAAGGGCCTGCGCGAGTGGGGTACGTGTATTACTGGGGTTCGCGGGAAATTTCACACGCGATTGGCCCTGTGCGAGTGGGGTACGTGTATTACTGGGGTTCACGGGAAGTTTCACACACGATTGGCCCTGTGCGAGTGGGGTACGTGTATTACTGGGATTCGTGGGAAGTTTCACACGCGATTGGCCCTGTGCGAGTCGGGTATGTGTATTACTGGGATTAGCGGGAAGTTTCACATGCGATAGGCCCTGTGCGAGTGGGGTATGTGTATTACTGGGGATTGCGGGAAGTTTTACATGCGAAAGGGCCTGTGCGAGTGGGGTACGTGTATTACTGGGATTCACGGGAAGTTTCACACGCGATAGGGCCTGTGCGAGTGGGGTACGTGTATTACTGGGATTCGCGGGAAGTTTCACACGCGATAGGCCATGTGCGAGTGGGGTATGTTTATTACTGGGGTTGGCGGGAAGTTACACACGCGAAAGGGCCTGTGCGAGTGGGGTACGTGTATTACTGGGGTTCACAGGAAGTTTCACATGCGATTGGCCCTGTGCGAGTGGGGTACATGTATTACTGGGGTTCGTGGGAAGTTTCACACACGATTGGCCCTGTGCGAGTGGGGTACGTGTATTACTGGGATTCGCGGGAAGTTTCACACGCGATTGGCCCTGTGCGAGTCGGGTACGTGTATTGCTGGGTTTCGCGGGAAGTTTCACACGTGAAAGGCCTGTGCGAGTGGGGTATGTGTATTACTGGGATTAGCGGGAAGTTTCACACGCGATTGGCCCTGTGCGAGTAGGGTACGTGCATTACTGGGGTTCGCGGGAAGTTTCACATGCGATTGGCCCTGTGCGAGTAGGGTATGTGCATTACTGGGGTTCGCGGGACGTTTTACATGCGAAAGGGCCTGTGCAAGTGGGCAAGTGGGGTACGTGTATTACTGGGGTTCACGGGAAGTTTCACACACGATTGGCCCTGTGCGAGTGGGGTACGTGTATTACTGGAATTCACGGGAAGTTTCACACGCGATTGGCCCTGTGCGAGTCGGGTATGTGTATTGCTGGGGTTCACAGGAAGTTTCACACGCGAAAGGACTGTGCGAGTGGGGTATGTGTATTACTGGGATTAGCGGTAAGTTTCACATGCGATAGGCCCTGTGCGAGTGGGGTACGTTTATTACTGGGTTTTGCGGGAAGTTTTACATGCGAAAGGGCCTGTGCGAGTGGGGTACGTGTAATACTGGGATTCACGGGAAGTTTCACACGCGATAGGGCCTGTGCGAGTGGGGTACGTGCATTACTGGGATTCGCAGGAAGTTTCACACGCGATAGGCCATGTGCGAGTGGGGTATGTTTATTACTGGGGTTGGCGGGAAGTTACACACGCGAAAGGGCCTGTGTGAGTGGGGTACATGTATTACTGGGGTTCGCGGGAAGTTTCACACGCGATTGGCCCTGTGCGAGTGGGGTACGTGTATTACTGGGGTTCGCGGGAAGTTTCACACGCGATTGGCCCTGTGCGAGTGGGGTACGTGTATTACTCGGATTCGCGGGAAGTTTCACACGCGATTGGCCCTGTGCGAGTCGGGTACGTGTATTGCTGGGGTTCGCGGGAAGTTTCACACGCGAACGGCCTGTGCGAGTGGGGTATGTGTATTACTGGGATTAGCGGGAAGTTTCTCACGCGAAACGGCCTGTGCGAGTGGGGTACGTGTATTACTGGGGTTCGCGGGAAGTTTCACACACGATTGGCCCTGTGCGAGTAGGGTACGTGCATTACTGGGGTTTGCGTGAAGTTTCACACGTGATTGACCCTGTGTGAGTGGGGTACGTGTATTACTGGGGTTTGAGTGAAGTGGCCCTCCACCCCATCCACGGCCCCTGCAGGCAACCCACAACACAGGGGACTACCCTGCACCCCTGGGCATGCCCCCTAGCCAGCACACATGTCACCTTCCACTAGTGATCACCACCTCATGTCCCCCTGCACCCCCACCCCCCAGCAGTGAGGGGCACCTGCCAGCAGGCACCCACTTATGTCCCACTCATGTCCCCCTGCACCCCCACCCCCCAGCAGTGAGGGGCACCTTCCAGCAGGCCCCCACTCATGTCCCCCTGCATCCACACCCCCCAGCAGTGAGGGGCACCTGCCAGCAGGCCCCCACTCATGTCCCACTCTTGTCACCCTGCACCCCCACCCCCCAGCAGTGACAGGCACCTGCCAGCAGGCCTCCACTCATGTCCCCCTGAGCCCCCACCCCCCAGCAGTGATGGGCACCTGCCAGCAGGACCCCATTCATGTCCCACTCATGTCCCCCTGCATCCCCACCCCCCAGCAGTGACGGGCACCTGCCAGCAGGCCCCCACTCATGTCCCACTAATTTCCCCCTGCACCCGAACCCCCCAGCAGTGACAGGCACCTGCCAGCAGGCCCCCACTCATGTCCCCCTGCACCCCCACCCCCCAGCAGTGAGGGGCACCTGCCAGCAGGCCCCCACTCATGTCCCACTCATGTCCCCCTGCACCCCCACCCCCCATCAGTGAGGGGCACATGCCAGCAGGCCCCCACTCATGTCCCACTCATGTCCCCCTCTACCCCCACCCCCCAGCAGTGAGGGGCACCTGCCAGCAGGCCCCCACTCATGTCCCCCCTACACAAAATAAAGAAGCACAATCATGGGCCACTTCTACACCAAAAAAACACATCACGCCACCCCATTCTTGAGATGCAATGATTTCCCAATCCACCCCACACTGACATGCCTATCTCAAGACACAAACCAAAAGTCAACTATGTACATCAACACATGTCCGTCACACAGATACACTGGTTGGCATTGATTGTGTAAACACACATTTTCACATGCATCAACCCAATGAGTGAATCCCACACATGGAAGTAAAATATCAAAATGTATTATGTACAAAAATAAATAAATGAAATGAAATCATACAAAAATAGCAAACATGAAATGAAAAGCATGTGCAAAAGATGAGTGAATGAAAATTATAACCAATCCAAAAAAATTTGAAAGAAAAACAGTCCAAACTCTCCCTCCACCAACGCTAATCCAAAGGAAAGGTAAACAAAAAAAATCCATTGCTTCATGTTCATAATGAAAAAAAAAATTCTAATTATTCCATAGTCCAACTATTTACAATACATTGTCCCAAAAAAAAAATCCATGACTCCATGTCAATAATGAAAAAAAAATATTCTAATTAATCCATGATCAAACTATTCACAATCCATTGTCCAAAAGAAAAATCCATGAATCCATGTGCAAAATCCAAAAAATAAATCAAATCAATCCATTGTCAAACTATGTAAAGGGTCCATGAGCCCAACCAAACAAATGAAACCTACCTAAGAAACTACATAAAAATAAAACTATATACAAATGTGTGTGGCATTGTCCATTGACCACAAATAAAAGAAAAAGGAAAAGGAAACCTAACTCTAAAAACTATTTACAATGGCAGCGGGCTAGTCCGACGGCTCACTTCCTGATTCCCCGGGCCAGGGCATCATCGAACTCCTGCTCGATGTCCCAGAGGCGGTCCTCTTCCATGGCCCCGAGGGTTCGCAGGGACAATGACATGTGGACCTCCAGGTCCCTGCGAATTGCCTCGAGGCACTTGGCCCACCTCAGAGCCCTACGCATGGTGTTCTCCTCCCTGACCATTGTGAGCCGTGCCTCTTCTGCCCGCTGCCGCTCCGCATCTATAGCATGGCCTAACCACTGCCACATGGAAGACACTTCCAGTCCTGGGTCCTCCTGCCCTCTGGCCGATGCCTGCCCCCCCGATATTGATGGCCCCGAGCCATCATGGCTCCCACCTCGTTGCTGCTGCTGCTGTGCCTCTGCCTGTACCCTGGCTCTTGCTGCCTGCACATCCTCCTCCGGCTGGGGTGCAGTTGTTGAGGTGGCCACCCCTGCTGGACGTCCGACTCCCGACTGTGGTGGGGATGTGTCCTCCACCAGCCTGGTCGCAGGGTCAGAGGCAGCTCCACAGGGTACCCAGGTGATACATGGGTGGGAAGATGGCATGGAGGATGATTGGCGCATAGGGGGTTCAGGTGAGGAGGGGGTTGGAACAAGGTCCAGCAAACGGAGGAATCCGGACCTGGTGACCCGTCCCAGTAGGTCAACGCGGTCAATGAGGCATTCGAGATGACGTGCAGTGTCCTCACGAAAACACTGCCGGTCACCTTGCATGCCCCGTTGACGCAATGCCATCCCACTCAGGACAGGCTCAACCCAGTCCCGGATAGCCACGTCCACAGGGAGAGGAAGGCCAATTGTTGTAAGCGGATCCCCTCCCTAAAAACGGGTCTGGACTTAGGCATCCCTGCTGGTGCAGGATGATGCAGTCACAGGATCGGAGACAGGATTACACACAGGCAACTCCGCGGTGGCCTGTGCTGCCTCCTGCCCCTGCACTGCACCACTAGCACCAGTGGAATCCCCACCTCCAGACCCCGTGTCTGTCCCTTGCACGGCCTCCTCCTCCACCAAACCCCCCACCAACCTGGATGACTCCGTGTCATCTTCCTCCGTCGGACCCTGTGGGGTCTCAGCAGCCCCTTCTGCTGCTGAGGAGTCCAACTCCGACCTCCGCCTCTTGGACCTACCCTCGGCAGCTGCGACCTGGGACGTGGCACCTGACTCCTCACTCCCCGACGAGATGACAACCTGGGAGGGGAGCCGGGCCTTGCGTCTCCGGCTGGCGGTGCGATCTCTGCCGCTGTGCTCCAGAGCACCCTCTCCGCCCTCTTCATCAGTTGACGCTGCAGACAGGGAGAGATAGGACACAGGCATCAGGGCACTGTACAATGGACTGATACACACATGACAGTTGCACATGAGTGGCAGTGTCAAACTTCAGACATGGCATCACAATCCCCAACACGCATGTCATTTCAACTCACACACATGAGCAATTCCACAGCCATATCACAACAGCCAGCACCTTCTATACACATACAACAGCATGAGCATCCAAAGGTGAGCCAGACATCACATGAAACACAGGAAGTGCAGTGGACATGCACACACACCACCACACTTACATGCATGTCTACATCTCCTCCAACTGTTGCAGTGATGAGATCGCCATACATTTCAGATCTGCCATTCCGCCTTCTACATATCAGTGTCACATGCATCCATGTTGCATCACAGTTGCACACTTGTCAAATACACACACATGCACATGTACACAGTGCAGATACATGCATTAGGAACCACCATCCATGCCACAACCATGCCAATGTACATACACAGAAATTCAAACATGTGTGCTCCCACACCTGCATTTGTCCAGCATGCTTACCAACACATACACCATCAATGTGTCTCACACCTGAGAGGACACATGTGGCAGCCTCACGCCCATGTTCATACACATCCTTACATGGCCCTACAAAAACACATGTGCAACCTGCACACTACTGGCACACCACGACACGCACAGCGTCCAATCACCCTGCATCTACACTTACCGCTCGACTCCAGACGGGTCTGCCTCTCAAGGATCTGGACGTAGAGCGTTGGACATATGCATTCCAGGACCCTCATTTGGTGGTCCGATAGCTGGCCCTGGCGCCCCTTGGCATCCGCTGCCTTCGCGAGGTTCCGGGCCTTGTTGAGGGTCCTGGACCTGAAGTCCTCCCAGCGCTTCTTGACATGATGTAAGTCGCGGACTGCCACCCCCTCCGCGTTGATGGCAGTCACGATGTCCATCCAGATCCTGGTCCGTCCTTCATTGTCGGCGCGCAAACTTCCAAAGAGGGCATCATACTGCCCAGGACTTGCTCGACCAGGACACCAACTTCCCTGGCACTGAAGCTGGTGGCCCTCTGCCTCTCTGGCTGGGGGTTGCTAGTGCTGCCAGATGATGTTGTGCTCCACATGGAAACCGCAGAGGCAGGAGTGGGTGGGAAACTGGGTCCTGGGGCTGGGCTGTGGAGCGATGGAATCCCAGTCGGGAGTCTTCGGTTCCAGCAGGGGTGGTCACAGCAACTGCACCCCTGGCTGACGTGCAGGCAGCAAATGGCAGGGCATGTGGGCAGCAGGCAGTCAGGCAGCAGCAGATTATTCGGTCCTTCTGGGCAGGAGCGTGTTCTTCTGTGTGTTTTCACGTGGCCAGCCTGATACGGAGTGATTTGGCATGTGAAAAAATTGCACGTCAGTGTGTAATTGGAGGAAAGGCCCTTAGCGCGTAAGCGCATCAGCACACGTACGCGTTTTCATTGGACCAAAGGCCCTTAGCGTGTAAGCGCTTCTCTGATGTTACGCTCGTGGGCGTTATCATCGTAACGTGGGCATAGTGGATCAGCGCACGTGAAAAAACTGCACGTCCGCGTGTGAATGCGTGTAATCCGAGGAAAGGGCCTACGCGCTTAGGTGACGTGACGCGCGTGGGCGTTTCCCTCAGCACGGGTTAAAGGTGAGCTGGGCTAGCAGTTCGCTGTACGTGCCTTTCGTGGAGACCGAAGTGTGTAGCTGCTTCGTGTTCTTTCGAGCGCCATCACATCTTCACTTTGATCAAGGACGTATCTCTTCTTTTGGCGGGGGTGTTGGCTATGTGTGTTTTTCATTATCACGCTAGTCAGACGGTGAGTCGCGCACACTATTTTTCCCACTGCGGGTGCCCCTGTGTATCGCACCCGTTTTCGAGGTCATAGTAGCCTGCGTGTCCCACGCATATGTGTTTTTCGTGTTACTGGGTGCCACCGCGTACTGCGGGAGGTTGATTCCACGCACGTAGGCTGCAGGGTTGCGTGCACGGTTTTACTGCAGTTTTGGGGTGCCTGAACCTAGTGTGACCCGTCACTACATCACCGGGGTCACATACAGCCTTGCAGGTGCAGGGGGGCTGTTAACATCTTGCATCCCACCCCCTTTACCCCAATTGCCCGGGTCAATTGTGGTGTAAACCTCCCATTGGCACTACTCCATCTGTGCCGGCACTACTCCATCTGTGCCATGGTTGGGAGGCCACCAAAGGTGAGGGGCGCCTCAGCTGGGCGTACTCCTCGTGGCGGGCGTGGTCAGGGACGTGGCAGGGGTGACCAGGGAGTTGGGGGACTCCAGGGTGTCCAGGGTGGCCACAGAGAGGGAAGAGGCAGGGGTGCGCCACTTGAGTACGATGTTGTGCCATGTGTTGGTGCAGTCATGCCACCACCCCCTGTGGTTTCGGGAGATGCAGCTTCTGCATCTGGCACTGATGCCCGTGTGACCCGGCAGTCCGTTTCATTGACTGCCACAGGCCCAAGGGTAGTGGTAGCTACAGGTGCAGCTGTGGACACCACCACCCAGGCTCAGGGTCTGCCAGCGCAGGCTGCGTTGGCGATTGAAGAGCCCTTGGAAGATTTCCAACAGGACCGGAGGGAAACCGTAGGGGCACGCAGGGCTGCCCTGACCAAGACACGTGTCCCTGGGGCAGCAATGTCATCTGCTGCCCCGAACAGCCGGGTGTTGGCAAGTGCAGGGGCAGATGCAGCCAACAACACCCCGGTTGTGAGTCTGCCAGTTGCGTTCAATGACCCTGCCACAGCGGATGTTGATGCGCAGAGTCCATTAGAGGGCACCCAGCTGCCAATGACACAAGTCAGCCCTTTGGTCGTCCCTCCACCTGCCACTCCCTTGGCTCAATCCACCAGTCCCACTGGCCATACTGATCAGGGCGGCATCAGCCAGCCAGTGTCTGCGCCACAATCCAAGAGGAGGAAGGTTGAACCTGCAGCACAGGCTGGGACCCCACACACAGCCACGACCTCCTGCACATCGAGGAAGGAGCCTTTCTGCAACCAGGAACTGGACTTCCTTGTGGGCTACGTGCGGAAACACAGCCGTGACATGCTAGTGGGTGCTAATTGTCAGACTACGGCTGCCCACCGTGATACTCACTGGAAGCAAGTTGCGGAACATGTGAGTGCATTCAGCCATGAGGTGCGCACAGCGCAAGAGTGCAAAAAGCGTTGGAATGACCTCAAACGCAGCGCTAAGGCTAAGCATGCCTCAAATTAAAACTTGACTCTGGTGACTGGCGGTGGGCCTGCACCGGAGGAGGAAGACCTCACTCCGCATGAGTCACTCATTGCGGAGTTCATACCATCTGAATCGGTCGAAGGTGTGGGAGAGATGCCAGACTTTGATGCCCAGTCCGGTGAGTGTTGATGCGTGTTTGTCGAGGACGTGTGTGTTTTACTTGTGTGATGTGTTGTGAATGACTGCCACTACATGTCACGTGTACATGGTTATGATGTGTGAGTAATGCAATGCTTCCCTGATGCATGTCTACTCTGCTGGATGGCAGACATGTGGAGCGGACGGGGACTGTCCACATCACCACTTTTGCACCGTAGTCACATGCTGGTTACCAGTATGCCGCTCCGGTCCATGTTCCAGCTCACTGGCACTTCTGCATGTAGCGTGGGGTGAGCTTCCTCTCAGCCCAGGAACTATGCATAGCATGACTGACGTGCATGTGTCCTCTGCCTGCAAGGGGGTAGCCAATGTAGGCATGCTCCTTTGCCCCTCAACCCCCTGCTCTGCACCCCAATTCCATCCTAGCATTGGTCTGCTACAATATTGCCGTTGGTTACTTCCCTGGTCATGCCTCCTGTGTACATTCTAACATCCAGCGGCCAATCTGCCAGACATATCCATTGTGGTACATCCTTAGTACTTGATGCAGGGTGTCTCACTTGGACTGTGCAGAGGTCAGATGCCCCGCAGGGACATGAGTGCCCATTCATGTTCCATGTGCATTCCACGCATGCCCATATGTGTCCATGACTGGATCGTCACTGTTACACAAGTCCATGATGACCCAAATTGCATGGAGGATGGTGTTGTCATGCCAGGCACAGGGTTGTTATCACTACATCAACCCAGCACAAGTGGGGGTAGTGGGGTGGTAGGCCACGAAACCCCCCAAGTGCTACAGTCCATCTTGTCTCTGGCTGCCTATGAGTCCAGCCCTGAAGAACACTCTGACGACCATGGCGAGTTGGATGAGCATCAGGTCCATATGTCAGGGGTGAGTGATTCTGATGTGGACACTCCTCTGTCCGTGACACCTGCACTGAGGGGTCAGACAGTCTTGAAACCTCCGCCTGTGGTGGATCGGGACGCAGGGTCACCCTCCACACCAGTCACTGATGTGCCTGGGACATCACGTCAACGGGGGAATGTAGTCGTGCAGCAGCGGGCGGTGCCAACACAATGAGGACACACAGTCCTTGGGTCCCGCAGGGGTCAAGCCCAGCAACGTGGTCGCCGCGTGCAACTACAGTATACTGAGTGGGGGCAAAAGACATGACTGCCAATTCTGAACGGCAGGGGGCAGCAATGGAGAACATCGCTGAGAGCATGGAGCGTGTGGCCCAATCTGTGCTCCCCCCTGCTAGGCAGGTCCTTCTCCAGCAGCAGGCGGCACGGTCCACGGCCCGCTCGCTCAGGCTGGGCATGGCGGCCTCAGACAGGGCACGCCAGGCTGAAATGTCGTCTCTGCGTCAAGCAATTGCTGCTCACGCAGAGGCACACATGAAGGCCCTGAGGGAGGAGCATGCTTCCCTCAGATCCACTCTGGGTGTCCTTCTGATGTCCCAGAGGGAGCGGGCAGAGGAGAGATTTGCACAGCTTGAGCGTACCATCTCAGCTGAGCTACATGCATGCCGGGTGGTGCAGCGGTTGTCCAGCCAGGCAGTGTTAGACGTGCTATCTTGCAAGAGGAAGCACGTGTATCACGGGAGGTTCTGCATGCAGACCTACATGTCATCGCCACACAGAACCAGGCTCACCCATCTGGCAGACCTGCTGCTAACGAGGGGCAAGCTGCGGCTAGGCGTGGTCATGCTCCTGTGCCACGTCCTCCTTTCCAGGAAGAGCCAGACTCGGACGACAATCTATCTCCCACATAGGTCGGGCTGTGCAGGCGTTGAGCCCATGGAGGTTTTTTTTTTCCTCAGCATCATCGCATGTGGGTGTTGAGCAGCACCCTGTACCTCCCCCCTCCTGGGTGCCTCCCCCCCTTCCGGGTCGTATGTGGCCATTTTTGATTTTTCTTTTAGTTTAGCTAGTTAAGTTTCTGTTTGATGGTTAGTTTAAATAGGTAAAGTAGGTTTTTCATAGTTAGTGTAATTAGTTAATATAGTTTAAAATTGCTAGTCTATTGTGCTTTCATCTGACGGTGTGGTGCTTTGTGGCTTTTGAAAGCATCCACTGTCTGTTCCAGCTGGGCCCTTCAAGCTTGTCTTGTGTATGTGTGTGCTGCTTGGGGTCCTTGACTCACATATGCCACTCCTGCTTCCCTTATCCATGGGCTCGCAGGGATGGTTCGGTGTAACAGCCTATTACACAAGGGCAATGGACTGTCATATCTGTGGCATGTCTGCTGCTGTGGAACTTGTGTTAACACCCCTAGTGGGGATGATTGGGGTGTAATTGACCACTGTTCTTCTTTTGCTAGATGGGGTGTTTAATGATTCATGTGTACATTCATTGCTATGCATTGTGTAGTATGTTTCTTATCTTTAATGAACATGTGCTTGTTGAAAATCATGCCGTAGATAGAGTGTTCCACACTGTTGCGGTGAAAGACGGACTGATGGTGTGATTTCTGATGTACGTCTCTGACATGGTCCACTCATGTAATGCCTGAAGAGACACACACAGATGAATATTAAGCATTAATCATGTGTTTCATGGACTTTCTGCAGGGGGATGAGCCTCAAGACCACCTTTGCCAGTAGACATGGGCCATTGGACGTCTGGAATCTGGACACGTTTGGTGGTGCCGACATGCGCATGTGTGCGCAAGCAGAGGCACAGGGATTGCAATCATACATCCAATAAACGATGACGTGTTTCAAGGGACTCCAGGCAAGGTGAGCAGCACAGGGGGGTCACAACACAGCAAACCTTCCACCTGACCAGTTGAACATGCATGCTTAGAAGCAGCACTGACGGTGAGCTTGGACAAATATTGGTGTTGAAGCGCACAATACAGCTCAGATGTGTTGGTGGACTGATGGCTAGTTGATGGGAAAGTTGTCTGGGGCACCTGCATGGGCAGTGGCACATACCCTCTGTTCCAACATGGTCCATTGAGGCACTTGTATTAGCCATGTAGCGTTGCAAGACATGGAATTAAGCAGCTCACAGGGACAGACAGCAAGGGACAGACTCGGGTGCAGTGCATTTCATTTCCAAGTAGAATTTGATACATGCATTGGCTACTTTATTTTGGTCATGGTGGTACAGGACTTGTTCTGAAGTCAGACCTTGCTGTATGCGTCTGTCTGCTTACCCAGGGAACATTGCATATTGTGTGAATCATGACACATTGGTGTTCCATTTGCCATGCACCCACCAGTGCCTGACTTAATGCATTGACTGTGTATGAACCATCACAGGGGTAATGTTACGTATGAGTAGGAAGCATCCACACAAGACTGACTGTTTGTAGAGTATTTTGTTACTCTGGGGCTTATTTGGTGGTGTGTTTGTGTGTTTTGGGCATCCACAGATTATTAACTGTGGCTCTCTTTGCAGAATTGAACTGCTCCTGTTACCGGACCGGAGAGTGCGCAGGCAGGAGGCCAGCACTCACCCCAGAGATAAGTTTCTCTTTGACTTCCATTTGAGTAATTTGCTGCTATGTGCATGTGAACAAGTTTGGTCTATTTGTGTATGTGTTAATGTGTGTACTACATTTTGGTGCATTCCCTACTTTCCCGTGTCAATCCTACACCCCTCTCCTGCCCCTCACTCCGGTTATCCAGTATGCCAATGCCAGTGCCGATTGCATATCCCTGACCCTCCTTCCCCACCAGGGTCTCAGAGGCCTGTGTGAGTTAGACCTTGCAGGCACCCAGACCACAGTGGGGGTGGTTGTTTTGTGCCACTCCTGCGCCTGTACACGGGAGCTGTGACAGTAGACATCCGTTCATGTTGCATCATTCTATGTTATGTACCACACATGGTTCAGATCCTATTGTGACATTGTTTTACTGTGCTACCTTGGTTGTTAACATCATTGTGGTAGTACTTGGCCTTTGTGGCGTACTGCTACTTGAAGTCATCTACTGGAGGCTGATCTGGTTTGGTTTACTGCCTGTAGGGTATTTGCTTGGCTTCTGTGTTGTCCTGCTTTGAGTTCTCTTGGATTTTGTGCTTTTGCAAATCTAGGTGGACTCTGAGGGTGCTGGCAACTTTTTACACACAAGGTGGGAGATGGTGACAAAGGGGAAGGGTGATCCTGTGGCCAGGTGGAATTCAAGGATGTCGGATGAATAACCCAGATGCAGTTGTTCAGTGGGTTGTGGTGATTTGTGAGGGAGGGAGGGTGTTTTGTTGTTGATAGTTGCCTTGCCCTGCAGTGTGATGGGCACCCTGAAATTGTAATTGTGCTTTACTATGTACATGATGTATTCTGCTCATCAATGCCTGTTCATGTGTTGTGTTTACCTTTCAGGTGTGAGGGCATAGTTGTGGTTTGACATGCTGGGGTATACACATGGTGAATGTTCACATGAGATGTGTAGAGGACAGTGATGGTCACTTGATTTCACATGCATATGTTGAGTGCATGTCCCTACTGACCCACACACTCGCACTATGATCCACTACATGTACAACCACCCTTACATGTCCACGTGTACACTCTGTTTGCCTTCTGGTGCCCACTGTGTCTCTGAAGCGAATGTTCTATGACGATTTGTGGATCCTGTACATGCCTAATTTTGTTATTTTATGTAGTTTGTCGCTTAGATGTGATGCTCAGGGTGTGCATCACACACAATGGCTGTTCACTGTGCTGTGCGCTGAGCAGTGTGTTGCAGGAGGTGGACATGGCACACAGTAGCTGCAGTGTTGATTATGCAATGCACATTGTGCATGTGGACAGGCATTCATTGTTATGTTTCAAATATGACTTTTGGAATGCATTTGGGTATGACTTATTTTGGGTGGGAGGTTGTTGGTCAGTCATTTCATCTGATTCCATGTCAGGCATCATTGGCTGATTCCCATTTACATTTTTCACATGGCAATGTGTACCTTATTGGTACTGTGTTGGTGTATGGCTATTGCTTGCCATGTCATGTTGTGGTTTGGGAGGGTTTGAGTGACATACCAGTGATAGTCATGGCCTGTTTTGCAGGTCTGTGTGATTCACAACTTGCATGTGTGCCTTTTGGTCACACAGGATTGCTTGTGTTTAAGTAGCTAGGGATGCACACAATGTGGCAATTCCATGGCAACAATCTCAGGGTGGTAAGGTTGTGACAGTTGACTGTCTCTTTGTCATCATCGATTGTCACCTGGTATGTGCCAGGCCTGTGTGCACTCCGCAGGGTTGGGAGTTTAGGTGAAAAATCTGGCCACAAGCTGGGATCGGGCTTCCTTGCCACATGCCCTATCCCCTCCCATGGGCAGTGCCTGTGCCTGTGGTTGGGGATGTGGGGGCACCACCATGTCCACCTGTACGCCCTGCCGTGTTGCAACATTGTGCAGGTTACATGCTGCCACAATGATCCTGCACACTACTGGGGGTGCATAGAGTAGCAGTCAAGGGAGCGGAAGAGTGACTTGAGCACTCCGAATGTGCGCTCCACTATGGCCCTGGTTGCAATATGGGCCCCGTTGTATCTTACCTGAGGTGGTGTGGTGGGGTTCTGGATTGGTGTCATCATGTGTTTGCTCAGAGGGTAGGCACTGTCCCCTGGAGAAGTGATAATGGTTGTGATTATTGGGGTTTGTGTATTTGTGTGTGTGTGTGTGTGTGTGTGTGTGTGACATGCATGCATGTGCACTGGCATTTGTACTCACCTAGGAGCCATGTGTCGCCATGCTGCCCAGCTTCCAGGGCCCGGCTCAGGGTGGACATTCTGTATATGAAACTGTCATGGGTCGAGCCAGGGTAGTTTGCATAGACAGAGGTGAGGATTCCCTTTGCATCGCATACCACCTGTACCTTGATGAAATGCCAGTGCTTGCGGTTTTGGTAGATGTGCTCAGTGGCCCTAGGTGGACGTAGGGCCACATGGGTGCAATCTATGGCACCAAGCACTTTGGGGAAGTGTGCCACCCTGTAAAAGTCCTGGACAACGGCCTGCCTTTCTGCGGGTGTTCTGGGCATGTATATGTGCCTGCGGACTGAGGGACGCGCTGTCATGATTGCCAATACCTGGTGTAGGCAGCGTGACTGTGTGGCCTGTGAGAACCCACCCACTATGGCAGTAGTCTGCTGAAAAGACCCAGTGGCCAAAAAATGCAGGACATTGAGCACCTTCTCCAAGGGGCTCAATGCTTGGGACCAGAGGGTGGGGGATGTTAGGTCATCTTCCCACTCCCTGATCAGGTCTAGGATGATATGGGGTGGAAACCTATACCTGCCATAGACCTGGTAGTCAGGCATCCCAAAAAGTCTTGTACGTGGTGAAAATATGCATGCCCTCGCTATTCTCCTCCTCCTGCGGTGTCCCACGATCAGTGCTGCGACAAATGGGGCATTCATCGTAGCTGTATATACGTGTTTGTTGTTTGCGCACACTTTTATGCTGTGCGCTGGGACGCTTCTGCCTGCCTTCGTGTGGCGGACCCGTTGACGCCTGTGTGCGTCTTTTGCCATGCGCGGATTTCCCGTATTCGAATCCATGAATACGGGTTGTTCACGTGCGTGTGGGCGTTCCGTGTAGTTCCCTGCAGTACTTCCCCAGTTACGCCTTCTTTTTCACGTGTTGTTCCCCATTCCGCGTGTTACGCCCACTGTTCCGCCCACTTTTGTTGTGTACGCTGCGCTATGTGCACTTTTGCTGTGCGCGAAGCGCACGCCATTTGATGACGTGTGTGCCCGCGTGCGACGTGCACGGATTTGGCGCACAACCAGTGGGAAAGTAGTGCAGTGCCTTCCTTGAATCGCACGCGTGCGCGTGTGCTTACTTTCTCACTCTTGCGCCTCCTTGCACCTGCTTGCGCTGGGATTTTCGGCACACGTTTGTTCCATGAATCGGCCCCTTAATAGCAAATTGTTGCCAATGGCTGTTAGTTTAGACATATCTCCCAACGTCGTTGTACATGAGTCAAAGGAAGAAGTATCATCTTTGTTTTTATCTCTGGCGCTTATTTGTATTTATGGAATCAGATGAGAGGGCTTCTGGTGCATTGCTTGTATCTTGGGTGATTTTCGCGACACTACTTAAATTATATACTGCTTTATATCCAGTTTCAGATACAATTAGCACTGAGTTAGAGCCTGAGCCAATAGCTAACAACAGACGTGAAGTATGGTCCATAAGGAAATGCTGTAGCTTGACTTGGCACCCTCAAGAAGAACCCTGACATGAGGATCAGGGATCTTAGGTGCTATTAATCTCTGTTTACACTAATACATAGCTCTCAACCATTTGTGTTGCAAAGGCAGGTGAAATCACCCGATTTTGTTTTTGGCGGGTGAGACTCCTATTGGAATGAGTGGGCATGCACGAGGCTTGGCGGGTGAGTCAGCCCTTTACAAGGCAGGTGACACCCGCCAAAAGCGTGTGAGTTGGGAGCTATGCTAATACACCTTCCAAGTGACAAATTCTGTTTTACCATGTTCGTCCTGTCACGAGGCTGAATTCAAACCCAGCAATGCTGCCCCTGTCCGCACAGCTCACGTTAACAAGTAGTGCTGCTGATGTCCAAGGTGCTCGAAGGCTTTGGCAGCCTTCACCAGCCAGAGGCTACTGTAGACTGCACTAACAGCTGCACTTCCGCTCCACGCTGCTTTCAGGGAAGCAGCTTATGTAATGTAAGCCCCTCCCCTTCCTGGGTTTCGAATTGGGTAGCAAATAAACATCTCGTGGTACACCAAATTACTGGAAACACAGCTATTGCATCAGACTGCACTTACAGCCACACTTCCGCATGGAGTGTGTGAACCTTAATTTAAAATAAAATGATAGATAGATTGATTGATTGATTGATAATCTACACTAAAATATAGACAGGTGTTCACAAACGTAGACACCTAGCTACAGAGAACATGTGCTACTAGATGAAAAAGAAAGGAAGCAGCGAAGCTGATCGAATGGAGGAGAGCCCCATAGGAAAACTGAACGTTCATATTTCTCATCCCCACAGGTGACAGTCAAAATGAGTTAAAGCTCTGGTTGCAGTTCCCATTTTGCAAACACAGAGAGGAGCACTGCCACAGCAGTGGTCACATCAGGATGCACTTCTCTTGATATGCCCTGAAGACATGGAAGTCATGCAGTCATCCGGAAGCACTTCTGCATGCAGAGAGGAATTGGCATCCCATTCCCAACCAGTGCCCATCATGCCTCATTGTAGGGAATTTCCAAAACCATTGCATCATTGACGTTATCTGGTGTCCTGCAAGTGTGCCTAATATTGCACAGCTTGAACGTGGGCATTTAATAACACGTCTTGCGGAGAACTGAAGTGCATGGCACTTACTATAGCAACCTTGACAAAGACTGTCCACAGTGGAAATATACAGACGTGGGCCCATCACAAAAACCTATGCCAAACATAGGCAAGACATGCCCACCCCTAAGTGTCAAAGCACAGTCAGATAATCTACGGATATTCCACTGAACATCCACTCTCCTGACTGCTGATACTAAGTCCACGGTGACACTGAAAATCATGACTTTCACTGCTCATTGAGTTCCAGCCCACTCTAGTGTCACAGAATTATGTTTTACTGCCCTTGCCTCAAGACAGTTCCAACAAGCGGGGTTTGCAGAGATATGAGTATATGGTACCAAGTACATGCTGGATGATTGAGTGAGTATTGATAGCAGGCAGAAGTGAAGAAGGAGAACCTGAACATTGATAGCCAACCTAATGCAGCACTGATAATACCCACCTGGAAGAAACAATCTTCTAATCTACAAAGTCTGTTCAGTGCACAAGCTGACGGTGCCTACAACGGACGGTCACTAACCAATTAACCAATTAAAACACCCCTCCTCCCCCAGCACAATAACATTTCCCTCCTTCCCTCCCTCCCTCCCTCCCTCCCTTCCTTCCTTCCTTCCTTCCTTCCTTCCTTCCTTCCTTCCTTCCTTCCTTCCTTCCTTCCTTCCTTCCTTCCTTCCTTCCTTCCTTCCTTCCTTCCTTCCTTCCTTCCTTCCTTCCTTCCTCTCTTAGCATTCCAGCCGCAGTAAATTCACAAAAACCTATACTTCGGTGGTGTGGGAAAACCATCTTTTATTCCGTTAGCACCAAAAAAGTGATAGTAATGGAATTGCCACCACTTGTTTCCTGCATCACCAAATACCATATTTTGCCATACAATTGCCAATAAGGAAGGATGAGGCCCAAGGAGTAATACATCCCTTACTAATTATGGTGGTAGAATAGCTCAGTAAATTAAGACCTGGTTACTGGAATCTGTGTGAAAAGTGCAGATCAAAGGATTAAATCCCGACAGGATTGGCCCAACCATCCTTCTAACGTATATACATAAGTGCCATTGAGATGGAAAATTCTATCAACTGCCACTTGCAGCACTTTGAAATGACCAACATTCAGCAGCCAGCACTTGGCACTATTGTAAAATGTTATTGTGACTTACCAGGAATGATTTGAATTCTTTGCCTTCATGATTATCTCCCATAAAGGGTTGCTAGATCAGATCACTACTATTCAGGAATTGCAGTGGAAACACCCCTCCTCCTGATGAACTCCATGACCTGTAACTGAAGACTCTGAGATGCTGGTATGCTTTGTGGGACTGTTTCTCTGAGGTTGCATAGAGTAACAGCATAGCTGAGATTTTTGCACCCAGATTCAATCTGGGAGGCTGCTAGTCTGTAATGGTGCAATTGAGGGGACACTCAGTGGGATGACATGTAGATTCAAGTGCAGATGGGAAGTTTGGTACATTGGTGTGTGGGTGTCTGAGTTTGCAATGCTCGTAGTGACTGAGAGTTGTAATTTGAAAATCAGTCAGTGTTATCGTGGCGCTAAGTAAACAGTGAGTTGGAAAATACAAGGTTTCCTTGAAAAGAGAGGAGGGCTGTTGTAGGAAAAAAACAGAGCCTGAGATCTCCTCAAGTGAATCCCTCCACTCCTATCACCATCTTTAAACAAGGACATTCTTGCAGCTCATTTTCTCTGTACACAAGGAGACATGGGTATGTTCAAATAAACCAATGGAACACACATCTGGGATTGTGCCCCCCTTGCTGCAATTGGCCATACTATGACCCAAAATGGATAACACAGTAACTCATGCGAAAGAAGATACTCAGAGGGTAAAATAAGCTTTTTGAATGGAAGGCAGAGGGTGAAACAACATTAATAACACCCACACCAATAGCGGAGGAAGATCAGACAATAAAGTTAAAGATACCTAGTCCTTGGGATGTATTTCCTGGACCTCGAATGCAAAGGCGGGGAGGGAAAGAGCCAGAACTGGAATGAGTAAAATCTGAAAGTTCATCAAAGTAAGTTTGAGAGTAAGGGCAACACAAATGAACAGCATGTTGTGCAATTTAGACTGTGAAGTCTTCAGCTTTTACCATTATGAAACAAAGACGATCAGGCAGATAGAAAACATTGGTCAATGGGGAGGAACAAAATAAATACACAAGCTCAACCTTTTCCGTGGCAAATAAAAGCACTCAGAGAAAAGATAAATGAAATGCCCCTGAAGATTTTCAATTGTCCTTGTTCTTGGGTGAGAGTGAGAATAAAGACTGCCCTTATTCCAAATTAGGATAAACTAGACAACCATTGCAACTGGCATTGTCTGAAAGATTTCACCATCTGCGACATGCCACATGTCCAAGCACAAAACAGAGCAACAAGGAGAAAATCCAAAAAGAGTTAGATGAGAGCTGAAAAACAAGAAGGCACAATATCTGATTCATTGGAGGAAATGTCAAAATGTATCCTTTAGGAAATTATTAAGATCACATTAGCCCAAGTGATGAAAATGCACATGATGGACACAATAGCTGAAAACATTGGATCATTGGATGAAGATTACTGACCATTCAAAATAAAAAAACAGAGGTTGAACAGCAACCTTTGGAATTAGACGACCGTAACAAAGAGCCTTAAAGAATCCTGGACACACTGTAACTGCTTAAACTTAAGAAGAGAGGAATGAAGATTTAGAAAATAACTCTAGAAGAGCCAATCTTGAGAATTTGGGGATTCCTGAGAAGTCTGAGTGAACAGAAGAGTTAGGCATAATCTTTCAAGAACTATTATGCAA
Source organism: Ambystoma mexicanum (assembly GCF_040938575.1). Taxonomy (NCBI): domain Eukaryota; kingdom Metazoa; phylum Chordata; class Amphibia; order Caudata; family Ambystomatidae; genus Ambystoma; species Ambystoma mexicanum. The sequence continues at coordinate 1,140,945,829 of NC_090937.1, forward strand.
TCTGGTTTTAAGGGGACTTTTACATAATCTAACTATTGCCAACACTCACAGAGAAACGTTTTAGCACTATAATACTCCAAGCCACTTTAGAACAGTTATGACACATTTTCAAGATGTATAGATGAATGAGACATCAGGAAGGGTAGGGGGTTTCCCTGTTGACACTTTTGTAGATTTAAACTATGAAGCGGTAATATCCAAAAAACCTATGTGACTATGTATTCCTCAATTTTTACAGGGGTCGCTGGAGCTAAATAGTTGATGCTAACCAAGTTAAAACTACTCTAGAAAAGAACATTTAGATCTGCTATTGTCTGGAGACGATCATTGCATATTTAAAAAACATCCAGTCTTTAAATTGAAATGTATCAGGATAAAATGGAATACAATATGTAGGAATTGCCTCTTAATAAATTCGAAGAAAACTAAGTTTGTAAAAGGAGGGGGAGAAAACAACTGCAAAAGAAGAACATGCACACATGGCTGAAAGACATAGCATCTGCCAGTAAACAATTCCCCATCATAATGTGGCATAGGAACTAAATCTACAGTAGAAACTGGAAGCCTTGCAACATGAATAGGTTCAAAGAGGAAGGCGGTATTGAGGTATTGGCCTTTCTACACTAGGGGAGGGACAGGTGATTTTGGAGGCAATTCAAAATCAAAATACAAAGAGGTGCGGTGACAAAAGAAATTAAGATAAAAGGCAGTTGGAAAAATAATGAAATAAACAACCAGGTAACATTATCCTAAGACTCTCATAATGATAAAAAATAATTTCCTAATGTGAACGGTTTGAATAATAGGAAATGTAATCCAACCATAGGATGTATGTAATATTTGAATGCTACAATAATGTGTTAAAGGAAACACACTTGTCTATACAATTTTAGCATTTTTTTAGAAGCAAAATTGGAATCAGGGGGTGCAATCTGCAATGAGTAGGGCAAAATGGAGTCGGAGGAGAAATGTATTCAAGAGCAGGGGCTACTTATTCATAATGTGCAATGGGGCGACAGTATAGGGAAACCTGGTTTCCCATTGACTGTTCTAGTACCTCTGGCCAATGGCCCATTGGGTATGCAGGCTAGAATACTGCTGGGATGAATGTCTGTTAGGGCCCTCTTGCACCTCCCTGCACATTCAGAGGGCCTGTGCTAGTGTGTTGGAGGTTCTCCAGATTCAACATGCATGGGCAGGAACCAAGTAGGTCTCTCTGCTTCCTGTTTCATGCTGTTCAGGAGACAGAGGGCCTTCGTGACAGAGGGTGTGAGGCTGATCAAAGTACAGACAGGGGCTGCATGTAAGAAAGAAATTTGAATGTATGTGTGTATGCATTATGAGTGGATTTGTGTCTATACGTTTGTGTGTGAATGAGAGATTGTATGTAATTTTCTTCGGGTATGGAAATAACCCGGCGTTATCACTGGCAGGGTTACCGCCAGACCAGTAATGAGGCCCAATGTTTTACTGTGGTACAGCATTTATTGCTAACATCAAGGATAATGCCAGCATGATGTGTGTTGTTGTGTGTCTAGACTGGCCTATATCGGTTCAGCCAGTCTGGGCATGTTTTCTGACTGTGGCATGGCATTTTGTACTGGGCATGAAAGGTAATGGTAAAATGATGAGTGTACTAAAATGGCCAAACTGGCCTAAATTGGCCTAAATTGGTGCGGCCAGTCTGCACATGTTTTTTAGTGTGGTATGGCATTTTTACTAACAAAGCCAATATGAGTATGTTCTTAGGTGGGGATACTGGCATAACTGGTAGAGCAAACATGAACATGTTTTCCTAAAGGATCATTAGTGGCAATATGTGCAAAGCAAATAGGAGTTTGGGAGTACTGGCATATATTACTGCAGCCTACAAGGAAACATACCAACATAAAGACCTTAACTCAGAGTACTGCACTACTGTTAAAAAATGCCAGCCCAAACGCAGCCTACCTACACTCTGTACAGTGCTTTGCTCCTCTTGAGGTAGGTTCGCGCTTTAAACAATTCAAATAAAATTAAAAAATAAATGGACTTGCATGGGCAAAACCAGCATGAAAATGTTCTATGTACTCACATATATTGAGGGAAAAAAGCATCATCCAAATGTTTTGGAGAATGCTCCTGTGCATTGTTGGTGACTTGCATCTAATGTATTTGTTCATGTCTTACCCTACAAAACCGATTTCAAACTGTGTGGCTTTTTATCCACTTTTTCACAGCAAGTGCGCTGTACAATCCACCGTTCTAATGCATTGTTTTTAATATGTTTGTGGGTGGAAACCCTCTCGCGAATCCCATTTGGTAGGTTTGGGCTTCCTCCACTGGTGTAACAGAGGCCCTTGCAGCCCCCGTAATGCAGGGGGCCCCATGATGACATGCCCTTTGCTTCTTTGAGAAGCTTGGTGTTGCAGCGACCCCCTCAGCAGGGCTTGTAAGGGGACCCCAATTTTTGTGTTAGTCACTCATGCATAACATTTATGAACATCCCAATTTAAAAAATAACCAGCCATCCCTGTTCAAGAGATTAAATCAGAGTTTTAGTGTAATTCACCAAAGATATTTTCGATGATACTAACTGATCTTATTTAGCTTGAACTAGAAATCGAGATAAATATAGGTTTAGGAATGGAGGGAAAGAGCCCTTGGCAACTGTATAGCCTCTTCCTAGAGGATAATGACTTTAGGCTATGAACCAACATTTTTACTGGAAATAAATGTCATGATCTTCTTCATTGAAATTCACAGGGTAGGAGACAAATGAAGAAATTATGACCAATACAAATCGGATTTAAAATGAAGGCGTAGATGGTTACTATAAACGTATCAAAATTGGGTTACCGTACAACATGATTAGAAAATCTAATGACATCCTCTATATTCATGGCCTATCGCACCCCCAATCTAAATTCACCCTCCCATTCGAAAAACATATGAAATCAAAGAAAAGCAAAGCATCACATCTGATTTAAAGGTACAGTGAACATTATTTTCATAGAAGTCGATAAAATGGAACCACGTTCTCATATGTTTCAGAAACAATTTAACTGTAAAACAGTAATCTTCTTTATCGCTACTGAGTCCCAAATAGTACATCAATACTACATCAATACATAGTGAGAATAATCCCTTCAGGGTTCTTTCAACACTGGGCAAGAGCCAGTCTTGATGCCATAAGTAAATGAGAAAGAATGACACCAAGGACCTGTACTTGATAAATAGCTAAATTGTGTCACCCAGGTTTACAACTGGATAATTTAGGGACCCCTTCGTTTTACATTACCTGATGGACCTTATGACCCTCCTGTGAGGAATTCGACTATTCGCATGGTGGGTGTACGCTCACCTGGGCTTTTTTGAGAATGACGGTAGATCAACCTCTGGAAAATGTGTGGGGCTAATCCGCACACATTTTCCTATGCTCGCCGCATGACATACACATAGATCCATGTTCTCTGGGTGGACACAGCCTACAGGTGCAGTTCCTCCCCCAGTCATATTTAGTTGGGATATGACAGCCAGGATTACACCATGTCATTTTCGAAGGGGGAAGGCAAAACCTTCCTCCTGCCATGCCAGACTTATTAACTAGCAAAGGCTCCATGAATCCGGCCTGTCCTTTTCTTTAGCCCTATAGATAGATTAACATAATTAACATACTAATAGATTGTACTTCAACCAGGCCCACATGGGGTCTGGCTTCAGAGGCTAACAAAAGGGACCAGAAACCCTAACAACCTTTCAGATGCAAAGTGTCAACCTGAAGCCAGCACCCGCTTTCATTATCGCTTTGACAGTGAAATGTCATGTCTGGGACTGCATGTATTACAGTAATCATCCTGTCATGGTCATGAAGTCAGGGGCACAGGCAGTCAGGGATTGCATGCACAGGAGACCTGGGTGGACACTGTCCTGGTGCCTTTGGCGCCAGGCACATGAACAAAAGTAAACAAGAACATCCATTTAACACCAAAAAGCTTTTATTATGGACATAGCACTTCAGATGCATTACCCTTGAACATTCCATCCATTAAGCAGCCCCAAGTGCATTCTTCAGTGTGGCTGCTAATGGATTGCCTTTGCACATGCTCACTCTCTAGGAGTGGCAGAGTGTGGCTGGTAAACCGGCCCCCACAATCTCAGCTATGTAAGCTGCCCCGATCCTCAAGACAGACGCTTCACGTTATTCTGCACTTGCAAACAGCATAACGCTCACCGTCGCCTGAGGTCAGACTTACCTTTGAAGATCCTGCTTCCGGGACATCCTGCTTCCTGCCAGCATGCTTACCAACTGGGGGAAGGTGTTCTTACCTGTACATCTTTTTGGCGAACCAAGTATTCATCTTTACACTTTTTGGAAGGAAAAACAGAAGACAAGGTTCGACATCGAAAAAACAGTCAGTTTAAGGTTGCGCTTTGCCATACTGCGCGCTTTCCTTAAACCATCACTTAACTGCTGTCGAACATTGCGGTAGCATCCATCTTCCATCCGGCCACGTCTCGCGTCTCACAGCTGCATTGAGGCTGCAATTCCATCTGAGGGAAGAAAACAGAAGAGAGACATTATTGCGGGCATAAATAGGAGCAACATATAAAGACATTAAACAGAACGAACAGCATCACAAGAGCTCATGAAAGACTTACCAATCAAAAGGAGAAGCATAGTCACAGCTGGACTGGACTAATCCTTATCATGGATCAGTGAAGGAACTAGATCCCATTCGATGCACCCCTGCCAGAAGTAGCAGGATGAAGAGCTTATCTTCCATAATTCACAGGTGAGCTTTATGGGCCGGCGTATGCTCACAGAAACCGTACTTTGGGGTGAAGGGTTCGAGAGGTACAACAATCACAGATTGACGATGCAATCTCACACTCTTATCTCCACGCAGGAGCAGTATCACCACGTACCACCGCTCACAGCTTTTCTGCTGAGGGAGAGGCCTGAAGGGGGTGATTCAAGTTCAGGGAGGTCTGCAACCGTGCCACAATGCCTCCGCAGAGACCAGGTGAGCGTAACACATCCCAGCAAGGAAACCCCATTCAGATGGTACGAGTATGTGGACTGACAGCACCAGAAAGTCTGGTCACGCCACAGCTTCAAGTGAGTCCTGCTGCTTTCATCAGGAACCATAGAGAGCTCCGTTGACCAGAGAGACTCTTTGATCCACAACAGACAGGAAGATGGGTGGGAATTAATATTGCATGTTTTCACCCCTTCACCTGCTCTTTTGCAGAGTACTCTGTTCATGACCTTGTGCAGAGAGGAGTTTGTTGGTGGGGACTCAGGATTGGTTCATTATGGTAGGCTTAGCCAACAAAATCCCTGTGGCCTATTTGGATTTGAAAGTGGGTTGTATCCAGCTTTTGGCAGATCATCTGAAGACTTTGCAAGGAGAAACAAGAAGAACTCAACATTTGGCCCCTGGCTGAAGATACAGTCTGCCTTACATCTTCTGCCAGTGAAGGAAGGCCATGACCCCCAAGAGGGAAGCAAGCTCCCTTCCCTAGACATCTTCCAGGGAACAAAGGGAGATACTGAATTCAGAGGACCCATCCAGCAGCTCCAGAAACGGTACCCAGCCAGCACACAGCGTGCCCTGCTGGGTTCTGCCAGCAGGCTTCCTACGTGGGAAGTGTCAGAGAGTCTCTAAACAAAGGACAAGGCCATTGCCTGCAAACACACTCCTTAGCTGTGGGCCGTCCACCTCAAAGGATGACATGAGCCCTGTGAAGAAGCTAGGAGGAGTGCCACAACAAGCATCAACCGTGTCCATCTTTTAAGGACATTTTCAAGGCAATCGAGCCCTCGAACCGCAACCGGCTGCACCACTGAATGTTGTCATGCTGCAGTCACTAAAGCCATCAGAGACGTCTCGACCAGCATTCCAAATCTGCCAATCAGCACAGAGACAACAATTCCTGACCCTGAACTGCTGTGTAGACCAGCCTGCGCCCATCTATCCAGTCTTGCTTGCCGAACTGCCTGCCGCCTGATACCCTCAGCAGTCTCCCATCTTGAACTCTGTTACAGGAGCTGCAAAGCATCCTAGAGCCGATTTGATACTGTCGAGCATCAAGATCATCTCATGCACCAGGTACATTGTGGTTCTGTCCCCGAGATCCTTCTCTGAAGGCCCCTAGTGACATTTTCAACACCTTGCTCCCTTGCTGCTGAAACCAAATAACCTTGAACAGTTAAGACTGATTGCTTTACCGATTACCCTCCTGTCAGTATCCAGAGAGCATCCCTTTCCTTCGTGAAACTATCTATCCTCTGTGCTCATTTACAGGGTGGGCTGTATTCTGTAGTGTGCTATAACTACCTGTTGTAATAATAAAGTAGATATTTGTATACAACCTTGACTGCACAGTCCCTTTTATCATTGGATAATAATTGTATTTTTGGAGTGTTGCAACTAACCAACGGTCCATGATCTTGTGGACATAAGCCTGCTGCTCTGTCCACATTACCAAAATTGGACAAGGAGGTTTACAATTTACTTGTGTTTCCAATCTGGTCAGATCCCTTCTGATGTACTAGAGGTGTGGGGCTGATTGATGGTTTAGAAACCGATATTCATCCCTGGAGCACTGGTGCCCCAGAATTTGATTTGTCACAAGGTGTGGCAAGCCTATGAAGATTCATGGATCTTGATGAGTAAATAAGTCTTGGTAGTACAATTATCTTAACTGTAACAATCCTCTCCAAACAAGAGATTTCCTGCTTGTTTCACCTCTCAAGAGTCACAGTTACCTGGCTAAATAAGGTAAGGCTAATAAAGCAAAACAGAGGAAGAAATGTTGATCCCCAGGTAGCCCAGGGCCTCATCGGTCCAAGACAAAGGATCACGTTCCTTTATATGTTAAGCATGGACGAGGAGTCTAAGATGTTAAGTCTCATACATTTTACTTATCAAAAATTCTGAGGAGGTTTCCCATGTGCTCAGCTCCTCCATCAAGGCTGGAGGAGTATTCAAAGAATCATTAATGAAAATCCACTCATCACCATAAAGAGCCAGTGGATAATCTTCTCTCACCCGCTGTCCTCCCAAAATATAATCCAATAGACAGATTCTCCGGTCCAATTGCTCCATTGAAGAAGCAAAAATGAAGTAGGGCAACAGGCATCCTTAATGGATCACCTACAGCTAGCTATGGAATCAGTATAAAAACTGTTTACACAGATCTTAGTGGGAGGTCAAAGGATTATGGCTCTAAATAAGCTCCTAAAATTCAGACCAAATCTGAAGGCCTTAACAACATCACAAAACTAAAAGAACAGTCAACCCTATCAAAGGCCTTATTGACATCTAAAGCCAACATCCCCATTGGCTATGCAGAAACCATACTGGTTTCAATCAGTCTGATTACCAGTCTGATATTTTCATTTGTGTTTCGATGAGAAATTAAACCCATTTGATCACGCTCGATAAAGGAAGGGCTTCATTAGGTGGGTGGCTACAATTTCTGAAACTATTTAAGCACCCATATTTGGCAGTGTTATGGTGGTAGGAACCACACTTAGATGCCTCATTATTTGGTTTCAGAATTAATGTTGTAACTGATTCCACCATGGGGGGAGTGAGCGAAACTGAGCTGAGGGACGAATGAAAGAGAGCCATAAAAAGAGCCTAATGCCTGACCGTTTTATGAAAAAGAGGTCTTAAAAACCCAATACGGCCATGTATCTTATTCAACTGTCATAGCTGATTTGTGCCTTGACTTCCGACCCCTCTACCTTCAGGCAGTCCTGGCCCGATAATCTACACCAGCATCAACTGACACACATAGAACTCGCACACCGTTGCCATGGCCGGGTGCCATGCATTATTCCATTTATGGCATCATTCACTCACTTCCGCTCACAACTGCAGTCCCTCAGGATACAAAAGTACCCTTCATAAATGACCCTTCTATTTGTATTGATATTGTTGTATCGTGTTACTGTGTTCTATTGTTGTACAGTGCCCCAGCACATACATACATACTTACATACATATGCCCACAATAATGACTTTTTATTTGTACCTCCAGCTTCTCTTGATAACAGTATGCTCTGCGACTTACATTGTCAGCGGCAGTGTTGCAATAGATGCTTTATAGAAGGATATAGGCATGTCTTCTTGGATATAAATCGAGGCGGCCCCAGTATGCCATGTAATTATGGAGCCTGAAGCATAGTCACCTGGAAGCTGATGTCTTACTTCTATATGTGGTCTTGGAGATGTTAAATATCGATTCCATGTGTAAACTGGACACGCACACCGCTCCCAAAATGCGCTGCAGGCCACCTTTAAAGAGGAATCCGGAATAAACCATACTTTGAAGTCAGTAGGGTCGTCAAGAGAGGCGTCTCAGAAGACCCCGACACATCAGACACAGAGGAAAGGCAGCGTGTTGAGGTGCACCACCAAGCATTCCAGCCTCTATTGCACTCCTACGGCAAAGCTGCTTGCTTTTCACATGAGGTCTTTTTTCGGTTTACTTTGTTTTGGTGTATCTTTAACTTTTTTTGTATTGTTTTTCCTGATCCTAAATTGGGGAAGCCCCTGTGCCCACCCTTTCCCTCCCCTTCTTATACTCCAACCACTTTCCCTACCTGTTTTGTATTTGGAATTTCGGTTTCCTTGATAGGCCCCCTATTAAGCATGCAGCATGACACTTGTGTACCTAGGCAATGCAGTAGAGGAGTCACAATAATAACAGCCCTGTTCATGCTCTTTTCAGGTTTAGTAGTAGGTAGGTAGGCCTCCATGTTCTCCTGGTTTAGCAGATGGTTACACACTCTTCTTTTCCTGTTTGATGTGTAAATGTGTCATCCGATGCCTACAGCAACTGGTGCAACACGGTGTGATAAGTTTAGCTAAACAGGCCGAGGGTGTGGACTACTGTTGGTGCTAGGTATTCAAAGGGCGACTACAAAAGAAACACTGTCCTATCTTTTGGGAGAGACTGAAAGTGAAATTTGAAAACCATTATTTGCAATTTGACGGAAACTTGGTGACAGAATGAAGAATTTAGGGAATGGCTGTTCGAAAACTAGCATGTTACTCACCTCCATATGCATATTTCACGAGTTGCTCTGTTGATTCCAGACTGCTAACAATGGTAACATGCTTGTTTTGCAGAATTGGGCATCAATTTTGATCATCAACTAGGACCAGGCATACTCAGACGAACTCAGACCGCATACGGTGGTTCGGGAATACTGGCGAATCTATAAATGCTTGATAACATTAATAGTGTGAAACAGAAGTACATGTTTACATACTAATTTGTCAGACCACTGAGGGACTCTAGCACCGATGTCCACACCCCCTAGAATTATTCGGCTTGCATGTATTTCTTTTGTCTTGAAGAGGACAATGCATGGATAACAAGTGACACAACTGCAAGAGAAAAATAGCAGCAGCAATAAGAAGGAATTTCCCATCTGGTGTGGCTCAGATAGAACCGCATTAAGACTGTGTAGTGGAAGCCAGCATCAGATAATCTGGTGGCTCGCCTGGAAACATCTTTTACAGAAATGTGATACCCTGAAAAGTGGAAGAAATTGTACACTGAATAATGGACAATGTTTAATGCACACCGACTTGATTTATCATAAGAAGAACTGTTTGTTTTTGTATTGTATATGTCCTGATGAGGTGCACCAGACGGAATTTGTTGAGGCCGTTTCTGGTGCCCGAAGCTCGAGTCGACATTACCATAGAGCCAACACCTCCCAGAGTTGGCTCTAACTTGGGTTCATACAGAAAAAATTTGGTAGATGGACATATGTTCAAGAGCAACCACCTTGTAAGATTTACCCTGTCCCTTGTTTTTCAAAAATATTGCTAAATCGACCTATTTTGAGTGAATAAGGTACAAACCTAATTATATGGGGCGTTCTGACTACAGAACAGAACTATCAAAACTGCGACCTTTGCACAAGTACGAGTGGTGTTTTGTATGAATGGGGATGAAAGAGGATGTGAGAAATGATGTATGAGATGTGAGCTCTCTGTTGGTGTGATATATGTATTTTTTGAGTTATTGATTTGTTTATATTTGGAAAAATCTTTTTATAGAAGTGGTATTAATGTGTTTTATGCGATTTTCTGTAAATGTTTTTTATGACTATGTTTGATTAATGAATAAAACAAATGAATTTCTACACATGCTGTCTTTTGTCTAGAACTTATACCCTTTAAGTAGGGTTGTTCTTTGGAAGGGATTATGTGGCGTCCCTACGCATGAATTTTATTACTAATGACTGGAGGGTTGTACATCTATCGATGGATATTTGCAGTTTTGTATGCTTTTCACATGAGGTCTTTTTTCGGTTTACTTTATTTTGGTGTATCTTTAACTTTTTTGTATTGTTTTTCCTGATCATAAACCGGGGAAGCCCCTGTGCCAGCCCTTTCCCTTCCCTTCTTATACTCCAACCGACTTTCCCTACCTGTTTTGTATTTGGAATTTCGGTTTCCTTGATAGGTCCCCTATTAAGCATGCAGCATGACACTTGTGTACCTAGGCAATGCAGCAGAGGAGTCACAATAATAACAGCCCTGTTCATGCTCTTTTCAGGTTTAGTTAGTAGGTAGGTAGGCCTCCATGTTCTCCTGGTTTAGCAGATGGTTACACACTCTTCTTCTCCTGTTTGATGTGTAAATGTGTCATCCGATGCCTACAGCAACTGGTGCAACACGGTGTGATAAGTTTAGCTAAACAGGCCGAGGGTGTGGACTACTGTTGGTGCTAGGTATTCAAAGGGCGACCACAAAAGAAACACTGGCCTATCTTTTGGGAGAGACTGAAAGTGAAATTTGAAAACCATTATTTGCAATTTGACGGAAACTTGGTGACAGAATGAAGAATTTAGGGAATCGCTGTTCGAAAACTAGCATGTTACTCACCTCCAGATGCATATTTCACGAGTTGCTCTGTTGATTCCAGGCTGCTAACAATGGTAACATGCTTGTGTTGCAGAATTGGGCATCAATTTTGATCATATTTGGCAAAAGACCTTAACGGTTCTGAATCCGCTGAGACCAGCAGATGGCAGCATTATGAACGAAACAGATCTCACCGGCCCCATGTTCTTCTGCTTGGCACTCGGGGCAACACTACTGCTGGTATTGTATGCAAGCTTGAATTGTTGTTTATTAAAAAAACCTTACATGCATTTTTTGCGTATACTGCTGTACTGGTAAGCATTGGCAAATTTGATGTGATGTGTTCATCCTTTTTTTCTCAATTTAAACAAATATAATTATTGAACTTCTTATAAGCAAACTAAACGCAAAAATGGTGCCAGACAAGTACGCAAAGCAGAATCTCCTTTAAAGCACATTAGGACAAACTATACGTGTTCTACTTTCTGAAACATCAAGAAATTGTTGTATGGCTTGCTTTATTTTATTTGTTGAATGGCAAAGAGAAACCTGGTGCTTCTCTGTAGCTTGTCTTTCATGAATACCCGAGTTTTGGTCTTGGTCCCAACGATCAAATAATTATTTGCTCAAAGTGAGCTGGCAGCGCATTGCAGGTGAAATCGTAATAGTACAGTTCTACCCTATTCTGAGCTGGCCATGTAGACATATGTCAAACATTTGCATTGGGTTCATTAACCCGCTTAGTTTTCCTATAAAATAGTTCAAGTAAGGAAGGATACATTGATTTGCGTTATACGGTTAGACATTCCTTCTTAACAGCTCAGTAGGTTAAAGGACCTGCTGCAGACATTTCTTCGTAACTCTTATATCACAAGTAACTACAAGTGAATCCTAATTTCCGCACTCTAACCTGCGATCTATGTGCAACTGTTGGTACTATAACAGTCAGGCCAAGGGGAACCACCAGCGCAGTGGCGCTCTATGAGATGTTTAGTGACATCAACCTTTATAGTAGAATGGAAACAGTAAAAGGGTTGCACCACTCATTGAGGGACCTGGAGTTCTTGGGCTTTGTTGGGATCAAGGACATATCAGGTGTGTGCCTTCAAGGGTCAAGCAAGGACCCTATGTATGGAATCATTTCTGCCTCAACTGCAATTGGTAACTGTTACTACCTCCAGTGTCTTCATAATAAGACAATGCAATAATGATAAAACATCAATTGCCGGCATCAAATAAGCACTACTCAAAAGAGTGGTAGTGTTTTTAAAACCCTTTAGGGGTGTTTTAATCAATAAATCGATCGATCGATCAATCAACATACTTTATTTTGTTAAAAAGCCATGATACACAATTAAAATGTCCAAGAATCAGTTATAATATTTTAAGCATAAGAAAATAATTTAAGATTAGAACACTTATAAGGTCATAAGGAAATACAAATAACCTCAATGCAGCATCAATTCACAAATCCATAAACTCCAGGTTAGCGCAAAGTGCATCAGTTTAGAAAGAAGATCACGCCAAAATATTATTTTCAATAGATAGAAAAATACAGACCACATCCCACCTTCCGACACGGTTAAAAGAAGCTCAATCACTAAGATAGCCTTATAGGATTACCCTAATTTTATATTGTATTCTACCATAATATCTTCGATATAATCACAAAAAAGACCAATTAATTGCTATCGTCCATAACTTTTCTTCTGCAAATCCCAGTATGATATAATAATGTAGCCACTGTAAATACATACGCACCATAATTAGTGCCTTTGCAGGCTCTTCCAGCTTCTAAAGTAGTATGAATAATTCTTCTCATGAACCCCTGATGTTCGCTATGGCGATGGTGGAAGCACAGGCCTTCCCATGACTGTATTCCTCTTGCATGCCCAAACAAAGATAGCCACCATTATGTAACACAATGACCTTTGCAAGATGCTGCAGGAGAGAAGTTGCAAAGGTGACATCATTTCAAGATGGTGCTACCGATGGAGCATACCTGAGTAGCGGATAAAGGGATCACCGTTGTAACGCTCAGGTTAGCTTATTATTCCTTTACAGCCGTATGTCTACTCTTTCATTGCCTCCTTAATGGTTGTCTTTTTTTTTGCTCTTGCTGGTTTTCATTACCGTTCTGTATATTTCCATGTGATTCTCTTGACCCCCACCTCTTCTTCCCATGAATGACAACAGATCCTAGAAACTCTGGCTTCCAGCCCACGTTTCCATCATCTGAAGTACCTTAACCTGGATCCTGGCGACACTGACACTTAAAGGGGTTTCCCCGAAGGAGTTTCTCCTTTGGCAGTAGCCACAAAGCCTACCAGCTGTCCTGTGTAACTTCACAATGGGTGGCGTTGGCCGTGCAGGGCACTGACCACATCCTTCATTACGCAGTCAAGTTGTGCTGACTCTAAGATTATAGGTTTCAAATATAATCTTCTGAGATTATTGTGCAAAGGGCAGATAAGAAAGAAATGGATCTCTGTTTCATTATGATCAATACCCTTGGGGCAACAATTAGTTAACATTATGCCCCAAACGAAAGTGCGAGTGCTCAAAGTTAAAATGCCACATCGGAACTTTAAAAAAAAGGGTTACGCTAGATTTGGTTTAATCATATCTAGATGGTGTCTGTACCTAATTTCTGTTTTGTGGTTCCAATAAATACTGACTGTGGACATAGACATACTTTCATCAATGCTTTGTTCAACCTCCTTTAGCCCTAATTCTATTCATAAGGATTTTTTAATGTCAGAAGCAATAGCGTTCGCAAGAGTCCAACAGTTAGTATAACCAACCTAAGCAGCTAGCTCTTTCCCATGTTTCACCCATGGTAAACTGGTATTTCTTTCTTGGTGGATTCCATCTCTCAGTGCTTCCCTATATGTATAGAGCATGGGGGTATTCCAGAGCCGAATCCAATACAATAAGGGTTTAAATGCTGCTTCCTTCCGGCATAACTCAGTCCTAATTCTTCATAAAGAGGAATCATGGGGGTACATCTCGAGAGGCTCAAAATATTCTTCAAAATGTGTTTCAGTTGCCTTCAACTTTTTTGCATTAAAGTTTCCCCATAATTCAGGGCCATAAAATGTGGTTTGCCAGGACTGTAATTTATATAATGCTAAAGGTGGCCTTGTTGCACCATTGCCATGTTCTCTCACATATCTCGCAATGGCATCACTATATCTAGATAGAAATAGATTTGATTGTTCAATTTGCTGAGCCTAGCTTCCCATATCTATGAACCTTAGGCCCAAGTAGCCAATTGTCTAAACGTGTTCAATGTATGACCCACCAATTTCCAGATTCAATTTCAGATGTTTTTTCACAACTGTTTTCAATACCATGGATTTTGTCTGATCATGATTTATTTCAAGACCACTTTTCTTTCAAAACGTGGTAAATAACTTGAACTGTTCCCTTGCCTCTGTTAAAGTCGGAGACTCCAATACAGCATCATCTGCAAACATCATGATTGGAAATGTGTCTAACCCTAGCCAGGGTGCATTGGTTGCAGTTGAGAGGAGAGATTCTATGACACCATTTATATAAAGGAGGAATAGTGTCAGCAACAGGACACAACCCTGGCACACACCTTTTTCCACTTTAAAGGAGGTAGTTGTTCAACCATCCAAGCCCCACCTGACAAGAGATTCTTTACAATAATAAAATGACTTAAGCGCATGGAACAGTGGGGAGGGGAACCCCAGAAGTTTTAATCTCTCCCATAATTTGCTTCTCTGGATTTCATCGAAGACACTTTGTAAATCAATAAATATAGCAAATGCATACCTTTTCCTTAAAATGAAATATTTCTGGATTAAAGATTCAACCTCAAAGGCCAAAACCCAGATTGTAAATGAGGGATTACATCATTTTCATCGATCCAGGGTCGAACAATACTCTAGCATAAACTTTACCAGTAGTATCCAACAGCGAAATTGGTCTGAAATATATTGGATTGTTCTGATCCTCTTTCTTATGGATTGGAACGATCTCAGTCTTCCTCCAGGAATCTGGTATCCTTGACATTTGAACAGCATTATGAAATAGTAGAGCAAAAACAGGCACTCATATCAGCGGCTCAGCTTTCAGCCAATCAATCAGGTGTTTATTAAGACCAGGCGCCTTGCAACTCTTCTCGACAAGTATACTTCTTCTTTTGTAAAGGACAGAACTTTACTAGTCTCATAGTACGAAAATCTGTTTGAATGGATTTTGTCCGAAATATTTTCGTACCATACATATTCTCGAATATTGCAGAACTGTGCTTTACGATTTTCACAATTGTTATATGCAATAAACTTCAAAAAACTAATAGAATCTTTTTTATAAGCTGCCTTTGTAAATTCCACCCATTTGTCACAAATAAAAGTCTTTTTCACACTAGCAATAATATTTGTCAAAAGAATGGGGGAAATGGCACCAACCAGATTGCACTTTGCGCCCAAAAATGTTTCTTTGCCGTTAAGAAAATCTATGAGTCGCAGAATCAAAAAGGACAGAGGTCAAAGCCCCACCTCACATGAATAAAGAAATGGTCCTTGCGAAAAAATGATTTGGCGCCACACAAATGTAAGTATACTCAAAATAGGTATATTTTTTTTAATGATCATAACACAAAAAACTATTAATCATGTTTTTAGCCCATAGGTGACACGTGTTTCGGCAAGTAAATCATTGCCTTTTTCAAACCAGGGCTTGCTTATTAACAAATTATTAGCGCATTAGTACTGCTGTATCTGGAGGCCAAGATATTGTGATACAATGGAGGTAAATATAATATCCGGGTTCAATCCTGCTGACAGTACATGTCTGAACAGGTCTGCAGCTGACGAGCAATGGAATTTACTGCGCAAAGTAACCGTATTCGCAAGTGCCGCCCGGAACGGCACCGACATGCCCACACGCAAAGCATAAATAGTCCCCTGGATATGAATACACACACCCTTCAAACAGTGCTTAGGGTCCCCCGCAAGCAGGCCTGCATCTCAGGGACCATGCGCAGGTTCCCCCTAACTGTTGCCAGCACCCCGACAACATGCATAGGAAAAATCATAACTCTGTAATTAGTATGGAAATCTGCGTGCACACCCCACTAAACTGCGTACGAGCACTCCTAAGTCAGATCAGAACCCTGGTTGCGTATATGCACCCCTATATCCAACATGATTCCTATGCTCAAGTGTACTTATGCTTGCCTTTGGGTGGCATATAGATTAAGTGATTTGCGTGGCCATTACTATGCCAAGAGGCTTCGTGGGTGGTTCCATGAATACGTGTCATGCAACTCATTGGTGGGCATGCAAGGAATTTTTTGTGGGCCGTCCCTCGTAATGCCCACTTCTTTGTACCACACATTCGATTCCATGAATCGACAAACATGGATTTTCACGCATTTTGGCGCAAAAGTACCCTATTTTCTGCGCAAATAATTCCATGAATCGGGCCAAATGTATTTTGTTGTCAAGTCATTCAATCTTACATACAAGGCAAGACAGAAAGAACTGGAAGTACAAAGTATCATGCATATGGGTTTGATAGTTGTACAGTGAAGAAGAAGATGACCAGGAGTCCAAAGATCACTCTGGAGAACCAGAGTGAGCGGTTTAGCTTCTCAAGGTAAGTGATTGGCCTAAAGCAGTACAACAATCCCATGCAAGAGTTTGAAAGAAGCTCCAATGGGACGCTTGGGGAGAGAATGATCCTCTGAGGAGGAACAGTGGGAGCCCTGCATCGGAGGAACAGGAGAACCCGAACGTGGTACAGCATGGAAGGACTACTCGGTTTACTGATGAACAAATCCTTTGACAGCCCCAGGAACCAGCAAAGCACAAGAGAGAGAGAAAGCACAGCTGCGAAGAGTCAAAAGTCTTTCTGAGCCGCTGCAGACGCCACAGGTTACCGGAATGCTACTGGAACCTCGACAAGGGACGCACGTGCATGGGAAACACTGATACCGGCAAGAAAGAAACAAACAATTATGTGGCTTACCCGAGAGGTCTGGGGAGTAAGGTGTGAACACAGAAACTGGAAGGAGAGGGTCAGAGATCAGGAAACAGATAAGAAGTTATGAACAAGAGTGACTGGGACCCTGAATGTGAAAGTAACAAACCAGGAAGAGTTGTATACTTGGCAGGGAAGAGAACCAAGTAAATACAGCACCTCTGTGCAAGTCTGGGACCCACACCCAAATAAGAAGTTGAGAATAAGAGGTTCTGGGACCCTGATTGCAAAAGAAACAAACCACAAAGTGAAAGTGAACCAAGCAGATACAATGCTACAGTGCGAGTCTAGGACTTACACCCAAATATGAAGTTAAGAATAAGAGGGTCTGGGACCCTGAGATACAAGAATTAGACAAGAAAGTGTTGTATGCCTGGCAGCAAAACAAACAAATCAGACATTACAATACACTGGGAGCCTGGTACCCACACTTATATGAGATACCAAAGTTTAAAGTGATGAAGATTAAGAAGGTCTGGGACCCTGTGAGAGAAAGAGAGACAGTCCATGAGAGGATACTTTATTGGCAGGTGAGTGAACAAAGCTGTGCCAAATATTGCGAGTCTGGGCCCTGCAGCCACATGAGAGGTTGATAATAAGAGGGCCAAGAACCCTGGAATGATGAAAGGAATCCTACGCTTGGTAGCAGAGTGTGCTAAGTTGGTGGGATGAAGAACTGTGTATTTAAGATGAATATCCTTGTAAGTGGTTCAGTGATATATTATGAAAATAAGGTATATCTAGGGGAAAGGAGCACAACCCTAGTAGTGGAATCTTAATATTGTTTATTTTCATCACTTTTGATTACCAGAAAGCCTGGGAACTTTTCTGGTGGTTGGAGCTACCACAAACACTTTTACTTGGAAAATAAATAATCCTTGCACAGTTTCTTTAAGTTATTAGTGTTAGGGACAGAGGTAAGCATTGAGACATGACAGTGATGGGCTTTTTTAATTTTGGACTTCCTGACAATCAAACTAGTTTTCTTTGAGGTGGGGAAATCCTTCCTACCTTTAGGGATAGAGAGCTATGTTTCCAACCCTTTCTTGATTAATAAAAGTCTATACCCAAAAATATGCATCCATTCTGTACAAGCCTTACTTCTGCACGCTTACAATGCCTAGGAAATTATTCCATGCCTGCCCCCTGGCCCCTCCAGCGCCTTGCAGACACACAGACCTTTCGAGTCTCCTCACCAACCACACTAAGGACACTACTCAGCTTCTACTGCTAGGAGACTTCAATCTGGGCTTCAATGATCCTGATGACAAACAGCCCCAAGCTATCCAAACCATATTGACTGAACATGGTCTGACCCAAAATATCCTTGCCCCCACTTACAGCAAGGGCGAATATTAGACTGGGTAGCCAATTTGAACTGCTCTATCAATATCACCAAAATAATACTACAACCTTGGACAGACCACCACTTAATTGGCTTCTCCTCCACAATAGAGCCCCAAAAGCACAAAAACACAGACATGGTACCAGCTCTCCCTCCCCCCCAGAAGCAAAAAATATATCACTGCTAAAAAATGACTTCCCTACCTCCTCCCTACCCTCTCTTCCCTCACCAACAACTCTGACCCAAACGTACTAGTAGAGATCTTTAATAACACTATGACCAAGGCCCAGTGCTTAAAGTGGGCCGGGGCCTGACGGGGCCCCCGTCCTACCGCAACATTGCCAGGAATCGCAGGATGCATTATCCCGTTGCGGCCGCAGCCGCGACAGGAGATGCGCCTGCAATGAAGTCAGGCATGCTGACAGAAGTGGCAGCCAGCCACAGCGACGCTGTGACTGGCTGCCACTTCTGTCAGTCATAGTAACTGCATCTGGTGACCCCTCGCGTGAGAGTTCACCAGAGGGAGTTACTGTCCCTTTGTTTCCCCAGGTCGCCTTTCACCCTCTGCGAACCTGGGGTTTCTTCGACATTTTTTGAGGTTTATGAAAGATGAATTGAATTGTGTACTTTCAAAGTCATCTTTTATAAACCCGAAATGTTTAAAAAAGATGGCCTGAAAACTAGTCAAACCGTAGGGTATGCACACAAATATATATAAATGTTATATATTTGTATGCGTACCTTACTATGGTTTGTGTACTTTGCAAGCCATCTTTTATAAAGGTAGAAATATGTTATATATTTCTATGTTTAGAAAAGATGGCTTGCATAGTACACAAACCATAGTAAGGTACGCACACAAATATATAACATTCATATATATTTGTGTGCATACCCTACGATTTGCGTACTTTTTAGGCCACGCCCCTCCCACAAGCCACGCCCCCAAATGAGGGCCCCCCCTCGATTTCTTACCCCACTTAAATCCCTGCCAAGGCCCTCAACATCATTGCGCCAGTCAAACTACGTAAAAGTAAACAAAAGTCCCACCTTAATACCTGATTGATGCCCCAGCTTAAAGAATTATGACTCCAAAAAAGAAAGCTCCAAGCTGTTTGGCGACACTCCCTTAGGGACGAGAACAAAGTCCTACTAACTAACTTCGCCAATATGTACAAGAAAGACATAATCCTCACCAAAAGGAACACATTTAGTGACAGAATCAGTAAGGCTAACTCCAATACCAAGGAGCTATTCACTATCCTTTGTACCCCCAATTGTGTTCATTGTACTTACCTACATGTTGTAACTAAGCTTCAAATATCCTTGTAACTGCTGCGCCCAGCTACCTGAGGGTTTGGTGCGCATTACCAAGCAAACAAACAAACAAACAAACAAACCTTATCAATTGTGTGCATGCAAGGAGCTGGGGCCCAGGCATGGCATTTGTTTTACTAACATAGATGCCCATTAGAAAATGGCATGCCTTCCCCCTGGGCTCTAGCGTCTAGCACATGCATATAATCAATTATGTCTGCATGCAGGGAGCTGAGGGGCTCAGGAATCAGCCATGGCATTGCATGTGAGGCATTTGGAATCCCAGGGAACTGACATGGCATGCTTTACTGAGCATAATCAGCAAAAAATGCCTGTCACTTTGGCCTCCCAGCACCTCACAAGCACACACTCAATGTAATGATGTCTGTAAGCAAGGCTATGGGGGTCCCCAGGGCACAGGCATGACATTTTTACAAGATATCAGAGATGCCCACCAAAAAATCCCATCCCTGCCCCCTTTTCCCCCAGCTCCTCACACTCGCACCCAATAAATGTACACACACACACACCCACACACAATCAATGTGATTATGTGTGTATACGAGGTTCTGGGGGTCCCATTAGCAGGCATGGTATTTTTTCTAGACATCTATCATTGAAGGCCAGTACAAAATAACATGCCTGACCCCTCTGCCCCCCAGCGCCTTGCATGTGCACATAATCAGTGATTATGTTTATTTGAGGTGCTTGGGAGGCCCAGGGATCAGGCATGGTATTTTCTACTAGACATCTTTCATAGATGCCCAGTAAAAATAAAACACCATCCCTGTTCCCTGGAAACCCACCAGCGCCTCAGGATGGGAGCTGGTTTTGGCCCCTGGGGAGGGGAGTTGTGCAACAAATACATTTTTTAAATAATGTTGTTGTACAACCCCAACCTCATCTTGCCAAAATTAGCTCCCTTAGCCAGCACACACACACTACCATTTACACAACATTCACACGCAGCATACACACACCTGAACCCATCATCATACAGTCACTCATAAGACAAGCGTACACGCATCCATACAAATGATTAAATTAACACAAACGTACCTTCTGCCCTGGTCCTGAAGTTTCCTCCCAGTGTTCCAGCTCCTGCATATCAAGTCTTTCCTGGCTCCTGCACATGCGTGCAGGAGCTGCAGCATTCTTCAGGCTATATACTGCAGTTTTGAAGTGTCCAGGCTGAGAACCTGATAACTGCAGTTTGATCCATGTGTTCTTACAGTGGCACTGTAGCCATACATTGGGCATAGCCCGCACAAACATACTTTGGAAATTACTGACATACATCAAGACCAGTTAGCATGAAAGAACATTCTTACAGTAACAATACTAAGCACAGCTAACATGGAAAATAGAATAGCTGACATGAACATGATTTGCAGCAGGGGTCAAGTCCTAAAATTAAAGTGGGGGACTCATCAACAAACGAAATGGGATGTGACGTTGCCAGACATTAGGATATCAAGGCAAAATGTGCACATTTCATTAAATTGGCTTTGCATAACCACCCAAATTGCACAGGACGAATGGCATTTTCCTTTCATAAAATCAGCACACACAGAGAGGACATTTTAATGTAATAGTGTTTTTGAAAACGTTAAAAGTTGTGCATGTTTTAAAGAACCAATACAAATGTTGTCCCTGGAACATGCAGGAACTCAATGGGACATTTCAGCTTTAGCGGTTTGTTCTTTTTCTTCAGGCTATATACTGCAGTTTTGAAGTGTCCAGGCTGAGAACCTGATAACTGCAGTTTGATCCCTGTGGTTGGCATTAATTCAGAAATCCAAAGAAGACACTGGGGACTGAGCCCACCCTCAGTCCACCTACGTGTACCTTCGACTTGACCCCTGCTTTGTAGGGGCAGTACTCACATATATTTGGAAACAGTGGTGGACTGGGAACCAAAAGACACCGTGGAAAATGTTTTCAAAGTGGCCCCATAAGGATTCTGAATGGCCCCCGTAAGGATTCTCCCCGCTCCGTCTGTATGTGCAGGGACGCACAGGAGCACCCCCTTGCACATACAGACATGCAGTTCCCCAGCCAGCAGTCCAAATGTGCTATGCAAGGCTGTGGAAGCAAAAGGACATGACTAATTGAACATGCATGGCTCGGGAACATAACTGTCCCTTTGACAGTTCAGTCAGCACAGGAGTGCTCAATCAGATGCAAAAAGCAGCTGAGCGTGCGCTCAGTGTTTACGCTGGTCTAGCTCCTCGGCTCCTTCATAATGATGGGGTGTGCTGGTGTGTTGGCACCACAACGCCCAATATCGAGGAGCCACCATGGCAAACGAATTTGGGTGAGGTCTAAAAATACAAATAGCCTAGCTGAAGACTTTCTGTACCTAAAGAACAGCAGCAGTCTGTTTAAAAACAAAATAACAAAAGAAAAATCATCAGGATGCCCCCAAATAAACAATAAGGATGCATAAGCATGCCTAGATGTCCTTCTGTGACACATGCTGCCTGGGTAGTGCCCAGCGATGCTGGACTTTTGGAAATTTGGTGGAGGCCATTGCAGATCGTTAGCCGGATTCCTTCTTCCCTCCAATTTTCTTTGGGTGGAGTTCATCGCTCTGGCATAGGCTGTTGTTATGATATGATATGGCATTTGTAACGTGCCTATACACAAGTGTTTGTATCTCCCAGATTACAAACTCTGTGGCAAGTTGCTCATATTGCTGCTCCAGAGTCTGATTTGGCTCTGGATGTAGTTGCTCATGGAGGACAGCAGAGCTTAGTTAGTGTCCAGCTGCAGATCTTCTTTGGTGGACTTTATGTCCCTTGAAAGTGAATCTGGTGTCTCCTGCTGAGTGACCACATAGGCTTGTCTGGCCAGAATGTTCTTTTCTTCTTTTTCGGTGCAGGACGCTTAGCGCTATGGCAAGAGCCAGAGGACTGCAGAGGCATGCTGGGTTGAGGCCTCTGATCACTTTTCTTTCTATGAAGGGATCCAGTAGTGGGGGGAAGAGCTAGGTGTCACTACTATTCCACTAGCTCCCTCCCCAAGTACACAGCAATATTTATCTCCTCTTTGTGGTTTTATTCTCTTTAAAGTAAAGCCCCAAAGAGCAGGGCAGCAGAAGAGACTCAGCAGTGGACTGGTACGGAGAATGAAGGTGCTACGGTTCAGTGTCTTTTTCTTTCTGATGTACCTACTTTATTTCTTTCTCTTCTCAGGTGATACATTAGGGGAGGGTGATACGGGTTGGTGCCTAGTTCATTTCTATAAGGCTTCGTTTACAAAGCGTGCCTCCTAGTGTCGATGCAGTGGATCCTTCCCTTTTCTTAATGTGAGAGTGCTGGAAGAATGGGGTGTTAAAGAGGGCATTTTTCAGCGGCGTTGCCTACAGTTACAGGGAGCGTCCCTGAGACAGCCATGGTCTTCACTTTATTTCGTTCTCTTCGTATGCTCCACATGGGAGCATCGGTAGTTGAAAGGATCCTTGGTAAGCAAGGGCGAAACATGTAGGGCGCACAAGCGCAGGGAAGGACTTAATGTATGTTCATAGGGACTGTCTGTTCTAACAGTCCTCCTCTGATTCCTGGACCCCTCTAGAGCACTTTGAATTTCTGGAGGGTCAATCCCTCTTTAGAGCCAGCGGCCCGCACCATTCTGTTCTGTCCCCCAGGGATTGGCATCTCTTCTGCTAGGATCTCTTCCGGTAAGGGCATGTGTTACCCTGCATGGACACACCACGGGAGACACATTAAGTGAAATGGCCAGTCAGGTGAGTAACTGTGAAATCTAAAATGGTGGCAGTGTTTGCATGTTTTGTTCCACAGGGAAAATGTTTTTTATAATCAACAGGTAATGTATTCAGAACATAGGATTACATATACACCCACTGTGAAAATGCATGAAACTAAAGTGAATTCCATTCGCATATCAAAGTGGCTCAGTCATATTTGCAGATAACATAGTAATAGCATAATATACCATTTGCACTACCATGTTGAATTTACTACACCATGGGCATAAATGGCCTAGATATCCCTACATTTTATGTTGGGTTACACTTGGGTTGTACACAAGTTTCTAAACGAGTTTCAATCTCCCACTGAGCTAATTTACTTTGGTAATGGGAACCGGGAACTACCTCGAACTTCACTTAGTGTATCTCAAATTCCCACTACAATCTCTCCAGCTGCTCAAACAACAGTATATATTTCTGCAAAATAAAGCATGATTGTAACCTCGGCAAGTAGTGATTTCTTGGAATCCTTGTACATATGTATGGATATTTTAGTCCTTGAAAATATTTATGGTTTTGGCAGGAAATATGGCTCTTTTGCATCACTTTGAAACCAGAATAATGCTACAGATAGATGAAAGAAGAGAAGAGGTGTTGAGAAGTGGATTATTTAATTGGCATGACAAATGGCAATGCTTGGGGCATGTATTGACATTTGCAATGATTCCTGATTCTTGTGTTTTAAACCCAGATAACCAACTAAGGGTTGTTTTTATTGAATGTGTGCCAATCCAGAGTTAGGATGTACCGAGGTTGTTTGCTGGTAATGTGTGTGAACTCTTTTTAGGCTCTTGTGAGGTGGTGCCTGGAGAAGCATGCATGCCGCATCTGGACCCCACGACAGGCACTGTCTGCAAGGCCAAAGCATGTTTTGCAGTGGTCAATAGCACCTGGGAAGCTTTTCTGTAGAAATCCCTGCTTTCGTCTGGGTGACAGTCAGCTCAGGAAGACCATTCACACAGCCCAAGGGAAAGCTCTTTCGTATTTTGATGAAACCTTTTCTGATGTGCCTGCTTTTATGAAAAGACGCCTGCTTGCCCGTACTGCAGTGACAGACAATGGACGGAGCAGGCCTGCACATGCTGAACTGCTTCCTGTCACCATCCATATGCCAAAGTCTAAAGAGTCTTTCCTCTCTCCCATGTCTGTGCTCAGCTTGGTAGCTCTTTCTCCTCATTCTGCATGTCCTGCTCCGGTGGAAGGGCTTGCCTCTTCATGCGCCTCCAAAATCTTCGTACCTGTTCAGGGCAATGTTAGAGCGTGTGTCACAAAGTGACTCATTTTCTTTCAACTCCAGACTCTGCCCCCCTACAACCCCCCCCCCCCCCCCCCCGATTCCCAGAGTGTCCTGATCCCTCCACATGCTTCCTCCAATACGAGTTTGTGTGTGCATGTGTTGCGAATGGCATGTGGGCGTATGCATGTGTGTGTGTGGGTGAGTGACTGTGGTCATGCATATGTGTGTGTGCGGGACACATGCATATTTGTATATGTGTGCTGGGGAGGAGGCATGAACATGTTTTTCCAGTGGCATTCTGGCATATATAATAGGCACAATGAATGTGAACGTGTGTTTGTTAAGTGGCAATACTAGCAGATCATGGCTCATCAGCAAGCACGAACATGTGTTCTTACAGTGGCACTGTAGCCATACATTGGGCATAGCCCGCACAAACATACTTTGGAAATTACTGACATACATCAAGACCAGTTAGCATGAAAGAACATTCTTACAGTGACAATACTAAGCACAGCTAACATGGAAAATAGAATAGCTGACATGAACATGATTTGCAGCAGGGGTCAAGTCCTAAAATTAAAGTGGGGGACTCATCAACAAACGAAATGGGATGTGACGTTGCCAGACATTAGGATATCAAGGCAAAATGTGCACATTTCATTAAATTGGCTTTGCATAACCACCCAAATTGCACAGGACGAATGGCATTTTCCTTTCATAAAATCAGCACACACAGAGAGGACATTTTAATGTAATAGTGTTTTTGAAAACGTTAAAAGTTGTGCATGTTTTAAAGAACCAATACAAATGTTGTCCCTGGAACATGCAGTAACTCAATGGGACATTTCAGCTTTAGCGGTTTGTTCTTTTTCTTCAGGCTATATACTGCAGTTTTGAAGTGTCCAGGCTGAGAACCTGATAACTGCAGTTTGATCCCTGTGGTTGGCATTAATTCAGAAATCCAAAGAAGACACTGGGGACTGAGCCCACCCTCTGTCCACCTACGTGTACCTTCGACTTGACCCCTGCTTTGTAGGGGCAGTACTCACATATATTTGGAAACAGTGGTGGACTGGGAACCAAAAGACACCGTGGAAAATGTTTTCAAAGTGGCCCCATACTACACAGTTTGAGCAAGCCCAACCCTTTCCCTGTGAGGGTTTGGAAATAAAATATGTTACCACACAAAAGAGGCCTAGGGTGCTGGTGCCTAACGGGAAATCACCAGCGTTCCCAATAGGCCAGTCCACCCCTGTTTGGGAACAGGTAGCGTGTTTTCTTTTAAAGGCAATGATTATGACCATTTTTGAGAAAGGCCTGAGTGTTTCTTTGGACACATTCAGCTTGACATGGTAGTACAACATTCCCCTGTCTGCTGTTGGTGACCTGGCATGTATTGCAGTTCCCTCAGACCCTCACTCACCTTTTGCCACCTGACTCACTCTATGAAAGCTCACTCTACCTTCTATGTACCTCGAGTCTCCATCACTCGCCCTCTAGCAATGGTACTCTTCTTTTCTTGCCCTCTTGCTCCATCATCACATCTTCTCATTCTCTCATTTTCATTTACACCCTTACTTTCTCTCACCTCCTTCCACTCTTATACCTTCTCTGTCACTTTTCCTCCTACTCTTACCCTACCTTGCTCAGACCACCTGTAGTTAATCATCTCCCAATGGCATCCTCTGCGGCTTATACCATCACTCTTTTTCTCATTGAATGTTTACACCTGTGTGCTCTGCAAACAACAAACCTATTGGCTTTGTCAATGATTGTTTTTCAAGGCAGTGAAGTGTTTCCAGCCCAAATTGGACTATAGTAGCATCCCAGGCCTATTTTCATCAACATTGTCTGTCAGACCACTACCCAACTTAAAAATGATATTTTTACATTTCGATTGACAAGGCGTCATATACTAATTCCCGCAGATCGGTAAAGGTGTTGGTTAAAATGGTGCTAGACTTGTGCTGCCGTTTTTACCAATCTGCTGTATTTTCATTCATTTGCCAAGTCGGAGTTTGGGTGGTGGACAGATTTAATATATATGCAAGCTTTTCTTGCTCTGCCTGACCAATCTGGCTGCATTGTGGTCAACATGTGATTTTCCTGCTGGTGGATTCCGATAGAATACACCCGTTTGCAAGTGCCAAAAGCAGTCTCTTTCCATAGGATAGCATTGTAAATGCTGCCTACCATGTGTAAATGACATGCAACGTTTCAACATTTTGAAAATGGAGTGCCCCACAAACGTATTGTTGATGCATAATACCTGACCAAGGATTAATCCAGACCCAAACTGATGCATGTACCGCAACTCACAGTACTGCAGTATTGAGTGACGGCAGCCAAACGCTGGGTACCCGCACCCTGTACAACACTCCGCTGCTCTCAAACTTGTTTAGCACTTTGAACAATACAGTAAATAAACAATAAATAACAATTTAATTTAAACAATAACATAAATTATAACTATCATGAATATTGTTTGCACTATGTTTTGCAAACAATCACAATTGCACGGAATTGGCACAGCATGCAAGTGGTAATGTGGGCAGTTGCCTTCATGCAATTTCTACTTTTTGGGAAATTACCCCATCACACCTTTTTTTAACATGTGATGGTAAACGAAGGTGGAAAGACGCTTTCGCATGTGTCTTACCCTTTATCACTTGGTGTGTCAACATTTTAAAATTTCATGCCAGGGACCTTTAGTATTGAGGGGCCCCTCCTTACAATGTACAATTCAATTTAAAATGACCCTCTATGACTTTTATCTTAGTACTGCTAAACCTGAGGTAATTCTCGCAACAATATTTATGGGATAGGAAGATAGCTCAGGGACAACACGCTTGCCTTGGGAACATGATGGTTGATGCCAAGTAACATAAGGCAGATACATTTTCTTAAGCTTAAAAGCTCTACGAATCCAGCATTGGGCACAATGTAAACAACCAATTACATTTCAAATGACCAATGAAATAAATGCAGTTTTATCAGAATGTATATATTGTACTTTTAGAGCTCATCGTTCGCCCGAAGGCCTCTTGGCGCTACACAATACTGGGGAGAGCAACCAGGAGCAAGAAGTTAGAATAGGAACGTTTTCAGCTCTTGCCTGAAGGACAGGTAGTCCTTGTTTTTCCTCAATGACAGAGGGCACAAACTCCACAGTTTAGCTGCCACCACAAAAAAAGCTTGACCACTTTTATGCATAAAATTAACGTGAGGGACAACTACATGGCAGGCATGGGCCGAGCGTAAAGCCTGGGTAGGGACGTAACGACAGAATTTCTTCCGGATGTATTCTGCAGCATTCCCATAGAAGACACGATGAACCAGGCAGATGGACTTAAGAAGACCTATATATACATATTATATAATAAGCAATTGATCAGGGTGGAGGCCAAAAATACTATAACCCAGAAATTATTTTAATGTAGTTGCCTAAATGGGGACAATAAACATGGAAATGTAACAGATGTGATATATTTAAAAGAGCGTAACACAGGAAGGTGAACAAAAATATATTAGCGAAACAAAAATTCTTCCTACAATTTACAAACAATCATAAAAGTAAGTTAATCAACAAAAATGTGAGGAGTGAACACCGTTTACAGGTACCCAAATACACTACCCCCTTCACTGACATATTCATATACGTTTCCTGCAGATCATCACAGGATACCCCATTCTATGAGATCCCATTCCAAGTGACCGACCTGATGAAGGCTGATTCAACTATTTCATTTTTACAACTGCTCTCAAAGGCCCAAACACATTGTGTCGACAACCTAAGAACCATACAAATATATATGATAACCTGGATACATCAGGGAATTGCCAGGCGCCTTCTTGTATATTATACTTAAAGGAGACCTGTTTGGCAACAGGAAGCCAGTGCAGTTGACAAGGGATGGGGTAGGATGAGTATAACGGGGGGCAGCCGATGGATGAGATAATCAGGCTGGCCTAGAAATTGTGAATTACATTAATCAAGGGCAGATGGGACCAGTGCACCGACCAGAAGAGCCCTAATTTCTGATGTTAAGAAAGGAAAAACCCTTCTGAGAATTTGTAGCCAATAGTGGGCTTGCTGGCACAACGCACTAACCTGCAACTCAGCAGACAGGGTGTCAGCGATCTTGACTCCAAGGTTCTTTAGAGCCAAGATATGGGTAGGAAAAGGACCATTGGAGGGAGGCCAGAACCGGGGGGGTCCACATAACGGCAGCAGCAGGGGGCTGACCACCAGCATCTCAGTTTTATCGCCGTTCAGCATCAGCCAGTTACTCCTCGTCCATTCCCCCATGGCCGCAAGACAGGCCTGGAATCTGGGTGCAGTTTCAGACGAGGAGAGGTCCAGACGCACCATGATTTGAGTGTCATTGGCTTATGAATATCATAAAAATCCATGGGCGGATATGAGTCTGGCTAGAGGGTGAACATAGATGTTGAACATGATGGGTGAGATGGCAGACCCTCGGGGGACAAAACAGGTGAGGGGACACAGAGCAGAGCAAAAAGGAGGAAGAGAAAGAGACTGAGTGTAGCCAGATAGAAAGGAACCGAACCTGGAAAGGACGGCACCTGAGATGTCAACCCCGTCCTGGCACTCAAGCAGGATCGAGTAATTGATGGTGTCAAAAACGGAAGAGACATCAAGCAAAATGAAAGCTCCCATGCCGCCCTGGTCCTGCAACCGCACCAGATCATCAACTGCCAAGGCAAGTACAGCCTTGGTGTTGTGACCACGGTTGCAAGCCAGACTCAGGGGAGTCGAAGAAAGAGGGGCTTTTCAAGAACGAACTAAGGCAGGGAACCACAAGTGACTCTGACAATTTATATTAAAAAAAGGGAGAAGCGATATAGGGCAAAAATTAGCCCACACGGGTGGATCCAGGGAAGGCTTCTTGAGAAGTGGAATGACAATGGCATGTTTTGGGATGGCCGGAATGAGGCTGGTGCTGAAGGAAAGATTAACTGTCTGCGTAAACAGGGCGGTGACCAAGGGCATGATTTCCTTCAACACGTGATCGGGTCCAGGGGAGCGGCAGAGCTAAGCCTGGTAGAGGCCACAATGATATCCTGTGGGGAAAAGGACAGAAAGGCGGACCACTGGAAAGGTGGCTCAGAGACAAGAGATGTAGAAGGTAATTGGACCCTCAGGGCGCCCGAGGAACAGATCTTTTTTTGGATGTTTTACATTTTTCAACAAAAAATGCAGCCAAAGAGTCTCATAGTGACTGTGAAGGGTCAATGGCCCCAGTTGGAAGACAGGAGAGCAAGCAGACAGTGCAGAACAGCATTTATTAGGTGAGATTTCCACTTGATGGATGAAGTAAGTAAATTTGGCTTTGGTGGTACAAAGAGGAAATTTGATTTAGGAGAGATTTAGCTTCCAGACCATACATACTATGAAATTCACGCTCAGCTTGATGCTTTGGAAGTCGAAGAGATCAGAGTTGATCAGTGAACCAAGTTTCAGAGCTGCAAAGTCTAGGTTTTGTGTATTTAAGAGGGGCAAGGGCATCATCAGTGTCCAAGCCTGCCTGCGAGATGTAGTGCAAGTCCAAAATAGGGTGGCCTTCACACGCAGAAGCCAGCTGAGCAGCAATATCAGTAGGAGGAATAGAACGCCAGTTGCGATGAGCATCAGGCTGGACTTTTTTAACAGGGGCTGGCACGGGGAGTTTCCATTCCAAAGGGAACACAAAATGATCAGCACATGAGACTGGGAGTGGAGGAAACACTGTGGTGGAGATCTCCTGTCGTGAATGCACTCTAGAACTATGAGGGTTAATGGTTGTTAACCCATGTTTCACTATTAAATATCTGAATCATCAGGAATATGTTAATTGGTATATCCTATTAAAGTGATTTCCTCCAAATGCACCTGTACTTGTTAATATTGAAATCTGGGATAAAACATATTGTGCACATAATGGATCAAATTCATACAGCTGTTTGCATACTTTCATGTGCTAAATGTGCTCACATAGCGACACAAACATTACACTCTACCGCCGTAGCTCTTTGGGCCTCATCACGGGGTGGGCAGTAGCCCTTAAATGCGGTGGTAACAGTGTTACTGCGGCATTTAAGGGTCTGCCCAATCTCGAGTCTGGAGTATCTATCGCCAGATCAGAGCTGCGGGTAAGCATCCCAGAACAATGCCCATTTTCGGTGCAATTACTGCCACAGGTATTACCACATTGTTAATGTGCCGAGAATTCCCCATTGTGTTGGACCCAATGGGGAATGGGGAGTAACGGTTAGCACCCAACCCATGATACAGCAGTAATACCTCCAGAAGGGGCGCACTAACGCAAATAAAGTACTGCCCAACTGGTTGTTGCATCCCAGATAACATCTGTGAGTCATTGAAGAGGTATCACCCAAGTTGACCTTTTACAATTGACCTTTTGCACAATTGACCTAATTATAGTGGTCCTAATTGACCTTCTGCATAATTGTCCTTTATATTATTTTAGTTATTTTATATGTGTATTGGGTTGGTTTTGGATTAT
The DNA here is from genome assembly GCF_040938575.1 of Ambystoma mexicanum. Classification (NCBI taxonomy): domain Eukaryota; kingdom Metazoa; phylum Chordata; class Amphibia; order Caudata; family Ambystomatidae; genus Ambystoma; species Ambystoma mexicanum. Next base: position 1,140,976,925 of record NC_090937.1, read on the forward strand.
AAATAATATAAGGGGATTGGGTGGGGGGGTTGCATGGTTTTTTGGATTGGGTGAGGGGTTGCGGGGGGTTTCCCCTCACATATATGTCCTAATTGACCTTCTAAATTAGCTCAATTGTGCCGAGGTCAATTCTCCCGAGGTCAGTTGTGAAAAGGTCAATTAGTATACAACCATTGAAGAAGGTGTATTCAGGGATGCAGCAGCACCTTTGACTGTTTCCCTTTGCACCGGGTCTCCACTTCGCAAGCCAGGCATGAGGACATCCTAATGCAGACAGAGGTTTACACTGGGCTGTCTGAATTTCACCGTCACTGACAGAAGGTATAGTATGTTTACAATATGAGCACGTCTACATTTCATACCTTTTGTTCCACTGAAGCTTAGTGAAAATGTGAAGAATTAAAAATAGCATTGAGAGTCACAGAGCTGAATCAGGAGTGCACATGTAAAAAACTGTAATTGCAGTGACAGCCGAGCCCATTTAAAAGACATCACCACAATTTGACTTTCAGAACTGACCCCAGATCATATGGACTGACTCTATACCGCCACACATTTGGGGTAAGTTAGCTAGTGCATACCTAGTTGTCAGGAACACGCACCGCACTTCGGTATGCACAAATAGACTTCCCGCCTGTCCCTTGCGCCCACAGCCAGCCCTTCCTCCACCTCTGCCTAATCAAGCTTTTAAGAACATTGTCGTTGGAGGCAGACAGACAGTTCTGCGTCGAATGGGCTAATATAGTGTAATTAGGGCATGTATTGTTCGATTTCAGGAACTGCCTTGTTAGAGAGAGCCAGGAGATTCCTGGAGTAGTTAAAGCAATTGCCTTTGGGTGAAAGGGAGAAAGGACATTAATAGGGCTATGTTATGAGAGAGGTTATGTTATGAGAAAAAAAAATAATATAGGATTTAGTTAAGGGATCGGTAGACACGTAAAATAGCATTTAGCATAGGCATGTCATTTATCTGATGGAGAAGGATGCAATTAAAATAAGATTTAGTTGAGGGAGTGGTAGATCATTAAAATAGAATAGGGCATCTTTTAGTGACTACCGGTCACTCCATGTCAGTGACCACCTTTCATCTTGCAAATGCACATGACATTTTTGTAAGGGTGAAAACAAGAGCATCCCGGATTTGTTTTATGAAGCAGGCAGATAGCCAGTGGATGTAACTGAGTATACCTTTTAGGGCACAAGAGAACATGCTAGTTGCAGAGAGTCACCAGGAGAGGATTATGTCCAATGGCAGCACTCTGTCCACCATTGCTTCGTGAGGAGACGAAGATACAAGATATGACGCTGCTGAATTATCCAATTTCTTTCCAATTTCTTTCCCATTACCCTGATGTATCTTGTAAACAGAGGGGCATAGTCCAAACGTTCTTCCCCAGTGGTGTAATTCATGGGGTTTTCCATTTTTGGTCTCTTGTACTGTTCTAATATTTTTTGGATTGCACCATCCGTAAGTTTCAGACGTGACCCCCCACATCCCAATTCAGTTTCCGAAGTTGCGTACAGTTGTCATCTCTGTGAAGCAGACCATGTTACCGTTAGGATGTTGTGGTCACTGTTTTCTGTTGAGATCACTTGCAAAGCCTCCATATGCATCAAAAAGTGTTTTGATACGTATATGTGGCCGTTGGTCTTCTGTTGGTTGCCTCTTTGCCATGTCGGGGTCTTTAAATTGGTCTTTTTCCTTAACCAATATTGGTAGTGCATGTCTCGTCTGCCACAAAGGTTTCCAGTAAGTTGCCTCTTATATCACAAGGTGAGTCCTCTTGTCCAGGGTTTCTAACGGTTCCTACACCTGTAAATGCTGCGTTAAAGTTGCAGTTAACTATGGCATAAGGCCATTGATGGTCTGCAAGTGCCTTATCCCATATTCTGGTTATCTCTCTCAGAAAGTCTTTGTTTGTGGTTGCTTCTGGGTTCCAGTATGTGTTGATTACAAGGAGTTTCTCCTTCAGTGTCTTTTCAGGGCTCCCCTCTAGGCGAGTCCAGTTTATGATAGCCGCTTGAATTAGGTGTGATGAGTGAATTACTTCCTGTAGGTCTAAACCGCAGCCTGAGTGTTTGGCCGTTAACAGGCCTGCTAATGGGCGCCCTCTCTGACCTTTTTGTGCTTCGGTAAAGACCAGTACATATCCATCCAACTGCGGTTTCTTGGTCATCCACGTTTCCTGCAGGCATAGTAAATCATATGCCCCCAGGTTGACGTTGCTTCTAGTCAGTAGGGGAGGGAAACCTCTGGTGTTCCAACACCCCATAGTAAGGTTTGATCAAGCCCTTAGTTTCCCAGGGGGGATGTCTACCCTGGCAAAAAAATCTTGTTTGGCTGTTCTCGTAGATGGTGGCTAGTTATTACAGTCATAGATTCTTCGTGCCTTAGTCCACGTCCAATGTTCTGGTGACTTTGCCAAGGTCATAGCTCTCCTTCTTTGAGGTGTTTGTGTCTCCTTGTCAGGATTTAATCTTGACACTCAGGTCCTGCGTATCTGCCGTCGTGGGCCTTCAGGTCTTTTGGTTCACATCTCTCTTTGTGTCTGGGAATACGTCATCTGTCTCTTTCTCCGCTCGCCATCTGTGATCTTTTTCATGATGGTGATAGGTTGAAAGTTTTCTGTGTTTCAGTTGATACGTTTCTGAGTCACTGTCACTCAGTGACGAGTCCCTGGCTTGCGTTTCTTTTCTGCTTCTTCGGGGGACCCTTCGCTCAACACCCGTGTGTTGCTCTAACAGGTTTAAAGATTCGGCTGCTTTCTTGGTTCGGTTGGTTGGCCCAAGCAGTGCTTTTTCCTGGGTCGGTTGTAGTTCTGTCAGGACATACCCTAGTGCCCCTAAGCTCTCTTCCTCTTTTGATAGCAGTTGCTTGATGACTTTTGAGGAGATGTGTAGTAAAGACCAATCTTTCCTCCCTGATCCACAGGGTTCGACCATAATGTTAATGTTTTCCTTTGCACTTTCAAAATTGCAAATATCGAAACAGTTGCTTGCACACAATCAGCCGCAGGCCATCAATGACAATAAGGCAATCTCAAAGAATATATCAAGTATGAGGTTCAAGCAGTCTTACCTATTTCTTGTGTATTATCACCTCATATTCTCTTCAGAGTTGTATATAGTTGGCTTATACTTTGGTCAGCGCAGTAAATATTGGCAGTACAGTAAGTGGCAGCTTGATGTATATTCCAGAATTCTCCCCAGTGCTTTTTTTCATCCATGATAGAAAATTGAAAAATGGAAAGGGCCCATTCCTAGATGGTGTAGTTTTGCTTGCTGCAGATGAAAACAGTACATATTTAAGAACAGATAGAAGATAACACATTGGATGTCTGGCTTCAGAAGATTTCATGACATTATCGCAAGACACACCTTCATAACCTTGAGCAATCACTGGCCTAAATGGGATCCATTCATATTATTCTAGATTAGCTTCTTTGACTCTATCTTCTTAATTTTTTCTCAACCTTTTGCATTCCCTTTTGAACTCTAGTGTTGAGTATGCTTGCTTATTTTTTCCACAAAGCTATGAACTGTGAAAGCTCATTATTACACTCTCACAATTAAGTCACTTCTCGGGACTATCCGTCTCGCATGAAGGGCACCTGCACTTTACCCACCCCGCTTTCCCACTTAGTCACTGTCACAAAGCTATGGTGTTATTAGCATACGTCTCTTCTTGGCATCCTCCTGTTCGGTGGGGATATGCTCCCCATTATGGCTAGCCATTTGGAATTATAGGCAGTGCGGCCAGGCATGATGCTTGATACAGTCCCTTTGTGCCTGCCCACATAGCGACACACCCAAAGGGTTACCACTACCAGCAAACTACAGTGGTGGTGATGCTAGAAACCAGACACAGCTTATAGACATTCCACTGGTGCATTGTGTCTGTAGTGCAGAGGTGCTTGGGCAGGCTCAGTGGGCTGGGGGAATGAAGGTTTCTTTTGTACTGGACATCACCGCTTAGGAGAATACACTAGATTTGCTTAATTTCTCGATCCGCTGTACACGTGCCATTTATCCATTAAGGAAGGTTAGATGGAAGACTTTGGTCTCCCACTAACACTGTTAAGACTCTGGATATAAATTACATAGGGGCTTATTTAGGTGCCTAGGTTTCCCCAAGCAACAACTAATCTGCACTTGTTTCTGCCTTTACTTTAGAAAGTCGTTTCTGAGTGGGCCTGCTTGAGGTGGAAACTGCCGCACATAGGTGTGTATGTGCGTAGTCACGTCCTGTTACAAGGGTGTGTCTAAAAACTGGAGGTAGAGATCTCATCAGTCTAAATACAAGGTGGGTTATGTGCAATTATCTAAATGTGTATAGTTGAAGTTGAGTTTGAAAGCAGCATTAATAGCTGGACTTTTTTCTGCATTCCACCTTAGGGATTGAAGGTGTGGATATTTCTATATTTTGGAACCAGTAGTAGTACTTGCCCTGAGGATAGACCTCTGTATGGTCCAAAACGCATTGGCAACACAGTAGAAAATTGGTGCTAATTGGGATTGGTGACTTTCAACCAAAAAAACTTTTTTTGTGTTTTTGTTCTTATGACGAACAAAAGTAGACAATGTGAACATCTGCCAAGTGTGGAAAGAAAAACTGTGTTGCCTTATGTTATGTTTTGAGAAAGAATTGTCCTTTCCACTTTGTAATTTAATTTTTGTAATGAAAATGGTGCTAATGTACTTTCTTTTTGTTGGAAAACACTTACAATATGTTGGTGTTCTAATTGACTAAAAACCATCCCCAGAGGGCCTTGTTTTCCCTTCATAAAAGATTGTATCACGGATCTGTTTGTTTGATAACATTGGGCATACATGTGTTGAATAGAGAAACTTTAAAGTTTTGAATTGAAAGATGGATATCGTCTATACAGATTAGCATTCAGTCAAACCATTACTGAGCCTGGGATTGGACATTTCCTTTCGCAGACTGAAGTACACTAACTCCTTATAAAGAGATCAAGTAATAACACAATACACATATCAAATACTGCAGGAGGCAGGGTTCATCCTAGACCCTGCCAACCGGCTACACTAATACTTTTGGGATTTTTCTCCCCCTGGAGTGCACTGAGGGTTGGTGCATAGCAATACACGTCTTTTCATCTAGTTTTCTTTTGTGGTGTGCCCAGACAAAAGCATGTCTGTCCTCTTTTGAAGCACCTTCAAACACACCCTCATCGCTGTCCATGCCATTGGACGGTTCTTTGGATGAGGGATTGCTGGAAACTGACTTGAGCGCATTAGGACTAGTCAGCTCATGCCTAAGTTTCAGGTGCTTGTGCATTGCATTGGATGCCAAGAGCAACCCTCTTTTGGCATGCACCAAATCACTAGTGTCTTCCATTGGTTATATATCACTACACTGTCCTCCTCAAGCAGTCTTTCTCTCTGACAAGATACGTTGGCACTGGAACATGTTGAGGTGGGCATTATTCAGGGTCATGATGTCTCCTGCCCCTCCTGAAACCTATCAATTAATATCTATTTCTGCCATGCCCAATCAAAATGGGCAGACACAGGTTCAGAGTCACTTTTCATGTCCTGCAGCACACCTAATTGCACACAGTTCTCATCTGTCTCCAGGCTGCTGTATCCTCACCCTAGTGAGGATTCACAATGTTCTCTCTAACCTCAGAAACAACTTTTATGTATCCACAGCTACAACACCCTCCTCTTGCAAAAAAATCATCTAGGGCCTCTCATTTGCCAGCCACTTTGCCAGCTTATTCCATGGTCTCATCCTAAGAGCCTGCCTTCTCCACCTCCTCCTCCAATGTCTATTCCTCCAGTGGAGTTGGCAGGCCCTCCTTTATCTATCCTGCTTCTTATATCTACTCCTCCTTCTCCTCTCACTTTGGTAGTGACAAACCATCCATTGCCAGCCCTGCCCCCTCTTTCTTGCCCACCATCTCCTCCAGGTTGCAGTGGAAATCCATCTTTTAGCAGTAATTTCTCCTACAACTGCTTCAATGCTACATTAATCTCTGGTGTGTGGTGCAGGACTGTGCATCTCTCGTTCTCTCTTTCGCCCCCTCCTCCTCCTACATTCCTATTTGCACCCTCTATGGTGCTTTCTGTTTCTCCCATCAGCTCTTACTGCCACTCTATCTCCTATCCTATCCCTCTGACTAAATCTGGAAGGAAGTTGTTCAAGAGGGACAACCTGGTCCTGGTCTCCAACCAAAATCCTCTTTGTTGTCCCTCACCAGATGGATGGATGCCTCATAGGGTCTCAGCCCTCTCTGCTATCTCTTCCTCTCTCGTTAATGGTGGCACTTAGTGGGACGTCCTCTTAGCCTCCTTCCACTCCTCCATGACCATCAGTCTTGCTTCAGAGCAGTCAAAGGCATAGGAACTGCTCTCCTGAACACCTGTGAAGATCTGCTCTCTAATCTGGACTCCAGCCTTCCTTCATTGCTAATCCTCCATGACCTTTCCTCTGCTTTTGACATGGTCAATACTCCATCCTGATCAAGCGACTCCGTGAGAACCTGGGCATCATGGATCAGGGTCTGGAGTGGCTGATTTACTTCCTCCTCGACCGACCCTCCCATGTCCAGCTTAGGTCCTTTGTCTCCACCACCCCTCTCTCCACATATAGTGTTCCCTAGGGCTCTAACCTCTCACCCTTGCTCTTCAATGTCTCCTTGACCCCCTGGACCCACCTGATATCTACCTTCTGCTCTAAATGTCAGTGTCCTGCAGATGACACCCAGCTCTCCTTCTGGCTCCTTTCAGCCTCGTCTCCTCTCTCACTCATTCCTGACTGTCTATCCGCGATTCAGGATTGGTGCACCTCCAATGACTTCTACCTTAATGCCAGTAAGACAGACATCCTTCTCATTGGAACCCCTGCTCTCACCTTCTCTCTTTCACTCTGGCCGCCCTCCTTGGGCCCTCTTCCTTCAACTTTCTATAAGGCATAAAATCTTGGTGTCATCTTCGACTCACTCTCTCCTTCTCTGCACACATTGCGGACCTTGCCAAGAAGGCCCACTACCAGCTGCACCTCCTCAGAGGTATTCTTCCTTTTCTCCGATTCCCCCAAAAGCTCACTGCCTCTAAACCTGGTTCTCTCTAGGCTGGACTACTGCAACAGCCTCTTTCTCAAACGTCCTTCCTCTACTCTCCATCCTCTGCAACTAATCCAAAACAGGACTGCAAGCCCAGGGACTGTATCTCTCTAGCCTTGAAATCTCTCCACTGACTCCTGGTGGCTGCAAGCATCAAGTTCAAGACCCTCTGTATCGTCCAAAATGCTATCTGGGACTGGGGCCCACACTACAGCTCTCTCTTCTAAAATACCTCCCTTCTCGAGCCCTTCGCTCAGCTACCTCCAACTCTCTGAGGGTCAGAAGGTTCTCCGGGTAGAGAGTGAGGGGTAGGTCTCTCTCCTCTGCAGATTCCACCTTCTGGAATGGCCTGCCTGCCCCTCTCAAACTTGAGCCGTACCACTTGATGTTCCAGAAGCAGCTCAAGACCTTCCTTTTCTCCTCCACTTTCTCTCTCTTCCTCCTCTGCTGACTTCCTGTCTGCATCGCTGACTGGTTGCTTGATTACCCTCAGAGTCTCACTGGGTATCAAGCTCCACCATGATCAGTCTCACCTGCACTGCCTCCGGACCTATTGTGCACTTAGTTGCTGTAACTGTATCTCTATAGTCTCCTGTCTCCTTGCACTTACCCTGAGCAATGCTGTCGTGATTGCATTTCCTACTTCCCTCTCCCTGACACTTCCCCTTCTCCCTTCCCCCTGCACTTGGTGTTGTTGCACTTGCATGATCTAAATGCAACAAGGCCTTGTAAGCTTATTTATCTTGTCCTCCCTCTTTCTTCCCTCCCTTGTTTTGTCGCGCCTAGAAACACTTGTGTACAGGCGTGTTATAAATAACATATCAAAATCCACCATGTTCAGTCCAACTTTCGCTCATACTTCTGAGCGACCTCCCCAATGACTCTTCCACCTGAGGAAATCCCTTCTGTGGCTGTGAGTGACTGGCACCTACCCCCACAAAAAGAACAGATTCCTTCAAGACCTAACCATTAATATTGTGAACCTCTAAGAAGGAATCCTCCTATTCCCCCAACGACCCTTCCGCCAAGCATAATGCCATGCTTCATTTTTTCAATTCTAACCTGTCAAAGGGCTGCCACTAAACATATACACAAATTCAAATTTCCCTTTGAATAAAGGGCTATGTTGGCTCTTAATTTCTTGTTTTGAGAATCATTCTTTGTCCTTGTTTAAAATGGGTGCGTCACCCATATTCATCACGCCACACTCCATATACACTCCTTCCATTTCCCCATTGATACCTCCCCTTTTATACCCTCGTTTTCACTTTTTATGCCCCTTACTGACGTAATATTACACAATGGTTAGTTCGAATTGGATACATTCTAAAAACAACTGTCCTAATTGATGACTATACACAATAAACAACAAAGATACATGATTGACAACGGGAAACACATTGGGTTTCCTTTTCATTGAGTCACAACATAAATAAAACGTGTAAGGCTTTTATGCATTTGATTTACATTTCGGCTCATCTTCAACAATTTGCATGGAGGAGAGGAAGGGCAGATCGTAAGTTTCCATTCCACCTCGCCCTTCCTCTCTGACACACAAATATTTCAGCATTTGCACCGGCATGCATTTTCATGCATGCACAAATGCTGAGGACCGCTAATGAATCCCCCTGCTTTTTACATCAGCAAAAAGCAGGCGTATTCATGGGAATCAATTGTAAACCCTTCCTGCCATGCGTAAACCACCTCTTAAGACTGCATTTGTGCACTCTGCTGTGCAAATGCTGAATTTTGTGCGAGGGGGACGTGTGTACATCAAGGTGCAAAAGTAATGGGTCCCCTCTGCCTAATTTTTGGGGACTACGAAAATGAGTCCCATTCATTCACATAAGGTTCTTCACCACACAATAAAAGAGCGGATTCTCTACACACATTGGGCCTCATTACCAGGCAGGAGGTAGCCATGCCGTTCTTACCAGCATGGCTACCTCTATTCCAGGTACCGGGAACCGGGTCCGGGTTCCTGGAATGGGGAAACACCGGGCCATTCTGACTTTGGAGGGCCCAGTATTTCCCTATTCACGGAACCCGGACCCGGTACATCCCCATTCCCATTTGAGACCTCATAGGGCTCAATGGGAATGGGGAGGATGCAAATAACGTGCCCGTTATTGTTAGCATTCGGGTCCTGCGAGGAGACCTTGTAATGATGCGGTAGGGTGTTAATGGGCCAGCAGCTCCCCGTTAACCTCCTACCGCCAGGGTCATAATGAGGCCCATTTTCTTTACTCCCACCAAGCAGGTGAGTGCAGCGTGTGTGTTTGGTGTCCATTTTGGCCCATATTTTGTGTTTAAAAAATTTTCTCAGCCCCCTGTCCCAGCATCCCATTGGTGTTGTCCCTTCCTGATTTCCATTACCTCCCACCTCCCTGCCCGCCCATGCCCCCTGATTGGCTCCCCTACTTTTGGTTTGAGTGTAGTGACTCGTAAGTTTGCCAGCCTCTTTACCAAGCAGGTGAGTGCAGCGCGTGTGTTTGGTGTCCATTTTCGGCCATATTTTATGTTTAAAAAACGTCCCTGAGCCCCCAGGCCCCACATCCCGTTGGTGTTGTCCCTTCCTGATTTCCTCTATCTCCCACCTCCCTGCCCGCCCACGGTCCCTGATTGGCTCCCCGTCAATGTGATTACTGACCACTCCAGGGCAGCCCACTGCCCGTGCAGCCACTGCGGCTAAGGACCGGAGACAAAGGGCGGCTCCAACATTGGCGGCTCCAGTGTCTGCAGGTGTCAGCATGGGAAGCCAGTGGCCAACCTTCAACTGACAGCAACTAAAAAAGTAAGTGTTTCATGTGTGGGGAGTAAAGCAATCACTCTACTCCAGAAAGCGCTGCCACTATCCATTATCTTACCAAAACATAGACTGCCAGGCCAACTTCATAATTAGATAGGATTGTAACCATCAGCCTATGCCTATCCGAGACTGGATTGCAATTTTGTCTTGCATCGCATCTAAACATATTCGTGCATGTCAGCAAGTTCCACAATTAAATAGAAATTGAGGGTTAATAAGTACCACATTAGATAGAATTGTGATTAATAGCAAGTGCTACACATAGATGGAATTATGAATGGTAGCATGTGCCACACTTAGATGGAATTGTGAATGATAGCATGTGCCACGCTTCGAAGGAATTGTGAATGGTAGTATGTACCACACTAAGATAGAATCATGAACTTTACCCTGTGTCACATCTAGATAGAAATATAAATGTTAGCATGTCCCACACTTAGATCAAATTGTAAATAATAGCAAGTGCCACACTTAGATGGAATAGTGAATGATAGCATATGCCACACTTAGATGGAATTGTGAATGGTAGCCCGTGCCTCACTTAGATGGAATTGTGAACTTTAGCCTGCATCACATCTAGACAGAAATATAAATGTTAGCATGTCCCACACTTAGATTAAATCATGAACTTTAGCCTGTGTCACATCTAGATAGAAATGTGAATGTTATCATGTCCCAAACTTAGATGGAATTGTAAATAATAGCAAGTGCCACACTTAGATGGAATTGTGAATAATAGCAAGTGCCACACTTAGATGGAATTGTGATTGATAACATGTGCCACACTTAGATGGAATTGTGAATAATAGCAAGTGCCACACTTAGATGGAATTGTGATTGATAACATGTGCCACACTTAGATGAAATTGTGAATAATAGCATGTGCCACACTTAGATGGAATCGTGAACCTTAGCCTGCGTCACATCTAGATAGAAATATGAATGCTAGCATGTACCACACTTAGATGGAATTGTGAATGGCAGCAGGTACCACACTTATATGGAATTGTGATTGATAACATGTGCCACACTTAGATGAAATTGTGAATAATAGCATGTGCCACACTTAGATGGAATTGTGAACATAAGCCTGCGTCGCATCTAGATAGAAATGTGAATGTTAGCATGCACCACACTTAGATGGAATCGTGAACGTTAGCCTACATCACATCTAGATACAAATGTGAATGCTAGTACGTCCCACACTTAGATGGATGTGTGAATGATAGCATGTGCCACACTTAGAAGGAATCATGAATGGTAGCATTTGCCACACTTAGAAGGAATTGTGAATGTTAGCATGTGCCACTCTTAGATGGAATCATGAACATTAGCCTGCGTCACATCTAGATAGGAATATGAATGCTAGCATGTACCACACTTAGATGGAATTGTGAATGGCAGCAGGTGCCACACTTATATGGAATTGTGAACATAAGCCTGCGTCGCATCTAGATAGAAATGTGAATGTTAGCATGCACCACACTTAGATGGAATCGTGAACTTTAGCCTACATCACATCTAGATAAAAATGTGAATGCTAGTATGTCCCACACTTAGATGGATGTGTGAATGATAGCATGTGCCACACTTAGAAGGAATCATGAATGGTAGCATTTGCCACACTTAGAAGGAATTGTGAATGTTAGCATGTGCCACTCTTAGATGGAATCATGAACATTAGCCTGCGTCACATCTAGATAGGAATATGAATGTCAGCATGTGCCACACTTGGATAGGATTGTGAACATTAGCCTGCCCAGATCCATAGTAGACTATGAATTTTAGCAATGCTGCACTTGCTAAGAATTCTGAACATTGGCCCACGCCAGACCCAGACAGGATTGTGAATGTTAGCAATGCCCCTGTGTATCATTGTGTACCCTGCTTTCCTGTTCCCCATGCTGTTGCTTTATATCCGCATCCCCCCTCCTGGTGCTGTAAGCCCAAACCCCTGTCTCTGTGTCCTTGTGTCGCTGTGTTCCCTGCCATCTTGTTCACGTGCCTGGTCTCAGGCGCCTTAAAAATAACCATCATATCACATCACTACGCTTAATCCCTACTATACACCATCATACAACTAGAAAACAGCTATACCCCTGATTAATTCGGCCTACCTGTTCACATACGAATACGACCCCATGAAAACCTCACCTCCCTAATAAAACGCAGCTTGCCGAGCACATTCGGCCTTGTTGCTCACATATGCATCCTTCAGGCCTAACGCAGCCAGAGCCCAGTCTGGGTGTCCACTCACCAGACTGCACACATCCAACTGATATCTTCAGCACCACACCTAACGCTAGGATGCAGCTTCCATCCGGCTTTTACATCAGCTGCACACATATCTAGTGCACCCACACACCTACCTACGTCTCTGCCTCTCTCTACTGACCAGAACTACGGTTCCAGAGGGTGTTCAACCTACCAGCGGTTTGAATTCATACCAATGATATATAGAGCGCTATATAAATGCTAAGTAACATAACATAACGCAAATTAAAGTTTTTTTAGGTTTCACAAATTAGTGAGAATGCAAAAGGGAACCGTTCAGTCATTTATTTTTCTCGGAATTGATCCGTTTTCTAAATGCTTTACAACGATTCTTAAAAAGATCCTCCTGCCCCTCATTCAAAATTCGGAGATTACGGTTAATCCTAATATGATAGAGGACTTCTTATAGGGTATTGTCCTTGGCAGTTCACCACTTACTTTACTGAGGATCGCTATTTACTTCAGTGTTGTCATCTGGATATTCCTGAATTAGAGAGGACTGGTCATGGAATGCTAGACCAAGTGTGATGAATCTTTGATGTTGTGGGCATACAGTTTTACAAAGAAGATTTTACACGAATGTTGGCTCGGCAGAGAACAGAAAATAAACAGAACAAGGATTCTGTGTATTAGCCATTTATGTTATGTAATGAAATAAACTATGATGTAAAGCAGTCTTGTAAAATGCAATTTCTGCTATTTTAGGTGGCATTTTTGGGAGGGGAGGGAAGAAAATAATACAATAATTTCAAACATAAAGAAGGGGCTATTCTTGGAATTGCCTTCATTCTTGTAAACATGTTTGGGAAAGGGTGGTTCTAACTGCCAAAGTTCGGAAAGGCTTTTCTTTATTAAACACTTGAAACACTTGTGTATAGGCGCGTTATTAATGCCATATCATATCATATCATATCATATGAAGAAAGGCCAATTTGATTCACTCCAGTTTTCAGCTGAACCCTCAGATTACACAGATGTCTGCAGCAGTTGCTTCAAGCGAGTGAACTCTTTTACCAGCCTTTAGTGTATCTAAGGTAAATGAAATGAAACAATCATTTACATTTTTTTCATGAGATCGTATCTGTTCCTTCTAATTTTCCAGCATTAAGCACAACCTCGATGTAATTGCTAACCATGTACCGTTTTTCAATAGCAATTTAGTCATCAATGATTAACGCGAAGGAGATCATGTTAATTAATCCCATTTTCGAGAGAGCAAAACATCTAAAATATCAGGGTAATTCATAGAATTTCGCAGAAAAGTGTCGCAAGCGGCTGGCGCAGAGTGTCCGCGTGCGATTGTCTGCGCCAGGCACGTGCACTAAAACCGATTTCTGCGCACAGCGTATTCATGGATTTTAGGCTCCCAAACCAGCCGTTGCACAGAGTATCGCAGCGACCCTGCAGCAGCGCCAGTAACGCCCCCAAGAACGCCCTCGCGCAAGGAAAAGCCATCAAAATCGCAAAATCATCGCAAAGGGCTGCGCTAACCCTGGACCAGTTTACAGGGCTGCCAAACAAGGAACGCAAAGCGGGTAACGTGCATATCAGGGGTACGCGTGAAGTCATACACGCGATTAGCCACGGTGCCAGGGTACGTGTTTCAGGGGTGCGCGGGAAGTACAACACGCGATAGTCCAGGGAACGTGTATTACAGGGGTACGCGGGAAGTTCAACACGCGATTGTCCAGGGAACGTGTATTACAGGGGTACGCGGGAAGTTCAACACGCGATTGTCCAGGGAACGTGTATTACAGGGGTACGCGGGAAGTCTTACATGCGATTAGCCAGGGCACGTGTAATACAGGGGTGCGCGGGAATTCTCACACGCGATTTGGCTTGGTACGTGTATTACAGGGGTGCGTGGGAAGTTACACACGTGATTAGGCTGGGTGGGTCCTCACAGGTGTTCCCTGTACACCCTCCACGGCCCCTGCAGGCAGCCCACAAAACAGGGGACTACCCTGCACACCTGCTCATGTCCCCCTGCACCCCCACCCCCCAGCCACCAGGGGCACCCACCACCAGGCCCCCACCCATGTCTCCTACCACCCCCACCCCCCAGCAGTGAAGGGGCATCCTCCACCAGGCCCCCACCCATGTCTCCCACCACCCCCACCCCTCAGCAGTGCAGGGGCAGCCTCCACCAGGCCCCCACTCATGTCTCCCACCACCCCCAGCCACCAGGGGCAGCCTCCACCAGGCCCCCACTCATGCCCGACTCATGTTTCCCACCACCCCCACCCCCCAGCACTGTGGGGCACCTGCCAGCAGGCCCCAACCCATGTCACCCACCACCCCCACCCCCCAGCAGTGCAGGGGCATCCTCCACCAGGCCCACACTCATGTCCCCTATCACCCCCACCCTACCCCGCCACCAGGGGCACCCCCCACCAGGCCCCCACTCATGTCTCCCAGCGTGCTACGTGTATTTCAGGGGTGCGCGGGAAGTTCCACTCGCGAATAGTCTGGGCGCGTGTATTTCAGGGGTGCGCGGGAAGTTCCACACGCGAATAGCCTGGGCGCATGCATTTCAGGGGTGGCGGGAAGTTTTACACGCGATTTCAGCAGGGTACGTGTATTTCAGGGGTGCGCGGGAATTCTCACACGCGATTTGGCTTGGTACGTGTATTACAGGGGTGCGTGGGAAGTTACACACGCGATTAGGCTGGGTGGGTCCTCACAGGTGTTCCCTGTACACCCTCCACGGCCCCTGCAGGCAGCCCACAAAACAGGGGACTACCCTGCACACCTGCTCATGTCCCCCTGCACCCCCACCCCCCAGCCACCAGGGGCACCCACCACCAGGCCCCCACCCATGTCTCCTACCACCCCCACCCCCCAGCAGTGCAGGGGCATCCTCCACCAGGCCCCCACCCATGTCTCCCACCACCCCCACCCCCCAGCAGTGCAGGGGCAGCCTCCACCAGGCCCCCACTCATGTCTCCCACCACCCCCACCCCCCAGCCACCAGGGGCAGCCTCCACCAGGCCCCCACTCATGCCCAACTCATGTTTCCCACCACCCCCACCCCCCAGCACTGTGGGGCACCTGCCAGCAGGCCCCAACCCATGTCACCCACCACCCCCACCCCCCAGCAGTGCAGGGGCATCCTCCACCAGGCCCACACTCATGTCCCCTATCACCCCCACCCCCCTGCCACCAGGGGCACCACCCACCAGGCCCCCACTCATGTCTCCCAGCGTGTTACGTGTATTTCAGGGGTGCGCGGGAAGTTCCACTCGCGAATAGCCTGGGCGCGTGTATTTCAGGGGTGCGCGGGAAGTTCCACACGCGAATAGCCTGGGCTCATGCATTTCAGGGGTGCGCGGGAAGTTTAACACGCGATTTCAGCAGGGTACGTGTATTTCAGGGGTGCGCGGGAATTCTCACACGCGATTTGGCTTGGTACGTGTATTACAGGGGTGCGTGGGAAGTTACACACGCGATTAGGCTGGGTGGGTCCTCACAGGTGTTCCCTGTACACCCTCCACGGCCCCTGCAGGCAGCCCACAAAACAGGGGACTACCCTGCACACCTGCTCATGTCCCCCTGCACCCCCACCCCCCAGCCACCAGGGGCACCCACCACCAGGCCCCCACCCATGTCTCCTACCACCCCCACCCCCCAGCAGTGCAGGGGCAGCCTCCACCAGGCCCCCACTCATGTCTCCCACCACCCCCACCCCCCAGCCACCAGGGGCATCCTCCACCAGGCCCCCACCCATGTCTCCCACCACCCCCACCCCCCAGCAGTGCAGGGGCAGCCTCCACCAGGCCCACACTCATGTCCCCTATCACCCCCACACCCCCGCCACCAGGGGCACCCTCCACCAGGCCCCCACTCATGCCCGACTCATTTCACCCACCACCCCCGCCCCCCAGCAGTGCAGGGGCAGCAGGCAGTCAGGCAGCAGCAGGTGGGAGCGTGCTCGGGCTCTGGGGGGCAGTAGTTCGGCCTTCCGGGCTGGAGCGTGGTATTCCGTGTGCGTACGCGTGGCCAGCTTGGTACGGAGTGATTTGGCACGTGAAAATCCTGCACGTCAGTGTGAAAACTGAGGAAAGGCCCTCAGCGCGTAAGCGCGTCTGTGACGTGACCCGCACAGGTGTTTCCCACACAGCATGTGATGACAGAGCACACGTGGAAAGACTGCACGTCAGAGTGTAATCGCGTGTGATTGGTGGAAATGGCCCTACACGCAGAAGTGACAAAGCGTGTGATTGGTGGAAATGGCCCTACATGCAGAAGTGACAAAGCGTGTAATTGGTGGAAATGCCCCTACACGCAGAAGTGACAAAGCATGTAAGACAAAGCGTGTAATTGGTGGAAATGGCCCTACACGCAGAAGTGACAAAGCATGTAAATGGTGGAAATGGCCCTAGCGCTTACACGCCGCGTAATTGACGCTGGACGTGTGGGCCTGTATAAAAGGTACGTGTAGAACACGTTTTCCTTGTACATGCTTTTCGTGGAGAGCGAGTGGGTGAATTCTGTACTTCTTGTCGTTTCACACGCGATTTACTTCACAGCGTTTCAAGTTCGTATTCCCTGTTACCTCTGACAGCTTTTTCTCTTTTTTCTCTTTTTCTGGTTTACCTGGGCCTGTTCCCTCAAACAGTGTTCCCTTCTACTGTTGTCCTGTCTCCTCAGACAGCGTACAAATCTTCTTTTGGCGGGGGTGTTGCCAACCAAACGTGCTCCTTTTACACGCTCGTTTACCAGGCAGACGGTGAGTCACGCACGTATCTAACATCTGTGCTTGCCCTGTGTGTAGCCTACCCCTTCAGAGGTCATTCTAGGCTGCGTGTGACACGCATACGTTCATTCTTGTGTTACTGGGTGCCACAGCGTAGTGCAGGTTTTTCTTTCTGCACACGTGGTCTAGGAGGGGTTGCGTGCACGTCATCTCCCTTTTTTGGGCCTCCTGTGCGTTGCGTGACCCGTCATCTTTCCCCAGGGGTTACAATCAGCCCTGCTAGAGCACTAGGGTACAATTACCATCTGGTACCCAACCCCTTTGACCCCCAATTGCCCAGGACAATAGTCTACATCCACTCCCATACGCACATTAACATCAGTGCCATGGCTGGGAGGCGAGGATTCCGTAAGGGTGGCAAAGGTGGAAGAGCCACAAGTGGTGGCCGTGGTGGATCCGGTAGGGGACGTGGTCGTAACTTGCAGGGTGAGCCTGTCCCCCCATGTGTGGAGGACCAGTCACGGGCACCCATAATCCCCCCGCCCCTCCCCCCCTCCCGTTGAGGCTGATGTGGCTGACACCATCCATGCTCAGCCCTTGTTGGACCAGCCCATTGTGGCACCAGACCTGGCTGACTCCATGGCTGACTTCCAGGTCAGCAGGGCTACGACACGTGCGCTGGTGCACGTTGATGCCATCATGCCACGTGGATCTGGGGCAGCAAGGTCATCTGCTGCACCAAGGAGGCAGGGCGTAGAGGCTGCAGGGGCAGCTGCGGCTCCATCCACCCCAGCCCTCACACACCCAGCCAGGACAGTGTCGGTCCTAGTCCATGCTGCTGACATTCCCCCTGACACCATCACACTAGAGCCAATGCCTGCACCAACTCCCATGCTGAGTGTGCAATCCCACACTCCTGATACAGAGTCCACCAGGGCTCCTGCCCCTAGTGTCCAGAGCGGCGCAGGACACTCAGGATCACCACCACCTTCCAAGCGGAAGAGGAAGAGTGCTCGTCCGGCACAGGCTGATGCCCCAGACACGGCTACACAGTCCGGCCCGTCCAGGAAGCCCAGCTTCACGGATGACGAACTGAATGCACTTGTCGAGTATGTGTCCGGACATGACAACGAGATGGTCATTGTTGCAGGATCCAAGACCACACCTGCACAACGCCAGGCACACTGGCAGACCGTTGCGGACATCGTAAGTGCCCTTGGAATCGTGAGGAGCACAGCCAATGATTGCTATAAGCGCTGGAATGACCTAAAGCGCAGGGCAAAGAGTAAGCTGGCCTCAAGTCATGCCGTAACTCTAGTGACTGGAGGTGGGTCTCCAGTAGTAGACATGGAACTCACTCCACATGAGTCAGTCGCTGGGACCTACGTCACGGAGGAACAGATCCAAGGCGTGGGAGATCTGGCTGATTACGAGGCATTGTCCGGTGAGTGCACATGCATGTGTGTGTCATCCATGTCCATGGTGTGTGTGTGAGGGCTTCTGTTTGTGTGCCAGGTGAGAGTGTGTGCGCCTGAGTCGTATGGGTCAGCCATGTGCTTCATGCAATACTTCCTGCGCAGCTGCATTTGGCCAGAGCAGTATCCCTTCTGCCAACAGTAGACATCTAGCCCAACTGCATGCCAGTTGCCCTTGAAGTGTCACCTTGCCACAACATTGTTGCTTATTTTTCACTGTTCATTCAGTCAGATTGTTTGCATTCCCCCACTTTTACTAGCCATGTCGCTGTCCACTAGTCACATGTCTGACATGGCAATGGTGAAGTGGAGTGACTTTGTTACCTGGATATCATTTGTACACACATGTCCCTGTGCAATTGGACCATTTCAGACTGGCAGCTCCAGGTGAAAAATCTGACCTGTTAGAATTAGAAAACCAATTACATGCGGGAACTGGACTGAATGAATAGGTGCTGCCCTCCTCTCCATCTTCACTAAATAGCAATGGTACATGCCATCTGTGTGATGGCATGTGTGTTTCACCTGGCAATCACAGGCCAATGTGTGATGCCACTGCCAGGCAGCATGCAGAAAATGTGTTCATTTTCCATCTTGGTGTCATCAGTGTGTGCCATTTGCCTGCACTTCATACGCAGTGAGGGTGCATGCATGGGTGGGTTTTAGTCATGTGGGACATGTGTCAATCAAGTACTGGTTCTCTTGCTTCTCAGCCCTCATTGTGTGCCATGGTGCTAATGCCTGTTTCCATTTCTTTGTTTTCATGTCTTTGCAGGGGAAGACGCACCTGATACTGCTGGGGTTGTGGAGATAGTGCAGACCCAGGAGGGGTCCGAGGGCCGACCAACCACCAGTGAGGGACGTGGTGTGGTGGTGGGGGAGAACCCACAAGTGCTGCAGGTCGTGCTCTCAAGGGGTGTCTCTGGCTGCACCTCCCCCGAGCTGTACTCAGGTGTTGATTCGGATGAGACCTACGTGCCGTCGCAGGTGAGTGTTCCAGGGAGGGATTCTGTTCTGTCTCACCCACCTGCACCAGGGTCAGAACCCTCCATGGGGATGTCAGTGTTGGCAGCTACGCCTTCGGTGGTTACGGATGCAGGGTCACACTCCGCGACATCTGATCCTGTTCCTGGGCCAGCAGATCAGAGGGGGAATGCAGTCCTGCAGCCTCAGGCAGTGTCGGCACAGCAAGGCGCAGTTCGCCTTGCCCTAGACAGGTGTGGTGCCCGCCGACGTGGTGGCCGTACGCCACCCGGCAATACCGCATGGGAGCAATCCATTTACGGTATGGCAACCCAACAGGCTGCATCATCCGAGATGATGGCTCAGGCCATGGATAGGGTGGCCACTTCCATTGTCCCCCCAGAAAGGCTGATGGAGCGACTAGAGCAGGCAACCGACTCCATCTGCCAGTCACACAGGGAGGACATGTTGGGGTCCAACAGGGACAGGCGGGCGGCACTGGCGACTCTGCAGGAGGCCATCTCCATTGAGTCCCAGGGCCACAGGGAAGCCCTGAGGCAGGAGCTCCTTCACCTCAGGACGACTCTTGTTGAGCTTGAGGCTTCAACACACCAAAGGACAGAACAGCAGCTGGAGCGTCTCACCCGTACGCTCTCAGCTGAGATGCAGGCAACGAGGGCGGAGGTCCGGGCATCCCGTGAGTTGTTGCATGGGGACCTCCGCACACTCATCCTCCAGAACCAGACCTACCACACCCGCATGCTTGCAGCCATGGAGGAACAGACTAGGGCCTTGCGTGGGCTGCCTCCCATAGTGCAACCACCTCCGGATGCAGCTGCACAGGGTGATAATAGCGACAGCAGTGATACTCCCACAACAGGGTAGCCGTGTGGGCCATGAGCCCATTGAGGTGTTTTATTTTCCCAGGATCCATGCAGGTGGGTTCTGGTGTGCATCCTGTCCTCGGACCTCCTGGGTGGCCTCCCCAACCCCCCCGGGCCCATCAATGGCCATTTTTGATTGTTTCTTATTTTTATTTTTATTGTTATTTCTTTTATTCCCTATTTTTTTGGGACGATTTGTTGGCTTCCGTGGTTCCTGTGGGCATACGCTGCATTGTGGCTGGGCACATGCAGGCTTGTAATGTATTTGGTTCAGATGCTTGGGTTTGAGTCACACACACCCCTCCTGCTTCCCGTTTCCATGGGCTTGCAAAGGGTGTGCCCAAGTGACAGTGAATTACACAGTGACGTTGGACTCCCATGAGCTCTGTGGGCAGTCTGTAGTCAATACTGTGTATACATTCCTAGTGCATATTGCTGTTGTGTAGTACACTGCATGTTGCATTGATGTGTAACTCATCTTCTGTGTCTACCTCCCAATTTGCAGGTCCCTTCCTCATGTCTACACAAGGACCTCTAGTCTGGAGATGGTGTCCATGTTGGCAGCAGTGCACCTACAACTCTACATGGCGCCAACACTGCACAGTTGGTAGTGGTGGGAGTGCAGGCATTTCCAGGTGGTGAGACTACAAATATGTAACAATTGTGATATCATGTTAATGGTACTACGTGCTCAAGTATGTAGTTGGTCCGGCATTGCTGTGAGCATTTCAGGTGTTGCAGGTTTCTAATAGGGACACTGTACATAGTGAGACTAGTGTCATGTTGTGGGGATTACTTTGTTTACCTGCAATTAGCATGACATGGCACGGTGTGTCGTGTGGCAGTGCTGGGGTTGGGTTGGCTGACATGGCACTGTCCTCTTGTTGCATTTTGCAAGTGGGTAATCATTTTAGCTGCTTGAATGTGTAACTTCACAAAACTGCATTGGTGGTGTCTGTGTGGGTAGGGATGCACACATTGTGACACTTCCAGGTGAACAATCTCAGGCTGGTATGGTATTCACGGTTCATTCTCCAGACATTCAGGGTCAGGTTGAGTCATCATTGATTGTCAGATGGAATGTGCCAGGGCAGTGTGCACTCCACAGGGGTGTGATTTCTATGTGAAGTAATTAGCCACTAGCTGTGTACGGGCTGCCTCCCCCCGTGCCCTTTCCCCTCCCATGCGCAGCGGCTGTGCATGTGGTTGGGGATGTGGGGCCACCACCATGTCCACGGCCAGGCCCCGGCGTGTTGCAACGTTGTGCAGGACACATGCTGACACTATGATCCTGCACACTACTGGGGGAGCGTATAACAGCTGGCCGCCAGAACGGTCAAGGGAGCGAAAGCGTGACTTTAGCACTCCGAATGTGCGCTCCACTATGCCCCGGGTCGTAATGTGGGCTGTGTTATATCTTACCTCGGGTGGCGTGGTGGGGTTCCGAATTGGCGTCATCATGTGGGGGCTGAGAGGGTAGGCACTGTCCCCTGTGGAGGTGGTGATTGGTATCATTGGTGGGGTTGTGACCTTGCTCAGTATCCAACATGCATGCATGTGCAGTGGCATACATACTCACCAAGCAGCCATGTATCGCCATGCCGCCCAGCTTCTAGGTCCCGGCTTAGGGTGGACATTCGGTAAATGAAGCTGTCGTGGGTGGAGCCGGGATAGTTGGCATATACTGAGGTGATGATTCCCTTGGCATTACATGCTACCTGCACGTTGATGGAATGCCAGTGCTCGCGGTTCCTATAGATGTGCTCAGATGCCCTGGGGGGACGTAGAGCCACATGGGTGCAGTCGATGGCACCTAGCACTTTGGGGAATCGTGCCACACCGTAAAAATCCAGGGCGGCAGCATGCCTTTCTGCAGGTGTTCTGGGCAGGTATATGTGCCTGCGGACTGATGGCCGTGCAGTCATGATGTTCAAGACCTGGTGTAGGCAGCGTGACTGGGTGGCCTGTGACACCCCACCCACTATGGCACTTGTCCGCTGAAATGATCCAGTGGCTAAGAAGTGCAGTACATTGAGGACCTTCTCCAGGGGGCTGAGTGCTTGGGAGCACAGGGTGGGTGATGTGAGGTCATCCTCCCACTCACTCACCAGGTCCAGTATAATGTGTGGTGGAAACCTGTACCTCCCATACACCTGGTCATCAGGCATCCCGAAAAGGCTGGTTCTGGGTGTGAATATTCTGGCCCTGACTATCCTCCTCCTCCTCCTTTGGTAGCCCACTGCCACTGCTGCTAGGAACGGTATGTTCATCCTGGCGTCTGAGCTTGTTATTGTTAAAGTGCGCAAATTTATGCTTTGCGCGTGTTGTAGGCGAGCGTGTGACCCGCGCACCCCTGGAATCCAGTTCCCAGTCCAATAGCGTGTGGAAATTCACACGCACCACGGGATACAGCGTGTGACCCGCGCACCCCTGGAATCCAGTTCCCAGTCCAATAGCGTGTGGAAATTCACACGCACCACGGGATACAGCGTGTGACCCGCGCACCCCTGGAATCCAGTTCCCAGTCCAATAGCGTGTGGAAATTCACACGCACCACGGGATACAGGTTCGCTGACGTACTTGCGTGTGTAAGTGCCCGCGCACCCATTAAATACACGTACATAGGCCAATCGCGTGTACGCGCACTTTTGTCCAATTACACGCGATGACACTCTGACGTGCAGTATTTCCAGGTGTGCCCCGTCATCACGTGCTGAGTGGGGAACACCCGTGCGGGTCACGTCACAGACGCGCTTACGCGCTGAGGGACTCTGGTCCAATAGAATCGCGTATGCGTGCTGACGCGCTTACGCGCTAAGGGCCTTTCCTCGGATTTCACGCTGACGTGCAGGATTTTCACGTGCCAAATCACTCCGTATCAAGCTGGCCACGCGAAAACACACGGAAGACCACGCTCCTGCCCAGAAGGCCGAGTTACTGCCCCCCAGTGCCCCGAGCAGCCTCCCACGTGCCATCTGCTGCTGCCTGCCTGCCTGCCTGCCTGCTGCCACCGTGCCCTGCCATTTGGTGCCTACACATCAGCCATGTGCAGGGGTCCAGTTGCTGTGTCCACCCCTGCTGGAACTGAAGACTCCCGACTGGGATTACATCGCTCCACAGCCCAGCCCCAGGACCCAGTTGCCCACCCACACCTGCCTCTGGGGTTGCCATGTCGGGCACTTCCACATCTGGCACCAGTGGCAACCCCAGGCCAGAGGGGCAGAGGGGCACCAGCTTCACTGTCACCGAAGTTGGTGTCCTGGTGGAGCATGTCCTGGGGCAGTATGATGCCCTCTTTGGATCGTCCCGCGCCAGCAAGGAAGGACGGCAGAGGATCTGGGCCGACTGTGTGGTTGCCATCAACGCAGAGGGGGTGGCAACCCGCGACGTCCTGAAGATCAAGAAGCGCTGGGAGGACTTGAGGTCCAGGACCCTTATGAAGGCCCAGCGCCTCGTGTAGGGGGGCCGGGGCCGCATGAGTTCCATCCAGATGAGGGTCCTGGAACGCGTACGCTCAGCGCTCCACGCCCAGATCCTTGAGAGGGAGGCCCGTCTGGAGTTGAGCGGTAAGTGTCCAAGCATTACTGTGTGAGACAGGGCATGTTGCGGTGTGCTGGTTCTATGATACTTGCCTGTATGTGTGCCATAGGCCATGTATGCATGTATGTGTGCAGGGACATCATGGTAATGCATGTGCGACCAGTGATGTCTGATCCACATGGTTGTTGCATGTGTTGAAATGCCGCATGGGGAGCCCTATGCAGATTTTGAACATGAGAGCATGCCAGTCTCTGTACCTGGACATGGGTGGGGGTGAGGGATGGGTGCTGATGCCAGGTACATATATGGTAGCCATGTCTGTGTGCCTGACCTGCGTGTCTGTGACTTGTGCATGCCATGGATGCATGACACATGTGTGTGACAATGCACAGATTCAGTGAAGCAGCCAAATTACCCTTGTATCCGCTGTGTTTGGTGTGTTTGGGGCCAGATGGATGTGACTGAGGTGAAGTGTGTGCATGTGATAGGCATGAGCCATGATGCATGTGAGTTACATATCATTGAATGTTTCAAGAGTCCATTGGACATGCATGGAAATGTCCATGGCATGCACCATGCCTATTACTGTGTGTGTTTTGCCTGGACTGACCCATGTGTTGTGGAGGGACATGATGGAAGTGTACTTTGACAGTGGTGCTCATCTGCTATTGCTTCCTGTCTAGGGGACCATTGTACAGTGCCCTGATGCTTGTGTTCTTTGTCTCCCTCTACGCACCGGCTAGTGAAGAAGAGGGCGGAGACGGTGCTGTGGAGCAAGGCGGCGGGGATGCCCCCACGGCTGCAGCGGAAGGGGTGGGTGAGCCCCCACAGGGGCCTGCTACGGTGGGAGACGGTGAGGAGCCATCCAGGTTGGTGGTTTGCACAGAGGAGGAGGAGGCCGCCACTGGGGCACACATGGGGCCTGGTGGGGGCATCCCTGCTGGTGCAAGTGGTGCAGTCCAGGGCCAGGGGCAGGAGGCAGCACAGGGCACCGTGGAGGGGCCTGTGCATGTCGCTGTCCCTGACCCTGTGAGTGCACCACCATGCACCAGCAGGGATGCCCCATCCCAGGCCCGTCCGCAGGTAGAGGGGATGTCCATGTCACCTGACTCCCCTCCACCTGCGGACGTGGGAACCCCTGGCCGTGCGGAGAAGGTCCTGATTGGGGTCGCGATGCGCACGGCTGTGATTCGTGATGCCGTGCGTGCTTCCCGGGAGGAGCACGCACGTCATCACGAAGTGCACCGTGCTGACGTGGCCCAATTGGGATCGGCCATGTTCGGGGGTTTCCTGCATGTGTTGGCCAATGTGGCGGCCCTCTCCTCCTCTGTGCAGGCTATTCACCAGTCGTTCTCCTTGCCGTCTTCCAGCCCAGATGCCACCAGGGCCCCCTGTGGACCTGCCCCGACCAATGCAGCCAGCTCGGTGGGGATCCCATCCCTGCCACAGTTGGGAGTCGGAGGTCCAGCAGGGGTGGACAACACAGCAACTGGACCCCAGCAGATGGAAGATGTGACAGCATCATCAGGCAGGGCACGTGCACGACGGCGTCGGTGGTTTCCATCAGCCTGGATGCCGTCGTGCTGGCAGAGGCAGTGCCGTCGGAGGCAGCAGCGGGCTCGACGTGGGAGGCATCATGACTCGGGGCCATCAAGATCAGAGGGGCAGGCATCGGCCGGAGGGCAGGGCAACCCTGGGATGGTGGTGTCTTCCGTGTGGGAGCAGTTGGTCCAGCGGATAGGTGCGGAGCGGCAGCGGGCAGAAGAGGAGCGGCTCGCCATGGTCAGGGCGGAGTTCTCCATGCGTCGGGCGTTGAGGCGGGCTGAGTGCCTCGAGGAAGCTCGCAGGGAGTTTGAGCTGAACATGGGGTTATCCCTGCGAGACCTCGGGGCCAGGACAGAGTCCCGCCTCCAGGACATCGACATGGAGTTCGATGATGCCCTGGCCAGCAACATCAACAAGTGAGCCGCAGGACTTGCCCGCTGCCTTTGTATATAGTTATATAGTTAGTTAGTGTTAGGTTTCCTTTATTTGTTTTTATTATTTTGGACCGCTCGGACAATGGCCACTTTTTTGTATATATTTTTTTCATTAGGTAGTAGTAGGTTTCCTTTATGGTGTTGGGCTCATGGACCCTGGTACATTCCTGTATTTAGTTTGTTTTTTGAAGGAACATTTTCTTTTTTTCATTATTGTGTTCACCATGTGGAAATGGTTTTTCATTCTTTTGCTTCTACTTGATATTGCTTTGGTCAACATTTGTTTTTGTATTCCTTTTTCGTTTTTTGATTTTTACTTTTGTTCTCCAACATGGACCATTTATTTTATTATCCACATAGTTGTATGTTTGATTTGTTTACTTATTTTTAATCTTTAATACATTTCTTATTTTTACTTCCACTTGTCTTATTTTGTCTTTGGTTTCATACATGTCATGATATGGGTTTTGACATTCACTTGCAGCCATTGTGTATGTGTGTGTGACGGACATGTGTTCATTTACATACTTGCCATTGGGGTTGTGTCATGTAATTGCATTCACTATGTGGGTGGATGCAATCCTTGCCTGGGTGTTTGTGCTGGGTATGCTGCCCATTACTGCCATGATTGTGTATGGTTAGGACCTGGGGGCAGGGGGACATGGGTGGGGGCCTGGTGGAGGCTGCCCCTGCACTGCTGAGGTGTGGGGGTGGTGGGAGACATGAGTGGGGGCCTGGTGGAGGGTGCCCCTGGTGGCTGGGGGGTGGGGGTGGTGGGTGACATGAGTGGGGGCCTGGTGGAGGCTGCCCCTGCACTGCTGGGGTGTGGGGGTGGTGGGAGACATGAGTGGGGGCCTGGTGGAGGGTGACCCTGGTGGCTGGGGGGTGGGGGTGGTGGGAGACATGAGTTGGACATGGGTGGGGGCCTGCTGGCAGGTGCCCCACAGTGCTGGGGGGTGGGGGTGGTGGGGGACATGAGTTGGACATGGGTGGGGGCCTGCTGGCAGGTGCCCCACAGTGCTGGGGGGTGGGGGTGCAAGGGGACATGAGTTGGTGTTCATTAGTTCAAGGAGACATGTGCCTTTGCTGGGGGGCATGCCCATGTTGGGTGGCCTGCCTGCGGGACATGACCAGGGATGCAGGGTAGTCCCCTGTGGTGTGGGCTGCCTGCAGGGGCCGTGGAGGGTGTACAGGGTACACCTGGGAGGACCAACACTGTCAAATCACATGTGGAACTTCCCGCGCACCCCTGAAATACACGCGCCCAGGCTATTCGCGTGTTAAACTTCCCGCGCACACCTGAAATACACGCGCCCAGGCTATTCGCGTGTGGAACTTCCCGCGCACCCCTGAAATACACGCACCTAGGCTATTCGCGTGTGGAACTCCCCGCGCACCCCTGAAATACACGCGCCCCCAGGCTATTCGCGTGTGGAACTTCCCGCGCACCCCTGAAATACACGCGCCCAGGCTATTCGCGTGTGGAACTTCCCGCGCACCCCTGAAATACACGCGCCCAGGCTATTCGCGTGTGGAACTCCCCGTGCACCCCTGAAATACACGCGCCCCCAGGCTATTCGCGTGTGGAACTTCCCGCGCACCCCTGAAATACACGCGCCCAGGCTATTCGCATGCGGAACTTCCCGCGCACCCCTGAAATACACGCGTCCAGGCTATTCGCGTGTGGAACTTCCCGCGCACCCCTGAAATACACGCGCCCAGGCTATTCACGTGTGGAACTTCCCGCGCACCCCTCAAATACACGCGCCCAGGCTATTCGCGTGTGGAACTTCCCGCGCACCCCTCAAATACACGCGCCCATCACGTGTGGAACTTCCCGCGCACCCCTGTAATACACGTAGCCCGCTCCCCCAGGCCCGATCGCGTGAGGAACTTCACGCGAACCCCTGTAATACACGTAGCCCGCTCCCCCAGGCCCTATCGCGTGTGAAACTTCACGTGAACCCCTGAAATACACGTAGCACGCTCCCCCAGGCCCGATCGCGTGAGGAACTTCATGCGAACCCCTATAATACACGTAGCCCGCTCCCCCAGACCCGATCGCGTGTGAAACTTCACGCGAACCCCTGAAATACACGTAGCACGCTCCCCCAGGCCCGATCACATGAGAAACTTCACGCGAACCCCTGAAATACACGTAGCCCGCTCCCCCAGGCCCGATCGCATGAATAACTTCACGCGAACCCCTGTGATGCACGTACCCTGCTGAAATCGCGTGTTAGACTTCCCGCGCACCCCGGTATATACGCACACGTATTTTTTTTCAGCGGGTGTCCGTGTTTGTGGGTACCCCTTTGCACGTAATTTTTCCTGGTGGGCCACAGTATGGGACATTCATCATGGCAGTATATAGGTGCTATTTGTTGGCGCACCTTTTGGCGCACATTTCTTACAGCCGCAGAGACGCTACCGCCTGCTTTCTTGTGGCGGTCGTGTTTGTGCCTGTGCGCTGGTTTGAGCGTGCGCTTTTTTCCCCTATTCTATTCCATGAATACGTGTTGTAGGCGAGCGTGTGGGCGTTCCGCGCACTTGTGCCCTGTACTTCCCCCGTGACGCCCACGTTTTTGCAAGTTGTTCCCCATTCCGAGTGTTAGGCCCGTGTTCCGCCTACTTTTGTTGCGTGCGCCGCGCTATGTGCGAATTTCGCTGTGGCCTGTGCAATTTTCGCTGTGACCTGGCGCACGCTGTTAGATGGCCTGTGCGCCAACGTGCGCCGCGCACTTTTTTATCGAACATCCGCTGGTTTTCTCGCGCACGGCCTTCCATGAATCGACGTGCGCTGCTTTTCGTGCGATTTTCGCACTTGCACTGCGATTTTCGCTATTCCACTGCGATTCGCACGTTTTTGCCCACTTGCGCCGCGCTAATTATTCCATGAATCAGCCTGTAAGTCATCTTTTGTTGGCAGTTCGAGTTTATATATTAAAGAAGGTTGATGATACATGTAAAAAAGAAAAAGAAAAAAAGATCTTTTGTTCTGTCAGGCGAATGCAAAATGAAACCATTTTCTGTGATATATATTGCAATAAGATCAATATTCTTATCACGCATATTTTGTGGTCAATGTAAATGCTTACATTTCATTTTCTCTCACAAACACACACTGCCACAGTGATGTTTGATTGAATTAAAACATGCGTAAAGTTAAAGACATACTTTTACAAATAGACATGTCTGAAATACTTAGTAGTACCAACCAGAAACCCCAAATCACCCCAAATAAAAAAAATGTCATGCAGTCACACGGTTTGGTGCCAGACGATGAGCCACTGAGGGGGCCAGAACCCTAAATGATTTATGGCCAATCATGGCTGGTGCATATTCCTGGTGGAGGGGCCTAAATATATCTCTAAATTCGTGCAAGCCAACAAGCATAGCGAGGGATCCTAAATCATTTGGGGTTGCCCTCCTAAAGAGAAACCTTTTATTTAAATACAGACAGTTTTTTGAAAATAAGTGGCAAAAAGCAATTCAATTTTCATTTGGTTTTCTAGGGTTAACACATGAACAAATCCAATGAGTGCAATGCCACCAACAGTACACAGGGATACTTTACAACATTTTAATGAAGCTGAAGCCACAATCAATCTATGCCAGTCATGAGAATAAAACAGTGACAATTACTAACATAGATGGATTGTAATTTGTGGCCACCACTTCATGAAAGAGATATACAGTCTGTAACTCATGTGCGTGAAGTTGCAGCCATGATCAATCTATGGCAGTAATGGTCAGTGTAAATAACTCGCATGTGGATACGGCCACAATCAATCTATGCCAGAAATGGTCACTGTAAATCACTTGCCTTAGGTTCTGGCCACAATTACACTATGTCAGTAACAATCACAGCAAATCATTTGCCTGAGGCTGTGGTGCCAATATATCTATGCCAGAAATGGTCACAGTAAATTACTTTCATGAGGCTCAGCTACAATCACTGAGAACAATGTAGGAGTGTTCACCAACCCCATAAAAAAATGAATGTTTAATATAATGTGTTTAAATGGTACATTTTACGGCACTGTATTTGAAGAAAATGGCACAACAAAAAATACTTCATCCTTCAAGTAGGAATACAAAAAAGTGCCAACTCGAGTTTCAACCATACGGTGTATACAGTTCTTATGGGAACACCAGGCCTTCTTCAGGGCAGACACAGGAAACGCTTAACTGGTGAACGTGTTATTCAAGGACACAAAGTGATTGTAACCACTGTGGAATTTTCACAGGAAGATCTGAGGTGGACCGGTCTCCCCCCATTCACTCACGACTACGCAGTGACCCACCCCAGTCACAGTGCGCATCTCAGCATCTATTTCACCTTGTAGGAGTGGCCACAATGGTAGTTTCAAGCACAAGCGAGCATTGGAGTTAAAACGTATGCAAAGTCAATATCAAAGTTGGGTTCCACAGGGGAGAGCCGTGGTGGGTCACTTCGCAGGCTACCCTACCGCAGGGCTCATATAACCTGCAATACGGTCCAGTCGGTGTCTATACACACATCTGTGTGTGTATAGACATCAGTTTGTGCTCCAGACTCCCTTCCCCCTTAGCCCTCCATACTTCATTATTACAGCATAGGGTCTAACTCCCTGATCTATAGTGCCCATATCTGTGATAAACTCTGCCTGTCAATATGTCAGGTTCTGTTCAACATCACATGTATGCATTTTTTTTAAGTATGCTTGCCAGTGCTTTCAACTGTTATTCGATAAAAAGGAATATTGGTGTGCTGCTCTGAAGACAGGTACAGTGCACTGTTATTCCCATTGCTTCCTTTTGGCTTTCTGGGGTGCAAAGGTATAATTACAATTAATTATCACAAAATGTAGGGCACACATGCAGTGTACACTCCTGGATGCCGACGAAGAAAATTACAATGTTTCACATTATTACATTTCACCACCTCAGGCAATGGTCAGATATTGCCAATTTGCAATGAAAGAGTGCTGCCAAGTGAAGCAATGAAAATCAAAATAGCAAAGTAATGATTGTAAGCGTGAAATCGCCTACAGTCCAACAACACCCAGGCCACACCCATTTAATATATTTTAATGTATCAGATCTGGCCAAACAAACCAATGCTTGCTTGTAAAACAGAACCAATCTTACTGAAGCTAATTGAAAATGTTTCTCTTTAGTCTTCATTAAGTGCAATAATTGTAATTATACCTTTGCACCCCATGAAGCCAAAAGAAAGCAATGGGAATAACAGTGCACTGTACCTGTCTTCAGAGCAGCGCTCCAGTATTCCTTTTTATCGAATAACAGTTGAAAGCACTGGCAAGCATACTTAAAAAAAAATGCCTACATGTGATGTTGAACAGAGCCTGACATATTGAACCATGTGCAACATCTATAATGATTAAGTATCTAGACAACAAGGCACCATGCGTAATCCGCGCACATCGTCCATTAAAGGCTCAGGATTTTCTGCTACTACTGCAGTACTGTGTGCTCTCTAGAACACTTTCACAATTTGTACCGTATTCTTCTGGGTATATAATAACTAAACCTGTTTATCCTGTGAAGAGAGGAAGCTTTGCCTCCAGAAATATAATCTTTTAGTGTTCATAAAACTCATTGTACAAAGAAACATATTTGCTGGCATCTCTGAGTATATTAGTACATTTATTAGCACTGCTTATCGGATCCTAATGTCCGGGGACAGCTATACCCCGAGCAAACAGAGCTGATTCTCCTTAAAAGTGGCAACTCTGCTTGAAAGTGGCAGGGTTGTGGAGAAAGCAGGGGATATCAACAAGATGTCTTTTGTAGCTTACATAGATATCTATCTTTTCCAAGAAAGCGTAGAGTGGTAGAGAGGTCAAGCTATGGATTTGATATTTCAGTAGTGAAAGAAAAAAGGGAACAGGCAAAATGAGATCTTTCTATGTGTGCATCAACTATGCTGGGAGGAGTTTGCGAGGTGGTGGACACTGGTCATTGGAATGCATTGTGTGTCACATGGAAGACGGATCCCTGCATCACAATCCACTTCCTCATTGTCAGTACTGTTCGACTCACCCAATGAACAAACATGTGTGGTGAGTGCAAGGCAGTCCATTAGTGATTATATTTTGTTAGCTGGGGCCTGGAATAGAGATATGGACATGAAGCTAAGCTCTAGACTATGGTAAGAGGATGACCCTTTAGCGCTCTCCTTAAAGACTAGCAGGCATGGCATTTATTTAGAAATGGATTGCATGGCAGACCTTTGAATGTCCATTGGTAGGAGCCATACCTTAAGATGGCTCCTCTATGGACCCTTTTAAAACGGCCTGGGAAATCCCGAATTACACAGATGTTCTGGAGCCAGATCAAACTGGACTCAATAACAGAAATAGAAAAAGTGAAAGGCAAAACCCAGCATTATTATCATCAAAATAAAGCAGGGACAGTATACAAGCATACACATCTTGAAACTATCGACATGCTTATCAAAAACAACAGTTTATATATTCAATACTTAACTTAACTGACATCATGCTGTAATCGTAGTTACCAAAACCTATGGGTTACCGGGATTGGTTAATAGTGGTGATTACATATACATTTGAAAGAGTAATGCTTGTCTGATGGCTCCTCCTGAAACCACCTCTAAATTGACAATAAAAAGACATAATCGCTATAATGAACTATTGGTTGGCATAATACGTAACAGGTGGCCTATCATCAGGGGTTTTGATTGGTTGGGTTTCTACTGACCAACCTTGGACAACTGACAGGCCGTCAAGACTTGATCCAGACAGGAGTAGAGGGAGAAAGGTCCACAGACTGCTTTCCTTTCAATTAAAGAAGATACCATGCCTCATTTCTATGCTATGTGCCAGGGCGATCTCTTTGTATTTGGCCTTGTCTGGCATCTCATGTCTGGGGATACGTGTAAGGAGTAAGGCAAGTGTCTTATCTGTGCTTGTTGCTAATGAATAGACAGTGTTCTTCGATCATGGGTCACGTGTGATGACATTTTGTTTTGGTATTATTTCACCCTGCATTTATTGGAAATGTAGTTAATATTAAGTGTTATGGTTTCTTTTACCACTGGGGACACTCTTGAACTATTCTTCATGCAGTCGTTTGGCTTATAGTTGTTCTGCACCTGGCTTCCAAAAGCTGGTTGCACTCCTAATGCATCTGATAATATATAACTTGCATCTTAAGAATCGTTATCTGGTGCTTTCTCTAAGAAGTTCTTATGCTCCCTTACTCATGGTAACCTTGGCTTGTGCCGCTAGCTACTGTCTGAGCTCTACATGGATCTGTATTTGGATTCAGCATTTTTAGTTCTTGTGAAGCATTGAGGCCTTTTGTTTACTTAGAAGTGTGTTGTGGTTTCCATTTTGGAAAAGATGGCTGCTCAATACTCTTTCATTTCTATGTTAGTGAGATATATTCGCGTGTCGTTCATGTTGCATTCAGCTTATGATAGTATTCTTTATTGGATGCTATGTTAATATTGTTCATGTCTAAATGCATGTGCTGCCTAGTGTTTGCCTTCTTCATGTTGAGTGCACATTTGCTTTGTGTCTAATGCATTCAGCAAATCTTCAGCTTTAGGTTATGTCCATCTCCTGCTGTACCAGCCTGGGATAAAGACGGTAAGGTTGTCTCAGTGAGTAACGCTTCTCACCTGAGAAATAATGAATGGGGGGAGGGCAAGGAGCTATGTATGACATATTTATTTGCCTCTCAAAAACTCATTTATCAAAAGAAAGGAAATCCTAGTGGAAGCACACAGGAAAGGAAAGGGGTAATGCTAAATCAGTTTGTTGATGAACAGGCCACATTGCGAGCAGTGGCTAAATGCCATTTTTCAGTTTCATATGCGCAAGACCATCCACAAAACCAGTCTGCATGCTTTGATTAATCTTGTGTGCCAATGAACAGGGCAAGAGTAGAGAGGCTTGAGTAAGGTGCTGCTACAGAATATAGGTGGAAGGCAACTGGACACTATAGTGGTCCCTGTCTCCAAAACAACTGTGAGGGAAGATCGACCTCTTGAAGAAAACAAATAAATACATGGAGCCATTGAGTCTAAAATCCAACCTCCAGAGAAAGATTATACTGCTAAATATGAAATTGATAATGCTGTGGGACAATTGGGGAGAGGACATTAAGCTACACAGTAAAAGTGCATAGCAATACAACAACATCAATTATAGAGTATAATACTGAAAGGATGTCTCTGATCCATATTGACAGACAGGAGGATGAGGGAACATTTTAGATAGTAAAGGAGGTTGAATTTTCAAATAGACTCACACCTTTAAGTGACACTGTGAATCTCACCTAAAGATAAGCTTAATGGATCATACGATCTAGGGAACGTTAAAAAAAAGCAGATGTCTCATCTGGGAAAAAGTGTATTTGTTTTGTTAATATTTTGATGTCAATTAGGTAACTTATGGAGTCTTTAAGACCAGACATAGTTTAGGTCAAAACAGAGGTGACCAAATGGAGAGATATTAGGCAAAAGGAAAAAAGAAGTATCAGCCCCAACCACGTTTAGTGGTGGGTGGAATGGCGAGTGCAGCAGGATAAGGTGAAAATACGAATAGGAGGGGCATTTTAAATGAAAATCTGGTTCATGGTCCATTTCTCGTCATCTAAAGATCACGTGCAAGGAAGACCGTGAAGGGAAGCCGAGAGGTTGAGCCCTTCCCCATGCCTCACAACAGTGCATGCAAGGACTGACAGGCC
This sequence comes from Ambystoma mexicanum, assembly GCF_040938575.1. NCBI lineage: Eukaryota > Metazoa > Chordata > Amphibia > Caudata > Ambystomatidae > Ambystoma > Ambystoma mexicanum. The sequence continues at coordinate 1,141,011,360 of NC_090937.1, forward strand.
TGACCTCGGAGCAACCAGGAATACAGAATATGCTGCTCGGAAAGTAGGTGTTTGTTTATGTGCGTCTATATGTGTATGTATGTTTACATGCATGTATATATGTGTCTGTGTGTGTATGTGTGTATGTGTGATGTGCAGGATGGGTTAGCAAAGGGGGTTGTGGGTTGAAAGTAAATGGCAAATGGGGGAGAGGATGGGTGGTGGGTTTGGGTGAGGGCATGTGGTTTAGGTTTTTTGGCCACTTTACCGACCATTGAAGATTGCACCAAATTAGCCTAATAAATGCAGCCATTTGGGGATGCTTCCTTCAACCAATAATCTATAAACATGGCTGAAAATACAAATGCATTGAGGAAAGTAATTGATATGCATACAACAAACCACCCAACCACACAAGCTATAAAAACATCAAACTTGCCCGTAGACCAAAAATGGTCAGATAGGCCAACTGCAAACCATCCTTCACGAGATATTAGGAATACATAAAGTGTGAATAGGAGCTTCATGAGTTAGCAGGGTAACAGCTCTCACAATAGGCTAAACTCACAAGAGTGCTCACCGAGGTCTAAGGATAAACATAGTAACGCTGCACAAACATCCTGACTAACACAAGTGAATAGATCATCAATGCAGGAAAATATCATCTATATGCTCAATGTGCCAATAATAACGAGGAATACACATGAGGACAATGAATCTCAAAGCAACACAATTATACACTGTTTGAGATATTTGAAAGGATGTTGCTCGATTGTGAGAGACGATATTCTCCAAGCCTCACGTGTGCCCTCAACTAATCAGAACAGTGATTATGTTAAACTGTGACTTGCTGACCCTAATTTGGCAGACGTTCTCTTATGTATAGAGTATAGAGCTCTACCCCTGACAGGATCATCAAATCAATTAAAGGCAATTGCACTGGAAAATTATATCAAGCCGTTGAAATATTGTGTCAAAAATGGCAACTGAAAATAGACACACTTCAGGAACATAGAGGGCAACTGAGGGATGCTAGTCACATCAGTAAAGGACAGAAAGGAATCACCAAATTACAATCTTCGTCCCACCCCACAATAACTAACCAAACAGGTACATCAGCATCCAGTGACATTTATAACACATTAAAAGGGTAATTCATAGAATTTTGCACAAAAGTGGCGCATGTGGCTGGCGCACAGTGGGCGCGTGCGAATGTCTGCGCCAGCCGCGTGCGCTAAAATCGATTGCCGCGCACAGCGTATTCATGGATTTTAGCCTCCACGTGGCGCAGAGTGGCGTAGCGACCCTGCAGCAGTGCCAGTTACGCCCCCAAGAACGCCCTCGCGCAAGGAAAAGCCATCAAAATTCCCAATTCAGCGCAAAGGGCTGCGCTAACCCTGGACCAGTTTACAGGGCTGCCAAACAGCAAACGCCAAGTGGGGAACGTGTATTACTGGGGTGCGCGGGAAGTCTCACATGCGATTTCAGCAGGATACGTGTATTACAGGGGTGCGCGGGAGGTTTCACACGCGAAAGGGCCTGTGCGAGTGGGGTATGTGTATTCCTGGGGTTTGCGTGAAGTTTTACACGCGAAAGGGCCCTGTGCGTGTGGGGTACGTGTATTCCTGGGGTTCGTGTGAAGTTTTACACGCGAAAGGGCCCTGTGCGTGTGGGGTACGTGTATTCCTGGGGTTCGTGTGAAGTTTTACACGCGAAAGGGCCCTGTGCGAGTGGGGTACGTGTATTCCTTGGGTGTGTGGGAAGTTTCACATGCGAAAGGGCCCTGTGCGAGTGGGGTACGTGTATTCCTGAGGTGCGTGGGAAGTATCACACGCGAAAGGGCCTGGGTACATGTATATCAGGGGTGCGCGGGAAGTTTCACACGCGATTGGCCTGGCTACGTGTATTTCAGGGGTGCCTGGGAAGTTTCACATGCGATTGGCCTGGGTACGTGTATTTTGGGGGTGCATGTGAAGTTTCACAAGCGATTGGGCTGGGTACGTGTATTTCAGGGGTGCGCAGGAAGTGTCACACGCAATCGGCCTGGGTACGTGTATTTCAGGGGTGCGCGGGAAGTTTCACATGCGATTGGCCTGGCTATGTGTATTTCAGGGGTGCGCGGGAAGTTTCACACGCGATTGGCCTGGGTACGTGTATTTCGGGGGTGGGCGTGAAGTTTCACACATGATTTGGCTGGGTATGTGTATTTCAGGGGTGCACGGGAAGTTTCACACGCGAAAGGGCCTGGGTAATGTATTTCAGGGGTGCGCGGGAAGTTTCACATGCAATTGGCCTGGCTACGTGTATTTCAGGGGTGCGCGTGAAGTTTCACACGCGATTGGCCTGGGTACGTGTATTTCGGGGGTGCGCGTGAAGTTTCACACACGATTGGGATGGGTACGTGTATTTCAGGAGTGCGCGGGAAGTGTCACACGCGATTGGCCTGGGTACGTGTATTTCAGGGATGCGCGGGAAGTTTTACACGCGATTGGGCTGGATAGTGTATTTCAGGGGTGCGCGGGAAGTTTCACACGCGATTGGAGTAGGGTACGTGTATTACTGGGCTGCGCATGAAGTTTCACACGCGATTTTGCTGTCAGAGCGGGGAACGCGTATTTCAGGGGTGCGTGGGGAGTCCTACACGTGAATTGGCAGTGTGGGTCCGCCCAGGTGTCCCCTATACCCCCAACACGGCCCCTGCAGGCAGCCCACACCAGAGGGGACTACCCTGCACCCCTGGTCATGTCCCGCAGGCAGCCCATCCACCATGGCCATGCCCCCCAGCCAAGCCACATTTCAGGTTGCAATATGATCACCAACTCATGTCTCCCAGCACCCCCACCCCCTAGCAGTGAGGGGCACCTGCCAGCAGGGCCCCACACATGTCCCCCAGCACCCCCACCCCCCAGCAGTCAGGTGCACTTGCCAGCAGGCCCACACTCATGTCCCACTCATGTCCCCCTGAACCCCCACCCCCCAGCAGTCATTGGCACCTGCCAGCAGGCCCCCACTCATGTCCCACTCATGCCCCCCTGCACCTCCACCCCCCAGCAGTCAGGGGCACCTGCCAGCAGGCCCCACACATGTCCCCCTGCACCCCCACCCCCCAGCAGTCAGGGGCACCTGCCAGCAGGCCCCCACACATGTCCCCCAGCACACCCACCCCCCAGCAGTGAGAGGCACCTGCCAGCAGGCCCCCACACATGTCCCCCTGCACCCCCACCCCCAGCAGTCAGGGGCACCTGCCAGCAGGCCCCCACACATGTCCCCCAGCACCCCACCCCCCAGCAGTCAGGGGCACCTGCCAGCAGGCCCCCACTCATGTCCCACACATGTCCCCCAGCACCCCCACCCCCCAGCAGTCAGGGGCACCTGCCAGCAGTCCCCCAGCACCCCCACCCCCCAGCAGTCAGGGGCACCTGCCAGCAGGCCCGCACACATGTCCCCCAGCACCTCCACCCCCCAGCAGTCAGGTGCACTTGCCAGCAGGCCCCCACTCATGTCCCACACATGTCCCCCAGCACCCCCACCCCCCAGCAGTCAGGGGCACCTGCCAGCAGGCCCCCACTCATGTCCCACACATGTCCCCCTGCACGCCCACCCTCCCAGCAATGCAGGGCACCTGCCAGCAGGCCCCCACTCATGTCCCACACATGTACCCCAGCCCCCCTACCCCCAGCAGTCAGGGGCACCTGCCAGCAGGCCCCAACACGTCATCACAATCCAAATCCCTGGCTCTTATGGCCACACAAATACCACCCCACAGCACCCCAGTCCAAACACCCAAACAAGCTTTCCATCCACTCCAAATTGAAATCCCCATTACATGATAGATCACAAATAAGCAGTATGCGAATGAGTACAAGTCTGTCCGACCCACACAATGGCAACACATGACTGAGAAAACCCACATTGTGACATGCATGAAACCAATGAGAGAAGACCACACATTGAAGTAAGAAACAAAAATGTAATCAAGTCAAAATGAAGTGAATGAAATAAAAACACACAATAATGCCAATAATAATGAAAATGCAGCATGTCCCAAAAAATTATAAATAAAAAAAATGAGAATCCAAATTAATCCAAATGAAAATGTGTCGAAAGTCACCGTCCAACAAAGCAAATCCAAAGGGAAAGAAAAGCGTAATATCCATTTCTCCATGGTGAAGAAAAATAAAGATGAAGGAGAAAAATCCACTTTAAAAATATGTACAAATAGCAAATCCAGGGTCCATGAGCCCAACGACATAAATGAAACCTACAATGAAACCTACCTTATTAATAACTATATACAAAAATGTAGGGCATAGTCCATGCGCCCCAAATGAAAGAAAAAAGAAATGAAACTTAACACTAATGAACTATATACAATGGCGGCAGGCAAGTCCAACGGCTCACTTGTTGATGTCACGGGCCAGGGCATCATCGAACTCCTGTTCAATGTCTTGGAGGGAGGCCTGTTCTCTGGCCCCGAGGTCTCGCAGGGATAATGCCATGTGCACCTCCAACTCCCTGCGAATTCCCTCGAGGCACTCAGCCCGCCTCAGCGCCCTGCGCATGGAGTTCTCCGCCCTGACCATCGTGAGCCGTGCCTCCTCCCCCCGCCGCCGCTCCACACCTATCTCCTGGCCCAACCGCTGCCACATGGAAGACATTCCCATTCCAGGGTCCTCCTGCCCTCCGGCCGATGCCTGCCCCTCTGATGTAGATTGCCCCGAGCCATGATGCCTCCCACGTTCATCCTGCCGCTGCCTCCGATGCAACTGCCTCTGCCAGCACGACGGCATCCAGGCTGATGGAATCCACCGACGCTGTCGTGCACCTGCCCTCTCTACGATACCGGCACATCCTCCATCTGCTGGGGTCCAGTTGCTGTGGTGTCCACCCCAGCTGGACCTCTGACTCCCGACTGTGGCAGGCATGGGACCCTGGTGGCATCTGGGCCGGAAGACGGCATGGAGAACGACTGGCGCATAGTCTCCACAGAGGAGGAGAGGGCCGCCAGAGTGCCAGACACATGTACAAAACCCCCGAACATGGACACTCCCAACTGGGCCACGTTGGCATGCTGCTCTTCATGATAATGTGCGTGCTCCCCCCGGGAAGCACGCATGTCATCACGAATGTCACGCGTGCGCAACGTGACACCAATCAGGACCTTCTCCATACGGCCAGGGGTCCCCTCGTCTGCAGGTAGAGGAGTGTCAGATGACATGGACATCCCCCCTACCTGCGGACGGGCCTGGGATGGGGCTTCCCTGCTGGTGCATGGTGGTGCAGTCACAGGGTCAGGGACAGCGACATGCACAGGCCCCTCCACGGTGACCTGTGCTGCCTCCTGCCCCTGGCCCTGGACTGCACCACTTGCACCAGTGGTACCACCCCCACCAGGCCCCATGTGCAGCTCAGTAGCGGCCTCTTCCTCCTCTGTGGAAACCACCAACCTGGATGGCTCCACACCATCTTCTGCCATTGCAAGCCCCTGTGGGGGCTCACCCACCCCTTCCGCTGCAGCCGTAGTGGCAGACGCAGCACCAGTCCCCTCACTCCCGGACAATGGTAAATTCTGGGAGGGTGACTGGGCCTTGCGTCGCCGGCCGGTGGGGGCATCCCCGCCGCTTTGCTCCACAGCGCCGTCTCCGCCCTCTTCATCACTTGCCGCTGTGTAGAGGGAGACATAGAACACAAGCATCAGGGTACTGTACAATGGTCCCCTAGACAAGAAGCAATAGCAGATGAGTGGCACTGTCAAACATCACTTCCATCATGTCCCTCCACAACACATGGGTCAGTGCAGGCAAAACACATGCAGTAACAGGCATGGCGCATGCTATGAACATTAGCATACATGTCCAAGGGACTCTTGAAACATACAATGGTGGTTTGAAACTCACATGCATCATGGGTCATGCCTATCACATGCACACACTTCACCCTAGTTTCATCCATCTGGCCTCGTATACCCCAGACACAGTGGATACAAGGATGAGTAGGCTGCATCAGTGCATCTGAACATTGTCACAGACATGTGTCATGCATCCATGGCATTTCCAAGTCACAGACACACAAGTCAGACACACAGACATGAACACCATACATGTCCATGACAGCAGCACCCATCTCTCACACCCCATCCATGTCCAATAACAGACAGGCATGCATTAATGTGTGCATTCCCCATGCTGCTCCCCATGTTGCATTGTAACACATGCACCAACCATGTGGTTCACACATTACTGGTCTCACATGCATGACCATGATGTCCCTGCACACACACATGTACATGGCCTATGTCACACATACAGGCAAGTATCAGACTACCAACACCCTGAAACATGCCCTGTCTCATACAGCAATGCTTGTCCACTTACCGCTCAACTCCGGACGGGTCTGCCTCCGAAGGATCTGGGCATGGAGCGCTGGGCCTATGCGTTCCAGGACCCTCATCTGGATGGTACTCATGCTGCCCTGGCCCCCCTCCACGAGGCCCCGGGCCTTGTTGAGGGTCCTCGACCTCAAGTCCTCCCAGCGCTTCTTGACATGTTGGAATCTTCGGACTGCCACCCCCAACGCGTTGATGGCAGTCACGATGTCCATCCATATTCTGGTCCGTCCTTCCTTGTCTGTGCGCGAACTTCCGAAGAGGGCATCATACTGCCCCAGGACTTGCTCCACCAGGACACCAACTTCGGTGGCAGTGAAGCTGGTGGCCCTCTGCCTCTCTGGCTGGGGGTTGCCAGTGGTGCCAGATGGAGATGTGCCGACATGGCAACCCCAGAGGCAGGAGTGGGTGGGCAACTGGGTCCTGGGGCTGGGCTGTGGAGTGATGGAATCCCAGTCGGGAGTCTTCTGTTCCAGCAGGGGTGGACACAGCAACTGGACCCCTGCAGATGGCTCACGTGCAGGCACCAAATAGCAGGGCATGTGGGCAGCAGGCAGGCAGGCAGGCAGCAGCAGATGGCTGGTGGGAGCGTGCTCGGGGGTCTTGGGGGCAGGAAAATGGCCTTCAGGGTAGGAGCGTGGTCTTCCATGTGTGTACGCGTGGCCAGCTTGATACAGAGTGATTTGGCACGTGAAAATCTTGTACGTCAGCGTGTAATTCGAGGAAAGGCCCTTAGCGCGTAAGCGCGTCAGCACATGTACGCGATATCATTGGACCAAAGGCCCTTAGCGCGTAGGCGCATAAGTTACATTACGCGCGCGGGCATTTTCCTCATAGCACGTGATGACAGAGCACACGTGGAAAAACTTCACATCCGAGTGTCATCGCGTGTAATTGGAGGAAAGCGCCCGCATACATGCGTATCTGATGTGTACGTGTGGGCCGGTTTAAAAGCTGCGTGTAGGATGCCATTTCCTTGTACGTGCTTTTCGTGGTGAGCGAGTGGGTGAAATCTGTACTTCTTGTCAGTTCACATGCGATTACTTCACAGCGTTTCTGGTTCATACTCCCTGTTACCTCTGACAGCTCTTTTCTGATTTTTTGTTGGGCCTGTTTCCTCAAACAGAGTTCACTTCTCCTTTTGTCCTGTCTCCTCAGACAGTGTACAATTCTTCTTTTGGCAGGGGTGTTGCCAACGCGCACATGCACATATTTTTCACGTTCTTTTTCCAAGCAGACGGTGAGTTCTGCACGTACTTAGCAACTGTGATTGCCCCGTGTGTCGCGTTCCCCTTCAGAGGTCATTGTAGGCTGTGTGTATTTTGCGTATGCTTATTTTTGTGTTTCTGGGTGCCTCAGCGTAGTGCGAGTTCATTTTTTCACTCACATGGTCTACGAGGGGTTGCGTGCACGTTTATCTTTGATTTTGGGCTGCCTGTGCAATGCGTGACCCGTCATCTTCCCCCAGGGGTCACAGACAGCCTTGTTAGAGCACTAGGGTACGTATTCCATCTGGTATCCTACCCCTTTGGCCCCCAATTGCCCAGGACAATAGTTTACTGCAACTCCCATACGCACAACAACATCAGGGCCATGGCTGGGAGGAGGCCAAGCGGTAAGGGAGGCAAAAGTGGCTGACCCTCAAAAAGTGGGCGTGGCGGGAACGGTAGGGGACGTGGCCGGGATTTGCAGGGTGCCCCTATGCCCCCATGTGTGGAGGAACAATCAGGGACACCCATGCCCCCCCCATGGTTGAAGGAAACGTGGCTGACACCATCCAAGCTCACCCCTGTTGGACCAGCCCATTGTGGCACCTGACCTGGCACATGATGACTCCCCGGCTGACTTCCAGGTCAGCAAGTCTAGGCCACATGTGGCGGTGCAAGTTGTTGTCACCAATCCACGTAGATCTGGGGAGGCTATGTCATCTGCTGCCCCAAGTATGCAGGGTGGGGAGGCTGCAGGGGCAGCTGCAGCTCCATCCGCCCCAGCACTCACTCTCCCAGCCAGGACAGTGTCAGTCCCAGTCCATCAAACTGACGTTCCCCCTGCCAACATTACCCAGCAACCAATGCCTGCATCAAGAACTATGGTCATTGTGCATTCCCACACTCCTACTAGCCAGTCCACCGGTGATTCTGCCCCTACTGACCAGAGCAGCGTAAGGCACTCTGGCTCTGCTCCACCTTTAAAGAAGAGGAAGAAGGTGCTCTGGCACGACGGGCTGAGACCCCAGACACGGCTACACACTCTGGCACGTCAAGGAAGCCTTGCTTTAATGACGCAGAACTTGATGCACTTGTGCACTATGTGTTGGCACATAGCCACGAAATGTTGGTGACTGCAGGGTGCAGAACCACACCTGCTCAACGTAAGGCACACTGGCAGACCATCACCAACAGCATAAGTGCCCTTGGATTTGTGAGGCGCACAGCTGATGATTGCTACAAGCGGTGGAATGACCTGAAACGCAGAGCAGAAGAAGAAGCTGGCCTCAAATCATGCCGCTACTCTGGTGACTGGCGGTGGGTCTCCACAAGAGAACAACAAACTCACTGAACATGAGTCTGTTGCTGGGGCCTTCGTCACAGAGGAACAGATCCAAGGTGTGGGAGGACTACCTGATTATGAAGCATTGTCCGGTGAGTGCCCATGCATGTATGTGTAATGCATGTGTATGTTGTTTGGGTGACGGGTTCTGATTGAGTGCCAGGTGAGGGTGTGTGTGCCTGAGTGGTATGGGTCACCCATGTGCTTCATCCAAAACATTCAGCGGCCTGGGATTTGGGTGTGACAGTATCCCTTCTGCCCACATTAGTAATTTGGCTCAACATTACGGCAGTTGTCCTTGAAGTGGCATCTTGCAACATTGTTTGTATTTTTCAGTGTTCGTTCAGTCTAATTGTTTCAATTCTACCACTTTGGCTACGCATTCCTCAGCCCTATTGCCACATTTGTGACATGCTCCTGTCATTGATGAACCCCACATTGGACCACATGTGTTACCTTGTTAGATGAATGATTTGACCATTCAGGCTAATTGAGTATTGGCCTGATCACATGAATTTTTAGGGCCTGTTTGAATTTGGAACATGATAGTTGTTTCCTGTCATGTTGAAGTGACAAACCATTGATGTATACATCGGCCTGCAATCACTGTATTTTTGGACACTGGATGTGTTGCAGTGTGTGGCACATGCCTATTTTGTCACACTATGTAGCATTTTTCATCTCATCATGTCCATCTCACATGGATGGCTGACAGTATTCATTCACTGACATATGGATGTACTTGTGGAATGTACCATGGCTATGGTACATGCCATCTGTGTGATGGCATGTGTCATGTATGTGTATTGGACATGCCACTCACAGGCCAATGTGTGATGCCAGTGCTACCCAGCATGCAGCAAATGTGTTGCTCTTCGATGTAGGTGTCATCAGTGCCTGCCTTTTGGGTCCCCTTCAAACTCAGTGACAGTGCATGCATGGGAGGGTTATAGTCATGTGGGACATGTGTAAATTGTGTAAATCATGTGCTGGTCATGTAGCTTGTCAGGCCTATTTGTGTGCTATGGTGCTAATGCCTGTTTCCATTTTTTGTCTTTCATGTTTTTGCAGGGGATGACGCACTTGATGCTGTTAAGGTTGAGGAGATGGTGCAGACCCAGGAGGAATCACAGGCACGACCGGGCACCAGTGGGGGACGTGGTGTGGTGGTGGGTGAGAACCCAATCTTGCTGCAGAACATTCTATCGAGGGGTGCTTCTGGGTGCACCTCCCCAGACCTCTATTCAGGTGTTGATTCGGATGATGAGACCTATGTGGCGTCGCAGGTAAGTGTTTTTGGCAGGGATTCTATTCTGTCCAACACACCTGTGCCAGGGGTAGAACCCTCTATGGGGATGTCAGTGTTGGTAAGTCCGCCTTTGGTGGTTACGGATGCAGGGTCACACTCCACAACATCTAATCCTGTTCCAGGGCCAGCAGATCAGAGGGGGACTGCAGTCCTGCAGCCTCAGGCAGTGCCGGCACAGCAAGGTGCAGATCGCCTTGCCCCAAACAGGTGTGGTGCCCACCGACGCGGTGGCCGTACGCCACCAGGCAATACCGCATGGGAACAATTCATTTACGGTATGGCAACCCAACAGGCAGCATAAGTTGAGATGATGGCTCAAGCAATGGAGAGGGTGGCCACTTCCATTGTCCCCCCTGACAGGCAGATAGAGCTACTACAGCAGGCAACAGACTCCATTTGCCAATCACACAGGGAGGACATGTTGGCATCTAACAGGGACAGACGGGCGGCACTGGAGACTCTACGCCAATCGATATCAATAGAGTCCCAGGGCCACATTGAAGCCCTGAGGGTAGAACTCCATCACCTCAGGGAGACTCTTGTTGACCTTGAGGCTTCCACTAACTTGAGGACAGAGCAGCAGCTGGAACGGCTCACACGTTCGCTCTCGGCTGAGATGCAGGCAACTCAGGAGGAGATCCGTGCATCACGTCAGGTGCTGCATGGGGATCTCCGCACTATAATCCTCCAAAACGAGACCTTCCACACCCGCATGCTTGCTGCCATGGAGGACCATACCAGGGCTTTGCGTGGGCTGCCTCCCATTGCACCACCACCTCCTATGGCAGCACCACCTCCTGTGGCAGCAGCAGAGGGTGATGATAGCGACAGCAGCAGTTCTCCCACATTGGCATAGCCGTGCAGGCCATGAGCCCATGGAGGTGTTTTTTTTTTCCCAACATCCACACAGGTGGGTGTTGGTGAGCACCCTGTCCTTGGACCTCCGGGTGGCCTCCCCCCCGCCCCCACATGGCCATTTTTGATTTTTGATTTTTTATTTCTTTTTATTTTTGCAATGTGTTGCCTTGTGTGGCTCCCGTGGGCATCCACTGTATTCCGGCTGGGCACATGCAGGCTTGTCCTGAGTTTGGGTTAGATGCTTGGGTTCGTGAGACACACACCCCTCCTGCTTCCTGTTTCCATGGGCTTGCAAAGGTTGTGCCCAAGTGACATTGACTTACACAGTGACGTAGGACTCCGATGAGCTGTGTGGACAGTCTGTAGTCAATACTGTGTATACATTCCTAGTGGATATTGTTGTTGAATTGTACACTGCATGGAGTATTGCTATGTGCTTGTGCATCCATGTCTTGCGCCTAATTTGCAGGTTAATTCCTCATGTCTTCACAAGGCCGTCTACTTTGGAGATGGAGTTCATGTTGTAAGCAGTGCACTTGGACATTTGCGTGGCAGCAGCACTGTACAGTTGGAAGTGGCCGATGTGCTGGCATGATCAGGTTTTAAGACTACCACTACTTTAACTTAGTACTGTCATGTTTATGCTATGTTTGAGGTTGTGTAGCTGCATTTTATTGTTGGTAAGTATTTGTTCATGTGTGTTGTTAGTTCTACATTACTGGGAGCATATTGTGTGTGGGCAGTTTCCATTGAGGACACTGTACTTTGACACTTGTGTGATGTTTTAGGGATTGCTTTGTTTGCTCTTACATAGCATGACATGCCATGGTGTGTTGGGTGGCGGTGCTGGGGAGGGGTTGAGTGACATGGCACTGTTGTCATGTTGTATTTTGCAAGGGGGTAATTATTTTTGCATAGAAGTGTGTCTTTTGATGACACAGCATTGGTGGTGTTTGTGTAGGTAGGGCACACAATGTAACACTTCCAGGTGACCAATCTCAGGCTGGTATGGTTATGACAGTTGACTGTCCCTTATGTCATCATCATTGATTGTCAGCTGGCATGTGCCAGGGCTGTGTGCACTCCACAGGGTTGTGATTTTAGGTGAAGTAATTATCCACCAGCTGTGTACGGGCTGCCTCACCCCGTGCCCTTTCCCCTCCCATGCGCAGCGGGCGTGCTTGTGGTTGGGGATGTGGGGGTACCAACATGTCCACCGGCAGGCCCCGGCGTGTTGCAACGTTGTGCAGGACACATGCTGCCACTATGATCCTGCACACAACTGTGGGAGCGTATAACAGCTGCCTGCCAGAATGGTCAAGGGAGCGAAAGCGTGACTTGAGCACTCCGAATGTGCGCTCCACTATGCCCCAGGTTGCAATATGGGCTATGTTGTATCTTACCTCGGGTGGCGTGGTGGGGTTCCGAATTGGCGTCATCATGTGGGTGCTCAGAGGGTAGGCACTGTCCCCTGGGGAGGTGGTGATGGGTATCATTAGTGGGGTTGTGACATTGCTCAGTATCTGACATGCATGCATGTGCTGTGGCATTTATACTCACCGAGCAGCCATGTATCGCCATGCCGCCCAGCTTCTAGGTTCCGGTTTAGGGTTGACATTCTGTAAATGAAACTGTCGTGGGTGGACCCTGGATAGTTGGCATATACTGAGGTGATGATTCCCTTGTCATCATATACTACCTGGACTTGATGGAATGCCAGTGCTTGCGGTTTCTGTAGATGTGCTCTGATGCCCTGGGGGGACGTAGAGCCACATGGGTGCAATCAATGGCACCTTGCACTTTGTGGAAGTGTGCCACCCCATAAAAATCCTGGACGGCAGCCTGCCTTTCTGCAGGTGTTCTGGGCAGGTATATGTGCCTGCGGACTGATGGGCGTGCAGTCATGATGGCCAACACCTGGTGTAGGCATCGTGACTGCGTGGCCTGTGACACCCCCCCACTATAGCAGTTGTCCGTTGAAATAATCCAGTGGCCAAGAAGTGCAGTACATTGAGGACCTTCTGCAGGGGGCTGAGTGCTTGGGAGCACAGGGTGGGTTATGTGAGGTCATCTTCCCACTCACTGACCAGGTCGAGTATTATGTGAGGTGGAAACCTGTACCTCCCATACACCTGGTCATCAGGCATCCCAAAAAGACTTGTTCTGGGTGTAAAAATTCTGGCCCTGACTATCCTCCTCCTCCTGCGGTATCCCATGGCCACTGCTGCTAGGAACGATATATTCATCCTGGCTTCTGAGCTTGTTTGTTGTTTGCACGCACTTTTATGCTGTGCGGGTCGACATACGCCTGCCTACTGCTGGCGTACGTCTTTCCGGATTGGCGCGTCTTTTTTGGCGCACGCTTAATACGTGTTGTAGGCGAGCGTGTGGCCGTTCCGCACACTTGCCTCCTGTACTTCCCGCCCACCCCAGTAATACACGTACCCCGCTCGCCAAGGACCAATCGCGTGTAAAACTTCCCGCAAGCCCCTGAAATACACGTACCCCGCTTGCCCAGGCCCAATTGCGTGTGAAACTTCCCACGCACCCCGAAATACACACACACGCTATTTTTGACACAGCAGGTGTCGGTGTTTGTCGCGTACCCCTCTGCACGTCATTAATCCTAGAGGGCCACAGTTTGGGACATTCATCAGAGCTGTATATACGTGCTTTCTGTTAGCGCACTTTTTTTAATGCGCAGGGACGCTACCGCCTGCCTTTGTGTGGTGGACGTGTGTTGATGTACATAGTTGACTTTTGCTTTGTGTCATGAGATTGCCATTTCACTGCTGGGGGATGGGGTGCTGGGGGACATGAGTGGGGGCCTGCTGGCAGGTGCCCTGCACTGCTGGGGGGTGGGGGTGCTGGGGGACATGAGTGGGGGCCTGCTGGCAGGTGCCCCTCATGCTGGGGGGTGGGGGTGCTGGGGGACATGAGTGGGGGCTTGCTGGCAGTTGCCCTGCACTGCTGGGGGGTGGGGGTGCTGGGGGACATGAGTGGGGGCCTGCTGGCAGGTGCCCTGCACTGCTGGGGGGTGGGGGTGCAAGGGGACATGAGTGGCGCATGAGTGGGGGCCTGCTGGCAGGTGCCCCTCAGTGCTGGGGGGTGGGGGTGCAAGGGGACATGAGTGGGGCCTGCTGGCAGGTGCTCTGCACTGCTGGGGGGCGGAGGTGCTGGGGGACATGAGTGGGGGCCTGCTGGCAGGTACCCTGCACTGCTGGGGGGTGGGGGTGCTGGGGGACATGAGTGGGGGCCTGCTGGCAGGTGCCCTGCACTGCTGGGGGGTGGGGGTGCTGGGGGACATGAGTGGGGGCCTGCTGGCAGGTGCCCCGCACTGCTGGGGTGTGGGGGTGCTGGGGGACATGAGTGGGGGCCTGCTGGCAGGTGCCCCGCACTGCTGGGGGGTGGGGGTGCTGGGAGACATGAGTGGGGGCCTGCTGGCAGGTGCTCTGCACTGCTAGGGGGTGGAGGTGCTGGGGGACATGAGTGGGGGCCTGCTGGCAGGTGCCCTGCACTGCTGGGGGGTGGGGTTGCTGGGGGACATGAGTGGGGGCCTGCTGGCAGGTGCCCTGCACTGCTGGGGGTGGGGGTGCTGGGGGACATGAATGGGGGCCTGCTGACATGTGCCCTGCACTGCTGGGGGGTGGGGGTGCTGGTGGACATGAGTGGGGGCCTGCTGACAAGTGCCCCACACTGCTGGGGGTGGGGGTGCTGGGGGATATAAGTGGGGGCCTGCTGGCAGGTGCCCTGCACTCCTGGGGGCTGGGGGTGCTGGGGGACATGAGTGGGACATGAGTGGGGGGCCTGCTGGCAGGTGCCCCTCAGTGCTGGGGGGTGGGGATGCTGGGGGACATGATTGGGGGCCTGCTGGCAGGTGCGCTGCACTGCTGGGTGGTGGGGGTGCTGGGGGACATGAGTGGGACTTGAGTGGGGGCCTGCTGGCAGGTTCCCCTCAGTGCTGGGGGGTGGGGGTGCTGGGGGACATGAGTGGGACATGAGTGGGGGCCTGCTGGCAGGTGCCCCTCAGTGCTGGGGGATGGGGGTGCTGGGGGACATGAGTGGGGGCCTGCCAGCAGGTGCCCTGCACTCCTGGGGGGTGGGGATGCTGGGGGACATGAGTGGGGGCCTGCTGGCAGGTGCCCTGCACTGCTGGGGGGTTGGGGGTGCAAGGGGACATGAGTGGGACATGAGTGGGGGCCTGCTGGCAGGTGCCCTGCACTGCTGGGGGTGGGGTTCTGGGGGACATGAGTGGGGGCCTGCTGGCAGGTGCCCTGCACTGCTGGGGGGTGGGGGTGCTGGGGGACATGAGTGGGGCCTGCTGGCAGGTGCCCTGCACTGCTGGGGGTGGGGGTGCTGGGGGACATGAGTGTTACATGAGTGGGTACCTGCTGGCAGGTGCCCTGCACTGCTGGGGAGTAGGGGTGCAAGGGGACATGAGTGGGACATGAGTGGGGGCCTGCTGGCAGGTGCCCCTCAGTGCTGGAGGGTGGGGGTGCAAGGGGACATGAGTGGGGGCCTGCTGGCAGGTGCCCTGTACTGCTGGGGGGTGGGGGTGCTGGGGGACATGAGTGGGACATGAGTGGGGACCGACTGGCAGGTGCCCTGCACTGCTGGGGGATGGGGGTGCTGAGGGACATGAGTGGGGGCCTGCTGGCAGGTGCCCCTCAGTGCTGGGGTGTGGGGGTGGAGGGGGTCATGCGTTGGTGATCAGTAGTGCAAGCTGACATGTGGCTTGCCTGGGGGGCATGCCCATGGTGGATGGGCTGACTGTGGGACATGACCAGGGGTGCAGGGTAGTCCCCTGTGGTGTGAGCTGCCTGCAGGGGCCGTGGAGGGTGTAGAGCGAACACCTGGGAGGAGCCACACTGCCAATTGATGTGTAGGACTCCACGGCACCCCCGAAATACACGTACCCTGCTGAAATTGCGTGTGAGACTTCCCGCGAACCCCAGATTTACACGTACCCAGGCCAATTGCGTGTGAAACTTCACACGAACCCCAGGAAAACACGCACCCCACTCGCAGAGGGCCTATTGCGTGTGAAACTTCCCGCAAACCCCAGATTTACATGTACCCAGGCCAATCGCGTGTGACACTTCATGCGAACCCCAGAAATACACGCACCCCACTCGCACAGGGCCTATCGCGTGTGAAACTTCCCGCGAACCCCAGATTTACATGTACCCAGGCCAATCACGTGTGAAACTTCACACGAACCCCAGATTTACACGTACCCTGCTCGCCCAAGGCCAATCCCGTGTGAAACTTCCCACGCACCCCCGAAATACACGCACACGCTATTTTTGACACAGCGGGTGTCGATTTTTGTCGTGTACCCCTTTGCACGTCATTTGTCCTAGAGGGCCACAGTATGGGACATTCATCAGAGCTGTATATACGTGCTTTTTGTTAGCGCACATTTTGGCGCACATTTTTTTCATGCGCTGGGCCGCTACCACCTGCCTTCGTGTGGCGGACGTGTTTAGGCCTGTGCGCGTCTTTGCCCGTGTGCTGTTTTTCCCTATTCGATTCCATGAATACGTGTTGTAGGCGAGCATGTGGGCGTTCTGCCCACTTGCCTCCTGTACTTCCCCCGTGATGCCCACATTTTCACGAGTTGTTCCCCATTCCGCGTGTCACGCCTACTTTTGTTATGTGCGCCGCGCTATGTGCGCTTTCGCTGTGGCCGTAGCGCACGCCGTTAGATGACCTGTGCGCCGGCATGCGCCACGCAGATTTTCAGCGCACATCCCTGATTTTACTCGCGCACGGACTTCCATGAATCGATGTGCGTGGGTTTCGCTGCCATTTTCGCACTTGCACTGCGATTTTCGCACTTGCACTGCGATTCGCACGGTTTCGCACGCTTGCGCGGGAATTTTCAGCGCACATTAATTCCATGAATCAGCCTCTGAAATTATGAAAATTAAAATGATGACATGTTACATAATGGTGCGGGAAAATATGTGAATGATATCTCTTCAGATGGCTATAGGAATTTCTGTAAACTGGCTGTTAATAACTTCAAGGCATACCAAGAGTGGTCAAACTATTTATATAAAGGCCAAATTAAATGTCAACATTGATAAAGTCGAAATAAAGTATCCAGACCTACAAGTATACTGGATTAATTAAAACATTTGTTGGTAAATATTTACAATAAACCCTATGGTAGCAATGCCATGGTCACTATACAATTGCTAGAAGACTCAAACCATGATTGTGATATATAATATATCAGAGTGACGGAAAGTCAAGTCATAACTTCCAATATGAACCAATACCAAGGGTAGATGGGTTAACAGAAGAGGAGGATATTTTGTGGGGCAGACCTTATACAGGTGCTATTAAATCAAAGAAGGTATACCGCTTAGCCTGAGAGGAAACCAAAGGCTAATTAGGATAGGTCTGGGAACCTGTTATGGAAGGATGACAGTCCTGTCAAAATGACTTTTGGTGCTGCCTAGTGAGCTCCCCTGTTGACTATATTTTAGTATATGTAAACTTATGGGCTAATGTTAAAAAGTTGAGTTAGAGAAACACATGCAAAGTGATCATAATCCAAGAATTCTGTGCTCAGCTGTGCCCAGAAAAATTAACTGGTCACTGATCATCTTTTAACAATCCCGTAAGTATAGGGAGAAGAATCACATGGGAAAAGCTGACACAGCAGAATCCTATTCCCAAATTTTACAACATTGCTCTCCTTTATCTAGAGGTAAAAGTAGTAAATCATGTATGCAAGTAGGTGGGTATAATTAAAATGTATTAATAAAAGGCATTATGCCCATATATTACCAAATCCAAACATTTCTTTTACCAAATCCAAACATTTCTTGAATAAAGAGAAAAGAACGGAAAAGTGAAAAGAAAATCCAGTTGATAGTTTGATAAACAATGCAGAAGACTTAAAGGAAATCTTAGATATCTAGTTAAAAGTAAGCAGGGGAGGCACAATGACCTGGTCATAAATGCGATAAAGGATTTTAAATGCCTTATCAAGCAGAATAAGAGCTTGCAGTGTTACATTAAAAATAAAATACTCTTCTGATTAATAATAAAGATACTAAAACCTTTTGGAAACTGGTGAATGGCATACCCCTAGAGACGAGGATTAGCGAAGAGGGTGATGTGCTGTATCAATATTTTAGTACCCTCTATCGAGATACCAACAGTAAGGACAGGT
Organism: Ambystoma mexicanum; assembly: GCF_040938575.1. Classification (NCBI taxonomy): domain Eukaryota; kingdom Metazoa; phylum Chordata; class Amphibia; order Caudata; family Ambystomatidae; genus Ambystoma; species Ambystoma mexicanum. Next base: position 1,141,029,630 of record NC_090937.1, read on the forward strand.
TGGCCGCTGCTGGAATTGTGAGATGCAATTTTACAAAGAGGGAGGTGCCCTTCACAGTTGATCAAATATGGAAATGTACTGATTATCACAACAATAGAGAGACCTCTGGACCAGATAGGATCCCTGTGGAACTTTATATTTAAAGCGTTAGAAAGTTAAATGGAGCCCAGAGAGATAGCAAAACACAAGAGGTGATGGCGGGGCTGAAAGGTTTAGAATTAATCTTAACCTCTGGTATTTCTCTGGGCAGCCTTCAATGTAAAAGTATATTTTGCATGAATGCTGCCTGATAGTAAACGATTGGCCTAAGCACATTAGCATCGCACTATAAATTGCATTGAATGAACCTGAACCAGGCTGACTATGCTGTCATTTTGAGTTATCCGCCATTTTGATCTCCTCTTGCTTTCTGTCCCATGTTTAGAATTGTGTTTCTGGCTCCAGCGGAGCAAAATTAATTTGTACTGTTTCCATGATGTCAACGTAGATAAGAATGTTGAAGCTGCCAAAATTGATTGTTTGTCTTACACTGAGAAACCTTGAAGTTAAACAAAACCTGTACTAATCAGTAATTTAGATACCATCTGTTCCAACAGTGTCTTCTCTGTTAAAACAGCAAAGTAAAATAACAAATAGTTGAACATGCTTTTCTGCAGAAATCTTTGTTTTCGCTCCTTGAAACTAAGCTTTAAACTCAAGAACAAATGATAGACAAATATAAGCGAGCAAAATAAGGAATGTTACCTTTGTGTCTTATATTTGGAAAACATGTGAAATGTTTAAAGGAAAACATCAAACTATTCAAAGATGTTTAACCATGACTTAGTTATGTGGATAGGCCATGAACCCTAGGTAAATGTATTACACGAAGAGGGGCTGGACGATGTGTCCGGGATTGTGGAAAACTTGTATAAATATTTGTGTTTTTGAAATGTGCAGCACTCTCTCATTTCATGGTGTCTGCTTGCACACATTGCAGGGTTTTGAGAGACAGACCGCTGCCTTTTAATAAATGTAGATTATACTTTGACCTTGTGACTGGCGTGGTTCCTATTATATGGTATTAAGCCTCGATATTCTTTAATCGTTCATCAAGACCACTGTTCCTCACCTGTCAAGCCATTCAAGAAGGGGAAAGACCATGTGCATATCAGGCTTGTTCCCACCCCAAAAGGGGCAGTCCAGCCAGAACTGCTAGGTCACATGCCTTCTGCACGAGACCACAAGCATCCCCAGACATGTTCTTTCCTGTTAGGCCTCATCAGTGGAGCATGGGTGTGTAGGCCTAGCAGGCATGAGACCCATGTCTGAGCATACCCGTCCCACTTGGGGCAACTATAGCAACACACAAGAGGTGATGAATGGAAGGTTTAGAATTAATCTTAAACTCTGGCACTGCTCTGGGAAACCCTACCAGACCATCGTTCTTTGCCTGCCAAAGCATTACAGAAGGAGAAAGACCATGTGAAAATCAGGCTTAGCCTTGCATTTTGGTATAGTCGTCCCTCTTCATTTTTTCCCAAAGAGAAGTTCTTCTCTCTGGGCTCTATATATCAGCCTATTACTTAACATGGTAAGACTTAGCAGGTATACACCTCAGTCATGGGGAAATGCCAAGATTATGCCATTTAAAAAAAAGAATTGCAACTCTCTTCTAAATTTGATAGATTCCATGGGTAAAATGTATGTACAATGTTTACAATGTAGATTAAAAGAAGGGGTGAGGTAGGCTGGATTCCAAAAAGGTACTTGCTGTACTGTTCATTTTTTAAGATAATGCTAGTAATACATAGATATGTACATTTTAATAAGTGGTGTGTCTACCTGCTTTTCTTAGATCTAAAGGCAGCTTTTGATAGTGTCCCCAGAATGGATTTGTGGCATTGTTTGCAATCTACAGGCTGCCTTTTGGATTACTAGAATGTATTAAGCATCTTTATAGTAATTACAAGGTCTGTGTAAGGTATGGCCAAAAGGGGAATATGACTGACTATTTTCCTGTCACTGAAGGTGTGTGCCAGAGCCGTACACTGGCACCTACGCTATTTTGTTTATATATGCATGAATTGGCGAATTAGTAAATCAGAGGCAGGCGCTTCAAGCTTAAAAGGGAAAATGTGGGCGTACTGCTATACACGAAGGATGCTGTACTCATTTCTGAAACACCTTTGCGTCTCCAGAACCAACTATTTTGGTTTTGTGAGCTTTTCTCTAAGAAGGGCCTATGTGTAAATGTGCAAAAGACCAAAATAATGGTCTGGTGCCCAAAAAAGAATTGGTTAAAAAACTGATCTTCAAAGTAGCAGGGTTAAGAACTGTGAAAGTGAAATATTTTGATTACCTTGGTTTCAGATTGGATAGCTTGGGTGGAGGTAGTGCACAGATGGAGAAAAGTAGCTTACTACTTGCAAGAACCGGACATATGATTGCCAAATATGGGACAAATATACGTAATAGGTCCGTAAGGAACACGTTACTTACCTGTAACTGTTGTTCTCTGGCATGGGTCTGGCATGGATTCACATGCTCATGAATATTCCCCGTCGTCAGGCTGGGAATCCTCTGTAAAGAAAAAAATCAGTATCAGTTTCGTTTCTGATCGGTCTTTCTTATTAGTAACCAATCACTGGTCTCTGGGTCATACTGCCCCCAGTTAATGACTGCCCTCCCCCTAAGTCCCGCCCCTGGAAGCCATCCTCAGATTTGGTAGCACGTAAAGTGGCAGTATGACCAAGTGAAGAGCCGCAGAGGGATAGGAGGGAGGGTTTACATGTGAATCCATGCCAGACCCATGCCGGAGAACAACAGTTAACGGTAAGTAACTTGTTTCTTCTCCAGCATGGGGTCTGGCATGGATTTGCATGCTCATGAATATAAGAATAGATAGCAGTACACACATGCACAACCACGGGAGGTGGCAAAGGCTCAATATCAATATTAAGCATCACATAAACTCAACATTAAGCTCTTACCTCCTCACCTGGCCCATCTTCAAGTGAACAGGTTGCGCAGCACTGCTTGGCCGACTCTGGACTCCTCCCTGGAATCCCGGTTGACGCAGTAGAATCTCGTGAAGGTGTGCGTCAACCTCCACGTAGCAGCCCTGCTGATGTCCAGCAGGGGCCCACCAGACAAGAACGCCGTGGTAGCAGCGATCGCTCTGGTCGAATGGGCTCTCCGACGGCCAGGCAAAGGTCGGTTTGCCAACCGGTGACAGTGCATGATCCAGCCGGAGAGCCATCTGGAAATGGAAGCCTTTGAGAGGGCCTTCCCTTGGTTCACAGGTCCAAAGTTCACAAACAGCTGTGATATCTTCCGAAAACATTTTCTGCGGTCCACGTAGAACTTCAGCGCTCTAGCTACATCCAGCGAGTGCAAAGTCCTTTCGGCCGGCGACGAAGGCAACGGGAAGAAAACTGGTAACACCCTGGGCTCGTTGAGATGGAAGTCCGACGGCACCTTGGGCATAAAGGAGGGGTGCGTCCTGAGCACAATCCTCGTCTCGTGAAAAGTCAAGTATGGAGGCTTGCAGGACAGGGCCTGGATGTCTCCCACTCGTCATGCGGAGGTGATGGCCACAAGAAATGCTGTCTTCCACAAAAGGAACTTCAACAGTGCCGAATGCAGAGGCTCGAATGGCGGCCCCATGAGCCTGGTCAGCACCACGTTGAGCTCCCACGCCAGGGCCGGAGCCTTCACTGGTGGGAACGAACGGAACAGTCCTTTCATAAATTCCTTCACCTGGCGATGAGACCACAGGGATGGCCGTCCTGTAATCCTGGTGTATCGGGAAATTGCTGCCAGGTGTATCTTGATGGAAGCATGCGCTAGTCCCGCCTTGGCCAGCGACAGTAGGTACGGTAGCACCTGAGGGGCCGTAATCCGTGGAGGGTTAATCTTCTGTGCATGGCACCAGACAGAGAACCTCTTCCACTTGTGTCCGTAGCATTTGAGAGCTGAGGACGCCCTGGCCTTTGCAAGAACCTCCTTGCAGTCCGCCGGGGTATCGTACCCTCCAAACTCTAGTGCTGCAGGAGCCAAGCCTGCAAGTTCAGCGATTCCGGGTCATGATGAAGGATGGCGCCTCCCTCTCTGGATAGAAGATCTGCGTCCGTTGACAGTTTGACTGGTGGGGACGCTGACAAGTCCAGAAGGTCTGGGAACCAGATCTGTCTCGGCCACGCCAGTGCGATGAGAATCATCCTGCACCGGGACCTCTTGAGTTGGTTGACGAGTCGGAGCAGCAATGGCAACGGAGGGCACGCATACAGGAACAGGCCGTCCCAGGGGAACGAGAAAGCATCGCCCATGCAAACAGAACACAAACAGGTCGATCTGGGGTTTGCCCCATTGCTGGAAGACTAGATCCACTTGATCCTGGCGTAGTTCCCACTCGTGGCACGAGCGCAGCTCCCTGCTGAGTGAGTCAGCGATGGTGTTTTTTTTATCCCTGCTAGATGAAAGGGCACCAGAAACATCCCCTGGGCAACAGCCCAATGACATAGATCCTGGGCTTCCTTGGATAGGGATGGGGATCTGGTTCCTCCCTGCTACCGGATGTAGAACATCGTGGTGGTGTTATGTCGGTGAAGATCCTCACCACCTTGTCCTTGAGGGACGGGAGGAACGACCTGAGGGCCCAGAACACTGCTCGGAGCACCAGTATGTTGCTGTGGAGCGGCCTCTCCTCCGGGAGCCAAAGGCCTCCCGCACGAAGATCTCTGGTGTGCGCTCCCCACCCCTCCAGGGAGGCATCCATCATCACCGTCACCTGGTGTGCTAGGGTCTGAAAGTCCGTGCCCACCGGATTGCTTGGTGGAAAACCTCATTGAGCGAGATCCTGTCCTCGAAGCTGCCTGCCACTTGCATCCAACGGGCGTCTAGGAACTCCTGTAGGGGACGCATCCAAAGCCTGCACAGGTGCACCAGATAGATGCATTAGGACATCCTTCCAAGAAGGGACTTGATGGACCTCACCCTGGCCACGCCGGTGGCCAGCAGACGCTGCACCTTGCCCAGATGGCCTTCGTCCTTTCCTCCAACGGCGAGGCAAATCGGGCTACTGTGTTGAGCTTGGCTCCCAGAAACAGTGCGACCTGCGACGGGACCAGGTGGGATTTGGGGAAGTTGATGGAGAATCCCAGGTCCATGAGCAGTCGGACGGTCTTTGCTGTGTGTTCGACGGCGAGTTCCCTTGTCCTTGCTCGGATGAGCCAATCGTCCAGGTAGGGGTAGACGTGGATCTCCTGCAGGCGCAGACGCACTGCCACCGGTGCTATGCACTTGGTGAATACCCTGGGCGCCGATTTCAATCCGAATGGGAGGGCCTTGAACTGGTAGTGCCGTCCTTGGACTACGAACCTGAGAAACTTTCGGTGTCTTTTTAGAATGGGGATGTGAAAGTACGCATCCTCTAAATCCTGCGACGATAGGAAGTCGCCTTCCTCCAGCTGGCCCAGCACGTGCTGGAGGGTGACCATCCGGAACTTCTTTGCCTTGATGTATTTGTTTAGTCAACGCAGGTCCAGGATGGGATGCCATCCTCCTGTCTTCTTTCTGATGAGGAAGTATCTTGAGTGTACTCTGGAGCCCCAGAGCCTCCTTGGGACGAGCTCAATGGCTCCTTTCTAGAGCATTGTCCTTACCTCTAACAGCAGTTGAGGGACGTAGTTTTCCTTCCTGGCCACGGGAGGAATGCGGGGGCACCTCTTTAGAAATTCAAGAGTATGCCCGTGGGCCAGGGCATCCAGCACCCAAAGGTCGGTGGAGATGGACTCCCACGCGTTGATGAACTTCGTCAGCCGGCCGCCCACCGGGGTGCTCCGGTGGGGGCCCGACACAACGGCCGGTTCAATCTTGCTTGCCAGCGGCCTTGCCTCCTTGGCCTCCCTGGCGACGACGGCGAGATCCACCTGACTTGCCTCGTCCCCTGTAGGTTTCCTGCGTCGAGGAGCGGGCCGCCTGACGGAATGTCGAGGAGCCGCCGCCGAATCCTTTGGAGGCACCTTGCTTGCCTACGGAGTTCCGAAAGGGTGGCCGTCGTTGCTGCAGAACTCCCAAGGCCCGAGCCGTCTCCGTGCCGGTTTTGATGGCCTGCAGTGACTCATCCGCTGTCTTCCCAAACAGATTGTTCCCGTCGAAGGGCATGTCCAAAACCTTGGCTTGCACGTCTTGGCGGAAATCCGTCGCCTTGAGCCACCCCTGCCGTCGAAGGAAAATGCTGTTGCCCAACTGGCAGAAACCGGTGTCGGTAATGTCCGTGGCTACTGGTATGGAGTGGTCCTACGCCATCTCACCCTCCTGTAGGATCGCCAGGGCCTCTGCCCTCTTGTCGTCCGGTAGGAAGTCCAGCAGGGGGGCGATCTTGTACCACAATTCCCTGTCGTAGCGAGCCACAATAGCTAGGGCATTGGCCACCTTAATAGTTGTCGCTGCCGACGAGATGACTCGTCGTCCCATGGCGTCCAGTTTCTTTCCCTCGCCGTCCGGTGGGGAAGTAGAAGTTGAGGCTGACGCCCTCCCTGCTCTCTTCTTGGCTGACGCCCCCCCTGCTTTCTTCTTGGCCGCCGCCGAGACGACCGAATCCGGGGTCGGTTGTGCCCTAAGGCACAAGGGGGCGGCCTTGGGAACCCGGTACGTCTTCTCGTACCGGTCCCTCCTGGCAGGTGTCGTGGACGGGTTCTTCAGAAGAACAAGTCCCTCGTCCCAGATGTCATCCAGCATAGGCACCGCGAGGATCGTCTTCCTTTTGGCCTTGTGCCGTTGGTAGAGGAATCCTTCCTTCTTTTGTTCTTCGGGGCAGAGCTGGAAAAGCTCGGATGCCCTGGCAATCATGGCATGGAAGGAGCCAATTTCATCGGGCGGGGAGGCCCGAGGAGGTGGTGGTGGGATGTTCGTCCCGTCGTCACCACTGTCGTCATCCGTCCCCGTCGTGGCCGTGTCATATCTAGGGATAGGGGAAGGAAAGGAGACAATGCCTGAGAAGGCCGTGAGGGCTGGAAGGGCGGGGGTGGATGAACTCTCCTCCTCTTGTTTGGAGGGCCTCCCGGCGGGCCCGGTTCCGCTGGGTCATCCGTTGGGGGTAGGGGCAATCTCATCCTTATCACCGTGCATAAGGTTTGGATTGTCATAAAAATGGCCACCGAGTTGTCTTGTGGCTCGGGTTGCGACAGGCGCGATGGTTGCTCCTCCTCCATGGGAGCCTCGTCGGCGCCGCTGTCACTTTCTTCGTCCCCCTCGTCGGGATTCCTCTGGTGGGATGGGGCCTCCCCAAACTTCCTGTTGATGCCCTCCACGACTTCCACCAACTCCTCCTCGGAGGCTGTGTCCATGTCCGTAACGGCTACCGCCCCCCCCTCTTTTTCCACCAGGGTCTTCACAGGCGTCTTCTCGATGGGCTGAAAAGAGGATTCCCTCTGCGGTGGCAGGGAAACTCTGGGCCCGAGGTCGCCTCCACTGGGGTAGCCTCCACAGGCTTCGCCAGGGCCATCGCGACTACCTCGGTAGTGGCCTTAGCTGGGTGAATCAAGGCCTTCACCACCTTGGGTGCGCTTGAGGCCTTCACCTTGGGGGGAAGGTCACTGCCTCGCTCCCCCTTGGCTCGTTCCTTCGAGATCGACCAGGGCCTCTCCAGAAGCTTAGCCGGGTTCTCTGACTTTCTCTTCCCCGAGCCAGAGTGTTGGCTCGTGGTTGCTGGCCCCGGTGAAGGTGCGCCCTGCCTGGCAGCCGAGGAGCCCGACCATTCGGTTCTCCCGGTGCCCGAGGACTCGCGGTGCTTTGCCTGATGTTGGGCCCCAATCGCTGGAGCGCCCTCACAGGACTTAGAAGAGCGCTCGGACTTCTTCTTCTTCTCACCTGCTGGGCTCTTTCCTTCCAGCCAGCTGGCGAGACGGGTCCGACGATCCCTCATAGTCCGATCCGTCATGTTCATGCAAAATGCACAGTCCTTCTCCATATGCGTTTTGTCTCCGTGAAGGCAGTAGAGGCATCTCGAATGCTCGTCCTCCTTGAACACATTCTGTAATCCGCATCCAGGGCAGTTCCTAAACAGCTTGGATACGGGTGTCGAGCTTCCTTTCTCCTGGGCCATGTCCACGAGGTAGGCCTCAGAAACTTCTGGAATCCTCCGAGAAGCGTAACTCGATGAAAACTTAGCCCTTGAGGGGCGAAGAAAATTCCGAAACGGGTCCCCGTTGATCAGAAGTAGAAACGGTGGAGCTTGAGGCTCGATTGTCTGAAAAAAATGAGATAAATCTATTAAAAAAAGCAGTAAAAGCTCAGGAGCTATAGCACAAGGACTCCCAACAGTTGAACGTGCGGTAAAAATCTGAGGATGGCTGCCAGGGGCGGGTCTTAGGGAGAGGGCAGTCATTGGCTGGGGGCAGTATGACCCAGAGACCAGTGATTGGTTACTACTAAGAAAGACAGATCAGAAACGAAACTGATACAGATTGTTTTCTTTACCGAGGATTCCCAGCCTGACGACGGGGAATATTCATGAGCATGTGAATTCATGCCAGACCCCATGCTTGAGAGCGACAGTCATAGGAAGCCTATAATAAGAAGGCGGTTATGGATGCTGTATTCAGGGCTGATATATCGGGCTGGGAGCCATCTGAGAATCTGGTGAGGGTAGAAAATAAAAAAATGTGTACCATACATGCTTGACCACATGGTTGTAGGAAAGAAGTTCGGCATAAGGACCCTGTTATTCTGTATAGGACTTTGGACAAGCCCATACATGTAGGCCCATAAAGAAACACTCAATTTATGTAACGCAGAAGATTTTAACTGGGTTAAACATGTGAAGGTGATGGTGATCAAATTAGGCTTGTAAACCCACTGTCCCTGCCAATCGACAATCTCGAAAGATGCAAAATAGTCCATCCTTTTGTAGATGTCTCCTAATATAAAGCCAATGTGAGATAAACTGAAAAGCATGTGATATTTAATACGAAGTATTTTGTGTAGGTTTTATAAAATTGTATAATACCTGATGGACATTAGATAGTGATAATGAATTTGCTCCTTAGTTGTTGCTTATATTAAAAATATATGTGTACCTTATTTGGAAATTTGTATCATTTATTTACCATGAAATAATTTGTGCAGGCAAAACATAAATCTCGGTATATCAGGAGCCTGTTATGTGCTACGATGTTTACTATGGCTCCTGGTGCAAAACGGTGGTGTGGGCCCATGTCCTGAGCTTGCTACTTCCAATTTTTTTTCTTGCCCATAGCTCCACTGTCCAGAGATGATGTCTCGACTGAGCTGTCACCCGTATTTACAGGCTTAATGAGAGCAACATCCCTCTTTGAGTATCCTGCAATGTCCACAGTTCATCCAAGGAAATTGCTCTGCAGAAGAATCAATGCATTGTATTAAATGTTTAACAGTACCAATTATTTACTATTGAATACAGCTCACAGATTTGGTCACAGGTGTAAACACATTTGACTCCAAGGGCCTCATCACGAGTTGGGCTGTAGCCTTAAATGCGGCAGCAACAGTATTACCGCTGCATTTAAGGGCTGGCTGTATCACGAAATGGGTGCTAAATGCGCTGTTGTACCTCCAGTTTTTTTCTGGAGGTGAAAATCCCATTTAGATGTATTAGCTTGCAGCATTAGCATCGAAAATACCCCATTGGATCCAAAGGACCCAATGGGGAATGGGGATTTACCGTTAACGCTGAAGTTGTGATTTGGCAGTAATCAAGCCGGACCGATGGGTGCTAAGGCTATTACAGTCTGTCAGTATTATAACTGGGATAGCCCAACTCGTGATGAGGCCCTAAATGTCCTATTTTTAAATCTTTACATTGGCTTCTTTTTTAACTTGTAATCTTTTTAATCTTGTAATCTACATAAATTATGTTGTATACCCTTTACATCTTTGCTTGGCTTCTAAACTAATGGAGTATCTCATGTTAAGGTACATCTTTTCTGTGAGATTCCTAGGGTTTGTAATGCACAGACATCCCTGTTTTTGGCATGAACTCGCTGCTGCCCTACGATCAGCTCCTTCTCTGGTGACCTTTTGGAGAGTATTAAAAACTGCTTATAAGGTATTTCTGAACAGGATTCTAATGGTCGCGATGAGGTGTTGGATCCATAACATTATTGTAATATTGTTTCACTTTGGTTCAGGAGAGGTGATGGATTGTATCATCTATGTCTATTAATATGTATTTGTTCAGTGATGTTGTAAAGCACTCTGGAAATCATTCTAAAACGTTATGTGCTTATAAATGTTTTAAATAAAATAAAACAAATAAAATAAAATCATATATGATAGAGCAAGCCATGTTAAAATATTCAAACGAGGATTCCCGCTTACTTTAAATATGTACAGTGCATTTATTAGTTGATATTACTTAAAATGTTTTCATTTAGTTTCTCCCTTCAGGTGGAATCAACACATCTTTCCCATCCCTCCAAATATGTGGGGCTTTCATGCCCTCATTTCCAGTAAATGCAGATCTCTTCATCACAATTTCCAGACCAATAAATGGGCCTCATTACGAGTTGCAGGTAGCCATGCCGCGTTTAGCCCCGATAGGACTCGCTGGGAATGGGGAGGTTGCTAACAACAGGCCCATTAATGACGGGCCCATTGTTAGCATCCTGGTCTGTTAGCGGGTCCCGCCAAGGACGCCTGGTCTGACCAGACGTCCTCTGTGGGACCCGCTGCAGACCTCGTAATGAGGCGTGCCGGAATGAATGGTGCCGATCCCTTAGTGGCACCATTCATTCCGTGGCCGCCTTCCTCGTAATGAGGCCCAATGTCTCTTCAGATGCATTGCTTAACCGTTCTATTCACCTTTGCAAGGTGATGCAAATTTACTCCTCTTTGTTTTCCTTACTCTTAACGATCGGACTAAACACCCCCGTCTACCTTTCACATATGGACGACTTGTACTAGAGGTTCCCTTCTTCTCAAAATACCTGCACTAAGCTGACTTAGAATTCTGAGACCAGAGTTCCAAGAAGGCTTTACTGGATGGACTAAAATGACTTCTATACCTATGCAAGTGGGCAAATAATGTTATGTTACGTTGCTTTATACTGTGCACCGCTACCACCCAAGGCCAGTTTCCAGACACTCACGTGGCTCTGCAAGAGATGAGGGATGGGTGTGTTAGTGGGGATAGGGTGGTAGGATAGGTTCAGAACTAGGAGGAGCTGGCGTCTGTGAACATTGCCTTTTGTGCTGGAGTTGGTTCAAGACGCCCCGCCTGTTGTAACCATATGGGTAGGACTCAGTGCCTCGGATGTGTGCTAGTGTTTGTGTTGGGTGTGTATGTCATATGATGTTAGGGTAGGGTTTGCAGTCGTGTGCACTGGTTAGTTGTATCCATAAGGGGTCCCGAGTCAGGATGACTGTTAACTAACCTTTGCACTAGTACTGAAGTGCAGTCCCCTAATCCAATTTACCTTCCAATCTCCTCCAAAGCTTCACCTTGCTGTTACAATACCTAAGCAATAGCTGACAATGAATCCTGCTGAAACATCTCTCAATGCCTCACCAGGGAGCTGGATATACCCACTAGAGCAGCACCAGAAATTGCCTCTTTTGCTCTCAGCATCAAGTCAGTCACAGCAACATACAGTCACTACCTGCTGACTGGTTCTAAGCGCTACATATTATCAGAAAGGAGAGTGCCCGTGATAGAAGAAGAGGTTTTACTACTATTGGTAACAATAGTTTCCCATTGGCTGATACCCCTGAAACCGCTCTTTCATCTTTTGAGCAAACCTTTGTGAGACTTCATATTGCTGCTGGAAATACCATCAGGCATGTTTGTTTATAACACCCGGCCACTTTGACAACCTTTTCCCTGCACAGTTCCAATTGTTCTGTGACAATGTATTGTCCATCCCCATTCCATTTTATAGGAAACTACACAATACAGGAGATTCTCACTCTTCACTTGATCCTTGCCTCATAGAGATCTGGAAGAAAAATATGTGGTATTTGTTGATTTATCTATTGGGATGCTGTTCTGGAATGTCCACTATCTTATAGCATGGACAATCTAATCCTCCTAAGAATATAGTAGCATTCCTGCGATCTTATCCACCTATATTTCTTTAATAAAAAATACTTGTACACAGGCATGGTCCATTACATGTGTGCATATTAGATGATAACTCCACTCCTAGAAAGCCCACAGCTAGTTCTATAAGTAATAGATAATTTCAAGCCTGTATCACAACTTTTGTCAGATGTGTTTTGGAGAAACTGTCAGTCACCCTAATAAATACCAGGAACGCCCTAACAGGTGACTAATATCGATTGCCAGACGAATGTTCTGCATTAATAGAAATGAATCCCAAGCTACATAGACACATGCTTGGAAGCACACAGCACTACTCCAACAGAGTTTTCATCAGACCTCTACAGAGGCAACATAACATCAATGTACTAAAGTGCTCTATTTAACACACAATTCTGTATCAGAAGGGTTCCTCTGTCAATATTACTTAAGCGCAGGAGAAAGACATTGGCCCTCATTACAACACCGGCGCTAAACCATGGCGCTATTAGCACCATGGTTGGTGCCGGTGTTGTAACGAGTCCGCCATGGTGAAATGGGGAAATACCGCCCCATTCCAAGGTTGGCGGGGTGGTATTTCCCCATTTCACCATGGCCCTTCCCCATTCCCATTTTTGCCCCATAGGGCTCAATGGGAATGGGGAAGGCGGCAATTACGGTACTGCAAATTGTGGTACCGTAATTGCCCGCGAGGTCCCTTTGCGGGTCCCTACTTTAACGGCTGGTCCAGACCAGCTGTGCAGGTCGGGTCCCGCAAAAGGACCTCGTAGTAAGGCACTAAGTGGTTAACATCGCTGCAGCCTTTTACGGCGCTGTTAACCACTTAGCGCATGGGTCGTAATGAGGCCCATTAACACAAAGCTTCCCGCTCATGAGACAACACATCATGCTGACTGATCAGGCACAACATTAAAAAAAAAAAACGTTGCACACAGACAGAGAGCTTTTCAACCACATTTGTGAAAAAAATAAACGCAAAATTCCCAAACATATAAAGCATTGGAAGAGAAGCTTAAAACCATCTGTACTTGATATGTGTATGAGAACAGGTTAAATAGTGGATGTTAATAGTGTACAAGTACTCCCTTTCTGGAAGAGGTTTAAGCTCTTTGTTTAAACAGTTAAGTCTTTGCCACAGAGTTTAGAAGAATTTGACTAGGCGAAAAGTTTGACAAAAGTTTAGGGAAGGACAAGCCTTCATAGTTGCGGAAAGTTTCACGCACTTTCTTGATGGCCGAAAAGCAAACCGGACCGCGTTTGCACAGTACCTTGTTAATGAAGAAGAGCTGTAGCTGAGGCAGTTGTTCCTGGCAGTTCGAGCAGATCTCGCTGTTCCTAAGCTTCAGTCATGGGGACAAGAAGGAGGATGTCCGGAGGTTCCTGCACTGCCCAGGGATGAGGCCAAATGCTTTAGCAAGACGTCAGTTTAAGGTGTGAGTGCCTTAAAGTCCACAAGCTGGTTTCCTTGCCTCTGGCTATCCGGTTTTCAACAGAACTCTGATGAAAATTCGACCATATGGGGATGTGTCCAGGTGACTTGCGAGTTGGTTGTTCCCACCAAACTCAAGGCAAGAAGTTAACCATGAAGGGCTTCTCTCTTGATTGCGTTTCAGGCAATTTGGACCTGCAGCAGGGCTTCACCGGTTGGCCAGGAGTTGCAGCAGTCCTCTTTTTTCAGCTCGTCTTCGGTTCTTTCATTCCAGTGGCCGACTCTGCTTTCCAAGTCCCATAGACCTGCTTTTAAAAAGTTTTCCCCCATTTATTCCAGCCTGGCTGTAGCTCAAACAGCAGGGTGGCTGTCCTTGCCGGACAGCTAGCCTGCCAATCATGCCAGAGTGCATTCAGGTCTCCTAGGAGACTAAGCACAGGGAGTTTCGGGCACATCCCTCACATCCTGTCCATCCCAGACACTCAGACGCGAGAGGAGGGCTTCAGCACTGAAGCCTGCCAAAGGCCAACCAACAAAGGGACCAAACCTGGTTTGGCACGCAGAGTTAAACACAAGAAGGACTTTTCCTAAAAGAAATGACGAAAAAAGATGACCGGTGTCTATTTTTACAGATAGGTCTGGGGCGCCATATTGAAAAACATGGCGGACCTGATTTTTAGCTACCATTGTTAGCGGTCGGGAAACATCACGGTAGTTGATCTAAACCACTGCCACCAGTCATTTAATGTAGGAAAAGGTAACATTTGGGTGTTACATGAGTGTTTGACTCAGGGGAAGCTAGGCAACCCCTCCAGCACTCTATAGGAAGATAGTGTGTTCTGGGTCAGTACATTTAAAAAGACTAGTAAAGTCAATTTAACTTTACATGCTCTGGGAGACAGTAGTCTGGCCCAGAGAAGGTATTTAAACCTTGGGAAGTCTGAAAGACATCCCTGTGTCACTGCACTGAAAGTGCTGTGTGACACACAGAAAAAGATGATGCCACTGGAGTTGGTTTAAAACTCCATAACCAAAGAACACAAAAGTAAAACACACATCAAAATACATGGAAGAGTGGGAAAAAAGGCTCTCATTCTTCCCATGTAGAAAAATCAAATCCTAGAAATCCAGCAAAGTTGTTGGGTGGCTCAATATGTAATAGAAATTAACACATTTTGAGAATTCTCCTTAACAGTAAAATTCAATGTCTATCATGGACCAGAAAAAAACATAAAGCATTTGGCACTGCTCACCTGGCGAAGTAAAGAATATACATATTATACATAATGGTTTGAAGCATCCTTTCATGAGCTCACTTCATGATGTTAACCAGGGAATCATGGTTAAGGGGAGGAAGGAACCTTTGCCTTAACACAAAGAAAATGCTAGCTATTTTATCGCAAACTTAGGGAAAAGTGTCTGGGACCCAATACTATTCAACTACCTTAACACAATTATCCCAATAGGGAAAGAACCATCTTCTAGGAAAATCACAACAATGAAGCCTATTTATAGAGAAGGGCTAGGCAAAGCCAATAGGACTGGAATTCAAAATGTAGAGAGAAAGTGTTTTTGTAAAGCTCCTACCATTCACGTGTATAAAATCTGACTTATTGGCTTTGCTAAAATCTGTATCATAAGGAAAGGCATGGTCCGAAAATTTTATATTGTGCTATATCCCCCTGAACCATCTTGTTTTACACAGTACCAAAAGTACTGACATAGTGCTGTTTATGACCATATTTATTGTTAATAAGAGATGGCTGCTGTGTGGTGCCAGGGACTTCATTGCAGCATAGGCCTGGATAAGACATATCTTTTTACATTGGAAGAGTAGTACAACTTAAAATGGCTTTTACTGTGCCTATTATCTTTTATTCTGGTGGGGGTATAGAGTATTATTTGATTGGATGTAATGCTCTCCATTTATTAATGCCAGCTCAGAAGTTCATGTTTAACTGAAAACTCAATTACTTAATGTTAATTAGACAAAAGAGTACATTCAGAAAAAAAACATGCTATATTGGCAGCCTTCAAATTTTCAAATGTACTTGCATGTTTGTTGCCATATGAAAGGGGAACATGGTGAGGTGTTCAGCTTGAATTTTAGCCTTCTACCAGACAATGATAGACAGAATGCTTTCTTACAAAACATCTGCTCGAGCTAAATCTGTTGAATCTACACATTTTTAGATTCACATTACAAGTAAAAATAGCACAAAGAGACTATTTTCTTTTTCACATGTAAGATTGTTAGGCAGAAACCTGTGCAGTTCCCT
The DNA here is from genome assembly GCF_040938575.1 of Ambystoma mexicanum. NCBI lineage: Eukaryota > Metazoa > Chordata > Amphibia > Caudata > Ambystomatidae > Ambystoma > Ambystoma mexicanum. The sequence goes on from NC_090937.1 coordinate 1,141,045,399, forward strand.
CTGGGACCACTGCAAAAAGTTTAAGACTACAGGAGTTAGCAGTAAACCCAATTGGTAGCAGTCTGCACCACCCAGATTTACCTGGTAGCTGTGGCTGAGCAGTCAGACTTCTCTCAAGACGAGTTAGGCAGTATATAGAGTATACAAGATAGGGCAATTTACACAGTAGAACAAGCAGACACGGATCAGAGCTTGGGTGTAAAGATATATCATTATTTATTTAAAAACACATCTATGAAAAACACACTGGCACTAATATGGCAAACAACTTCAATCATAGTTACTATAAGTATATATCAATCCCATAACAATATTTGGACAAGTCTAGGTTCAAAGACACCACTTATTTGCAGACAGAGGTGAGTGCTTAACCTAGATGGCACTCTAGTATTCGTTAGAAAGGGAGAGAAAAAGGCAGGGTATGAAACAAACTCAGTACCAACACTTTTACAAAGCAAATGCAAGGCAAGCAAGGCAGGGTCTACTGTAGATCACAAAGTTCAGAGGCCAGGCCCACTCGGAGAGAGGCAAGGCGGTATGTCCCAAAAATACCACAGTGGAAATGCACTTCAAGTCTTTGTAGCAAAATGTCACAGAAAGGTTGGATCAGTTTAAGAACAAAAGTTAAGAAGGTCTGGAGGCGACCCAGTGGAAAGGTAAGGATTTAAGACACCTCACGCTAACCGGTTCAAGGGAGGCCAGGTGGACACAATACCTTGAAAGTGAAGAGACAGCTCCGGCGGGGGCAGTTTTTTCCTGGTGGTGGATGCAAGTCGGGGCTTTGCCAGAAGAAGAGATGATCTCGTCGTAGAGGAAAGTTGAAGATCGTTGCACCACCAGGGAAGAGACCAGAAGCGGAGTGCTCAGTCACAAGGCACCACCTTTTGGTCGCGGTACAGTGGTTAGTGGCTATCTTGATGCCGGGGTGCTCAGCACGGGCAATTCGAGAAGACTCTCCAGCAGGGAGATCTCCTCTGTCGTTGGGAAGTGGTGAGTCAGTTCAACAGGGCTCCACCGGTGGTGTCGTCGTTGCAGGTCGGCTCAGCTTCTCCCTCATCGGATTCTTAGTTCCTGTGGCGTCTTCTCCAGTTCCAGTCCCCAAAGCCCTGCTTTTATGCAGAAAACCCCCATTCATTAAGCCTAGCTGTCAATCAAACATGCTAAGTGGTGAGCGGGGCGGCTCACCACTTGGGCCAATCACACCAGAGTGCGACTTGAGTTGGCAATGCAACTCAGTCCAGGGTGGCTAAACCCCCTCCCACACCCCCTGTGGTACCCAGACAGAATGGTACCACTCTGGAGGGCTTCTGTGCAGAAGCCCGCCAAAAGTGGAACAAAGGGCTCAACCTTTGGTTTGGAGTTACAGAGGCGAACACATACGCCATTTAAAAACCGAGTTCTGGCAGAAAATACCAACCGGTGAATTCATTTTTATTTTAATAAACCGGCGGTATGACCGAGGCTACATAGAAAAAGTATTAGCCTTGAACAAGGGGAAAATCCCATAGGAATATATTCGTTGTCGAATATAAAAAATTAGTATCCACTGCCACCAGCCAAAACTCGACGAGGGGGGACGGGACAGTGCCCCCTCGAACAACAGACCCAGGGGCAATTGAATTACCCCTACCAGTATGTCCACAATAGGATGGTTTGTACTGGTTCTGTTAGTAAATGTAGATCTAGCAAAGCCAATGGTGACTTTACGTGCCCTGGGAGACAGTAGTCAGTCCCAGGGTATGGAGTCTATGGTGGGGGTCACCTAGGACACCCCAGTGTTACGGCACGGAGGGTGCTGTGTAACACACATAGCAAAACACATGAGACCCTATGGAGTAAAAGACCCCATAGCCCATAGAACACATTAACATTCAAACAAATACCACAAATCATGTCCAAGAGTGGGAGAAAAAGAGTCTCACTCTTGGCAGGATGAAAAAAACAAACTCCAGAAATCCAGAAAAGCTGCTGGGGGACTCACTAGGTTAGGAATTCAGCCTAAACAGAGAATTCTCCCTAACAAAGATCGAAATGGTTAACTTATTTGATCTCTGAACGGTTTGGGGCCTCATTACGAGGCTGGTGGATTGGGTTTAACGGCGCCGGTAATGATGCCGGTGCTGTTAAACCCACTCCGCCCTATTACGAGGTACCCTTGCGGGACACGCACTGGACGTCTGGTTTTACCAGTGAGGGGAACCAAAGCAGCAATCACAAACATTTGAGAAAAACATAGTCGAGGTACACTTCCAGGGTGGGGGGAGGTGCAATCTTACCCAAATCATAAGCAAACTTGTTGTGTATAAGACAAGGAGAAAGGTCTAGGGGAAAAGAGTGGGAAGACTGAATAAAGGTGTGGATATTGTGTGATCCTCACAGGATGGCTATGTGTCCTCTAAGAGGGCAATGAAAGTAAAAGAAATAGCGTAGTAAGGAAACAACTGTGCGTAAAAGTGAAGGGGACACCATACTCAGAGTATGATGGGAATGTTAAGGAGTGGCAAGATACCAACGCATGGTGTTATTCAGAAAAAATCAGAGAAGCTGAACACACTAATTGCAAGTGGCAGCATTGTATTTATTCAAAGAAACATCTCTGAAGTGGCACATCAACACTCCATTGAAATTAATGAAGAGGACACCAGGGGGCTGATGGGGGCGGTGGGGATAGGCAAATGGGAACTGAGTGGAATAGAATTCCCCCCTCTCCCAAATGGATCTGGAGATCGGACAAAGGACCTCCCAACATTTAAGAAGTTAGAGCACCCTGCAGAACATACAAAGTTTTCTGAGCATGCAAGAAATCCCTGTGAGGCCATCAGCCATGAACATGGAAGACACCCTGATTCGTGGAACAGCGCAAAGTGTATTTTTGCCGTGCAAAGTGACTTTGCACGGCAAAAATACACTTTGCACTGTTCCATGAATCAGGGTGTGTGTTGGCAGTGCAAAGTCACTTTGTACCAGTGAAAAGTACATTGCACTGTGCAAAATATTCCATGAATCAGGCCCTTTGTGTTTTCCATTAAAAAGTCTATTAAACTGGTTTTTTGTTCAAAACACAGATCACATGCATATACAATGTGTGATATATTCATAAATGTGCTTATTGAATAACTGCTTTATGCATTCAGTGACAAAAACATAAATCATGCCTCCGGACTCTGAATATTCATACACATCTGAATATATAATTCCTATTAATGCCATATGTCGATGCAGGTAATTATACGAAAAATGTATATTCAAGGCCAATTAGATTCCTCATTCATGAGGCATACATGTCAACATAATCCATTCCATTTAGGTGATGCTACTCCATTCCTGGTTTTCATTCTGTATTCTGGGACTTGTAGTCCTGGAGTTCTCCATTAAAATGCAGAACCACAATCCCAGAATGTAAAAGCATCCCATAATGCAATTGATAATATTTTCAAGTATGCTGAGGGGATCGTTAATTCATAGCTCTTACATCCCCTTATAACACATCAAGAAATATAATGCCAACACAAGTCAGGAAGATGAACCTAGTGACTGTGAATTAATGATGTGATCCTGTCATGGGTTCTGTCAAATACAGAATGGCTGTTTTAATCCCGTTCATCTGGACTGTGCAGTTCCACGGGGATCTTCCCTTCCACCCCTGATTTGTATTGTTGATGGACATTCTGAGGAGTCATTGGATTAATTTTCATTCTTATGCTGATGACACCCAGGTGTTCATCAAAATAAGGAATGTTGATGAAACATTAATTAGGGTCAAACAGTGTCTCAACGAAGTTAGCCTCTGGATGTCAGAAAATCAACTGCAACTTAAACCGGCTAAGACCGAGGTTGCCCTGTTTTGACCAATACATCTTCTGGCTGCAGGGAAGCGTCCTCGAAACCCATGCTATCTGAGGGCTGAATTAAAATTTTACTCCAAAATTAAAAATCTTGGGTGTATTTGGCAGGACAATCTTGGCAGTGAAAGCCAGGTCAGTGTCAAGGTTCAGGCAGTGTTCTAGTCTCTGCGTATGTTACGCCAGGTCCTGCCAGGTCCTGCCATTTCTTCCAAACAATGATCATGCTGTTGCAGTGGATTCCTTAGTGATTTCACATCTCGACTACTGCGGCAGCCTTTTCGCTGGGATTTCAGCCAAGCAGTGCCAGAGATTGCATAGGGCACAGAACACTGCTGTGAGATTTGTTTGTCGATTGAGCAGGTCTGCCCATGTCTAAGCTGCCCGCCGGACCCTCTACGGGCTGGCAGTGGAAGATCGAATTAATTTTAAGCTGGCCTGTTTGATCTTCAAGATCTTGAAGGGTTCCTCCCTCCATATTTGCGGGATAAATTAGTTGCTATCAACCAACTAGGACGTTATGCTTAGGGGACCAATTGCTGTTGAAAATGCCCTGATCCTGTTATGTCACAAGGGGAAACAGAAGCTTTTCTGTCTGTGGTCCTAAATTGTGGAACAGCATAACTTCGAGAAATTAGAGCCTTGGAATCCATCCAACAGTTTCAAAGAGCCTTAAAGCTTTCCCTTTTAAATAAAGGGCTGATAGGGGCACACTTTGGGGGTTTCAAATATTTGTCCATCTGAAAATATGGGCTCTTATACTGTCTTGTGTCTTTGTTTTGCATCTTTGTGTACCATCTGCACCTCTATATGATTATGTTCGTCCTTGTGCATGATTAGAAATGCCTCAAATTCAAATTCAAATTAAAATATTGTACATGGGTGGAGTTTTCTGGGTATTTAAACAAAAACACATAGGTAAAAGGGAGCATTTTGGGAAAATAGAAAAGCAAGAAAGATCATCTGAGAAGAAAAAAAGCTGATTGGGATTTTGGTATTCCAAAAGAGAGTAGCTAATGGAAAATCTCTTTGAGGGGGCTTTTCCACATTGGACTGAATTTAAAGGCCTTGCCCAACACAGAACCAGATTACGTGAGAGGGGATTGAGTATCAGGTGGACAGTCTGAAAAGAAATGCTTTCCTGGCAGTGCTGTCTAAATCTGGTTGATACCCCTACCGGTCTGGTTGATTCCCCTACATGGAGTCATGTAACTCCAAAATGTAGTCACATGACCCCATAATATCTATACAAATGTCTGTTAATGAATGAAATCCCAGATAACAATTTCAAATATTTTGGGAACTCTATGTGCAAGCTGCATCAGTGAAAGTGGGAATATAATGCGAGGTGTATGTGCTTTGTGACTTATATTTCAAAGTGAAACCTTATATAGCAACACCATAATAAGGCTTATTCTCCTGCAATGTGAGACCTTTGTGGCCTTAGACATCTCATATTGAAATATAAAATGCCAAGTAATTTGATTGTTGATTGGTGTCTGCCATAGTCTATAAATACATTGAAATATATTTCTTAATGAACACATGGAACCGTGGTGGTGGGAGGGTGAATCTGATGCCATGGGATAGTGAGTTAGACACTGCTGTCCCAGCATCCCAAAAAGAAACAGAATTCCTGAATCCAAGTCTTTAAAATATTTACAACCATTTACATACTATAAAGATTTTGAATTGCATCTATGGCCATGATAGGCACTTAGAATTTCTCACAGATGATGTCCAACATTTTAAATTTGAGTTTTTCCACAAATCAGAGAACTATATGCTAAGCAAATAATGTTCTCTAGTGCCAATACTTGTCAATAGGATTAGAGAAAACTAATTAAATTGCTTTGTTTTAACTGTTTTAACTTTTGCAACCAAGCGATCAAATGCAATTTTTGTGTCTATATTGTTGGGATGTATTATTCTTTGTCTCTAGAATACTTATTCATATTTGTTGTCTATGTATGGATGTGTGTGCGTATTGGAATAGAGGTATTAGGCAACAGCAAGAAAAAAGGTTACATTTATTGACCTATAACATCTGCCTGTATTTATGTGATATATTGTGGGTGACTTAGAAAGCACTCAAAGTTAGGGGCCCACCATTGATTCCTTGATTTATCATTTGAACTAACACAACATATTCAGATGAAAAACAGCCTGTTTCTTGTCTCAGATAGCTGCATGGAACTGTAGTGGTGCAGGTTATTAGATCATGGATATTTCTCTGCAAATAAACACTCGCAAGGAAACTAAATTATTCCATAGATAAATGGGGGTGCTTTTTGGGATCTTGGCTCATGGAAAGACAGAATGAATGAAAGACTGGATGAAGTAGGAGCAACTATTTGAGAAGAACAAACCCCATTAGACAAGTTCTTGCACAAGCTATACATGACTTCCACTCTCACTGGTCTAATTTTCCACCTCAAGTTGGTGGATGACCAATTAGCTGAATGAGAAACTTGCATGAGCACAGACAGAGAGAATGCTCAAATGTCAGTGGACTGGAGAGGAAATACTCTCAACTAGCAAATCAAAATGAACTAAGAGAACAACAATTACAATGTAATTGAACAGAGAAACCACTCAGCCACTCTGGCTAACCTTGAGAAACAAAGAATGCAACCCAGAAAGGGCATTTTAAGAAACTCTTTCTACACAGGGTACGATTATGTAATCCAAGAGCACCATGGTTGATGGGGAAATACTGATTTCGAGCAACAACATGAGGACACCCCCTATTTTCCAACTCCTCAAAAAAGAGCCATAATCATTAACCCAGTTGAGCAAAGGAAAAAAGAGAAAAGAGACTTCCCGTTGTTGTACATATAGGAAATCTTCCTACAGTCTTTTGATTGGGAGAGAAGATACTTAAACAGGGAGTGGGGGGTCAAGTAGTGGGTCTGACTCTGATGAGGGACATTTTGACCCAAGTGAGAAGTCATAGAAAAAGAAAACCACAATCTAATTTTGTGTAGGGCTCACTCGAACAGGCGAAGAAGGCCATAACAAGCTGCATGACCATGAATTAGAGAGCACATGGTTACCAGATGGCTCTGAATCGCAGGTTCTGTGCTGGGTTGTCATCATTGGGCAAATAACCAGGTTTTCAGGGATTTTCGGAAGACCCAGTAGGATTCCTCCGCTCTTAGGGCGGGGGAAGAGAGTTCCAATGTTTAGCTGCCACTGTGGGGAAGCTTGATCCACCTGCCCTGGCTCGATTATATTTTGGTTGAACAAGGCAGTGAGCATGGGCAACAATTACTGGTCTGGCACATTGTGCTCTCACTATTTTCTGTGCGAGATGTGCAGGGATGTGTTAGATAGACATTTGTGGGTGATAGATAAGGTTTTAAAGATAAACATTTCTCGAATTGGGAGCCAGTGGGCCTCCCTTCTTGCTGGTGTTATCTGGTCTCTTTTAGGAATGTCAAGGGCTGACCGTAGGACATTACTTGTAGTTTCCTCTAGTTCTGTTTGGAGGTGCCAGCAAAAAGGGCATTGCAGTAGTCTAGTCTACCCCCTATGATTGCTCAAGCTAGTGTGAGGCAGCTAGAAGGGGATAGGCAGTGTCTGGCAACGTTGATCAATTTTATTGTGTAGGCCAAGGATGGCATGATAGCGTTCACTTGTCTTGTGACGGAGAGGGTGGCATACAGGTAAACGCCTAGGGTTTTTACTGAGTCGGGGATAAGTATTTCCTCAATCTTGAAAGTAGTAAATTGTTTGTTGAGGGTGGGGGACACGCAGGATCTTTGTGGTACGGCACAAGCCATGGGAGCTGGGGGGCACTGGCTATTTCTGAGAAGACTCTCATGGATCTGCCTTCAAGCAATGAGGCATCCCACGTGGTGGCTTCTTGGGAGAAGTTGGCTGATGCTGAGAGGTGGTGACAAAATATTTGATGGCCTACCAAATGGAATGGTGCCGAGAGATCCAGTAGGAGCAGCAGGGCGGGTTTGCCCTTATCCCTAAAGTTGTTGAGCTGATTTTCTAATTCGAGCAGGGCTGACTCGGTACCATGTCCCGGTCGGAAGCCTGATTGTTGCAAACCTAGGATGCGATTGGTTTCTAAGAAAGTTTGTATTTGGTTGTAATCAGCTTTGTTCAGGATTTATAGCAAGAAGGGTACTGATGTTATTGGGGGGTAAATATTGGGGAGGATTGATATGATATGATTGGTTATTTATAACGCGCTTAATACCCAGAGGTTTATAAGCGCGGACCCTGGTGTCAAACCTGTGTTGCTCTGTGTCGTCTTGCTTCCAAGGCCAGCGCGTTACTCCTGGGCTATCCTCCCGAGATTGGTTGAGAGAAGCTTGTTTTTTTAGCAGGGGGAGGACCCAAGATTCCTTGATGCTCACTAGGACAAGGCTTTTGGAGAAGGAGGCATTGATGAACTTGGTGATAAAATGGATTAATGCTTCCGAGCAGACTTTGATGATGGAGGATAGGCAGATATCCCTTTTGCAGTTTGAGAGCTTAAGAGATATGAGTATGTTCTCTGTTCCCGATTCCGTGATGTTTCTGAAGTGAAAGATTGGGGTCTCGTGAGGCATGTTGCCTGGTTGCTGGGGGGAGGTGTAGTGGAGGGTGGTATAAAAGATTTCTGTCATTTTCTCCTGTAGGGAATGTATTTTGGATAGCATTGCATTTTGTATATTTATGCACCACTGCTTGTCTTTGATTATGGAAGCTGGAAGGGAACATGGGTATTCAAGCTCTCTAAGTATTCAGAATAATTCTTTGGAATTAGAGGTGGCGTTGATAATTCCAGTGTTGTAGACTAGCGCTTTGGCAGCAGTGATTGCTTGTTTGTATTGTCTGGCAGAGTTTCTAAATGGAGTTTTGTGGATGTCAGTAGGTGATTTTTTTCCAAGTGGCTTCTGCTAGGCATTTTGAGCTACGCCGATAAGCTGCCTGAATGTATTTGATATATCGTGGGTGACTTCAACACATTGAAAGTTAGGGGATCATCTTTAATTCCTTGATTGTTTATGTTATCGACGATGATATATTGAAATTGTGGGGTCAAATTGTTGTACTGGGGGGAATTAGATCAGGGATACTCTTTCTTAAACAATCACTCACTAGACAATTGCATATGTTCCTTAGATAGGGGTCACTACAGAAGCCACAGTGTCACACGGGAACTCCAGAAGCCCTGGCCTGCATCTGTACCTTTCGATTGCTCCACACATTAGGCAGTCACTGCATCATCCAGAAAAACCTTTCACTCCCGAATGCAATCACACTAATAACCAATGTTTCAGAATATAGGACTTTGTGATCAGCTTCAACCTTGCCTGAAAGTGTAGTCGTCTTCATGTTTTTAAGATAAGTCCTTGTTTTTGGCTTGCATGCATAGTTGCCTTTTTAATTAATTCCTTGTGTCATGTTTTGGCTGGTTTTTGCAAATTAATTTTGTTTGTGATTAAACATGCACAGTACACTATCTACAACGGTTTCGATTCCTCTGACGCTGCAGCATTTGGCTTTTTGTTTGCTTTTGTACAGGCAGGAAAAGTCCACTTTGGATATGTGTACGGCATGAGCAGCCTCGGGTGCCTGGGAATCCACGCTTTACTGAACCTGATGAGTGTAACCAGTGTCTCAATTGGCTGCGTCGCAAGCGTGCTGGGTTACTGCCTGCTGCCCATGGTCGTCCTCTCCAGCTGTGCGGTGTTCTTTTCGCTACAGTAAGTTCTAGCTCTGTAACACAATCTCATGGTACTGATTACTGACAAGTGGTCTGGAGACGTGGGCGGTGTGCAAGACTGCAACCTAATTAGGACGCCTGAAGAGAAAATGTGCTAATTTCAGCAATGCGACCTCCTCTCTACACCACCTTGTGGCTGCCTTAAACCGTATTTGCATTTCAAATAGGTACTACAAAAATTGCTTATCTGTGTGTAAATTCTGATGCATATCAACAGAACTGTGAAACAAACAGAACTCCAGCTGCAGCTCGCACTGCACGATAGAATTAGGTCTGAAATCTGAATTCAAGATAGTGCTGATATGAAACTACCAATGGCATAATAACACAAAAAATAGATTTTTTTTTATAATGTATACTAGATAACTGAGACATATGCGGCCACGCCATATTTCATCGAGCTGCGTATTGGCTTTCTGTTTTTTCATGCCTGGATATGAGGGTGAATTTCCAAACCACAAACAGCTTCCTGCGCTAAGATACTTCTATTGTTTCCTTGCACAACAGGCGTTTTTAACCACGCTCTTTTTCTTTCAAGTCATCAGACCTGATCCTCCCTCTGCTTAGAAGAAAAACATATTTAATTGTAATGACATGAGAATCTTAGAGCTTCATGAGAAATCTGTCCTCCGAGGGCATCAAGCCAGCTGCTACCAAAGAGGAATGCAAAAGAAACCAAGTAGAACAACCAGGTTGTCAGAGGCCATTTGCATAATGTCTGTTGGGCAGTCCTCAGCCAGGTGGCCTAGAAAAGAAGTAGTGAGCATTGTATAGACGAGACATAATCTGGTGGTAATGGGGGAAGGTGATGTACTTAAATAGACAGCTAGTGGTAGGACAGAGTGAGACAACTAGTCAGAAGTGCATGGAGGGATGACAGGAGAGGGTGACAGTAAGTGCTATCATGTAAGTCAGGGAACTTTTAGGGAGAAGTAATATTGAGGGAAAGAGTGGATGCCTCTTCAAGGCACAAGAATTTGGAACTTGAGAGCTGAGTTCAATTTAAAATAGATATTCAGAAATGTTTGTCTATTATGGAGGCAGGGCATTTTATATAGAAAATGTGCAAAAACAAAAAATGGCCACCTATACTGTAAGTCGTTGTGGTCTCTTGCAGAAGGTATGTGACCAGGCAGTTCAGGCTGGACTGCCCATTTTGGGGTGGGACCAATACTGATTTGCCATATGGTCTTTCCCCTTTCGTAATGGCTTGGAAGGTGAAGAGCGCTGGTCTTTAGGGTTGTCCATAGCAATGCCAGAGGTTAAGATTAATTCTAAACCTTCCAGCCATCACCTCTTTTGTTTTGAGTAGTAACTCTGATTGGGATGGGTATGCACAGATGTGGATCTCCTGCCTGGCCAAGCTACTTCTCACTGATGAGGCCGAATGAGGCCGAAACATGCCTGGGGATGCTTGTGGTCTCGTGCATTAAGGGATGTGATCAAGCAGTTGGGGCTGGACTGCCACTTTTGGGGTGAGAACAAGCCTGATTTTCATATGGTCTTTCGCCTTTTGTAATGGCTTGGCAGGCGAGGAAAGATGGTCTTGTGGGTTGCCCGGAGCAATGCTAGAGGTTAAGATTAATTCTAAGCCTTACAGTCATCACCTCTTTTGTTTAACCTATGCTCTGAGACAGAACTTTCCATGCTGTTCGTCCAGATTGAGTCGCTGAGTATGTTTGAAATTCTGTTCTGGTTCACTCGATTTTTCTGAATGAGAATCCTGACTGTGCCACTGAAGGACTCTAGGTACCTCAGGGCCAATGCAACATTGTTCCTTGTTTTCCTGTGTGACTTTCCTGCAGTAGCTGACTCTGTTGGCTTTATTGTTTGGGGGCTGTCTTGCTCTGACTTTACTCTTGTAATGTCTGATGTACCCAGGGATATCCCTGCAGTGAATACCGTGTGAAAATCCATTGAAGAGTTCAACGGCCACTTGTTCTTTCTTCAATGGAGTGAGATGCATATTTCGCATTATATAGTAATGGTGATTGCTGGCCTTAGATTGTGGGGGCTAAAAGTGTTACAACAAGATATGACCACTTATGTTTATGGATTCTTCGGTTTAACCCTAAAATCCACACTTGAGAGCAAGCCTGGGAAGAAGCTTCCAAAGTTGAATGCACTATCCTCCAATAATTGGGTTGCTTCTAGAACACTTGAATGGCTGTCACCCGTTGATTGAGACCTGCGATCCGTCCCAAGCCACAATATTCCTAAGAAAAGAAAAATGTCTGCTTTCTTACTTTAGTGATACTTTTAGATGAGCCCAGAAGCATGGAGAGGATGCGGACATGGGGACCGATTATGGCAAGCACCTGTCTGAACCTGCTACTCATAAGACCCTTCATGTTGGGGAAACTCTTCCCTTTTTCAGTATCTGTATCAGATCTACCATTAGTTGAGTGATAGCATGAAGTGGTGCTCTACTCTTGTCACAGCAGGACCAGCTGACTTGTGAGTCCTCAAGAACCTTTGTACCAAGGAGGCTTAAGTGACCCATTCCTTGAAGGACCTGACACAAAGATGAGAGAGCACCACAGAGATGAAAGAAACCAAGGCCTGCAGTTGCTTAGGACCAAGAAATTAAAAGCTACATCCCAGAAGAAATTCTTGGTACAGTGAGGAATACATATCATTCCTTAGCTGTATGTAATGGACACCATCTGCACCTTCTAACGCAGGTGCTGCTCCTCCAAAGAAACAGACAACTGTGCCAACCCCAGGCTCCAGCAGTTTTTCATCTTCAACATGAGACTCTCCGGCAGTTCAGCAGCTATCCTTATATGAGGAATATCTACAGCTGCATTGTAACTGCTTCTGGACCAGTGGAACACTGCACTCAGTGCTAGCAAACGTTCAACTTCTTTGGCACACAAGCGTTCACTGGAGTAAGAAATTGACAAAACCACCAAAACATAAGGTTTTAGCACAAAGCTGAGCTTCAGCAAGGTGCTTGGATTTTGCTGAAATAGAGTTCTTTATATAACGATAGCTCTTTTTTTTACTTTAGGCCCCATGCTTACTAAATGGGATCACAAAGGATGATTACTAGTATTCCCCTAAGCAAATCAGATTGCTGCTTGCCTCTCCCACTATTTATTATGTGCGACAAATCCCTGTTTGATTAATTAATAGGCATACAGAACCCCATCTATTTTTTATGATAAATTAGTGATCCTTAGACTCTGTATGAATGTAGACTTGCCGGTAAGCCTACCTAGAAGGGTTACCACTTAAGAACACTCCTCTACAAGTCTTGAGACTACCTGCACAAAAACTTTACTTATCTTAACACGATGAATTAAATGTGCAAATACATATGTGTGGATATTCACTTCATTCAAAGTAATACTTGTTATCTCCTATTCTTGTCTACCCTCCAAAAAGCTATGTGTAATTTGTGATTCACAGTTACATATAACCCATTTGCCTAAGCTTAGGTCGGTAACCGCAGACCTTAAACATAGGGTTGGAAGATTAATCACAATATCTTGCAGCAGCAGTTGGATACAGGACAGAATTCAGGCAACACCCATTACTACAAATACATACCCTACAGATTTAGTACAGTGCAAAGCAGGACAAGAAAGATGGTCATGCGCATCCACAGTAAGAAAATGATAACCATTATATTATATTTCGTAATGTGTCTGTTCCTTGACCATATGGCTGGCCTCATCTCAGTCTATCTACCAACCTAGATGTTTCAGCAACTGTAGTGTCCTACAACTGTAGCACCATACAATAACGCAATATACAAATAAAAACATGTTCAATAAACAATATTGTTATAACAAAAGCAACACCACAAAAAAGAAAATATAGAAATAACAAGAACATGCAATAAAACTAGAATACATCATGGTCATCATGTCTCGGTGCTCCATCCAACAAACTGGAACCTCTACAATACCCTCCCAGCACCCACAGTGAGGTAGAAGAGGAAGACTCTGGAGTGGCTCCTCCTCATATAACTTATCTATGCACTTCCCTTAAACTACTAACTTATAGCTACTTTGTCCGGCTAACCTCACAGAGCACACATGGAAAAGGCAATCCCTTGGTAACTGCAATGCACTGTCATGGGTTATTCTAGTAGATGACATTTCAGTTTCTAATATGGACTTTGGGAGTGTACCCCCAACCCACCCTTCTGGACCCCTTTTCGGGCTGGTTCTGTGCTCCCTGGTTGTGATGCAGTAGCACTCTGGACTAGTTATAAGTACCCCAACAATCTGGCTCCCATGGGCTGGCTTTATCCTCTCCTGATCCACCCTTGGGCTGGTTCTTGGCCCCCTCTCTGCCCTCATTATCTGTGTTAGTTCCAGATGCAATTATGTCTTCCCCTGGGTTGCCTGTGAGTTCCCCCTTATTCCCTGACTTTGTTCTGCATGTCCCCTATTCACCTCCCCTTGTCTGGTTCCTCCCCCTCCTTCCCTGGACTGGTTCTAGGTGCTCCCTCCTTCCACCTCCTACAAAGCCTGCCCTTTTCCCACCTTTTCCCACTGTGTTAGACATGTCATATTTTAGTTCATGCATGACAAGTCCCATTTGTTTTCTGTTGCCTTCTCTTGCCATCACCTCTTTGAACTGTAACAAGAGTTAGAGTATTCTCATCAAATTTGGCTGGCCAACTGCGAGGACCTGCAAAGTCCCATACAAGTCTAAGCAGAACTGCTGGTCAGAAGCAAAGAACCTCTATGCTCAGGGATCTTCGCCTAAGAAAAGCTCAAATGCCAGCAATCGCAAATAGTGAAATAAGCGGCCTAGTCCAGGATAAGAGGAACATATTCATCACCAATGTGGAGAAGCTGGCGAGACACAAACTTAGAGAAGCTTTAGGCAATAATGTTCTAGCTTAGTTACACCAGAAACTTGGGAATGGGCTCATAAAATCACACACTTTGAGAATCTGTCATAGGTTATAGGTTAGAGATTGCGGAATGGTGTTCCTCTTGTAATAAAGCCTGTATTGTCATAGGATGGGGTAAAATCAATCTCCCTCACTTCCTGAGCATTAGTAACAACTTGGCAAATACATCATCAGATTTGAAAATAGTGGTTGACTATACATAGTATATATAGCAAACTTTGAGGCTACGGTTGTCACACTTACCCTGCAACATAACCCTTTAGCCAACACATCTATTTCTGTAGAAGTCATCCAATTTCTCTATTGCAAACATAGCCATGCCATCATGTATCTTACGCATCACCATAATGTTTCCCTTAGCGTTCCAAGGTTCATTAATCACACAGCAATGGCCTTTCTTGTTCAAAAGAGTGTAAATATTGGAGAGTTATATTAACTATTGCACCTATTCACATCCTGAATCTATGTCCCTCCTTTTCCCTTCTGTGCATCTTATATGGTTTTAATCTTTGATGTTTTGCAAAACTGATGCACCAAAGTCCTGCCGGCCAAAGCATGTTTAATAAATACTCTGAACTGTAACAAGCACAAAAGTGGGATTGAGACCATCATTCTTTGCTCTTTGTTGAGTTCTTTTGTACAAAACACTATTTTGCTGCTATCTCCAATAAAATACAAGTACAAAATCAGCATTGAGAGGATGGCGGTAAAGCAGTTTGTGTTTTGCTGTGTCTGGCGGTCCTCTTCTTTCTTAGAGCTTCCTGTCCTTTCTGGATCTCACTGTTGGTAAACCTCTGGTCTACAGATAGTGCAAGAAGTCAGTCACCCTGTTGTATGCAAGATGCAGATTCAAATCCACGCTGCACGCATCGAAAAAGGTGTTCTAATATGGCAGGGTTTCAATGCCTATGATAACTGTTCACCTTCTCATCAATAAAAAAAACACATTCAAGCACCTCATCCCATCAGCTACCCAAGCTTCCCAACTTACATTCTCTGTCTTGAAGAAGTACTAGAAGCCTCTAATATACTAAGTTGCAGTGTTCGCAAACTCTCCCATGAACACCTTTGTCTTGCTAATATATTTCTGACTAATATTGGAGTTGCTTCACCTCCACCTTGAGGTAAGGGACTGAATAAGCACCTGTATCCTTCCCAATTACCTTGCTCCGAGTGCATGTCAGAGCAGAAAATCTAGCCATGACAACATGACAGAAACAGCTACACCCACAACAACCAAATATTTTGGGAGATGTTGATGGAAAGGAAAGTCCACCCAATTAGCTATCATTAATGTTATGTTTGATTTCTTTGCCTTTGTTGTTTCCAACTCTAGAATCTTGAGGTACACCGAATGAGCTTGATCCTTCTACTTGTCTTCCAAGACAAACATGCATTTGAATTTCTCTGGCAGCAGAATCTTGTGCAACTCTTGGTCTTCCTTCATTTCAGGCACATTTTCTTTTCCTCTAAATTCACTTTTCATTGTTTTAGTTGCAGGATTTCAAGCATTGCCAGGCTGAGAGATGAGTTGGAGGAAGAAGACAGTGTAGTAGATGGAGCAACAAAAGAAGCATCTTTGGATTCTATGTCGACTTACTCTTCTAGAGGTTCTTGGGCAGCCTCATCTTACGCCGCACTGGCACCAGTGAATTTTTGGTCAGGTCACTGACCTTCATTATGGAGGTCAAGGCACTCTCAACAATTACCTGGAATTTGTAAACATATTACATTGATTTGTGCTTAAGTTTGATTTTATCATGCCAGCAAGTTCAAAGGAGTATTTCCATGTGGCATGACATGAATTTTATCTGTCTGAGTGCGTTCCTTGATGACGCTGACATCTGCAATGGTGGCGGTGTTCATATGCAGGGCATCATTTAGTATCCACGGGTCAGACTCTCATGAGGCAACAGGGGTTACCCATGTGGTAGTTTTGATGGTAACTCTGTCTGATGCAATTGCTGGTGATTGGCAATTGCTCCTAGTTAGCCTGAACAGCTGAAGTGTTTTATTATTAACATAGTAACCCTTTCAATGTTTACTCGCAGACGTAATGGGCCTGCAGTCGTATATCCCCATTGCATTCAAGAAGTAGGTTATCATATGAGAATAAACTGAATCTTCAAGGAAAAAGAATCAATTATTTTGTGCATGGTAGCGGCAGAGAAGCAGGCTCCCCACCTACCCCTGAGGGAAAAACATTTTTTCCACATAGCATGATGTAGTATTTGCCAAGGTTGGGGAGGAGGCAGTTGGTTATCATCGGCCAGTCAATATCTGAGAGGCAAGTTGCAAGATCAGGAGAGATGGAGGAAGGACTTTTGGAGATTTTGCAGATCAGCTGGGTGCCGCTGACATAGTTGTAGCTGAATAACCCAATGGATTGTGTGCTCTAGCACCTTGAAGCATCTGTGTGCTAGATGGAATTACCAATAAAATATTTCAGACCAAATAACAGGACAGACTCAAAGGAAATGGTAAAATACTGCTTTAATCTCAAGGAGTAAAGCAGGGCAAATAAAAACTCATCAAATTGACTCATGCAAAATCACACTGTCTTTCCGGTTATATTTAGTTTATATAATGCTATATGCGTCATATATGCCATCATTCTAAGTGGCAAACTATAAAAACCTACTGAGGAGTGAGATTGGATTAGGGGATCATGTCTACCTATAGAATATATGCGTTTTAATCCCTCATTGGTGGTCTGTTATCTGTAAGACACACCCTGAGCTACTTCTATACACCTGGTATAAAACACTTGTCATAGCAGAGAATGTGGCAGCAGAATAATACTTTGCAACATTGTATGTAAAAGTGCATGGCAGGCTATTCTAATTGGTTGGCAACCCAAACCCAACCTTGGACATCCGGCTTGCTAGTAGCACATACATAGAAATGAAACCCAGGTGCTTGGAGATATTTCAGTTTCCCCCTTGTTTCCCCAGTCTATCCTCTCTCATAGGTATGCCTCATGCCAGTGTCTTTTGTTTCAGGTTTGACCTTGCCAGTCTGCACTGTCTAGGGACATTCAAGGGAGTGTAGGTACATAATTATCTTAGCTTCAAGCTTAATGAATAGACCTTGTTTGCAAGCTCTTTGTCAAGTATTACAAGACCATGAAATTGTTCATATCGATAATGATTTTAACACCATTTGATTCAATTATGCTGGGTGCAGTTGCTCCGCTTGGCCTTTAGAGACTTGCTCCCTCTATACCAAAAAATAACTTCATGCCCTTTTAATTGTCAAATATTTGGCATCAATAAATATTCTTATTCCTCCTATTCTTTGGGAAATATGTCTTTGCGCATGGTCTGCTCGTAAACTTCCTTTGTGCTTTTCTTCCATCTCTCGAAATAGCATCCTTGGTTCTAAGCCAATGTATTCCTTTATTTCGCAAGGGAAAACAGCTTCTTAAACATCTGTTCACATTAAAATCCTGGGCTCGTGTTTTGTGGTAACTTGGTTGATTGACATATGCCGTCGTCCAATTTATTCTAATGGTCGTCCTAAACACTGAATATATACCTCTCATTATCAAGCTTCTATGTATTCATTCTACCTTGCATTTCAGCAAATTTATAGTTATTGACCAGTGGGTCACTTCAATCTTCTTTGTGTTCACACGTACGGCATCATGGAGCACATATTTTTCTTTTGCTATCAATATATATTGTTTAACGTACATCCATACTGCGCACCATTTCATTCATGGCTGCATTCCGGCAGCTCGGCAAGGGACATCCTTCTTGGTAGCTTTCCTCCATTGTTTCAACATGTGGCTATCTTCTGAATGGCTACCTGAGTGCATATCATCTTTCATATGATCAACATGTTATGGACATGTCGCATAAACTTGTGCATGGGTTCCCAACTGTGGCTCCTCGTTTGTCATTCCAATAGGACAGGGGCGAGGGGGTGGTGCCTAGGGAGAATGTGTCCAATTGCTACTCTGCATTCCCCCCTCTGGTCACATTCTTGAGCAAACTCTTCACCTCCTCTTCTGCAATTCCTGCTTCATCTTCTACAATCATCTTGTCATGTTTTCTTTTCTTTGGAACCCATATTTTTGTCATTCCCCCTCAGGCGGCCAGCATTTTTTATATGTTCATCCACACTCCAGGTCATCAGACGACAACCTCCTGCTGGTGCACAAAATATGCATTGTCCCACATATGTTTTTCCAATTCTGGGGATAATATGAATCCATTCATGGAGGTGCAAGAGAACTCTTCTTTATATTCTCTTGAGTATGTTCTTCAGGCTGTGTTTTCTCTCCAGTATGGCTGTTAATGTCAATTATTACTTTCATTTCAATACCTTTCTTGGCTGTTTTCTGTCATTGTCCCAAGATGATCCTTATGAGACAGAATCCAAACATTACTAATAGAAATATTGCTCCAAGTAGTTTAAAAGCTTTTTCCAACCAAGATGGAAACCATCCAATCAACGATGAAAACCAATCGTCTCCTGGTGTTTCATCAGCTTAATTTTCCATCTGTGTGTGCAGGGTCATTAGCATGGTTATTACCTCTGTCAGGGTCACATTTTCTCCATCATGAGAAGGTTTGAATGCACAGCAAGAAGGTCCAACCTTGGGGCACACACCTCCTTCCATTGCTGTTATCAAATCGAGAACATACCTGTTCTGGAGAGTCATCAGCCTGATGGCTCTCAACTTTCCTTTATTGCATTGAATCCTTTTATTGTAGCATTGATCGTCTGCAACAGCCTCCTTCTTGTAATCTGGAGCCACTTGTCATTCACTGTAGCTTGAAGTCTTTGTCTGAATATAGATGACATTATCATGGCGGTCTTGCTGAATAGCTTGCACTAATCAGGAATGTTGTCTTAATCCTCTATTGATTTTGATGAGAAGTAATTCTCTCTCTGTAGTCAGGAAAATTGAAGTGATCACTTCCTTCTGTTATATTCCTTCATTTTCAGAAACTCTTTGCTGTGGCCGTCAGTTTGGGGAATCACTAGTGCTGGGACATTTACATTTACTATGGGGCATACTCCTACCCAATCTTTAGACAACTGCGTGTATGCTCTGGCTCTGCAGGCCCAATATCAATCCATCAGAACTGCAGTTCCTCCATTCATTCCTGGTACTTCAATTGTTTCTTCACAACCTTTGTTCATTCCAACATAGACGTTGCCATCATTCTTGAAGCAGGTTGTCACATTCTTCACTTGCAATATATGCACTGGCCCTGCTCCGTTCTCAACCCAAGTTCGTAGTCTTGCATGCTTGGCCCATGATTCTAGGCATTTATCATTCACCTTTTTCACCTCGCAGATTTCTTCTTCTTCAGGTGTGCAGGGCATGATATAAGGGCATCTTCCAAGCCAGTGCTGGTTGCTACATGCCCATACACCAACAGATGTGTCCTTTCCCAGCATCCTGGTTTCCCTGATTTTTCAGTCATGTCTGAGCAATTAATTCTCATCATGTCAACAACTATCTTTTCTCCAAATTCAGACAATACACACTTTTTTTTCTTTGTCCACCCTAATCCACCCTTCGTCCTTTTTGTCTTTACGCATGTATCTTCGTATGGAAAAGTCTGTCTTGATCACCATCTTAAAGTTGCTTACTTCTCTTCAAATTGGCCTTTCGTAGTGCAGGCTGCTCGATGACTGAGACAGTTTGCATCATGTTGGGACATTTCTCTTGCAATAAATGGTCTTGCCGCATTCAAGGCATACAGTATTAGGGAGCAGACATCACAACTTTCATGTGCTGGTACCATAAGTTATTTCCTAAATAAGTTGATTTATCTTTCATTATCTTCCTCAGCATCTCATTTTACTTAGGAAAGGGGTTTTCTAATGTTAGAACATAATGGGGTTCTTGGTTTCTTAATGGGAAAAATAAGAATAATGGGACTAGTGGGGGATGTCTTCATTTCTGGTTTCTCGCTGCTTATAATATTTGTGAATGCCAATGTATCAAAATACCACAAAAGGCTCTAATAATTATTTTTCGTTTGGTATATCTCTTTCGTGGAGCTACAGTTTTCACCTCTTGGAATATTTTCATTTTTACCGTTTTATTTTTAATATATCAATTCCATCGTTTTAACTGTGAGTCATAAATTATAACAAGAACTGTAAAATGATTGCCAAAACAATTCTATAAACGATGAAGCCACTCTTTGGATCTCTGAAAAATGTCACAATGTTCGTAGTTCTTCGTAGTAAAGCTGGATAAGACTGAAGTATATAGGAAAAAACAGCAAGTAAGAATGTATGAATAATCAGCAACTTAAAAGTGCAAATATTTTCCTTCTTAGATTATTTCATAATCTTCTCTATCTTAATCTAGGGAAGGTGTTCCAAGATTACTGCAGATGAATTCATCCATAAATCAATCCTAATCTAAAAATGTTTTGCTTTCTTTGTCCAAGTATTTGACCATTGATCATAAGGTCATCCTTTGCTGCTCTGCTCTTGCTTCACTGTGGGCATTTGCTATGTTGGGGATACTTGCTTTTCTGTGGGCAGGTGCAAGCAAGGGCAATGTTGCTTTACCTTTATAGGGCTTGATGTTGTGCATGTGTATCCATACCTTTTTTCCCTTTAGCTTGACCGCAATAGGGCTTATGTCCTCCATGTTATATGGGCCTTCAAATTGAGGCGTACTCCAGGTACGCACAAACATGCATACTAGCACCTGGTCCCCTATATATACTGGCAATGTCTTTAATGTGTTTTCCAAATTGGTAGGCAACTGGTCTTCTTTATTTAACTTTGACCTTTCCTGTTGATGCTTGATCTGTTGAGAAAGAAAAGAAATTCTTTGAATCATCGTTTTAAAATAATTATGCATTTCATTGCCTAATGCCCTCATTACGCTGTGGGCGTCAGTATTTGCCCTTGTTGGAGGTGGGTGAGAGGAGTTCTCATTCGGCATCCAGTCATCTGCTCATGGGGCGTTAAATGGTTTTCTGAAGCAGGTTGGGTTCTTAGTGCATATAATGCAAGGGGTAGGCAATGTAGTCATCCTTTCTATAATGTTAATATAAGCTTTGCTATCATATATTTCTCTCACATACCCCGTTGACTTGCAAGTGATAGGCCAAAGCAAATGTATGCTTGATGCCTAATAGTTATTCTGTATTTTCAAAGAGTTCATTCACAAAATGCAGTCCATTATAGGTTCACAAAACTTTGCACACCACCCATCTTGGAAACACCTTGCAAACTAAAAACTATGCAGCGCACACAGCATCAGGATGCATGCATGGGCCTGCCTCAATCCATCTGGTAAAGGGACAACTATCATGTGTCGATAGTCATTACATGTTTGTAACATATCCACATAATCTATGTGCAAATGTTGAAAGGGGTCATTAGGTCTGGGGATTACCCTTCTCACCGTTCGCAGGGTGCACCTTGCTGTAAATTTCAGGCACACAGCACAGTTTATGTTCACAGAGGTTTGGTACAAACCAGTCTTCTGCTATTGTAGCAGCTAGACTCGCTAGAGTCACATATGCAGGATAGTGGAGCTGCTCCAGCGCTACTCTCAATAACGCTAGAGGCATAACTGGTGTTCATGTATTTTCCTGTCTCCAAATTGCCTTAGTGGGGGATAAAGAACACCCTCACTTTTTCTATAGCTCCTTTTCTTCTTGCGATGCTCATCCTTGTATTACAATTAACTTTACAATAGACGTTGTATTAAATCCTTCTTTAACCAACATGCATAGCTCTGTCGCTGTCTTCAAATCTTTTAACTAATCTTCATACATGGTTGAATAATATGCGGCATGATTGGCCTTTAAGTCTGCGGCTTCATTATAGCAAGAAATTAAGGGCCTGATTCACAGAAGCATTTTATAATGGTGCAATCCCATTAGAAAACACTCTGTGAATCAAGCCCTAAATCTGTTCTTTTAGAATACGCTGTGAATTTCACAATGGCTATGGTTGTTGGAAAGTTTAAGGCTTCAATGTTGGCTTCCACTGCGGAACTCCCTGCCAACAGACTTATGATCTGACTGATCCTTCTTCAGCTTTAGAAATAAAACAAAAAAGTGGCTTTTTGCTAGGGATCTATAACCAGCACCAGTTGGCCACCTTCTGTTTCTCATTGAGTACTACATAACTACTGGCTGTATAGCCTTGCAAACTTTATATGTACACTTTTGATTTAAAACCATGTAAAACAAAATCTATGTAGCTACTTTCCTGTAATTGTATATTATTGTATTGTATAGCTAGCACCAATAAGCCACCTTCTGTTTCTCTTTCAGAACTACATTACTACTGCCTGCATAGCTTTATGAACCTTATATGTACATTTCTGACTTAAAAACATGTACAAATTCTATGTACATGTTTTCCTGTAATTGTATATTCATGTATCGTATACTACGTGACTTGTAACATATAACTTTTGAGTAACTTGGAATGCACCTAGATACCTTTGTGTTTGTAGAGCTATATCAATAAATAAACAAACAAACAATGAGTTTGCCCAATAGCCCCGCATGTTGCACTGGAGGGCCGTCTGCACGGAGGAAGCCCCTCCACTTCCAACGTGCTAGGCCTGCATGTTTCGTTGATGTCACATAGGTGGAGTCAGAGTACACCATCACTTCCTCATCCTCAAAACTTCGTAACACATCAATAAGCGTGGCTAATTCTGCAGCCTGTGCTGAATAGGTTGATGGTGACCGTCTGCTCATTAATACTTCAAAGGTGCCCTCTCGGGTCACCCTTACTACTGCCGATCCCGAATGTCTCACCCCAGTTGGTCAATATTAGATGAACCATCAATGAAAAACCTTTCCCCTCTTCCTAGAGCATTCTCCCTAACATGAGGAATATCATTATAACATTTGGTGTATAAAACACAATCATGCACATCATCTTCCTCTTCCACTGGTTCAGTTAGGAGCGCTGCTGGATTCACTATACTACATCTTACAGTTTTGATGGCATGGTTTGAGGCCCCAATGCTCTTTCAGTGGGCAAAGTACTTTTGGGTTTCTCTAGAATTGCAAATGATTCATGCTCTACAAATAGAGTTACGGAACACCTCATTTTTATACTTGAAGCCTGTGTTATGGCAAATGCAGCAGCTGCCAAATATTTGCTGCTGGGATAATGTCCTTTCATTACTCGGTCTAGAAACCCACTGTGATAAGTGAATGGTTTATGACTGTGTCCTAATGTCATTTTCTGTGAAAGGACTGTTGTCATGATTTCTGAATTTGAATGGGAAAACAAGTACAATTCATCACTGTAATTTGGAATTCTTTATACAGGAGATGTACCAGTTGCTTTTATTTAAAATAATTAAATCCCTCAGTAATTTTTTCTGTCCACAATATTTAGTTTTAGCCACCTGTACCTCTTTAAGCACTTTTAAAAGTGGTCGAATGTATATACTGTAATCAAAGACCCATGCCCTGCAATAATTGCATATACCTAAAAATTGCTGCATATGTCTCACCGTGTTTGGCTGCACAGTTCTCATAATGGCTTCTTCTCTTTCATGTGTCACTCTTTTCCCTTCATGTGAGATTAACAGTCCTATGTATAATACTTCTTCTTGACAATACTGTAATTTTTCCTTGTCTACTTTGCACCCTTTCTCTGCAAGTATTGTCATAAGTTTGACAGAGCCTTCTCTGCATTTGTCTTATGTCTCACTGCACACTAATTTGGCATCCACATATTAAATGATGGTGCTTTGGAGCTCAACATTTCTTAAATCCATCTGAAGGACTCTATTAAAGATAGAAAAGGATGCACAGTACCCCTGAGGCAAACGAGTAGGTTTCAGGCAAATTGTTCTATATGAAAAGAAAGTCAAATCCTGTGAGTCTTCGTGTAACGGAATTGAGAAAAATGCATTTTTCAAATCAACAACAGTAAAATACCTAGCTGTTGACTGGATATTGCACAATATTGTTGCAGTATTTGGAACTAAAGGAAACTCTGCCTCAACTATATTGTTTAAATGTGAAGGTCCTGGATAAATGTCCATGACCCCCCCTTTGATTTTATGACAGGGTACACAGCCGCATTTCATGGAGAATTTGATGGTACCAGAATGCCTTCTTTCATTAAAGCGGATATGGTTTCAAATATCCCCTCATCCACTTCTCTGGACATCGGATACTGTTTTGCACATGGCAAAATAGCTCCTGGTATGAGCTTAATTTTCACTGCTCCTTCTCTTTTCAATAGGCCCACGTCATATGGACTTGTGGTGCATAAGATACTTGGCACCTTCTCCACGTCTTCCTGAAAAAAAATGATGGCTTGCTTTTACCAGTGCCATTCTCAGCAGTGTTTCTGTGCGTTCAATTTTAATCCAGGAAGTGAGACTTATATAAAATACAAATTCGTCATCTGAATAGCCATCCCTTCGTTCCTCATCTGTAAAATCTGTGAGTCTATCTCCTTCATTGAGGGCTATCGCAGTTCTACATCCTCTTTCTTCATCGTCTGTCCCATGAAGCATCATCCTTTCTACTCTTACCACTGCTGCTTCAAATGCCAAAGAAATAACTTGCATGTCCTCATCATCCATGGAAATTTCTGGCCTGACAAAAAAATGTATCTGGCATCTTTATTATTTTACTTGTCAATTTGGGTAACCATGATAATAAAAATATCACTCCATACAAGTACACTTCCTCATCCAGAGAGACTCCCCTTAAGGCTTTCCTTCCTACAAAGTCTAATATAAATTCCCTCACATTTATATAATGCATCCCCAGGGTTGAACGCACTATGCATTCATCAGTAAAGGATATCACCATGTTAAGTTTTGTGATCAAATCACGTCATAGTATGTTCATCGGTGTCTGTTTAGAATATAATAATGGCATGGAAATATCATGTTCCCCTATAGAAATGGGTAATTCATCTGTACATGGAACTGGACTCATCTCCCAAGTAAATCCCTGAGCATTCATGGCAATGCCTGACATTGGGTATTTTCCCTCATGGACACAGGAACGAGTCGCTCCAGTGTCTCCAAGAAATGAAAATGTCTTGCCTCCTATCGTCACCTCTGTACTGGTTCTGCCAGTCCCTGACATAATATGTGGTAAAATCATGCTACCGTTTTATCACATGGATCGTGCGTCTCTGCACTCCATCTATTCATCTATCCTCAATAAAAGCAATGGGGACTTCATGCTCCCGCATCTTCCTACTCATTATCGCCCCAATATATGATGTATCTGGATATTGTACTCTAAGCTCTCGCTAAAGGTCTGCTCTACAGTTATTCAATGGTGCCCCAGTGTGCACTGTGTTTTGTGTAGTTACTTTTGGATATCCTGCTCTTTCCCAAATGTCATCAGATCTCTCCACTACAATGGCTGGTAATAGGCCTTTTATATAGCCTATAACTAAGGTCATTCCTGACATCCTTTTCTCCAATTCCTTAATCTATTTTCCCGCACCGGAAGTCAAACTCGGCAGTGTGCATTTAAATTATCCTTATCCATCTGGAGCCATGGTATATATTGTGGTTGATCCCCCCCTTGTCTAACAGTGGGAACTGTGAAAACCCTGATCATTTGTCACACCTACTCAGCTGCCTGCTTGTCTTCTCACTGGCAATGCTCTTAGTCTGCTCACATCGGGTGGGGACGCAGCCACTGTGCTATGCAATCATACTTGTGGTTGTTTAGTATATATTATTGGTTCTGGTGTTTTTTTAATAGGGTCCTCTACATCTTACCATTTTAACCTTTATCTGTGCTTGATTCTCTTGAAAATCCATATGCACCCTCTTCTTGCGCTTTCTTATTTTGTTTTCCTTTCCTCATCTGAAATTATTATGTCCCAACTCGTATAACTATTGTCCTCTTCCGCATCCTCAAGATCTGACCCACTTGAGGATATTGTTCTATGACTGTTTATGCTCACGTCATCTAAGCTTCCTCCTGCTCCTCTAAAGGAGGCTGTTTGTTCACCTTCTATACAGTGTCCTCATTCTTCGGAATGGTACTGCATAATCTTGGCTGTATATCTTGGAAGTGTTCTGCATAGATGTGTGAGAGGTGTTTCCTACATTACAACAAGCCGATTCAGGCTGTCAATACTTATTACCATGTTTCTATTACTTCTGAATTAAATAAATATATAAGTTCACTATATATGAGTAGGCACCATCAATCGGCACTCGTATTCCAGTAGATCATGATATTCTCCCTACCTTTGTTCATTATTTTTTTAAAACAAGGTTTCGTTTGCATTATTTTTGTAGCTCCTTTGTTTACACTTTCTGTTAAAAAATGTTATATCGTTCTTGGGTTTTTACTATCTTCAAACTGTCTTTTTTACTTCCATTTTGGTTCCGTCTAGTTCTAGCTTTTTGGTCGACGTCGATCCTTTAACAAAAAGTGTAAGGTAAAAAAAGTGTATTTATTTGTGCTATTCTTTCTTTGTTTTTTGTTGTTCGTTTTAAACACAACGGGCCTGATTCATAATGAAATAGCGCTGAAAAACGGGCGCAAGCATGCAAAATGCACGCAAGCGCCCGTTTGTTGATTCATGGAACACATAGCACATGGCTTACCGGAGACTTGCGCTGAATCCACGCAGGTGCAAAACATCACTGCGACACCATGAACGCCTTGCGCGAGACACCTAGCGAACGCGCATACCGTC
Source organism: Ambystoma mexicanum (assembly GCF_040938575.1). NCBI lineage: Eukaryota > Metazoa > Chordata > Amphibia > Caudata > Ambystomatidae > Ambystoma > Ambystoma mexicanum. The sequence goes on from NC_090937.1 coordinate 1,141,072,505, forward strand.
TAGCACAGTCACCTAAAAAGGGGGCAGAACGCGTGGAATGACGAACAACAAGCGTAAATGTGGGCATTATGTGGGAAGTACCACAGTAAAATACTTGCAATGCCCAGATGCACGCTAACAACACGTATTGATGGAATTGAACAGGGCTGCCCTGCACGCTGAAGAGGACGCGCTAATCCGGAAACACGTCCGGCAAGAGAAATCCAGCATAAACGTCACCGTGCATCAAAAACATTGCATAAAAAGAGCGCACGTACAAAAACGCGCGCATACAGCTACGATGAATGTCCCATTCTTCGCAGCAGTGATCGCAGGAGACCGCAGGAGGAGGATAGCCAGGGCATGCATTTTTCTACCCAGCACCAGCCTTTTTGGAATGCCTGATGACCAGGTCTATGGCAGGTATAGGTTCCCACCCCATATCATATTAGACCTAGTCACAGAGTAGGAAGATGACCTCAAATCACCCACCCTGTGCTACCAAGCTCTGAGCCCCTTGGAAAAGGTGCTCAATGTACTGAGCCATTATTTGGCCACTGGGTCATTTCAGCGGACAACTGCCATTGTCAGGGGTATCTCACAGGTCACGTAGTCACGCTGCCTACACCAAGTATTGGCAATCATGACTGCACGCCCCTCAGTCTGCAGGCACATATACATGCCCAGAACACCCGCAGAAAGGCAGGCCGTGGTCCAGGACTTTTAGGGTGGCGCACTTCCCTAAAGTGCTTGGTGCCTTCGATTGCACCCATGTGACCCTATGTCCACCTAGGGCAACAGAGCACATCTATCGCAATCGCAAGCACTGGCCTGCCATCAATGTGCAGGTTGTATGTGATGCCAAGGGAATCATCACCTCTGTATATGCCAACTATCCGGGGTCCACCCAAGATAGTTTCATATTCAAAATGTCACCCCTACAGCGGGCCCTGGAAGCAGGGAGGCATGGCAACACATGGCTCATTGGTGAGTACATATGGCCCTGCAAATGCATGCATGTCTCACAATGACAAAAACCACACCACTGACAACCCATGTCACCTCGACAGGGGACAGTGCCTACCTTCTGAGCACCTACATGATGACACCAATATGGAACCCACCAAACCACCACAGGTAAGATACAACACACCCCATATTGCAACTAGGGCCATAGTGGAGTGCACATTAGGAGTGCTAAAATCATGCTTCCGCTCCCTTGACCACTCAGGTGTTGAGCTACTATGTGCGCCACCAGTAGTGTGCAGGATCATTGTGGCAGCATGTTTCCTGCACAGCGCTGCAGCACAGAGTGGCGTACCGGTGGACATGGTGGTGCCCCCACATCCCCAACCACATGCACGGCGGTTGCGCATGGGAGGGGAAAGGGCACATGGCGAGGCTGCCCGTACCCAGCTTGTGGCACACTTTTTCACCAAAAATCCAACCCCTGCAGAGTGCATACAGGCCTGGCACATTCCAGGTGACAATTGATGATGGACAAAGGGACAATCATCTGTCCCAACCTTAACACCCTGAGAATGTGTCCTCGGAAGGGCTACATTATCTGCATCCCTTAGTACTAAAAGTATCTCAATCTGGTGTGCACAAAAGGAACACATGGAAGATGGAGTATGCCAGAAACGGCATGACAAAGTACACTTCTAAATGCTGGTATGTCACCTAAACCCTCCCACACTTCATGTCACCTGCTTGACACACCATGCAATGGCATGCAATGTCTAAACAGAGAAATAAATGGTCAACACATAACACTGTCACAAAACGTGCAACTATCAACCTAAAAAGTCCACAGATAACTCACACATCAATATAATCATGTACACAGGAACATCAACTTGCCAGTACAACAAACCAGAAACACAGGACACAAGAGTTAATCTGACCGTGACCATGCCCAAAAGCACATATGCCTCAATGTGTGTTGACTTGCACATGCCACCCTTCTAAATTCCACCCTTCCACATTTGTGTGGCACTTCTAACCAAAGGGGGGCAGAGAAGGACTTACAGCATGAAGGCTAACAACAATGGAGACAGTCAAGGCAATACATGAAGATGGAACATGAACAAAGGATGCATCTCAATGTACAAACATAAAATGATGGCAACCGTGCGCTGGACAAACAACCATGAATCCCACTAGGGGTGTATACACGGGTTGGACTTGAGACTGCCCACAGATAGAATGGAAGCCCAATACCACTGTGTAAATTACTTTCACATGCTGCACTCCTAGCAAGCCCATAGAAAGGGGGAAACAGGAGTGGCATATGTGCATGGACCCAAGGCACAAACACCAACATGAGACAAGCCTCTATGGGACCAGTTTGAACCTACAGTGGATGCCTTCGGCTGCCACACAAAGCAACGCACTGTCACATAAATTCACAATAGACAAAAAACGAATACAAAAAATACAAAAATGCCCATAAGGGACCACCACATGTGTGGATGTCAAAAAAGAACCCTCCATGGGTTAATGTGCCGCACGGCTATGATGGAGAGTGGGGGATCCATCACTGCTGTTGCCACCCTCTGGTGCTGCATCAGAATTTGGTAGCAGAATGGGAGGATAACCATGCATAGCCCTGGTCTGGTCCTCCATGGCAGTGGCCATGCAGGAGTGAGATGTTTGCATCTGCAACATGATGGCCCGAGGTCTCCATGCAACACTTCACGGGATACACGCAATTCCTCAGAGTCCTCAGTTCCACCCGTCGGTTCCTGTTGCTGGCCACCATGTTCAGCCTGTGTGAGAGGCATGTGGACCGCAATGCCTGCTGCTGGTGCTCCATCTGTCTTGCTGGGGGTTTCAAGGAATTGGCCACCCTATTCATGCCCTGAGCCAACATCTCATGTGAAGCAGCCTGTTGTTGTGCAACAGCATACATGGACTGCTCCCACACAGTATCGTCAGCTAACACAGGGCCACCGCGTTGGCGGACCCCACGCCTGCCTAGGCCAAGGGTACCTGGCGCTTGATGTGATGACACCGTCTGTGGCTGCAGGACTGCATCCCTCCCTTGATCTGCTGGCCCAGGACCAGGAGTCAATACTGTGGAGCATGACCCTGGAATCACAACCACCACAGATGGACGTCCTGACACTGGCTGGCCCTGTGAGAGGTTGTCCCCCCTCCAGATGTTTGGGATGCAACAGCACCCACAGTCGATGCATTTACATGGGACACCATAGAGGAGAGGTACCCATATCTGATTCGCCACCAGAACCTAAAGCTTCCTCGGAGGCGGACTCAGGCTGAGTCTGGGCCTGATGGCCTGTAGCACCAGTGGAACCTCATGAGCTACCACACCAGGTCTCCACTGGTGGTTGGTCGTGGCACACTGTCCTGTTCCTCCTCCACCTCCTCCTCTGCATCCAGTGCCTCATCCCCAGCACGTGGACAGAAAAGAAAGAGCCATGTAAATACCATAGACCATACACATAGGCATCACATCAACCTGCCATGTCACAAACTCCCGCACCTATGCAGTGTCAATGCAAGTGAAGGCTAGCATGAAAGCAGCCATGGACCTGTGTGGAAGGGCTAAATACAACCTGTAGTGCATGGTGCATAGCACCTGAAACACACATGAGCACCTGACTGGCATAGTTCATGCACCAACATCACAGATGCGAAAACACATATGCCACGTACCATAGCCATGCCTGATCTGTAATAATGCATTAGATGTGACTTGCTGACTACTGTACCAGAGCCATGTACAATGGATGTGACATGACATAACATGTAAATCACAAACTCAATACACACAGGTGTCACACAGTGCAACGAAGCAAGGGTGGTGGAATGGAGTGAAGTCAGACAGACCCATCCCATGAGGCCAGCTCACATTGACATCACACAAGTGAATAGGCATGGTGAAGGTGAGACCTGGGGTTGGAAGTGGGAGTGGGCAGTGCAGAACATGGGAATGGCATACCATATAAATACAACTACATTATCATCAATGAAAATGCGGTGTGCTGGTGAAAGTGTATGTACAGACATGAACTGTCAATAGCTGCTAGAGGGTTGTAGGGATGCAGTTAACAGTCACAGAGTATGGAGTATGTCAGGGAGGCAGCGCATGGGTACAACTGGTGGCTCAGAGGCCTGTGTCAGAGATCATAGTGTGGGTCGATGACTAGTGCATTCTCCCATTCATCCAGGACTCCAGCAGGGGAGAGGAGGCAGAGAATGCTGAACACATGAGGAAGGATCATAAGAGCCCCCAGACCCAGAGAAGGTTCACCCCCAGTGTCATTGATGCAGGGAGGCTGTAGCAGAGGGAGGCCCCAGACGAAGATAAACATAAACCACCAACTAATTACTCAGAGAAGTTACTGACCCTGAGGGAGTAGGAAAGGGATGATCAAATACCCTAAGAAGAAAGCCAATCAGGAAGATGGAGTTGAAGGAACTGCGGCACCAGGAGCCATAAGGCCCTGTGGACAATGCAGGGCGATTGACAATGAACAGTCGTAGCCACTGGGAGCGAGTGCCATCATCACAGTCCAAGGGAGACACAATACCTGGCACCAAGACAAAAGGACAATCCCCACTTCCCAGGTCTGGATGAGCTGTAGAGGGAAGAGAGTAGAGGCACAAAAACTGGCCATAGGGCGTTGCAGTACACCACCATAATCATGACCAGTCCTCTGGAGACACTGAGCTACTGGGGGATCAGAGGAAAGAAGGAATCCCCCTGAGGAGGTGCAGCTGGCAGTTTGACCAGTCAGAGAAGGCCAGTGTGGAATGCAAGATTGTGACAGGCTATCCGCTATCACAGGTTGGAGCAGGAAGAGGGCCAAGAGAGCCTGGACAGAGTGACATGGAAGGAGTGAGCAGGTGTGGTGATGGTGTTCGTCGCGGTGTGCAGCACATTGTGCGTATGCAGTCTGCAGGTTAACAAGCACGTGTCAGTCCACCATGACATGGTTCACCCATTGCAGTCATGCTAATGAAGCCAGTACTGCCAGACAACCTACATACTTCATCCAAGCAACATAGACATGACCTGGACACACATGCATCACCACTCAACAGACATTTCCTTATAGATTGGTAGTTCTCCCACTCCTCGGATCTGCTCCACATCAATCATAGCACCTATGATCTCCTCCTGTGGAGTGAGTTAATCGTCCTCTTCTGGTGACCCACCTCCAGTCACCAGAGTAGAGGCGTAGTTGGCACCCATCTTACCTTTGGCTCGGCGCCGCAGTTCATACCAACGCTTCATTGCATCAGCAGCTGAGCGCCTCTCATGGCCCAAGGTAGTAATAAGGTCAGCGACCCACTGCCAGTGGGCCATATGCTGGGCGGGCGTATGTGTGATCCCTGCCTGCACAAGCATGTCGCGTTGGTGTAGCTGCACGCAGTCCACAAGGACCTGGAGCTCCTCATCACTAAAGATCTTCTTCCTTGCCGTGCAGGTCTCCTGTGCCGTGCCTTGGGACTGAACCTGTTTGCCTACTGCACGCTTTGCCTTCTTACGAGACTGTGCACACCCCGAGTGGCTGCGACCACTTGGATCAGTAGGGGATGGAGCACTGGTGGTCTGTGCTGTGGCATCACACACTGATGGAGTGACTGTAGGTACCCTTGCAGGTGACTGTACCTGGGTGCCGGTGCCATGATGCTGCACAGCAATTCCCTTCCCCCTCGATGCACGGATAGCATCTGCCCCTGCAGCTCTGTGAACCGGGCCAAGGGAGCACCACAGGCATGGATGATTGACCTGGAGGCTGGGTGGTGGATGCTACAGATGCCCCTGCAGCTTCCTGACCTCGTTGGGTGGGGGCCTGGCTCCCCTTGCATGAGCCAGACACCGCTGCCACCTCGGGCGCCTCTGCCACCTCGCACACCTCCGCCACCTCAGCAGAGAGGCAGTGGGCTGTCAGCTTCTCACCCTGGTGGAGCAAGTCCTGAGGCATCATGATGCCCTCTTCCCCGGCCCATTGCAAGTTGGCAATGAAGGACGGAAGATCTGGGCGGACATCGTGGGTGCCATCAACACGGAAAGGGTGGCACCCCGCGACCACCATCATGCCCAAAAGTGCTCAGAAAACTTCAAGTACAGGACCCTCAACAAGGCCCGGCACCTCCTCAAGGCTGGTGAAGATCGAGTGGGGCGCCAGGGCCGGTTGACCACAGACGAGATGAGGGTCCTGGAGCGCTTCTACCCAGTGATGTACGCACAGGTCTAGGAGTTGGTGCTCCGTCTGGAGTCGACTGGTAAGTGTTCATGTGTTCTTGTCCACCATAGTGCATGTGCATGTTGACGTGTGTCTGGAGTGTGCACCCTGGCCTTATGTCTGGCATGCCCCCTGTACAGATGTCTGTGTGCATGTCCCTGACAGTGCTGCATGTGAGTCCATTCAAGCGTGTACCACATCAATGGTATCTGTGTTGCAATGCGTGATGTGCACCGGAATGTAACAACGCGCACATGTTTGCATACCTGTGTCTGGACTGGGGCATGTGAGAAGTGTGTCACATGAGTGCTTATGTCAACATCATGGACATGCATGGTGTACATGTGCGTATGTCTGAGTAGTGAGTGTGTGACTGACCAACACTCCGGGATGTATGCTACTTGAGTTCTTGATTTGTGATTGCCTCACACTGCCAATTTGCCCTCGAGTGCACCGTGACGTGATATCTCCATGGCCTGCTTCATGACTGTCAGGTGATGTGTGTGAATGGGAAGTGTATGACCCATGATGCATGTGAGCTGGAGGCACAATTCTGATGTGCTGCCAGTGCCTTGCCAAAGGATGTGAATGTCTGTTGTGAATGAGAGACATGATTGTGCATGTGTGTGAATAGGACTTCCCTGTGTGTAGTGGACAGTGATGATGCTTGTGACCTCTGACAGTGCCACTGATGTACATTAGTATTGTGACAAACACACATGTGGTCAGTACCCTGATGTTTGTGTTCTATGTTTCCCTATCCACAGAGACGATGGGAGAAGAGGGTGGAGAAGGCGCTGTGGAGCATGGCAGCAGGGATGCCTCCATCAGGTGTAGATGCAAGGCCCAGTCTGCCTCCCAGGTACTGTCGTCTTCTGGGAACAAAGAGACTGGTGCTGCGTCCAAGTCAATGGCCGCAGCTGCTGAGGGTACATCCAAGCGGGTGAAGGTGGTGGAGGACTCCTCAGCAGTGGCAGGGACAGGTGAGCCCGCACAGGGGCAAGACACTGCGGAAGACAGTGGGGAGGCATCCAGGTTGGCGAGGGAGGGAGAGAAGGAGGAGGCCACATCAGCCCAGCCCATACGGCCCAGCAGGGGTGGTGGCATAGGTGTGACTGCTGCAGGGTCAGGGGCTGGAGGCAGTGCAGGTTGCCATGGAGGGGCCTGTGCCGAATCCTGTCCCTGGTGCTGTTACTGCAGCAGTATGCACCTGCGGGTATTCCCCAGGCTGGATCCATCCCTGGGTGGAGATCGCTTCCACCCAGACGGAAAGACCAATGCCTGTGCATGTCGCCATTCGGTACAGGATGGAACCTGTGCTAGCTAGCTGGTATCATGGGGCGGGTAGACTCTGTGATGATGTGCAGGCTTCCAGTGGGGAGCTTGCACACCACCACAAGGAGGTCTGCCGTCTCGTGAACTGGCTGGCACATTTCCTGTTATTGCAATGGGTGCATGGGCTGGCCACCCATGTGAGCCCCTCCCCGTCTGCCTCCTATGTGCGCCAGTCATCCTCGATGCCGTCTTCCGGCCCAGATACCACCAGGGCTCCCTGTGCACCTGTCAGAAACCTGGGGGCCAGACTGGTGGAGACCACACCCCTGCCAGGATCGGGAGTCGACAGAGGATCAGCAGAAGCAGTCACCACGGAGATTCATCCAGCAACAGGACATATGGAAATGGTGGAAGAGCAGGCAACAAGCAGCAGGGCACATGCATGACAGCCATTGGGGTTTGTCATCATCCCGGAGGCTGTCCCGGAGGCGCAGGCACCAGGATTTTCAGTGGCTGCAGGCTCAGCATAGGAGGCGACAGGACTCAGGGCCTCCAATGGAGGAGAGGCAGTTATCGGCAGGAGGCACATGTGGACCTTTCAACAAGGATGTTTTCCGTGTTGGGGTGACTTGACCAGCAGATCGGAGCAGAGCGGCAGCGGGCACAGGGGGCACGACTCACCATCGCCAGGGCGGAGAATACCCTGCGTTGGGCAGAGAGGCGGGCAGAGTTCCTCGAGGAGACTTGCAGGGAGTTTGAGAGGGGCACGTTGGAGTCCCTGCAAGCCCTCGAGGGGAGAGCACAGGCCCTCCTAGGGCAAATCGACGCAGAGTTTGATGATGCCCTGGCTGAGATTTTGGGGGTCAATGGGGAGTCACAGGACTAGCCCCCTGCCACTGTACATAGTTCTTTAGGTTTAAGTTTCCTTTTGTTATTTTTTTCTTTGGAGTTTTGTGACTTTCCACCACGTATTGTACATAATTCTTTGTTTTTTTGGTTCTTCTTTTTCGGACATGGTATGGGACAATGGACCCTGGATTTTAGTAAATAGTTCTCTTTTGAACAGATATTATTCATTTCACCATGGAGCAATGGTTTTCTTTGGATTTGTGTTATCATTCTTTCTCACCTTTATGGACATGGCCCAAATCTTTTGGGACAAAGGACCCTTGTATTTTTGTAAATTGTTCTATTTTGAACAGATATTTTTAATTTCACCATGGAGCAATGGTTTTTCTTTGGATTTGCGTTTTCATTTTTTCACTACTTTATGGACATGTAGCTCATCTTTGCTTTCAGCTTCATTTGTTTGACTTTTATTTTGCTTTTGACAATCTTTTATTAATTTGCTCATTTGGTGCTCAATTTTTAAATTATTTTTATATGAGTATGAGTTGAATACTGTTTTTAATACATTTTTTTTATTTGAAATCAAAGTGGTGTCTGTTCTTGATGGTTTAGGCCAAGTTTCGCTCTTGCTTACTCTGTTCTATGTCCATGATGCTGGCCATTCTTGTACATGTGTGTGCACACATGCATGCATCTGTCATGTTTGACTTCCATTGGCATGGGGCATGTTGTGGTGTGCATGTACAATTGATTGGTGTTAAGGTTCACTTGGAGTGTGCAGCGTGTGGTGGCTTTTCATTTAACATCTTCTGCATTCATGTCTATCAGTCCAGAGTGTGTTTGGGGGAGAGGGGTTGGACATGAGGCGGAGCCTGCCTGCAGGTTGCCATCACAGGTGGGGGGTGGGGACATGAGGCAGGGCCTGCCTACAGGTTGCCGTCACAGGTGAGGGGTGGGGACATGAGGCGCAGCCTGCATGCAGAGTATGGTCACGAGTGATGGGGGTCCCATGTGGTGTGGACTGCCTACGCGTTATGGTTACGGGTGATGGGGGGATCCCATGTGGTGTGGGTTGCCTGCGGGTTATGGTCATGGGTGATCGCATCTGCTGTGGGCTGCCTGCGGGGTATGGTCAAGGGTGATAGGGGGTTCCCATGTGTTGTGGGCTGACTGTTGGGTATGGTCATGGGTGATGGGGGTCCCATGTGTTCTGGGCTGACTGTGGGGTATGGTCATGGCTGATGGGTGGGTCCCATGTGTTGTGGGCTGCCTGCAGGGTATGGTCACGGGTGATGGGGGTCCCATGTGCAGTGGGCTGCCTGCAGGGTATTGTCACGGGTGATGGCGGGTCCCTTGTTGTGTGGGCTGCCTGTGGGGTTTGGTCACGGGTGGTGGGGGGTCCCATGTGTTGTTGGCTGCCTGTGGGGTATGGTCACAGGTGATGGGGTCCCATGTGGTGTGGGCTGCCTGCGGGGTATGGTCACGGGTGATGCGGTCCCATGTGGTGTGGGCTACCTGCGGGGTATGGTCACGGGTGATGGTGGGGTCCCATGTGGTGTGGGTGTTACGCTCACCTGGCTCCCACAGAGGCGTCGATCTGATCTGGACAGCTGCGGTCTCCACCAATGTGACACGTAGGGCCGAGATGACGGACTGGACTGGCCCACCTAGCTTTGTTTGCCTGGCCTGTAGGAATATTCTTCTGCAAATGGAGAAAGGGAATTAACCACCCGTGGAGTTGAGTGTAAATCCCCCCCTGCTGTTCTCCCCACGGATCACCTTTGATGTCCCCTCTTATAGTCTCACCTGATGGTTTGAAAAGATGAGCTCTCCATTCTGCATTGAGCCCAGGCGCACGTTTATAACCACTTGCTTCACTGGCTTGAAGGAATTGGTAGGTTCCAGAACAATATTGACTCCGAAAAGTATGTAGTTTGTAAGAGTTCAAATGCCTGACTTTCACTCTTGTCCGATTCCTTGCAGATTGCAGCTTGACCCTAGTGAAGAGTTCCTCGTGGCAACCGGTAATATTCTGGTAAGGATTTGTATTTCCAACACATTTTGATAAATAATGTCAATATGTAACCTGTTGCTTTCTCCCTTATTCAGGCACTGAGAGAAAGTATGAAGTCTCGGGGAATAATACCTCCGGTGGTGAAATCAGGTAAGTCTAATGTGGTGAGGAGGGTTCCCCTTGATAGTCCCTTTGTTTCACCTTGCTGTCCTTTTGTTTCCCCTTAGGGGCCGGGGTTCGGCAAAGATGCAGTGGAAGCTGCGCCGACCCGTGAAAAGGAATAGTACCCCGGTGGTAAAATCAGGTAAGTCTATGGGGGGGTTACTTATATTCCTCTGTGTATTCCCTTGGCTCACCTTGCTGTTCTTGTCTACTCCTTAGGTGCCGGAATGCGGCAGGAACATGCAGGAGGATGCGGTGGAATGTGAAGATGCTGCGAAGGCCAGTGAGTTCAGCGCGGCGCTGCAGCAGGCGAGGTGACGCAAATAAAATAACTTCTTTCTTCCAGCTCGAAGGCACGATGGATCGGGAATTCAGGTAAGGATCAAAGCTATTGCTCTTGTTCTAACCTTTTCTCCTTCTTTCTCCCTTTTTCTAGGAGCTCCAAACTCGAGGCGGGCTTGGCAGAAGGCTGGATGCAGACTTGCAGGCATGGTGAGCGTTACGCTGCTGGATGCAGAATAACACGAAGCATGTGCTGCTCTTTGGGCGTGGTTTAAATAGCCTCCAAAGTAGTCCCAGGTAAGTATTCCTCCCCAGCCCCGCCTGAGTAAAAAATAGTCCCTAGGTAAAATAGTCCCTTCCAAATCTCATGGCGCCAGGACTGACTCTCCATATGAGCCTGGCGCCATAGACGCCAGGACCGCACCCAAACAGCCCCTAGCATGGGTTTTTGGGCTTGCCCAAAATAACTTGATGCCTGCTTACGGGGTTGCTGGACCTGGTCTGGATCCCCGGGGTAGGCATCATGACAGTGGGCTGCCTGCAGGGTATGGTCACGAGTGATGGGGGTCCCATGTGGTGTGGGCTGCATGCGGGGTAGGGTCACGGGTGTTGGGGGGATTCAATGTGGTGTGGGCTGCCTGCGGGGTATGGTCATGGTGATGGGGGGTCCCATGTGGTGTGGGCTGCAAGCTGGGTATGGTCACAGTTGATGGCTGCTGGGGTGTGGCTGTCCCATCAGGAGGCGTGTGATTCCAGGGGATTTGTGCGTATATTGCGGGGTTCACGCGGGTCGTTCCACACGATTTGGCTGGTGTACCCAGGGTACGCGATTACACTGGGGTGTGGATGGGCTATGCGCAGTCCTTTCCACGTGATGTGGCTGGTGCGACCGGGGTACGCACTTACTCTGGGGTGCGGACAGGGTACGTGCAGGCCTTTCCACGAGATTTGGCAGGTGCGACGGGGGTACATGATTACGCTGGGGTGCGAGACGGGGGAAGCGCAGGACTTTTCACGCGATTTGGCTTGTGTGACCCGGGTACATGATTATGCTGGGGTGCGGAAGGGGTACGTGCAGGCCTTTCTATGCGATTTGGTTGGTGCGACCGGGGTATGCGATTATGCTGGGATGTGGAATGGGGTACGCGCAGGACTTTTCACATGATTTGGCTGGTGCGACCGGGGTACGCACAGATTTTTTTACGCTATTACGATGGGGGGGCTGTGTGCTGGGCCAGGGTGGCGCGGGGCCTTGTGCCATATTTGGCATTTCACTGGGTTTTTCCTGCTCACGGGAGGGTGTTGGGGGTGCTACTTGCGCTGATTTATGTGCATTGCACCAGGGCTTCTGATGCCTCGGAAAACCCATGAATACGCATGCAGCGCAATTACTGGTTTGCACCACCTTGCTAGCAGCACATACCTAGTAACGAAACCCAGGTGCTTGGAGATACGTCATCTGTCCCCTTCATTCCCCAATTAGTCTACGCTCTCTCATTCGTAGGCCTCATGCCGGTATATCTTTTGTTTGGAGGATGACCTTGTCAGTCTGAACTGTTTGGGACATTCAAGGGAGTGTAAACCCATCATTATCTTAGCTTTGAGCTTAATGAATAGCCCTTGTTTATGAGCTCTTCGTCAAGTGTTACAAGACCATGAAATTGTCCATATCGATGGTGCTTTTAACACCATTTGATTCAATTATGCTAGGTGCAGTTGCTCCTCTTGGTCTCTAGAGACTTGCTCACTCTGTACCATATTAACTTCATGCCATTTTAATTGTCCAATATTTGGCATCAATAAAGGTTCTTGTTCCTCCTAATCTTTGGGAAATATGTCCTTGCGCATGGTCTGCTCACAGACTCCCTTTGTACTTTTCTTCCATCTATCGAAATAGCAACCGTGGTTCCAAGGCAATGTACTCCTTTATTTTGCAAGGGAAAACAGCTTCTTCATCATCTTTCCATGGTAAAATCCTGCGCTTGTGTTTTAAGGTAACTGGGTTGACTGACATAATCCGTCATTCATCTTTTTATAATGGTCGTTCAAAATGTTGAATATGTACCTGTCATAAGCAAGCTTCTATGTATTCTTTCTACTTGCGTTTCAGCGCATTTACAGTTATTGACCAGTGGGTCACTGCATTCCTCTTTGTGTTTATATGTACTGCATCATGGAGAACATATTTTTCTTAGTATTCCAGTTACATCATTTTCACATTGTTTCAGCATAGACTCATATAGCTTCTTTGGCACATTCTTTTGAAGTCATTAGGTATTGTTTCACATACATCCATGTTGTGTGCCATTTTATTCATGGCTGCATTCCGGAAACTCGCCAAGAGACATCCTTCTTGGTAGATTTCCTCCATTGTTTAAATGTGAGGATATCTTCTGGATGGCTACCTGAGTGCATATCATCTTTCATATAATCAACGTGGATTGTACATGTTGCATAAACTTGTGGCTCCTCTTCTGCCATTCCAATAGGATAGGGGGGAGGGTTGCCTAGGGAGAATGTGTCCACTTGCTCCTCTACAAGTGTATGAGGGAAGGCAAGGGGTTGAGGTACAGGTTAAAGAGCAGAGGAGAGAGCGAAGCACCTTGAAGCTTGTAAGAGGATTCAATTCAACACTACAGCTAAGTCAATGCCTAGTCTGGGATACTGAATGGAAACCCTTATTGATATATCTTTACGTCCAGTTCATGCGTTCTGGTTAACTACCCCTATATGACACCCCTCTCTTGGAATCCCCCTGACCCCACTGAGCCACGAAGTAGTTCTGTTTTGCAAGTTTAAACGGTTTATTTGATAATTTAAACAATATATATATATCACACTTTATAATAAATTAATAATTGAATATCACACTTAATCTGAGCAGTAATCAATAATGGATAGTCTGGCACTAGCACACTTCTTTATAATCAATGATGAGTGGTTATAGGATGGATACGATAGCAACAATACTTTTATGGTTTCAAATGGATGCAATGTGGAATGAAATGCAGTACAGAAAATAACTTGATAGGATTTCAGCAAAAGACAATGTAATCACTTTCTTGGACAATTCACCCCTCCCTTAATGCAATGAAAGGAGATGAATAGAATGGGACTCACACAGTTCTTAGAAATGCAATCAAATAGAATTCAGTTCAATTCCCCTCCAGCAGCTTATACAACAGATAGGAGTTTTGAAACACAGGCAAAATGCTTTGAATATGGTGACAATGCAGTGAGAAATATGCTGAAAATGGTTTTAATTCCCTTTAGGAGGTTCAGGATGAGTGAAATATACTTGGGATGAGTTCAGGCTCACTTTAGCAAGGATCTAGGAGTAACTAGCAGGTTAAACAAATTTTTGGCAAAGGAAAGCAATGAAGCTGCTGTTTTCACACGTGGCTGGATTTTTAACCAAATTGCAAATCGCGGTAAAATTCGCGAGTGCGAGAATCGTGGTTACGGCAAAAGTATGAGGAGTAGGAAGTCGGTTCTAGGCTTGTTGAAAAGCTGGAATTCTAAGCTTCCATGGGTAAGTTAAACCAAGTTCCAGAGATACGGACGATTAAATAAAGGTAGTTTTTCGGATTTGAAATTTTAAAAGTTCAAAGCGACAGGTTACAGCTTGCAGCTAGAAAATGACAAGTGACAGCTTTGCAAATGACAGGTGACAGTTAGGAGGCAGTTCTGGTTAGATTAAAATAGATTGAATTATATTATTTTAACTAAGAGATTGGTTCTGCACAGTTCTGCTAGGTACTCACAATATATTTAGAAATAGGCCTCGCCACGGATCTGGTCAGGTTTTCGGACTGGACTCCGGTTCTGGTCTCGGCACTTCACAGTGATCTGAGTCAGCTCTCTGGTTCTGCTAACAGCGGTCTGGGTCACTCTGGATCTCTGGCCTCTGGTTCTGGATACTGCTCTGCTTTCTCTGGGTACAGCACTGCTTCTGGATCTTTCTGCACAGCTTTCTCTGGATACAACACTGCTTTCTGGCAAATGGCAAGAGTTCTTGCAAAGAATTCAAACAGCTCGCCTGGCTGTGAAGAGTTTACAATGATTTGAGGCCTGCAAAAGAGGGATTTAGCTTGTAGTTGACCTCTCTGCTACCAATTCTGAAGTAAAGTCTTGGTCTCTGAAGGTGGATAGATTGGAGTCTCTGTGTTGGCTCTCTGGAGGTTGATGGAGGTAAAGTATGGATTTTCCCGGCAGAGCGTCCCGCAGCAGATGGAATAGAATGTCCCTATTTGTCCTGACTGTCTGCTTTTATGTGTTTTGAAAGTGGGTGGAGAGGCTAGCTTTCTAGGCCCTACCCCTCTCCACTTGTCACTGGCCACTTCCTCCTCTTCCCCTTGATTGGGGGAATGAAATGAAGTGTCATCATGATGAGGTCTGTTTATGATACAGAGAACCCACCCCTGTCAACTTTACACACAATCTATATTTGACCTAAAGACATATTTCATAGATACACAGTGGTTTGAAATTACATGCACCCATCACATATCACATGAGGTATCCCCTGTTCAAACTCTGCTCTTCCTGGGGGCTTGGGTTCAAAAATGGCAACATATTTCACTTTTTGGTCGGGTTACCAATATTGGATTTGTCCCCGCATTTACACAAATGTTCGCAAAGCATGTGGGCATTAGGTGGTGGAGTGTCAGATTTTTAACATACATACATTTAGAGTAATATCCTCTTTTCCGCTAAAAACCCCCCTGAACATACCACCGGGTCCTAACACGTCTTCAAATGTGCACAGAAAAATCACAAGAATAATGATATCACTTATAAAATTTTCACAAGTCCGCTCTATGAATGATCCATCTTTTTAGATTTATGTTCTGGCCCCAAAGGGGTGTGGTTTCCCAGGTCACATGGTGTAGAAACCAGTTTATCCAGTTGCTGCCAAGCTCAGAGACCCTGCCCCTCCCAGCTTCTGCCAAGAGGAAGCTATTTTACGGTCCCCCTAATAAACCATCTGTCTGGGCCCTGGAAGGCCCATTGTTCAAAAGGAAGCCATTTACGACTACCCTAATAAACCATCTGCCTGGGCCCAGGACAGGCCTTTGTTCAACTCCCTGTAGCTGCTCCACCCCTAATCTAATCAGAGAGGTGACAACTCCTTTTGGCAAGGGGAAGAGTGGCTGAGCAGGTTTTAACTCCTGTGGGGGTAGATGTCAGGCAGAATTCAGTTCCTTAAGCCAGGCCCCAGCTAATGTCACTTCTAGTTACCCAGTTTTCTGCATTCAAATAAACTAACAATGTTTACACATGCAGCTAGAATGCTGATTCTAAGTTTAAAACTATGACATTTAAACAATTGAAACCTATGTGACACTCAAAAGTAGGTCACTCATTTCTTTTAAACATTTAGATTTTTAGTGTCTTTCAGTCCAAATTTACTTAAACTGCTGAAATCCACAGCTCAGCCAGTTTTGCTATGAACATTATTTTTGGCTCATCCTCTTTCCAGATTTTGTATGCCCACAAGACTTTATTCTGTCAAATGTCTGCTGGTGTTCAGTGAGATTGTTGGATATTCTGCAATGTTTGAAATGGGCATTCTGAGCTTGCCTTCAGAGAAACAAAGGGTGATTTTTAAAGTGCTTTCTAGTGAACAGGCACTGGTGTTTTTCTCTTTGGCACCCCATTTCACTCATGGCTCTTCTGACCCAGCACACCCGCACCGGGGTGTGGCAAGTCAGGCGACCATTTTGGTGTGCGCACAAACTGCGCGGTTTTCATAGATTCTGGCGCACATGTGGGCTTTTTTGGCCATCTTGGATTTCCTAAGCCCACAGCACCAAATGTTGTAGCATAATAGTCCAAACGTGGGTCAGAACACCCAACAAGCTTCTCATGGAGGATAGGGCGAGGAGCGGAGGAGAAAGGAGACGTGTATACAATTTGTGACCTATTGGAGATGAAAGAGGAAATTCAGTTCAGAGCTATATCCCAGAGTTCTGTTTAAAACGGTTGCAGGTATGAGTGCTTTCTCTTAGTTGCCTGTCCTAGTTTGGCTTATTAGTGAGACATGCCTGGTCTTTGCAATGGTACTCCTCTGAGGCCCTCTTAATCATCTCAGTACCAACCTGGTGTAACTGCATGTTGGTGTGCATTATGCTCAGTCGTCTCTTCCTCAACCACGTACTGTCAAATGTCACATGAGGGAAAGTGAGGGGAACAGGCTTATAATATCCCATAAAGGTAGGGGGAGGGTTAGGTTTGTCATCCATAGGAAAAGGGGGTACCATGTCTCACCAAGGGTTCCCCACTGCCATTCATTAAGGAACCTCCACCTAGATGGTCCTCCCTCGCTTTTCCACCGCAAGGGTCAGGATCCAAAAGCAATGGCCTTTCCCTGGTCACCGGCACAGAAGATCCAAGGGGTTTAGGAGGGAGAATACCCTCATCTTTCTCACAGTAGGCAAATCTATTTGGTGTTGATTGATCTGAACGACATCTGCTTTCATGGATATGATTAGAGTTTTTCATTTTGTGTAGTAGTGTCAACAACCAGCTGGGTGAGTGGAAATTAGAAAAAGGAACATGGTTTAGGGTACAGAAAAAGGTGGGCAGGGAATATAGTAGGCCCAGTGAGGGATCTACGTTAAAATGCTTAGATGGAAAAGATTGAGGAGGAATATAGCAAAGTGGAAAGCTTCGCATTACAAAAATGTTGAATCCTGCTATCCCCCTACCCATGATCCCTGATTCCTACTTACCTTAGCTTGTTGCTATTTACTTTCTCTCCCACCTTATCCTCCTCTTGCCCTTCCCCCTGTAAAGTGTGTCTCCTACCCCTAAACTTCTGTCGCAGCATCTTTTTCTTTTAAGGTTTTTTTCATTTTTACTTTATCAATCCTTTCCACACTCCTTCCTTCCCCCAGCAGCCCTCGATTCCCATTATATAGAGAATGGGGAGTGGGGGACACCCCTGCAACCCCCGTTCAGTATAATGGGATTCGGCATGTTCTTTTATTGCCGAATGCGCATTTACTGCACATGTGAAATTTTGGATTCAATCTTTTTGGGCATTACCATCTTTTCAATTGTGGGATTGGGTTTTAGGTCCAGAGAAAATGTAGATTAGGAGAGCCACATGAGGAAATGGCAGAGTATTCTCACTGTACAAGGAGGCTTCTTGGCAAGGTTGTAGGAGGACACAACTGCTCCACCTAAGGTATGTCCAGCAGAGTGAGTGGGGGCTGCAATCAACTGAGTAATGAATTGATGAACTGAGTAAGTTGCACTGGTTTGAAGTTAGCTAAGTTAGCTTATAGTGAGTGAGTCATGGTATTAAGGGGCATGTGACCCCAAACGATGAAGTGGCATAATATGTATTCTAATTACATCTCCTCAATTCATTAAAAGTCCATAATATATTTAAAAATACATAGAACATTAAAACCAATGATGAAAAATAGAAAAAGAAATATACAATATTGATAACTTTAAAACACAGGACGGAAACCAGGGGATCCTCATATAATAGATGTCAGTCACCCTCATTCCGAGGTTAATGCAAAGGGAAAAACGATGCCGGTAAAGTAATACCAGCATCGATTACTGCTACGGCATATTCCGACCAAGCAGACCGCTACTAACGGCATCGTAAAGTACGATGTAGTTAATAGAGGTCTGGTCGCGCGCACGCAACCCACCATGCCGGCATTAGCGGCATGCCGTAAACTGGAGTAGATCACAAGTGAGGCGGACATGCAAATAACGGCCTCATGAAGCTGAAAAAAGTGCTTACCGGCACGGCGTAAATACCGGAATCGCCGACATGCCGTAAAAAGCCCTGAGCAGTGTCCCAAACTGCCACAGGTGCACACAGTCAGCACAGGTGGAGGCAATGGAGTCAGGCCCAGTACAAAAGGAGCACACCCACACCCCCTACCACACCAAGATGATTCCAATAGTAGTAGCATTACTGGAGCTGGAGGACCTGCTTGCATTGCCACAACATCAACAACAACAACAGCCACCACCACAGAGGAGACACAGGAGGAGAAGGAGGGTGACACAGGCCCAGCATGCCCCACCAGTGCAGCCACCATTACCACCTCAGCAGCCCACAATCCCTCGCATAAGAGCCAGTCCATTAAATCTAACCCCTGAGCAGATCCACACCATGTACCGGCTTGACCGGGACACCATCAGCACCACAGTGGACCTGATACACGATGACATAGTGAGCCTCATAGAAATACGCACCGCCATTGCCCTTCTACTGAAGGTAGTGTCTGTGCTCCATTTCCTTGCCACAGGCACCTACCAGCACACAGTGGGGCACATGCATGGCATATCATAACCCTCATCTTCCCGGATTCTGAACCAAGTGCTGGATGCCCTCCTCAAGCACACAAGGGACTACATATCCCTACCACAACTCCCCAGGAGATATTCGATACAAAAGTTGCCTTCCGTGCACTGGCAGGCATGCCAAATTGTGTAGGTGCCCCCGACTGCACCCACGTGGAGTTGGTGGTCCCGCATGCCATGGAGGTAGTGTATCGCAACCGCAAGCAATACCACTCCATCAATGTGCAGATGGTATGTGACGCCAGCAAGATCATCACACATTGCTGTGCCCGATATCCCGGATCAACTCATGACTCTATGGTCCTGCGGAACTCCACGCTACCACGCTTCATGGGGCAACATGCTGGACGACGTGCCTGGCTGCTTGGTGAGTTGCCTGACTGGGCCATGGCATTGCATCGGGGTTGTGAGGTGGGTGGATGCATACTCCAACTGGGTGGGAATGGTGGGGGGGATGCATACTCCAACTGGGTGGGAATGGGGAGGGGATGCATACTCCACCTGGGTGGGAATGGGGGGGGATGCATACTCCACCTGGGTGGGAATGGGGGGGATGCACACTCCACCTGGGTGGGAATGTGGGGGATGCATACTCCACCTGGTTGGGAATGGGGGGGATGCATACTACACCTGGGTGGCAATGTTGATGTGACTGCACGATGTGCACATCACTGAACACTGTGCCCCAAAGCATCAGAAATGGTACATGACACCCAAATCCCATAGTGATGAAGTAAGGTCGACACCTATCACTACATGACTAACAGGTAACCAGCCCATATCCCACAACACATACACCACTCATCAGCGGCCCTCACCCACCGTAAGGCCATCCTGCACCATGCAGTGCATGTGCACTATGTTGCTGTCTCCAGCATATCACCACACAGGACAATCATCCCTGGGAGTGCATTGAACTGAACCAACTAGGGATTCCACAGTGTGTCACTGGGTCGGAACACCCATAGGAGTGCTGCATGTCACCATAGGAATGATCAGCGCAGAATGGCCAATATTGTACAGACTACTGCCAATGCTCCCTACTAGTAAATCTCACAGAGCACAACACATCACTAATTTGACTCCAACACAGCTATATGCATATACGATGCACGTGCAACAGGATGTCAGTGCACACCATGTATCATCTTGAAGATGCAACCCACACCATTAGTCTATAGCACAGGACACATAGAGGGACCTGAAATGAGGTCAATGCATCCAGGGACATGTGCATGTGGGCACCGATTACCTGCAGGCGTTTGAAACTAGTACAGTTGTCCAACATGAATTTGCGAACATTTACCTTCATTCCCCTCTCATGCAGGTGATGGTGGCTATCCCTTGAAGCCGTGGCTCCTGACCCCTGTCTGACACTGACAGAACAGGCACGAGGAGGACTACAATTGTTCCCATATCCGTACTTGTGTGGTAATCGAGCAGACATTTGGCCTGTTGAAGGCACGATTTTGCTGCCTCAGCCGGTCGGGTGGGGCACTGCTCTACAGACATGAGAAGGTGGTCACGATCACCATGGCATGTGTAATGCTGCACAATATGTGCATCCACCGGAACGTGCCCCGGCCCCCTGACATGGAACTGCTAGCACCTGATGATGATGAAGGGGATGATGAAGATGTGGCAGGACATCATCACGGTGGTGATGCACAGGAGGGACGTGCTGTGCGCCAGTCAGTGATTGCACAATATTTCTGACATACATGTCAGCAGAGGGTGACATAATGGTTGGACACAGGGCACTGGGTGTGGGGGTGCATGTACACTATGCACTGTGCAAGATTAAATGACACATGCGCAATGATGAATGTCCACTCTGGTCTTTTTTTTACACAACCGGTGTATTGAAAGTAACAATATTAACGTGAATGACAAAGCCCTCACCCCCTCCCCTTCCCCCTACAACTCCCCCACACACCCTCACCCCTTCCTCCCACAACTCCCCCACACACCCTCACCTCCTCCCCCTCCCCACACAACTCCCCCACACACCCTCACCCCCTCCCCCCACAACTCCCCCACACACCCTCCCCCCTCCCCTCCCCCCACAACTCCCCCACACAAGTCCCATAGAGTCCACGAAGCCTACATGAGGCTGTCAGAACAGCCACTCAGCACTCCCAGAGCTAGGGGGTGGCATGTCCCGTCGGCGCAGTGCACAGACCGACTGGCGGAGCGGGCTGGTTTGGGTCGAACTGCTGGTGGATGATGTGGCCTCATGCTGAGGCTGTAGGGCGGGAGGACCTGCCCCCAAAGCATCAGCGACGTGCCCTAGCACCTCGTAGAGGCAGTTTGTGTTGTCCGTGAAGGACCGGCCCAGTGCCGCCAACTCCGTGCGCCACTCCTCCCTGGCCTGACGGTTGTCCTGCACAAATTCGCGGATGAGTGCAGTGAGCAGGTCAGCCCGCTGTGCTCCTGCAGCTGCACCTGTGGCCGTGCTGGATATCTGGCTGGCATGCCAGCCTGCTCATCCTCCCCGAGACTGAATACCGGACTGATATGTCCCTGGGTGTGGTCTTGCCCAGACTGCTCTGGGGTGTTGGTATCAACGTTATCACTCATGGATGCCTGGGGGGATGCCAATTGTGTTGGGGTGTGGACAACATCCACTGAATCATCCTCAATGGTGCCCCAGATGTCATCTAGACTTTCTTCAACTGTGAGGGGTGCCGTGGCTGCCACCTCCACAGCCACACTGGACTCCTCAGAACGGGGTGTCGGACAGGTGTCTGCAGGCAGAACAGTGAGGGGCGGGGGTGGGTGGTGTGTGCCCTCTACGAGCCTTGGTGTTGCAGGTGGTATGTGTCCCTGTTGTGAGTTGCATGCTGGGGCACGGCGCCCCCATGCTTGTCCCCTGGTTTTAGACGGACGGTTGCTGTCCTCCTGTGACCTCTTACTGGGTCTGGCCTGTGCTGGGGTGGTGTCTTGCTCTTCACTGTCATGCTCACTGCCTGTGGGGGTGAAAGAGAGGGACGGCATGAGTGATGTTTGGATGTTTGGATAGGCATCATACATACATTGGGACGATTGCACATCCACACAATTGTGGGTAATAGGCATTTGTGTTGGGAAGGGCACGTCATTTCATACATGGGTGGTAAATGAAGCCATATGTCGGCATCACTCATGTTGGCCAAGTACTGTGCTGTCTGACATGCTCACAATTTAGGTCATGCACGCTGTGTGCCTCATGGAATTTCCTACTTTGTGTAGTATGTGTCATGTACGTTACAGCCTTGCACCAGGCATCGGCATGTGTCTCACTTGCTTCGGCATACTTTACAGGGAGTGTGTGTGTGGCCGACCATGGCGTCACTCTTCGGACAGACATTGGCATTGACTTTCATCAGATTTGGCTTAGCAGTTTTTACTTTGGACACTCACCTCCATCAGCAGATGTCGTGGCGCCACACTCCATCTCTCCTAAGTCTTCTATTGATTCCGGGCCAATCATGCTTGCACATGTTTCCTCCCACGGGTGAGCTTAATGGGAGAGCTTGGTCCTCCTACGGTTTCCAGGGCCTGGGTACGATTTACAGATAGAATGTTGCGCACCCTCAGGCGCAGATCATCCCACCGCTTACGGCAATCCTTCACCGTGCGAGGTGTGTTGCCCACTGCACTGATCTTCTGGCCAACTAGTGCCCAAATCTCCTTTTTGCACAACACGGCCTCCCTCCTCAGGTTGCTGCTGAACACTGTCCCTGCATGCTCATGCAAGATGTCGACAAGCATCTGAAGTTCATCCTGGCTAAATCTCTCTTTTCAGAGGTGGGCAGATCCCTTCTTGAGTGCTTTATGCATTCTTAGGTGGTAGAATGTACTTTTCGGTCGATTTGCAGTGTCCCAGGGGTCCTGTGTGCTGAGGACACCAATGGATTGTGTTTTTAAAGATGGCCGCCGTGCTCCTACCCATTCCTGTGCGATGATGCTATATCCGGTTCCGCTATTTAATGGTGACTGAAAATAGCGGTGTTCATTAATTAATCTCCGCCTAGCTTCATGCCGGTAAGGGCTTTTTGGGGGCCTTTTGCAGCATGGCACTATGTCCCTTACTGGCATGTCGCAAAGCTCGTGCCCGCAAAGTCGTAAAAGTCCTTTATTAACGGGCTGGTGCCAGCACGGACACACTATTTGCGCCCTGCCGGTAAGGGATGGTACTTACCTCCAAACTCGGAATGAGGGCCAATGTCTCAGTTCTGAACCAGAGTGCATTTCTTAAATAGGTATTCACAGCGGAGTTCGACCCACAGTTCACTGCTTGAGACCAGCTTCCTTATGTTGATATGTTTCAGGATTGGGAAATAATAAACCCATAAAATAGCATATTTTGGGCACAATAATACAAATTGTGAGCTAGTTTTAACCTTTTCAATGTAAAAAGGGCAACCACTATTTGCTAAACATGCTTGAGTATTCCATGTGGCAAACCACGTGTTAAGCGGCAAAAAATCAAAGCTGAGCCTAGTCAAAGCCCAGTGTTTATTTATGTGCATTGTGGAAATAATGTATGGCTGAATACCAGTAGTCGAAATGGATTGCTACTCTATACATGTTTCTTCATCAAGTAATCCAGTTTCCATATTTCCCCTAAAGTTAGTGCCCCACTTCATGGTTATCTGTTTGATTTTCAGTTTGGATAGAACAACAATTTAGGACCACAAATGATGCACATGCCCGGCGACTAAACATTTTAAAACATGGATACACCACAGGATCTTTTTGGCGCATCGATGGGGCATGATGTGATCTAAGATAATGTTATCCAGGAGGCCTTTGGAATTTGACTGCAAAGATAGACACAGCTTCAGTGGTGCACTCAGAAAAGGATTATAAATCCGTTGAATATCTAATTCTGTATATAATTTAAAGCCCGGGGAACATTAAGGCAGTCCTTATATTTTGCGACAAAATAGATTTTCGGCCATTTGCAATTTAAGTGGGTCTTTGGAGAAAAATAAACAACTGCGCCATATATTCAAATAGCCTAAGGACGTGCTGCATAGATACCCATAATCATCGGCACTGGCTGTCACCTAAAACAGAAGCAAACTTGACAGGACCAGTGCTTACAGCCATCTTTCTGGCAGCAACATTCATGTGCATATGGCCCCTTACATTTGTTTAAGAGGTAAGAGGAATTCACTATCAGTAATTTGGAGAGAAGTGTCTTTAGGGTAAGCAGTGAGGGAGTATTTGTGGAATACGGCAATGCCACCTGCCCTACTGGCAAAACTCTGCACAATTATTTTTTATCTGGATGTGAATGTGTGTGTGCAATTGGGAGTAAGTCTTGAGAAAACCAGGTTAAGGTGAGGAATAGACTATCAGGACACTCAAAGTTTATTATATAATATATTTTATGTCGATATTTTTTTTTTATTTATTTCTTTGAATTTCTACTTAATTACAATAAGTTTTATCAAAATTTCACATCATCTGAAGAAAGAAAAACAAAACAGTTCTCCAGCTACATAAAAACCTCCCACACTACTGATCCGTCGAAGGGGATGAAAGTGTCTACTGATCAAGAAGGCTCTTGTCGGCCTCCCAGGCCAAGAGCGCCCTCAGATGTTAGGCAATTTATCTGTCCAAATGCGAGTTCAATTAGTTTGACCAGTGCTATCGTCCATCTCGTTTTCTCACCGGAAATCAGTCTATTCCACAGATCATCCGGTTGGAAGATCCAAAGATTTCCAACCAGCGATGGGAGGTATATGTTTCGATTTGCGTTGGTTTTTGCACATTCAATCACAAGGTGTTTTAATGTTTCGATGGGTGATTCCTTTTTACATAGGCGACATCTCTTTTCAGTTGTGGTTCCTCGAATTGTTATTATCTCACGGGTCAAGAGAAGGTTAATTCCCGCCTTCATCGCACAGATTCTCATCTTCTTGTCTGGAAATTTTGGCAGTAGTTCAGCGGTTTTCTCAATTTGTTAAATGTGGATGGCAAATGGCTTAGAAGTCTCTTTCCCACCACTTTCTCTATTGTCAGGATCCAGTCCATCTCTTCCATTTTTCTTTTAATTCGCTCTGGATTTTCCTTCAAGTCTATTTCTGTGCATGCTATTTGAGCTAGGTCGGCCTTTCTGGCCTTTACCCATTTCTGCAGAGCCTCACATTTGCCTGTTTCAATTTCTTTCTTCATGGTGTTGAAAATGGGTAATGTATCCGACATGATTATTCTCCGGTATAATCTCATTGCACTTTGGTCTACCATTGATGCTAATGATACCAAACCCAGCTCTCTCCTTATGGCGGGCATGGCAGTTGATTTCGGTAGACCCAAAAGTGTTTTCCAAACATATCCCTCTAGTTTACTCCAGAGATGGCGTGGGATGTACAAAGATATGTTAGCGGTAGAATGCCTTTTGTCTTATAGAAGGTTATCGCTGCTATTATTTGTATTTGTATTTGGTTTATTTATAAAGCGCAACCAGGCCCAGGGGCATACGGGCCGTATGTTTTTTGATCATGTTACATAAGATTACAGTTACATTAGCAAGCATTAGGCAACAGTTACAGTAGTTGCAGTTACAAAGAAATGCATACATTGGTATTACAGGTACAAGCATACATGTTGCAATTAAGGCGTTGGGGCGAAGGTGAGACAGATAGTAATATTATTTACAATATGTACAGTGGGTAGGCAGTAAATCTAAGCTCTAAGATGTTAAGCTATCAATGTGTCCAGGTCATGAAGCCAACGTTTGGTGTTGCGTTTAAATAGGTTGAAGGAGGTTACAGACCTGATTGGAACAGGTAGAGTGTTCCATAGCTTTGAGGCTTGTACTGGGAAACTAACTCCTCCCGAGTTATGGAGTTTGAATCTTGGTATAGACATAGTGTTAACTTGAGCTGTTCTAAGTGGTCTTGTAGATGTGTGTGGGGTAAGTTGGTTAGAGATGTAGGATGGTGCGAGGTTAGCCCTGGCTTTGTGGGTAAGGGCAAGAGCTTTGAGGGATATTCTGTGCTCCATAGGGAGCCAATGCAGATTACGTCTAGTCTCAGGGATATGCGACTTCTTAGGGATGTTGAGGGATGCCCTAATGGCGTTATTTTGAGTTACTTGTAGTTTGTGAATATTTTTGCGGCTAGTGCCTAAGTAGAGGGCATTACAATAATCTACTTTAGACAAGACTAACGTTCTAGCAAGAGTAATGCAGTTGGGAGTGGAGATAAATGGTCTAGATGCGGTAATACGTTTACTACTGCATTGGTTTGTTTGGTGAAGGATAATGTGGCATCGAGGTAGATACCAAGGGTTTAAATATTATTAGAGACAGGGATGGGGTTACCATCAATAGTGAACGATTTGAAAGCAGTATTTAGTTTTTTTAGTTTAGCGTGAGTACCAAGGATAATCAACTCAGTTTTTTCGTCATTGAGACAAAGTCTATGGTGTGCCATCCACGCTTGTATTACTGCGTATATTTCATTGAGGGTTTTGCTATCAGTTTCATAGTCGCCAGAGATAGGAATGTGTATCTGGGTGTCATCCCCATAATTAGTATACGTGACACCCAGATAGTCAAGGACATTATAGAGCGTTGGGGACACGCAAGAGCCTTGCGGGACACCACACGGGACTGGTGAGGGTTCAGCCGAGTCAGTAGGAGAAAAGACCCTCATGGTTCTGTTAGCCAAGAAGGAGCTGTTCCAGGCAGTGGCTGCGTCAGAAAAGTGAGCTGCAGATTTCAGGTGGTGGCAAAGCGTTTGGTGGTTGACCAAGTCAAAAGCTGCTGACAGATCAAGCAATAAGAGCAGTGCTAGTTTGCCATTGTCTTTTAAAATTTGATTCTGAGTAGTGAGATCTATTAGGGCAGTTTCCGTGCCATGTCTAGATCGGAAGCCGGATTGCCTTAGTCCCAGAAGATTGTTTGTTTCTAGAGAAGCCTGTATTTGCAGGTAGGCTGCTCTATCTAGTATCTTTAGTAAGAAGGGTACAGTTGTCATTGGCCTATAGTTAGACGGGTTGGCTGGGTCAAGAGTGGGTTTTTTGATTAGTGGGATCACCCAGGTGTCTTTTAGGTTATCAGGCACTACTCCCGTTTTGAAGGAGGCGTTGATAAGGTTAGTAATGAATGGTGCCAGATCATGAGCTGCTGCTTTGATAATCGGAGCAGAACAAGCGTCGCCTTGGCAATTCGATGGTTTAAGTTTCCTAATGATGTTTTCTACTTCCCAAATTGAGAGGGGTGAGAAACTAAATGGTTTACAGGATGGCTCAAAGGTAGGTGACTTGTTAGGAAGTTGTTTGTGATCAGGGTCAGCGAGTAACAGGTCTTTCTTTTTTCGCATTGATTTTAGATTGTAAACGGACCATTTTATCTAGAAGTGCCTTCTGAATGTTGCAGCACCATAGTGCATCTGTGACACATTTATCAATAGGGGCAATCAGGGATTCTAATTCTTTTAGAATCTTAAAAAGTTATTTTGTGTTAGATTCCGCTTGTTCAATCCTTTTGTTATAGGTGTCTTTTTTGGCAAGTATAATAGCTTGTTTATAGCTAGAAGTTGCTAGAATTAGTTCATTTTTATTATTTACTGAAGGGCACTTTTTCCAATGTGCTTCTGCAGTTCTCATAGTTTTGCGTAGTTCTCTAAAATGCGGCGTGAACCATGTATTCAGGTGACATTGTGGTTTAGGTTTCCGCAATTTTAGGGGGGCGATGGTATTCAAGGCTTTCAGTATTGCCTGATTGTAAATGTCTACTAAGACTGTGGGGTCGGAGGTGGCCACATTGTCAAGAAGGGGAAGTAATAGCGGTAGGAGTTTATCTGGTGTAATGTCTTTCTTATTTCTAGTGCGGGTGGCTGGAGCGATGATAGGAGCAGGGTGTTGTGTGTTGGCTTTGATGGAAAAGATTATTTTATGATGATCTGAACAAATACATGGATCATTGGATAGAAGATCGATCGAGCAGTTAAGGTTGGTGAGCCAGTCCAATGTTCTTCCTTTGATATGTGTGGGCTGATGAATAATATGGGTATGACCCAAGTCTGATGGGCCTTAGCTAGCTCACGGGCATTATTATTCGTGGGGTCATTAAAACCAAGGTTGAAGTCCCCTAGTAGGATAGTTTGTGAATTAGGTTTAGTGTCGGTGGATACAAGGGATACAATATCCTCTATGAATGAGGAAATGTGTCCTGGTGGTCGGTAGATAAGGTGCACTGTTGCTGTGTGGTTAGATGATAGTGGCAGTTTGATGGACAGGGATTCGGCAGAGGGAATTTGAGCATCCTGAATGACTCTAATGTCGTAGGTGTTTCTGAAGATGAGGGCAGGTCAGCCTCCCTTCACTTGGTTGGTGTTTCTATCGCATCTTATGATAGCATAGTCATTTGGTATAGCAAGGGCCAGAGATGGTCCAGAGGCTGCATTAAGCCAGGTTTGCGTAACTGCGAGGAGATCAAGCTTTTCATGAGTTATGAAGTCAGCGATGTCTAGTGCGTGGGCGGATAGGGACCTAGCATTCACCAAGGCTGCTTTAATGAATGTGTCTTTTGCAGGAGTTTTTTGCGATGGTAGAGATGGGCCATGTATGGTGATGGGGGCTAGCTTGCAGTCTATATCAGTGGCCAGATTAGCTAGAGTATTGTTACTGCGCCAAAGTTTGTTGCTCTTGTGGGCGTGTGGTTGGGGGTTTTTGAATCGCAATCGTGCTCCTAGTCTGAAGTTTCTAATTGATTTACTTCCTCTTCTGATTCTTAACTCTAGTACCACCCATATCAGCTCTGGTATTTCTAGGGCACTAGGGGACTTTATTTGGTTCTTTCTCTTTCTGTTGTCCGCGCCTTCATGCCTGAGGGTCTATAGTGCACTATATAAATACCTTGTAATGTAATGTAATGATTATAATGAAAACTTTCCAAACTTGGAGTCAACAGCTCGTCTGGGCGGTTAGACGTCTTGCTTTTTCCCACAGTTGATTTTATGCACCTATATCTGTTCTTGAACTATCCATCTGAACCCCCAGATATTTGATGTTTTTAACAATTTCAATTTTGGTATTGTCGAGAAACCGGTTTGGTTTTTTCATTGATTTGCTGATTACTTTTTCAATTACCAGAATTTTAGTCTTTGTTTTGTTTATCTCCAGGTGGTTTTCAGCAATATACTCCTCCAGGTTTACCAACTTTCTTTGGAGCCCCACTTTGGTCTGGTCTATTAAAATCACATCATCAGCGTAAAGAAGCCGTGGAATCTCCATTTTCCCAATTTTCGGAGGAAACAATCTTATTTTACTTTCTGAGCGCTGGTAATCTCCTAAAAAGGCTATGAACAAGGCCGGGGCCAAAGGACACCCCTGATTGACACCTCTATTCACTGCTATTTCCTCTGATAGGGTGCCTTGGTAGTTTAATTTCACTCTGATTTTCGTATGCAAGTGTAGGGCTTTTATAGGGTCGAGTATTTTTTTTGGACAGTTCCAACCTTGAAGTTTCAACCAAAGTCTGTTCCGATCAATCCTATCAAAAGCTTTCGACAGGTAAACGAATGCCAAATGGACCTTTGGTGCACCTTCTTTTACTTTGGCTTTCAAGATGTTAATTAACATTAAGTTAATTGTTGTACAACCGTTTTTTTGAAAGCCTGTTTGAAGATGGTTTTTTGATGGGCTGTCTTTTTCCAAAATTCTGAAATTTTCAAGCAGATGGGTTGCATAGATTTTCCCTATTATGTATAATAAAGCTATTGCTTTATAGCTCTCAGGTTCGCTTCTTGGTCCTTTTTTGTAAATAGGGACTATCACCGTTTTCTGCCATGATTCAGGGATCATTTCCGTTCTACCACATTCAGCAAAAATCTTGCAAATTGTTTCCAACCATTGCTTTGGGAACATTTTTAGGTCCACGTTCGTCAAGTCGTCTGGGCCTGGGGCTCTTGATGTTTTGAGTTTTCTTATGGATACTTCGATGTTTTCTGCATTCGACAGATCTTCCCAGGGTGTGTTTGAGACCTGATTACTCATTGATGGATCACAGTTTGGGCCTTCAAATTCCGTCGTAAAGTAGCTGATCCACCTTTCCTCCGCCACGGCATTGCACTGGGCTGAGCTTTGGAAGCTGGTCTTTCCTTTTATCAGGGTCCAAAATTTGCTGGATTTTTTTGTTTGTAATTTACTCAGCATGTTCTCTGCATCATTTTGATATTGCACCGCCTGTGTTGTTTATGCCAGTTGTTATAGCTTTTCCTTTCCAGTTGCCATTTTTCCCAATCCTCAGTTGCCTTTGATTTCTTGGCTATTCTTTTTAGTCTGCGGCCCACTTTTCTTTACGCAACCAAGGGCCTCATTACACGGAAGGCGGTGAACCATGGCGCTATTAGCGCCATGGTTCATGCCGATAAAATACCGGCACCGCCTTGGTGGAAAGGGGAATTATCGCCCTATTCCAAGGTTGGCAGGGCGGTAATTCCCCCTTCCACCATTGCCCTTCCCCATTTTTGCCCCATAGGGCATAATGGGAATGGGGAAGGTGCTAATTACTGCACCGCAAAATTGCGGTACCGTAATTAGCTCCCTGGTCCCTTTGCGGGTTGGTTTTAACGCCTGCAAAAAGCTGGCGTTAAATTCCCCAACCCACAAAGGGACCTCGTAGTACGGCGGTAAGGGTTAACGGTCACCGTTGCCATTAACGGTGACCATTAACCCTTACCGCCGTCCGTGTAATGAGGCCCCAAGTCTTTATCATAGGTGTGATTAGTATGTTCTGGTTTCTTCAGTTTGTTCTTGCCCGCTACTTGAAATGACAGTAATAGCGGCAGATAATTCGGTCTGTCCTTCGTTGCGTTCAGCACATTGCTATTTACCCTCTGCTCCCAGGCCCGTTTGATTAACACAATGTCTTGTTCTGTCAGGCGTAGCAGGTTTTGTTGGCGATTTGTTTCAATAGCTAGGTCGTATACACTTGATTTTGCTCTGCTTGTTTGCCATCTGCATATCATTAGATTATGATCACTGTGTACGGTTTTTTTAACCTTGAAGCCTGTCATGCCTTGTATCAGCCCATTAGAGACAAATATGTAATCGAGGGTTGCTTTTGAGAAGTCACGCTCCCATGTCAGAATGTTCGTTTGATTGGGGAACAGCATGGCGACATTTTGAATGTTTCTTGGGCCAATAACTTCACTCCAAGCCTTGCCTCTCTCGACGGTAAGATCTACGCCTCCCCGTAATCTGGCAGGTCTTTGCTGGTCGACCACCGGAACCGAACATTTGGCATTGAAATCCCTGCAGATGATAAGCTAAATTTTTTC
Organism: Ambystoma mexicanum; assembly: GCF_040938575.1. Classification (NCBI taxonomy): domain Eukaryota; kingdom Metazoa; phylum Chordata; class Amphibia; order Caudata; family Ambystomatidae; genus Ambystoma; species Ambystoma mexicanum. The sequence goes on from NC_090937.1 coordinate 1,141,103,908, forward strand.
AAATTCGACACATAGCTGATCTATCATTGTGCTCATATTCTGGCAGAATGTTTTTATCGACATTCGCTGCGGATTCCAATAGCAATTTGCTATAGCCAAGGGGTTACACACACCATTTTGATTCTTGTCATTTGAATGGGCCTGAGAGGTCAACATGACCAACATTTCATATGACTCTTTCCACTTTGTGGGTTCACTCTGGCCCGTTCCTGTTTTAATTGCGGTTAACAGACCCGATGATGGTCTACCTAGCAGGCCTTTCACTGCTGCTGATATCGTCACAGTGAAACCGTCAAGAGCAGATTGGTTCAACAACCAGGTCTCTTGGAGACAAACCATGTCGAAGAGGCCCAAATTGATATTTCCAGCTGGCGTCAGATGAGCATGCCCTCTCGTATTCCATGAGCCCAGAATAAAATTTTCCTTGGCGGGTTGCTCGATAGCTCTCTTGTTGTCGAGCCGGGCTTACCCTGATTGTTGCTATTTGCCGGTCTTTTTGTTCCAATTTGACATTAGCCACTTCCAGGGGCCTTTAGGTTGTCTTGAGCCTTCTGATTTTTCTTGATTGTATACATATGAGTTCTTCGTGTTCTCCATGTGTTTAAGATCTGATTCAATACGTGAAGGGGACTGCTGCTCTACCTCTCTTTGCGCTCTTGACACCTTCCATCTCGAATCAAACTGCTCCTTATTACTGGGATTTTGCCTTCGGTTGTTTTTTGCGCCGTCCAGCTTTGTCGCCTCACACCAACGATTCTCCAACCCATCATTCCGGTGCGATCTTCTGCTCGAATTTTCCCAATCTAGGGTCCTGTACCATCGATTTTGACAGTACAGATCCTCAGTTTTAGATCGGTAGTGGATTTGGGGTTTCTTCCTTTCTTGTTTTGCATCTTCAACATCTTTTCTGTCGAAATTTCTTTTTATTTCCGTGAGTCGAAAGCCCATTTGTTCGATTTATTCGCAAGCGGACTCGTCTATATATTTGATGCCTGCAGATTTCAGGTGTAAGAACGCTTTTTGCCTTCTTTTCCCTATGGTACGGTTCCACAAGCGCAAAGTCCTCCGTTCTGAGTTTTTTCAGAGTTCTCCTTTCCTGTGTTATTTGCAGAACTGTTGGTCTATTTAATATTAAGAAATTTTTATCTATTTCCATTTGTCCAATTTGAAAACTCGTGTTTCGTCTTTTACTTTTTCTTTTTGATGATTCTCCACTTCACCTCTTTCAGCTAGATAATTCCATGAGCTTTTTCATTTATCTGCCTCATTTCGTTCTAATCGGAAATTCGGTGGACTCCTTCTTTCTCTTTCCTCATATCTTTTGTCCTGCTTTTCCTCAACGTTTGAGTGTAGTTTAGCATCGAGCCGGCCTCGTCGGAATCCGGCTGAGTTGGACCTCTCTTGTTTCTCCGGCCAACTCCCTCTTTAGCCACTTTATCCATGTCGCTATGATAATGATCTTGGTCCTCGATCCTCGTCTTTTCAAAACCTTTTGTTCGAAGCTTATTTGTCTCCTTTCTCTCTATTTCTGAATGTAGAGATATATTCATTAAGTCCGAACAACCTAGGAATTCTTCCCCTGTTCTTGGGGACCTGGGTATAATATTTTCCTCAGGGCGCATCGTTTGCTCAAGTTGGTTGACTTTTATCAGTGGCGCTCCCTGACCACCAGCTCTCACGTCAGATTTAATCGACGTATCAATAAGGTTCTTGGAGCTGGAATTTCTCTCGATCTGGGGCGTTAAGAGCTGCAGGTTATTATTTGTTTTCACAGGTTGACTTCCATCGCTGACATGATAGCGATCATGTCTGGTTTTTTGTTTGGCGATTCATTTTGCATAGCAACTGCAATGTCACTAACTCGTCTCTTTTTTGGTGAAACTGGTATTTTTTCAGATCGCCTCGAGGGTACTGATGCGTCCAGAGCCGAGCGTTCCACTGGAGATCTTATATTATGGTCAGGGTGAGCCTGGTTTCTTGAATGACCATTTTTTACATAGGAGTTATCCCAATTGGCTTTTAACTCAACTCCTTTCATGGTCGGCGTAGACATCAACTGACCCATGGACAGATGAGGCTTTGTCCATGCCAGACGCGACTCTCTTTCCGGCTGAGTGAGGGACCCGCGATTCAACTCTCGGGGTATTTGTTCAGACTTTTCCCTCTCCTCCTCCTGTTCATCACCCAGTATCTCAATCTCCTCAATGGCCACCGGAACCCCATTCAGAGCCTTTTGGGACTCGGCATTTAGAGCCATACCTCTTGAAAGGCTTTTTCGGATCGGCACCGTTATAGTCAGGTTCCTTGCCACAGTTGCCTTTTCTATAACCTTAGACTGATCTTTAGTAGATGTACTCTTTTTTTTCAGAGGGCTGTCCTACCCCACAATTATCATGTGTCAGTAAGCATCTGCTGAGAGGAATGCCCTCCCCTTGGGTGGAAACCTGTTTTTCAACCTCTTGCAGGCCCAGCCAGCCTAAGTTAATTTCTTAATTTCTTGATTTGAAATCCAGCATAAAACAAACTTGTTGCATCAGATGACATAGACAAATAACAAGCTTAGATTTAAACCTGTGGGATCAAAACAACTGAGATCAGTGTTACTTTCAGCAACAGTCCTTTTATATTTGTTAATCCGGCAGAATCTTTAGTTTTAGACAACTTTAAAGTTTTAATCAGGAGAGCCCATTTGACAGGGGCTGTCACTCACAGGTAGCCCAGTGTGGCCGCACACAGATATTCGACAGGAATTGTCATTCACAGGCAATCCAGTTTTGCTGAGAAAATGCTTTGCTCTAAACATTTCAGAACCTTGTAAATTCACAGTGCTTCATTAGATTAAATGAATATTAGGGCCAAGCAAGATTTTGAGTGTTGGACAGTGTTATGTACAGGCATTTTGAAGTTTCAGCAGCAAAGTAAATGTCATTTACAGGCAAATTTTGGAGTTTCACTGGCGAAGCGCTGCTTCTCCCTCTGTACTCCATGTTTACTTGTCATCAAGCCCACTGGCACTTTTTCCGCATTATAAGTGATTTCAACCAGAAACTACACCTATGTCAATGCCTAGCGTGTGATGCGCAGCTGGAACCCTTAATTAAATATTTGTGTCTATAATTTTTTATTTCTGAATGATGTACCCTTATATCACTCCCCTCTCTTTGAATCCCCCCCCTCCCCCCCGGGCTCACTGAACAAAGAAGCAGGTTGTTTTGCAAAGTTAAAAGATTTATTTTATGAATTTGAACAATATATATATCACGCTATTTAATATTTATACAAGGATCACCAATGGGTGATGTTACAATCAACAATCTCTTTAATCAGAAGGAGTATGGATAAGAAAAATCATGCAGCACAGAATAAAACGTTGTGTGGGTTCAGTCAAATGCAAAGTCACTCTTTCCCCCTGCACACTACTCAATTCCCCCCAATATGCAATATACAGATGGAAGGAGAGAACACAGGTTTCGGAAAATACACACTCAACAAATACAGTTTCAATCCCAATTCCCCCCAGCAAGCATAGAGAGAAACAGGAATGATTTCAAACAGGTCAAATGCTTTTGAATGTGGTTTGGAAAGAATTGGAAAAACACTGAAAAATTGATTTAATTCTCTAAATTGGAGTTAAAACTAGTGGGAGCCGCTTTGTATAGTTTCAGGTAAACACTAGCAATGATAATTGAATAACTAGCAGATTGAAAACTGAATTCTGAAGTCAAATACAAATAATAGATATTTTACACGTGAGGAAATTGAGCCAAACGAATAATCTGCGGCAAACTTTTCAGCGTGCGAGAAACGCGATTACAGAAAAACTACAATGAGTTGGAATGCGGTTTTAGGTTCGTTGGAAAGCCGAGGATGTTAGCTTCAATTTGCCACTCGTTTCTATCATGCACGGTACGGAAGATATGAAGGTTTTAGTAGAGGTCGATTTTTCTCAAAAAGAAGTCAATATTTTAAAATGATTTTCAAATGAAAGATACGCTTTTGAATTACAAACAGGAATTTTCTTTATACTAGGGAGGCTATGAAGATACAAGATACCCAGCCGCACAGCTACCAGATCAGCGGTGCCTCTGTTCTGACTTTTGCCCGCTGAGACACTTGTCTTTCTTCAACAAATATATTAGCGCAAAGATGATATTATCAGTACAATTATCAAAGGACTATGTGGATGGGGGAAAGAGTCAGGAAAAACGAAAAAGATTTTCTGCAATGCAGTTCTAGATATGAGAGACTGGGTTGGATAGGATTACTTAAGGATAAGATACTGGCTATGGACAATTCTATGCTATAGATACTCACAAGTATGGTTTGGAATAGGCTCGTCAAAGATCTGGTCAAAGGTTTTGGACTGGAATTCTGCTAGCCCACTGGACAGGATTCAGGAACTCGGTTCTGCAATCAGCATGGCACTATGGACACTGCACGTCCTCTGGACTGGATCGGATGGGTTGGTTCTGGGTGGCAGCTATCAGGTTTCAGCTCTGCTCTACTGGTTTGGATCTCTGGGTTCTAGCAAGAGTTCTTGGCAAGAAGCAGAAACAGCACAGCCAGGCTGTTCATTTTTGGTGTGCCCCTTGGAAGTCTGGGGTAATTCAGGTTTCAAGATTTTAAAGGCCAGCTGAGAAGGGTTCAGCTTTGAAATTGGGCCTCTCTGCTTTCAAAGTTCTGGAGTCTTGGAGCTTGGTTTCTCCTGCAGAGCGCTTCGCCAGTAAACCAGTTGATGGGTGAATCTGTGTGTGTCTAAGTCCTAAACTGTCCCTATTTATGTATTTCCCCAAAGGGGTGAGTAGGCTGAATTATACTAAGCACACCCTCTAGGAATCCTATTGGTTAGAGTCTTTCCCCTCTCCTGATTTGAGAAGGAAATCTAGTTTCATAGTGATACAATCCAGGGAGTACCTCCCCTTTGTTTCTGTACATTAAATCTATTTTTCACATAAATCATATTTAAAATATCACCAACCTGCTAACAATACATATTTTCATCACAGATTATGTAGAGCAAGTATCCGTCTGAGTTCCATCTCAGTGAGAGCTTTGGTTCAAATTTGACAGTTTTTCGTGCTTTTGGTTGGGTACCCAGTTTCAGATCTGTACACATTTTTCTACATAAATGCGCATGACATCTGGGCATAATCCTGTAAAGTTTCATATGTCTTGCATCATCACAATTGCTACAAAGTCGAATTATCTGTATTCCTGTCTCTGAACATAGCACAGAGTTCAGAGTAGTTTCAAACTCTGGGCAGAATTTTCATGTCAACAACCTATAATTTACAGATTTTTACCAATTTTTCACAGTTCTCTGTGAGTCTTTTTCAAAAATATATTTTCTTAGAGTTTAAGATCCACATATCTGTCTGGTCCCACCCCCAAGGTTTGGCTGGGTCCAGAGCACTCCTGGCCTCTTCCTGCTGGCAGTTAGTTTCTGTTGACACCCGAATTTGCATTCCCTTTCAGTCCAAGAAGCCTATTGTCTCTCCCCAGAAAAGCAGAGCAAAATCCCCTCCTCCTTTCATTACCATCTAAATGACAGTTCCTGGGCAGAGAGCAAAAGGAATGCACCCTTTGTTTGAGCAAACTGTGGAATGTGCTTTGAAGTCCCCTGGCTGGTATAAGTTCACTTTAAAACACTTTGTTTAAAATTGTCTTTTACTAAAACAAAACCTTACATTTTCAAAAGTATACACACAGATCTCTAATTCCAGTCTTTTTAAAACATAGAAATTGAATAGTAGCAACCTATATTGCTTTTGATGGCAAGTCTCTTCTTTTCCACAACTTGATCTTAATGCACAAGTTTAAACTAACAGCATAAGTCATTGTTAGGGATAATTTTCTTATAAGGCTAATTTCCCAAACCTAGTGAGTCCCCCAGCAGCTTTGCTGGATTTTTGGGGTTTGTTTTTTTCTCCTGCTAAGAGTGAGACTCTTTTCCTCCCACTCTTAGGCATGATTTGAGGTATGTCTTTGACTCTTTGTGTGCTTATGGGCTATGGGGTCTTTTACTCCATAGGGTATCATCTGTTTTGTGTATGTGTTACACAGCACCACCAGTGAAGTAACACAGGGGTGTCATAGTGACCCCCAAACTTAGACTCCATATCCTGGGACTGACTACTGGCTCCCAGGGATTGTTAAGTCACCATTGACTTTACTAGTCTTAAATTGTGAACAGAACCAGTAAAAACCATCATATTGTGGAAGTACTGGAAGGGGTTAATTATGTTGCCCCTGGGTCTGTTTTCAAGGGGGCACTGTCCAGTCCCCCATGGTCGAGTTTCTGGCTGGTGGCAGTGGTTACCACGCGAAATATTCCACCGGAATATTCTCTTTGGGATTTTCCCATTGATTTTAAACGCACCACTTTTTGGTGCAATGTTAAAGATACCGCTAGTTTTTATTTAATATTATGTTCTGATTGGGCCAGTGGTGAGCCGCCCAGCTCACCACTTAGCATGTTTGAGTGACAGCTAGGCTGTTGAATGCAGGTTTTTCTGCATAAAAGCAGGGCCTTTGGGACTGGAACTTCAGAAGTCGCCACAGGACCTAAGAATCCGAAGAGGGAAGACGCTGAGCCATCTGCAACGACAACACCACCAGTGACGCCCTGCTGCAACTACCTCACAACTTTCCCGACGACAAGAGAAGATCTCCTGCAGGACAAGTCTTCTTCCTCTGAGCTGGTGGGACCAACCAGTTCACCGCTTTCGCCTTCCAAAGGCGTCTCTTGGTCGATTCGCCCGTGCCAAGAACCCCAGTGGCCGGATAGCCAAGCTTCACCACTTTGACAGCGAATAAAAGGAACGCACCTTTTATCGACGAACTCCGCGGCTGGTTTCACCGCTGTGCAGTGCAACGACTCCACGTTTCCTCCTCGACGAGATCCTCTCTTCCCCTGGTCGAAACAACAAACTGCAACCACTGGCAGGAACAACTGCCACCGCTGGAGCTTCCTCTCTCTTTAAGGTACTGTGTCCTGCCTGGCCTCCCTTTCTTCGGTTTGCCCAAGGTGACCCTTAAATCCTTGGCTTTCCAATTGGGTTGCCCCAGACCTTCTAACTTACCTTTTTGAATCACCCCAACCTCTTTTGAACATTCTGCAAAGACTTTTAGTGCATTTTAAACCTTGTGATCCTGGGCACATTTCGCTTTGCTCCATTTAAAGTGGGCCTGGCCTATGAACTTTGGCTCTACAGTGTATACTGCCTTTATTCCCTTGCTGAGAACTCCTAAAAGTGTTGGGACTTGTTTTATTTCTATGCTCTGCCTTTTTCTCTCCCTTTAACTGAACTATTGGATTGCTATCAGGTTACGCGCTCACATCTGTTTAACAAATCGTGGTGTTTTAACTCTGACTTGTCTAATAGTTATCAAGGGAGGTGTGTATACTTTACCTGACTGTGTTTTAACTTGCTTTTGATTTAGAGTGCTAGTGTATTGCCTAAAGTGAGTTTTAAATATACTTTTTATACAAAGCTCTGGTCAGCGTTTGTTTGCTCTACTGTGTTTTTAGTCCTATTGTGTATACTCTATATACTGCCCTACTCTTCTTGAGAGAAGTCTGACTGCTCAGCCACAGCTACCAGGTAAATCTGGGTGGTACAGACTGCTACCAATTGGGTTTACTGCTTACTCCGGTAGTCTTAATCTTTTTGCAGTATTCCCCAAGGGAACTGCACAGGATTCTGCCTAACAGTAATGACAGCTTGGACACAGGCGGCGAGCGGTACTGCACCCATATCTGACATATTTTTCCCAGGCAAGCACCTTTTTGAATGTGGATATTTTTGTGATGAAATGTGCTTCTCCTGACATTGTGCTTATGGGGATTCCTTAAATAAGGTGATGGTTAACGCCCAACAAGGATGTTGGATCTTTTCTGGTGTATGGGAACCATTATTTTGCAATTTTAACAGCCAAAGAAAAACGGATTTTAGAGCACTTCTGAGTTTTCCTGGCAATGAAGAACTGCCTTTTCAGGTAGTTCCATTTCACTCTGTGGGCAGCCCAATGACAAGTTTTGGCAGTGTGGTCTCCGGTTCTACCACTGACACAGGCAAGGTAGATTTGGCAGCCTATTTTTTGAGTTTCCCTGCGCACTTCTCAAAGATTTTTTAGCGCACATAGGGCTTTTTGGCGGCCATTCTGTTGTTTCTGATGAAAGCAGCACACAGTGATATTGCAGAGCAGAGCCTAGTGGGTCAGAACATCCCACAGCATTGTGTGCTCTGTTCCACCACACATGCACCATGGGTGGCAGGCTGTGCAGCCATCTTTTTGTTTGTTGAAAAACACAGTTTGAGGTTTTGACACGCACAAGGGTTTTGCCGCCATTTTGCTGTTTCTCGCACCATAGATAGCAGAGTGAGGCTGCATAGTATAGCAGAGTGGGTCAATACATCCCACACATTTTAAAAGGCTTTTTATTTGTTTGTTAGAAGCAGAGGGCATGAAGTGCTGGATAGGATGAGGCAGGTGGGTGTGGATATCTGCAAAGGGTTGGGAGTGGGGTCAGTAGTTGTTAGGACAAAGGTGATGAAGTACTTGGCCTGGAATATTGCAAAGGGAAAGCGGGGAAAGTTGGAGAGTAGCAGGGAGAATCAATTATGATGAGGCGTTTATCAAGTAGGCAGTGGTGAAAAGTTTGTCAGTCTGCAGAGGGGCAGCTGGGTGAGAGGGGAAGTAGCTGAGGTGATACAAGTATGTGAGGTGGTGGTAGGTCCAGGGACTTAAGCTGTCAATGAAGTATGGTGACCTTGATGTGTGGGAGAGAGAAAGTGGATAAGACGATTGGAGTGTTGAATAGAATTGCTTGCAAAGCAGAGCAATCTATGGCCATGATTTGGTTGGAACAAAAGAGTTACTGCTGGAAGGATCAGACAAGGGGGAGTGAAGAAATTGGATGTATGGGGGCTGGAGAGGAGGACGGGAGGAAAAGCGTGTGGGGTGCTATGAAGGGGTGAGTGTTTATTCAGTATGAGGGTTGGTAGGATGACAGTGGGGGTTGAAAAGTGGAGTGGATGGGCACAGGTCCTGCAGAAGGGAGAGGAAGTAAGTCGAGAGATGTGGTGTCTGTAGTTGGCATGAGTAGAGTTGAACAGAATTGGGCATTGAAAGGGGATGAAGATTGGGGTGTAAAA